>NC_139538.1:36360231-36960231 GCF_965153285.1 Podarcis tiliguerta
AAGAAATAGCCCACCCTCCTCCTCCTCCTCCTCCTCCTAGCTAGGCAAATCATCCTGTTCCCACAGGCATCCTGTGAGAAAGGCAGATCAAACAGAACAATTAATTCAGCAAACAATGCAATTAAGCCATGATCCAAGCATAGTTTCCAGGCTGAAACAAAACAAATAGCCCTGGCAGCATGGATAAATAAGATCACAGATGGAGGGATTTCACAAGCAGCTAACTTTTCCTGCTCTGAGACTTCGAGAACATAAAAATGTTGAGCGCAAGGCCCCTTTTCCAAACCCTCTCAGCCCTTCGGCGCAGAGCTTGCAAGCCTGCTGAGAGGCACCATATTGGGTTCAGGCACCCCTGGGATCCTCCGATCACCAGCTCCAAGGGGATAATTATGCAAGAAAAACACATGCAAAACAACTGGTGCTCCAGCGGCATTTTCAGCATCTCCCACTGGGCTGGCCTCTGTCACCATCTTGACACACAGCAGAAAACGATAAAGCTGTGAAAAAGAAATCTGCTTCACACCCGGATAGGTTTCTTTGCTATTTCAGAAATTGATAGGAATTCCAATTTCTGGACAAGTATGAAACCTGTCTGCTTCTTGGTGGAAACATGAAATGCATGTAGCATTGAGAGCTAAAACATGAAGGCAATAGAGCAGGAATGGGGAACCTGTGGTTTTCCAAATGTTGTTTGACTCAAAGTCCCATCAATCTCAATCTCAATGGTCAAGGATGATGGGAGTTGTAGTTGAAAAGCATCCAAAGGAACACAGGGTCACTCCCCACCTTTGCATTTATTGGCTAGGTTCGTTGACTGCGCTTCTTAGCCTTCACTGTTATAGCGCAATAGAATGAGTGAAAAATGCAGCTGCCTTTTCTTCAGTTCACATCCTATTCTGGTCTTAAAGCTGCATCGCACATTACACTATCCTATGCAACAAGAGGAATTGTGTGGGAATAATGCACTAAATATGAATAGTCATCTGTTTTAATAGAAGAGCACTAGGGGCTTTCAAATTTCAGTGGTGTCCTGTGTGAGGTCAAAATTTGTCCACCCCCCCCCACCTCTCAATGTTCTGCTCAATTCACTACATCGTAGTTGTGATACCTTGTGGCATCCACTAGGCTTGGCTCCCAGTGTGGTGGAACCAGTTGCGCTGCCTTGAATCTGTCTCTGGAAGCCAGGTTTGCATAAATGGATTCTAGGCAAAGTCAATCTGGATAACATCATCTATGACAACATGCACTGTCCCCTTGACACCCCCAAGTACATCAAGTGCAAAAACTTGGGCACTAGCCACTGCCTATCTGAGCAAAAAGCATGCAACTTTCTACTACTTCATTTGTACACACCTGTTATCAACATGGCTCTTACATTGATGGCAACCAAACAAGATTGTACATTAGTTTCAGAGCTGGAGGCAGCTTTATATCTGTAAATTCAGCAGGTATGCTGCTCTCTGCTGCTCTTGTTGCAGTTTGTTTTCTTTGATTCCTCCCAAATGAACCTTTGGATTGATGGTTCTTGTGTGGAGAAAACACAATTCACTCTAGTGAATCACAGTAGATTTTCAGCTGGACTGAATATGATGGGCATAGTAGCCCCATATTTGTCCAACCATGCTAAATGCATGAAAGGACAACCATAACTTTGTCCACCCCTATTTGTATTACGATCTTGGTGCTTATCTTAAATGGAAGAGCTGAACACCCAACTATCCTTTTTCTCCTAGGCTATGTCAACTCTCCTTCCATTACTTCTTATAGCTTTTAGGTAGTTGTGAACCCGCACTGATGGTTCCCTGTTGGCTGCTATTACTGGAACCCATTCATCTCTTTTTTTAAAAAAAAAATAATATTTATTGAGATTTTCCAACAGCATAACACCAAAACGAAACATATCCACAAAAAACAGAGAAAAAAAAAGACATTAAATAAAAAAAGAGAGAGAAAAGAAGAGAAAAAAAGGAAAAAACAAAGAACCCTCTTCCCCATCCCCCAACACAAAAATCCCAAAAACAAAACACAAAAGTACCCCACACAACACAAAATCTCACATTCCCTTTTTTCCTTTAACTTGTTTCCATGACTTCCTCCCACCTCCCTCTTTATATTCCTGATTTTAATCTAATCGGCAAATTCCATCCAACTTTTAGTGCTTTTTCACTTATTTACCTTTACCCCTTTTAAAAAGAACAATAATAATAGAAAAAGAGAATTTATCTTAGAACTTCTAATCTTAGATTCTATAGTTATATACCCTTATATCTTAGTTTTTCATTTTCCTTATCTTACTCCCTGGAACCAGTTAAATTCCTTCCGTCATCCCCTCAAAATGCTTATTAAAACCATGTTTTGTCAAATTTTACTTAATAATCTCCAATTTTTTCCCCCATCTCATCCCCCCGGTTTCGGGTGCTGTCAATCCTTTTTACAAATTTTTAAAGTCTTTCCAATCCATAAATTCAATCCATCAGCCAGGTTGTCTGGTGTCCGAGGCCTTTAAATCATCTTTCTGGCCTGTCTGGAGAGTCTTTTTCGAGCCTAAAATTATGTCCCAAACCACATTCCCCTCAACATCTCCTTTAACCTTTGTGAACAAGCTTGCCCGAACTCTGTATTTCCTCTTGTAGACCAAAGAATTGTCCAAAGCTTGCTCCACACTCTCTTTAAGGTTGCTAAATTTCACTTCTTCAAACTTTCTCAGAGTGCCAATTTCCAAAATATATCTTATCAAACCTGTATCTCTTAGTCCATACATGGCACTCCTTTTCCAGATCTGTCCTTTAAACTCTTTACTCTCATAGTCCACTTTTTGTCCATCAACTTGAGGCTCTATTACTGTATTTTCCACCAGAGATTCCTCTTGTAAAGACGAAACCTGTTCTGTTTGATCCATATTCTTCTCAGTTGTCCTTCCTTGTTGGTTTAATTCCAGACCTTGGGCCGAGTTTAATAATTTTTTTCCTTCTTGAGCCAGGCTGTGCACATTTTCCTTCAGATCAGAGATGCCAAATTCCAAAATAGACAGTTTTTTTTGAAATTGTTCAAACAGAGCTGCTATTTTTCCCTCCATGTTCCCAAGTCTGTTCTTTCAATGTTATCTTACTGTCAAGGTCAGATGCTTATATTTAGTCTGTAAAGTTGCAGCCTGTGTGAAAGTTTCTATCCAAAAGTGTAACAATTGTAACAATCCAACATAAGTTTCTGTAACTTTCCACAGCCACCTGATTACAGTTTCCTTTAGTTATTTTTCATCCACCTTTCAAAAACAGTTGTCATTTAACTCCTTTTTTCCTTTCCAACAAACAGTAAGCAAAAGATTCAGTTCTCTCTTAATCCTTTTCTTCTTAATAATTCTTAATAATTATTTCTTGTTATAAAGATTCTTTTTCTTGTTTTGGCCGCCCGGTCCCGGGCTCGAGATGGTAAAAAATAAGTTCAAAGTACACTGCTCTGCAGGACTATAAACTGTTGAAACAATCTCCCCCTCTTCCCTGCTTCCGAGGGGGGGTTTAAAGGGCTTAGGTGGCAGATTTGTTTCCTTGTAAAGTACTTTTTAAAGGCTCCAGTTCTCACACTTTTGCCTTGATCTTTCTACAAAGTGGAAGGTGGGCTTCCTGTTTTAACCTTCCATCTGATGCCGAATTTCAGTAATTTGTAATCCAATTTCCATTTACTTACGAGAGTTTCTTTAGTCCAAATGTTCACAGGAAAAGTTAGCGCTTCCTGACAGCAGCTGTGCGGCTTCACTCCCTGAAAACAGCGATCGATCCAAAGTGCCGCGCCACTCACACCACGTCGCTCCGGAGCCCGTAACCGGGTCTCCCCGCGAGTAAGGGAGGCGCTACTGGCACCAGCCGGATCCCAGGTCCACGGTCTTCCTCCGACCGTGGTTTTTAACGGGTCTCCGCCTCGCCGTAGGCGGTCAGACCCTTCTTTTCGGAGAGCGGTCTCCTCCGAGACGAAGGAGGTCCACCATTGCCAGGCGCGCCAACCCGGAAGCCCCTGGAACCCATTCATCTCTAGTCAGATTACACCCAGCAGACTCAGTGCTATGACAAACTGATGTACCCACCAGGTGTGCCTTGATTAACAGGCCAAACGTGTTCCTCAGTTGAGCTGTATTTCTGGTCCCCATCTCCTGGCTTCCTGAAAGGAACTCTAACACAGAACAACCCTTTTGTTCCTGAACATCCCAGCCTGCCAGAACCCCTGCACTCCCCTCTCACCACTCTTTATTCATCATGGTGATTCCATGATATTTCTCTCCTTGTTTTACCCATTTATTGCCCCCCTTCCCTTTATGGCTTTGTCCCTCTCAGCTTGGACAGTTCGGTTGGTTAGAGTGTGGTGCTGATTAATGCCAATGTTGCAAGTCTGATCCCCATATGGGACAGATGCACATTCCTGCATTGCAGGGGGTTGGTAGATGATCCTCAGGATCCCTTACAACTCTACAATCCTATGATTCTATTATTTATTCTCCTTGTACTTTCTGCTTCACAGACCCCCCAACCCCCCCCCCCCAATTATACTCCCTTGCCCTCCTTTCTCTATTCTTCTTCATGTTCACTTGTTGGTCTCCCCTGCACTGCTACACTCCCGCCTCCCCCTTTATATTCTTTTTCTGTTATATATTTAAGCCCATGCAGAAACAAATTATTTATGAAGGAGTGTAATTTACGATGCGTTCTTAATGTCTTGGAAGACACAGATAATTTATTTAATGAGTAAGGACATGATAATTCACAGAAGATGATTCCAGTCAGAAAATTAGTTTCATTAATTTGCTGTAAATTCTTTGCCTTGATTTAGTACAGCAGGAGTTCCTGTAGCCAATGCAAATCATTGCCAGAGTGTTTTTGTCATCCCAGAATCTGAGCGCAGGTGTTCCTTTCAGCTTTCTTTCACCTCAGCCCCCACCCCATGCTCTTACTTCTTTCTTCCTTGTGCATTCAGCATGCCATCACACCGAGGCACCTTGCCTTCTTCTACCCAAGGGCATCCTGAAAGCAAAGGGATCATATCTCATCCAGATACTGGCTGGGGTATTTCATTTGGATGCAGTTCATGACTTAAGTTGCAGGCCGGTACCCACTTCCCTGGGAGTAAAAACCCAATTTGAGTTCGGCAGGACGATATGTGTAGAGCCAAACTGTCAAAGGGTGAGGAGCTGTGGGCTAAAATGGTTTTGTGGCCAAATCTATGCATGTACTGCCCACTATTATTGATGGGTTTTCCCTTGGTGGCCCACGGAGCCAGGCTTAGGGTCACTATTTGGGCACTGTGGGAAATGGAAATGCATCCCTCTACATTTTAATTTCTTGTGATGCTACATTAGGTGCTCCAAGGCATTGTGGGAAATTAAAAATGGCCACTACCCAGTGCTGATTTTGGGAGTGTCACCACCAGGTAAGCCTACTGAGAGACTCATACTAGGGTGCCCATAGGGAAGACAGTGCCAAACGCCCCTTCAAGGTTGGTGTTGCCCTCCTGGCACTGACATTGATGCTGCTTACCTGGATGGTACAGGGAAGCTGTGTGGTTTAGGCTGCATGCCAGATGGGCTTCTCTAGTGATCCTGAGGAGCCCTGCCCTCACCACTACCCTGCCAGTGCCCCATCTAGGTAAGCAGCAGTGATGCTGGTGACTCCTGGCTCAGGTTTAAGACCCCAAGCAACAGGGAAAGTCAGGGAAACTGTTATTATAACTTGCCTTTTTTACTGATATCATACACACCTTCTGTCGCCAAAGAGAAAAGGTCAGGAAGGATATGTAGCATCTGAGCTGACAGCAACTCAGATAATTCCTACTCACCAAGAACTGAAAGTAAGTAGAGAACTTCCTGTAGCCGACAAGGCAAAGGGAGAGGGCAGTGTGAACACAGTAATCGTTCCATAATCTCCTTCTGCACTACAGATAGTTCCACTGGAAGATGCAACACAATCCCCCTGACCCCTGTGCAAAGGGGCATGTGACTGGATGACATAAGGGCTGTTGTGGGCTCCTTTGGGAAGATGGTGGGCACAGAAATTTAATAAATAAGTAAGTGGAGACTACTACAAAGAAGATTTAAAGGGTCAACAGAGAGGGGAATGAAGGGAAGGGACTGATGGACTGATCACTGTGTGTGTGTTGTTGTTGTTGTTTTTAAATGAAAGCCTAATATGCTATCAACAATGATAAACACAATAGAGGGAGAGGATATAAGACTACCCATCACAATGCCCCCAGCTGGCTTCTGTCACAAGGACATACTGATCTTTTCATTGTCTATATGTTCCACTGAAGTGTGTACTGTATATGTGTGAGAGAAAGACCATCTCTAGAATCCAGGGATAGACTTTCATCTGCACCCAGGGTTGAGTGGAGATTTCCAGAGGATCTCACCAGAGAGTGTGTAGCACAGTGTTTTGTGGGAGAGGAGAGAGACTATGTCTACTGGCTTTTTCCACCTGATGGCCCTAGGAGACTTTCATAAAGGAACTTGCTTCCAGAAGAATTGTGGTGGGGCTTTCTGGCCTGTTGGGTCTAGATGTAATAGGGGGAATTATTAGGC
Organism: Podarcis tiliguerta; assembly: GCF_965153285.1. NCBI lineage: Eukaryota > Metazoa > Chordata > Lepidosauria > Squamata > Lacertidae > Podarcis > Podarcis tiliguerta. The sequence goes on from NC_139538.1 coordinate 36,366,794, forward strand.
ACCAACAGCATTGAGGCTGTTTTGGGATGTGAAAGCATTGCCTATTGTTCATGGATGTGCTTACCTTTTGATGTATTTTAAATGAAATCCCGATATGTTATGATTGTGCACAATTATTGTAGACAGTTTATTTTCTGCGAGCACAAGTGCATTTGTGGAAAATGCAGTGCACAAATAAATGAACTATGATGGTAATGTGAATAGTGCTTGTTACTGACTTGCTCCGAGTACTCAGGACTGCCAATCCGTAGCCCTGGGAGAGCTAAATTTTTATTTCACTGCTTTCCACCGCCCTGCCACACTCCCCAACAAATTGCTTCCTGGTGGTGGTTAATCTCTGCCAGCAAACCCAAACATTTATATGAACTCTGTTGCCGTTGCTCACATCCCCGATGCCTTCTTTATTCAGCAAGCGACAAGAGTTGGCAAAGCCCACTTACATTCATTGTGGCTTCGCTGCTCCAGACATAATGAGGTAAAATGAAAACAACTCCTCCCGCCGCAGCTATGTGAGCTGGGAACTCATAAAGGCTAAAAAGCTTTTAATTACGAGCTTGTTCCGATTATGCCCAGCCTCTCTGCTTCCTCCCAAAGAGCAGAACAAGCACTCAGGGGTCAAGATGAACTTCAATTACTAAACTTCTGGCAAAGGCTGCTTGGAAACCTGGAGACTTTCTCCTTCCTTAGAGCAGACACCTGGGCTCTGTGATCCTAGCACTCCCCAAGGCCCCATTCTCTTGGCTGTAACATTGCTGAAAGCAGAACAAGCACATTCTTCTCTGAACCGAAAAAAGGAGGGCGGCATTTTCTTTTCTCTCTCCCCTCCCCTCTGCTGTTCTCCTTGCCTTCCTCCTTATGCTCAGCCACAGATTAGGACCCTCCTGGCTCCTGCTGCAGCTGTAGGCACAGGGGGGCTCCTTCCCAGTGGCAAGCCGGGGCCTCTAATCAGAGCTGCAGACTTCCACTTTGCAGCTTTCCAGGATCAGGTTTCCTAGTTGCTAAACAAAACCAAAGGGTGAAATTTTAATTTCAGGTTTGCTACACAAAATCTGCCTCCAGGCGTTTTTCGGGAGGTGCCAGTCTCAAGGGTTTCCAGGAAAATGTGACTAGGAAAGAGAGTGACAGAGAGCGTCAGATCATACTTGCAAGCAATGTGTGATCTACCTGAGGTAACGTGGTTCTTTTTGACTTATTGTGTGAGAAAGATTGTAGCAATTTCATCGACTGCTTTATATCTCTCCATCACAATTTGTTTTTGCTTTTTAACACCCAGGGAATCTTGTGGTTCTCCTATGGCAAGTCAGATTGGATATGGATACTTCACTGCCTCCTACTGCCTTAAGATATCGGGACTGAGTAGACACTGAACCAGACAATATCAGAGTTGAAGGAGGCAGAATAAGGCATCACAGTTTGCCCATCTTCTCCCAACAACACGGAATGAGTAGTGGGGAAATAACTGTTAATTATAAGGGGGGCACTCAAACCCCAAATAGCACAACCATTTGTTCTTAAATGGATTTTTACCAAGCTTTATGGCATGGTGTGAGATGGAGTGAGAGGCTTCACAGACAGGGGTGGCTCAAGACATTTTTGCTGCCTTGAGGTACAACAGCAAACACATCCTCCTGCTTCATCAAGGGGCATATGGCTGACGAAGACTGGCCAAGTTATCTGGCACCTGAGGTGGAAAATCCCACAAGCAGCTTTCTTTGGGAGTCAGAATATAACAGCAACTTAACTACTAAATAGCTGCCAATTAATGACACCCCAAATCAGCAGCCTAGCTCTGCCTAATGGTAGGACTGGGGCTATTTGGGATTTTCCAGAAAGATGGAAAGAGAGAGCGAGTATAAATGTTTACAAAGCTAGCAAATAATGGATGCTTTGTGCTTACTTATTGCAGCCTAGCATGAGACCTTTTTATTCTTTCTTACCTATCACTCATAGTAGGCCTGGCCCAAGATATTCTACTGCCTGAGCTGCTGCTGCAGTAGCAGCATATACAGTGGTACCTTGGGTTACAAACACTTCGGGTTACAGACTCCGCTAACCTGGAAGTAGTACCTCGGGTTAAGAACTTTACCTCAGAATGAGAACAGAAATCGTGCAGCGGCAGCTAAAGTGGTACCTCAGGTTAAGAATGGTTTCAGGTTAAGAACAGACCTCCAGAACAAATTAAGTTCATAACCAGAGGTACCACTGTATCTCCCCTCCCACAAGTCAAATTGCATAGTACCAAGGCCATTCATTTATATTGTCACCCAAGTCAGAAAATCTCCCAGGCACCTCAAATATATGATGGTTTGCTTGTTTGGAGGTTCTAGCAGGGGAGCGCAGCTATCGTATACCCTTGACCGAAGAACGGTACACTCCTTCTATCTGGGATGGTCGTCCTCTTCCACCGAGCGCGCAGCTTCGGGAGGGACGCACATGGAGCGGTGAGGGAGGAAGGGGACACCCGCCTAGCCAGCCAGATCAGCCGAATCAACCCTGGCGATCAATGGGGTGACAGATGTCGCAGCCAGATCGCCCTCACATCCTCACATTAAGTTCATAACCAGAGGTACCACTGTATCTCCCCTCCCACAAGTCAAATTGCATAGTACCAAGGCCATTCATTTATATTGTCACCCAAGTCAGAAAATCTCCCAGGCACCTCAAATATATGATGGTTTGCTTTCACCACACCCCAAATCAGCTGCCTGACATGGCTGCCTCGCTCTGCATAATGGCAGGCCCAGCCAAAGTCCAATAATATCCATTGAGGCTGTGGGGAACCTTACGTAGCCTGGGGGGTTACATTCATGTCCGGCCAACCTGCCAGTGGCAGCTGAGGCCAGTTGCAAAAGATAAAGAATTTTATCTTTGTGGAGCAGGATAGCTTGCATGCCAATGCCCCGTTGCTCCCTTCCTATGAAATAACCAGACAAGACAGCAGATAAATAGATTGGGTTCAAGGCAGCCTGGGCAGGCCTCAATTTATCCCCCCTGGAAGCAGACTCAAGTGATGCTTATTGGTCAGTTGGATCCGCCCTCCTGGAGAACTTCAGCCCGTGCCTTCCCATCATTGGCCAATTTACAGGCAGGCTCGAATGCACCCAGGTGACGTTCCCAGGTCGCAGATATGGCTGCGGCTAGGATATAATGCCACCAGACTATGGAAGGTAAGCATATTTCTACACACATTTGCCCCCTCTTTCTATCCTCCATCCATTCACGCAAGAAGCACCATCAAAGTTCAAGCACTCATTCCAGTCAGGCAAAAAAACAATAACAGCCCATCCTCAAGGAGGGTGCTAGGCAGGGCTGTTAAGGGGTGTAGCCTGGAGAGAGTCCCAAGGGTCTGGAGACCTGGAGGGTCACTTTTGGTCCCTGGGCTTGAAGGTCCCCATCCTTAGTATACATATGCTGGCTTTGCTAGATCATGGCCTTCTTCATATGAAGTAGTTTATCATTCTTGCTGGTTTGTCCATTCAACAAACCTGAAGGATAGCTTACAGTGTGTGATTGTGACCTTTTCAAGGCCATCAACAACTGAGTGTCATGACTAATCTAGCATTCTAAGTTGACTTCCTTGTGCCTAAAATCTGGCAATATATCAGCTGCACCACAGTGACTTGTTGTTATTGTCACTGTTTTTATTTCTAAAAATAAGAATTGTTCAAAATCTGCTTTCCATAGCTTGTATGCCAAATGCTCTTAAAGTAATTGTTTTTAGTTTTTGCTTAAAAGAAAGCTTAAATCAAAGATTTGGGGAGCACAGCAGCTTCTGCAAATTGTTTCTAGGAAACCACTCCCTAGTTAGTCTTAAATAATCACACATAATTTACCTGTACATTTCTCTTACATGCATTTGGGAAATTCCTTCTTATTTCAAAAGCAATCGGAAAGAGTGTCAACATTTGAGCCCTTTGAGAAACACCCTGGAGGTCCAAACATTGATTTTTTTTGTTTGATTTCTTTGTTATGTAAAGGGAAAACAAAGAAATGAAAAGCTGGCAATATGTTAGTATGTTTTCATTCTTTTTTGAAAAACACATACCTCCAACAGGTGGATATATCCTTGCAAATATATATATATATATATATATATATATATATATATATATATATATCTCCAGAGGCTATTTTGTCAGCTTTCTAAACAGAATTCTGTCTAGAAATCTCCCGTTTTTGAAGATGGAACAAAAATGAAGATTGTGATGAAATGAGACTTTTAAAAAATCAGATTTTTGTCTCCCGTACTCTCATTCTCAAACATTCCCCTCCCACATTTCTCAAGTTTTCATCATCCACACACCCCTCGATTTAATTAAAAAAAATGGGAGAAAAATTCTCGGCCTTTCAGCTCTGTGGAACATGCAGACAAATAAATTAAAAAGCGGGAGAAGTGGAACTAACCCAATAATCCGTGAAAACCTAATTTCCCTCACCAGCGTTGCTGACGCAATCATGTCCCTTCTCCCTTCCCCATCTCCAGTTCTGGGGCAGTGATTGGAGAAATTGGCTAACAAGATCAGAAAATTTAATTACTGTTATGCTTCCCCTTCTCCAGAAATTGGATGTCACACTTCCTTGTTGCCTGTTTTAGAGATGTGCTATATAACGGATTTTCATAAAGCTTGATTCCTCCTCCTCTCTCAGCATTGCAAATGAGAGTTAAGAGTTCAGCCTTAGGGTTACAAAGCAGAGGTCGGGGTGCCAATTTACGTGTAATCGGAAGGAAGACACGGTCCTAACCTCCCTGTAAATTACTCTTTGATCCTTCTTGTCCCCAAGTCCTGAGCTTAACAGGCATGCCAGAAACTTCCTAAAAAGAGCATGTGTGGGTTGGGGAAGGGGGATCACCTCTAAGCTGCATTATAACAAAGTCAAGATTAAGACCAGTAGTTCTTTAATCTGTGCATATTTGGAGGGCAGGGGACCTTCCAAATAGTTACCCATGGTCTGGAACTGAAAGAGGGAATAGACATTCTTCTTCTTCACCTCCCAGGATACTAAGGACACTAACACCTCTGAGATAAGCCACCCACCCCTTTTCTCTTTGTAAAATTTGGAAATACTCATCATATGACATGCTGTTGTCATATGGAATGTTTTCCCACTCAGCTCCCGCTATCATTGGCTAACACTGGGCTTGTGCACACTTTCATTTGCTTCATGCCTAGAAATCATGGACCTCAGCAGTTTTCCTCTTGCTCCGCTCCTTTCCCAAGGAAAACCCACTCTTTACTGATAAATTGGAACAAACAGCAATCCATGGGAAACCTGAATTACCGTTTACTCTGACTGAGCACTAAAGAACTGTTTTCTCCAGGAGAAAGCGGCAGGACAAGAGGAAGTGTGGATAAGCCCATGTATAAAGGGGGCCGAACTTTAAAGCTGCATCATATCAGAGTGTTGCTAAATCTTACAGTAAGAGCAGGGGGGAACAGGAACCAGGCAGAGGGCCTTCTCAGTAGTGGCGCCCGCCCTATGGAGAACCCTCTCATCAGATGTCAAGGAAATAAACAACTATCTGATTTTTAGAAGACATCTGAAGGCAACCCTGTTTAGGGAAGTTTTAAATGTTTGATGTTTTATTGTGTTTTTAATATTCTGTTGGGAGCTGCCCAGAGTGGCTGAGGAAACCAGGCCAGATGGGTGGGGTATAAGTATATTATTATTATTATTATTATTATTATTACCACTATTATTTTATTACAGGACAAAACCAGAACATCTGGCAGCATTGCAATCAGGGCACTACAACACCAGCACCTATCAGTGCTAGAGAACTTTTTCTCAGAGTCCAATAAACTTCAACTATCTATATATATTTGTTGCCTCACACACAATCTAATATCTGTGGAAATCAACCTGACAGAGGGCATTTATTCCCTGGATGCTCACATTTGCCCACTTCACTCTGACCTGCGTGCCTCTAGATCTGGTTTAGACTTGTCGCTTAGGGTTTGGTAAAGACGTGTCACTGGCTTAGGGCCTGTAAGTCCTCCAACAATCCAGAGGTTTCTGAGGCACTTAGTGCCTCAGGTCCAAAGAAAGTAGCTCACAGATGTTTCAATTGCAAATACTGCCAGCTTGCAGCTGACAGGAGGGTGTGTGCTTCCCTCAGATTAGAAAAGGGTAGAAATTAATCATTTCCCCCAATCAGTAAACACACCTCCATCAACCAATTTCCTTCAAATGAAAGGTTTCCCACCAATTCTAGACCTAAGGTTTGTTTATTTTGTGCATGTGGATCAAACCCCAGTTTTTGTGCCAACCTATTCCATGTCTCGCAAGGAGCTACTGCCGCTATTAACAAATTTATAGTACCTTTTGTGTGTTTAGACCCCAATGTCATCCATCTGATCAATGGAGTAAGATAATAGGATTCAAGGGCAGCCCACAGAGGTGCATGCAATGGTGGGGATTGGCACCAGTAGTGACTGGCTGCCATCAGGAAAAGCAAAGCCGCCTTCTGTAACCGGCCGCTGCAGTTTCTGAAGTGAAATGGGATGTTTCAAAAGCTCTTGGATACATCATCTGTTTTGTATACTGCCACTTTGTTTTCTCTCTCCTATTTAGTTTTAAACTGTTAGGTTAATGAATTTATATTGTTTTATGAGTGTTGCATGGGTTATTTATTGACATTTTGATTTCCCCCTTAATAGTTTCTAACACTTTTTTTTTTTAATTGCGAGATTTATTTTCCATGTGATATGTTGTATGAGTCACTTTTGGTGCAATTTGGTGGGATAGTGGCATACAAAGAAATGGATGAAGTGAGACATGAGAAGGTTTTCTGTGCATTTCAGAATGACCGCTCCCCACATCAAATGGGGGCGCCTTTTGCGTGGTCGTGTGCAGTCCTCCGGATCCCAGTGTGACTCCTGGTAGTTCAGGCTGGCTTCATCCTCCCCAGGCTGGATACCTGGAGGTCTCCGTCTACCTCAGCCAATGGCCCAATCCCGCCTGAGGAGGCGTTGCCAGGGGATTGGCCAGGTAAGGGGAGAAACCTTCCTGCCCACACAACAGAAGGTGAATCTTACCTGTGAAGTGGCAATCGGCTCCAGAGCTTCTCCCCCCTCCCCCCTCAGTTAAGTTTTCTTTTGCAGGTTAACCTCTTCTCCACAGGTACACAGGTGCTGCTATGTCAGGGTCGCTGTTGAAGGGCTGGAAAGGAATTTTCCTGCATTAGCAGGTTTTGCCTTTCCCGTAGTGAAACGTCACAACTTTGGCGGTTTCAGGCCTTGGGCGGAATCCTTTAGTCTATCTTCCTAATTGGAGGGGGGCGTGAAGCGGTGACCCACGCCCCCTTGTGGCGGTGATACCAGGATGCCCCGTTAAAGGGGTCTTGAGGGAAGGCAATGGGCATACGCTGAGAGGTTGTCATTGCTCTTCCCTCCAATGGTGGCGAAACGGGGGGGGGGGGGGACTCTCTGTTTGAACATATGTTCCTCAGAGCCAGCCCAATCCCCACACATTCTGGATAACCCTGAAGTCTCCAAGATGGCTGGGGACTGGGAAGGATAAACACCCAATGCCTGAGCCTGAAACTTAATAAAGTTGTGGCCAATTTTAATTCCATAGCACGTTGTCTTGAGTCATTATTCCACTCGGGGGTCACCTGGGGTTGGGGGACTCCGCCTGCCCACACAATCCTGATTTTTCCAGAGTTCCAAAATTCAGGGGGAGCCTTCATGAGTATAAAAGGCTGTTACTTCTGAAGACTGCTTGGATTACATGACTGCCTGGATTACATGAAGCTGACTTGAGAAGCAGAAAGGGGCAGAGCTAATGCTTATCCCTGAGGGGCCCCCTTCCACGTTTATGACACACATTTTAAAGAACTATTATATGTTTATCCAAGCCCCTACTAGCAGTAGCAGCCAATGGTGTGTGGAGAGGGGTGAGGAAGCACTTTCCTCAAATAATGTGGATTCTGAAATTGGAGGAGGCACCTCTCACTCTTAATATTCCTGCTGCAGCTCAGTAACACAAAGCCAAAGGAAGGTTTTGTGGAAGGGCCATATCTCAGTGCTAGAGCATCTGCTTTGCATGCTGAAGGCATCTCCAGGTCAGACTGGGAAAAGGACCCTGTCCAAAAGCTCTGAAGAACCTCTGCCACTTGGCCAGTGAGTATAGACAATACTGAGTGAGATGGACTGATAGTCTGACACACTATAAAGCAACTCCCTAAAATTGGCAAAGGAGCATTTTGGACACATGCTGTGCCAAATTCTGTCCTGCTCTGAAAGTTCTCTTCTGCAAAAGAGGTTTCAATTTTTCCACCTCATTCTCAGGGTACTGAGAATTCATTGATATTTTCCAGTCAAATTAGTTTAATTACAGAAAAATCATTATGGACATTTGTTAAGGACTGGAAATTTCTTATGGACTTTTTTGTGTGAAAGAGAAAATGATCTTGTAGTATCTGGATTTGAAGATTGAAAAAATACTGGTTTATAGAAGATAGAATGGTTGGATGTTAAGGAACAAATATAATATGTAGCTTCAGGACAGAGAATCAGAAGACCTTTTATTTTTTTCCCTTCTCTTTCTTAAGCTTTTTCTTTCTTTTCCTTTTTTCTTGCTTTCTCTTTCTTTATGTTTCTCATTTTCTTGTATTTTCTTCCTTCTGATTTCGCTCTGTTATAGACTAAGTGGCTGTTTTATCTCAGTATGAAAAGATACTTTGTAATGGGTATGTATTTTCGTATATCTTTGAGTAAGTATCAATAAATAAATTCTTTAAAACGAGAGATAATTCCAGTCAATACAGGGATTTCTGCTTACCTCATTACTGAGAGGTTGCCAAGGATGGTGTATGCGTCTTTCTGCCCTGCAAGGATTTCTACAGCAAACCAAAGTCTCCCTGAGTTCCCATGGGAGGAGTTACCTGTTTTCCCCAGAGCTTTAAAGCACAGGCACTCAAGAAGGCTGTGGAGTTCAGATCAGTGGTGAAAGTATTCATAGAATGAAAGAAAGGGCACTAACAAACAGGACTCTGTAGGCACCCACCCACAATCCATGAGAATTTCACCACATTATTCTTTCCAATTTTTGTATGCCATTTTCTTTCTCAGTAGTTGATGGAGAATGGTACGGCCAAGTGGGGGCAGAGAAAGCAAGAGAAATGTTTGGCATGGTACTACATTGCACTCCTATTTTCTAGTGTAAGCAACAACCAAGGATCTCATAGCATCCTCCCCTTGTGCATCTGAGTTGCATCTTCTCTTGTGGGAGTCAAACCATAGGCGAAGAGGGGTGAACATCTAAAAGGCTGTTTGTACTGAAGAAAGTGCTTTTTGCTTGTATCTTTGCTTTTGCAAGGGTGACCTGTTCCAAACATACAACAAAATGAAGTTTCAGCATATTGAGGTGTGCTAGGGAGGACGATACCACTTCAGACTGCAAGTAGAACTTGAGTTTGAACCCAGTGGGTCCAAGTTACATGAAAGAGGGTTTAGATTAAGTGCCAGGAAGAACTTTCTGGTGGTGTCCAAGCTGTTTGACGGTGGTGCAGGCTGCTTCAGAAGGCTTTCCTTTGTTAAATTTTTAAGTCTTCTTTTCTCTTTCTCCAGAAAACCAAGCTTTCCTTTCAGTCAGGGTGCCAGTTGAGTTCCTTGATATGTTAAGAGTGCATGGATGAGCCATTTGCTATACCTGGTCATTTATATTCTCCCCATGCTGCATTTCCTGTAACTATAAGCCTCGCTTAAAATGCAGCACAGGCATCATATCAGATAAAGAATAATGATTTATTGAACATATGGGTAAACAGCATAGATAAGAGAGAAATGCACTTCAGAAATGCAGAAACAGTTATAAGAACATATTCTGAACTGCCACAGTCAGCATCCTGCTACTAGTTTCCTTCCCATGAACAAAAATACTTTTTTTTTTTTGCTACACACACACATATATATATGCTCACAAACCAGCACATACAGTATCTAATAAAAGCCTTTGTAGTTGCCTCAAATGATAAGCCAGGAATGGGCTTGTGCTCTTATAACAAATTCATTCAACCTTGCTATTATAATTACTTTTTATGGCTAGACTCAGCTGAATGTATTTATTCAGTGTGTCTATAGCCCACTTTTCATCCAATAAGTTCCATATGGCACACATTCGTTCACCCATATGTAACCCCATAACAACTCTGTAGGTTGGTCACCCAGAGAGCATCATGACTGAATAGGAATTTGAATGCAGGTTTTTCCTAAGTCCTAGTCCAGCACTTTAACCACTACACCACACTGCCTTACACTAAAGCAAAGATAACTGGTACATCTAGACCTGTAGTGTCTATGATGACTAGCAACTGCTTTCCAAGATCTCAAGAAACAGTCTTGCCCAGCCCTACTGCTGGAGATATTTGCCAGGGATTGAACCCGGAACCCCCTTCATGGAAAACATGCTCTGCCACCAACTTATGACCCATCGCATATACATGTATCCTATCCATGACACATATGATATCAGTGGCTCATGGGGATGCTAGCATTGAAAAGCAAGTGGCAGACCATAATATATCTGTATACAAAAGAGCATTTCAGAAGAATATGCTACTTATGAGTGCACTATTTTCTGTGCAACTGCTCAGATCCTACAACTAGTCTCACTTTCAGTAACATTGCATAGGCAACTAGATTCTTCTTTCTTCAGAAATTTGGCATAGGTGCATATCTGGTGTCAAGAGACAATCCGCCAGATGCTTGGGCTGTCTTCCAGGCCATGGTAGTTTGCATGGGCAGAATACAACAGCAACGGCACCAATATTATAAGAACCACAAGGAACAGCCAGTGGATATTTAATATTTATGTGCCACTACATGTTAGTGTCATTCTGGCACTCTTTGTCCATTAATATTGTGCAGGGGAACTACCAGAATAGTACTGGGAACAAATTTTGGCCATCTCCCAAAAGACATAGTCTAAGATCCATAGGACGAGTGCCATAAGAGAGGGACTCAAGAGAAACCAAAAACACCACCACAATGAAAAACAAGAATTGCACCACCAACTTAAGACATGTTAAATGACAGCCAGTGTGGTGTAAAGGTTAGAGTTCTGGGCTATGACTTGGAGACCAGGGTTTGAATCTCCACTAAGCCATGAAGCTCACTGTGTGATCTTGGGCCATCATCTCTCAGCCTAACCTACCTCACAGGGTTGTTGTGAGGATAAGATGGAGTGGAAGAGAACCCTGTACACCCCCTTGATCTCCTTGGAGGAAAATATGGTATATAAATGTGGAGGCACTCAGTTGCTCACAATGCAAGGGGAAGGGGGATAGGGTAGCAAAATGTACAACAGCAATGTGTGCTCATCTACCACATCTCCTGATTGAGGACTTCTTCATACTGTGAGAACCATGTCACTAGCCTATGAACAATGTATATGAGCAAAAAGCTGAGATGCTCTGTAACTAAACCACACTGCCATAGAAGTCCAGAGGGACATGCTCCCCAGTTGAATGAGGATATTTTAGCATGGATTTGGGGGCTATCGCTTATTTCACAAACACTAGTTTAATAGGCTTGTTTCTTTATAGAAAACCGCAAGCACAATGCTCACTTTTGAGACTTCCAATATGTTAAGCATATCCTTCCCTGGAGGATTCTAGTCTGCTCATTAATTAGCTGGCTACTTCTTCCTTCCTATTTACCTCCTTTGCTGTTATCTTTCTCCTGCCTTAAAATTTATAAAACAGAATGCTGATGGGACCTATTTTTTTCCTGGAGCACTTAGATCGAGCATGCTTCTGCCAGTGGCAGAACTACTGTCTGTTCCTATGTTTAGTTCTATATTTATTAATTTAGAGATTTATTCACCATTCCGATAGTGGCCAACCAGATGCCTTTGAGATGTTCACAAGCAGGGCATGAAAGGCACCTTCTCCTGCTGCTCCTCTCCAGCAGCTGGTATTTGGTGGCACAGTGCCCGTGAATATGATGGTTCAACATTGCCTTCATGAATAATAGTCGTGGAAAGACTCTATTCTCTGTGATTTTGTCTGGTACCTAAAATTGAATACCACCACTGACATGAAAGCTGCAACAAACCTACGTAAATTTGTTTCTTTAGATGAAAGCACCATTTATATCAGTGTGAATAAGGCATCTGGTGGAAGTCTAAGAATTACTAGGTCCATGGTCTCCCCCAGCTGAGAAACATTTAAAGGTTGGCACAAATAGGGACATGGGCACTTAAATAAGACTGTGGAGGCTCAACTTTAAATCTCTAGGATTCAATAATGTAATCCTCCCCTTTTTCAGATCTGCAGCCTTGCCTGGTTTGCTCATATAATAGATAATTCCAGCATTCAGCTTTTACTCCTCCGAATCACATTTCACTGCAAGGAGACAGAGAATAGGAAGAGTGAGCCTGACTGTCACGTTTATATTTGAAAGATTAAGGCAGAATCTAATGAGCTCATTAATTTCATTTCATTAACCAAACAGCGCTGTGGAGAACTGCAAATATTTAAAGAAGCCCAGCAGGGTTAGAGATGCATTTAATTAATATTGTCACATGATGATGAGAATACAGAAAAGAAAAACCATCCTGTTGCTACATTGTTAAAAATAATAATCCTTATGTCAGAGTGACATCTCCTTTATTGTTAAAAGGTTACATTGTCCATAAAGACGTTCTTGGATTTGGAAAACACACTGTGATATCTAATGCATCTATTGTTGCATTTTAAGTTTGAGTGATTGCTCTTCATTATGCACAGTTTGCATTTAAGGCAGTTTGCCTTTTGAATCTTTTATCAGCTTTGGCTGACAAGCTAGCTGTCTGTTGCCATACCTGGATAGAGATAGCTTGACCACAATTGTTCATGCTTTGGTAGCATCATATTTATTGTTTTTGTTGTTTAGTCATTTAGTCGGGTCCGACTCTTCGTGACCCCATGGACCAGAGCACGCCAGGCACTCCTGCCTTCCACTGCCTCCCGCAGCTTGGTCAAACTCATGCTGGTAGCTTCGAGAACACTGTCCAACCATCTCGTCCTCTGTCGTCCCCTTCTCCTTGTGCCCTCAATCTTTCCATGTGGAACCTTCATCTAGTCAGAAGGGACCCAAAATTACCAAGTGAGACTGAGGGGTTCGACCATCCAATGCCTGCACATTGGTTCCCACTATTTTCCCTCTGGGACCAGTTTAAAGGTTTTAACATTAAAAGGTGGGGTTCAGCTAACTAGTCCTGCTAGCAGAAGCCCAGGCAAGGATGTCTGCTAATGCAACAGGGCTTTCCCCACTCCCACCAGACCCTCTGAAATTGGCTCTGGAGGGGTCAGGAGAACCCCCAGAACAGCATGTAGCGGAGGAGAGGGTTGATTGTTCCATATGGCAGGTCAAGACCTCGTTCTAGAGGCTCAAAATTTATGTTGAGAAACGCACACTGAATGGATCTCACAAGAAGGAAATACAACCCCCGTAAAAAGCAAGACTGTTAGGAATGGTGCAATAAACAGTCATTGCAATACACCAGCTGCTTAATTACGATCAGATGCTTTATAGGCAGTATAGTACAGGTGGGCTTTCAGGAGAGAGTTTAAATATGCAAACATTTACTGCAGAAATAGATGCTTAGTTCAGATGATCTTTTCCATACATGGCTCTCCTGATTATGTAAAGTCTTGATCCTTTTATTGTGGAGTTATATTGACACCCAGATGCCTTTGAAAGAAACGGCTGCCAGTTCATTCCTCCAGCCTCTTCTGAACTCAACATATGGATCTGTCTTAAACTTGATGAAGACGTTTGGTTGCATCTCAAGCCGAGGTCCTTGCCAGCCCTGTTACCCAACATTCTTTGGCTGGAGAAGCCAGGGCTTCATCCTGGGACTTAATTCCCTTTAACGTTATGCATGCATCAGTGAGCTACGAGCCTGAATACATTTCTTAAGGTGCTTCAATCTTAACAATTTTGGGTGAGAAAAGAAGGGTAAACCAGTTTGGGCATTTCGTTTTAATGAGAGGTATGACTAAGTAGCCCTAGAACACAAATAAATGCATTCAGGAGTCGTTCTCTAGACTTTTTAGGTTGTGTGAATACATACATATATATATATATATATATATATATATATATATATATATAGGCTGATATAAGCATTTAGGGCACAAATGACAGTGCAGGAACTGAAAGAGTTTTGGGTTTAAAAGTGGGAAGTGTAGTAATAATAATAATAGGAACTGCAACAAAAGGTTGCACTGCTGAGATAAGGATGACAGATACACCATTTGACTCCCATTCCCCCTGCTTTTCCATCTCTCCCCCCCCCCCGCCACCAGCTGTCAGTCAACTGCTTATGGCCCCTGAGCATTGGGCTGCTTTTGGGAGGGGGATGGACCTCTTGTGTGTGGGTGGTACAATCTCGGTGACAAAACCATTAGCGCTGGGAGAACTTAGACCGTTCCTCTTCCCTCCTTCAACTGATGGGTTCATGGCCTGATCTAAGATGGGGTGCAAAAGCAGCATCACCCCCATACAAATATATGGTTAGAAATTAAGAAATGCATCCCCAAACACATTTTGGGTTAAAGGTGGGCCCCGGGTCTGAAAACAATGAAGATTATTGATGAAAATAGCACCCTCCTGATGGCTCTTTGCATAGCAGAAGGGGGTGCTGGGGCTTCCTAATAACACATGGCTCCAGTGCTGTGCATCATTTGCTGCTTAGACTGGTTGCTGCCTGAATGTTGCTGCTGTGCTTTAGAGTGCCCCTGAAATCAAAAGTTGTGTCCTTTTGTAGTATTAAAAACAAAAAGATTCCCCTCCACCAAGCAGGGCTTTTAGCAGCTTGTTCATGAGAACACTGAGTGCTTCTCTTGAGTGCCCAAAGGAGTGCAGAATGTACCTAAGGCCGTGTTTCTCTGACCCCTTACAGATTGGAACGGCGTCTCCCTATAGCATCCCTTTTCCTCCACGAAACGCAATTAGACCCAGGATCTAACATGCTGATCAGTGACCTGGAAATATACCCAGAGGGCCTGCAGGGTGAGGAGTAGAGGTGTGGTGATACTGCAGACCAAGAAAGCTTTTTGTTCTATGAGAGAGATCAGACTGAAAGGGCAGCAAATGCCCTCTGTGGATTAAAAGAACTGCCGTGCATCTATATCGGTGTGCATTGCAGCAGCAAGTCGGTTCAGGTGAAATGTTAGCAAAACAAGAGTTGGCATGAGTGCACTTCCCACTCTGTGAGAGGCTCATTAAGAGAGGTTTCGGCTCAGGTTGCCTGCACATAAATCTGTGCCCACATCCTTGTTTTCCACAGAGGAGGGGAGCAGACATCTTTTGTAGTAAGCAAAATTTGAGGGGGAGACAATGAAGCAAATCTCACTTGCAGAAAACGAAAATATAAAGAGTGATCTTTAGAATTAAATACTTACACTGCTGCAGCAGTTATAGGTTTTTAGGGGCTCTCTGCACATTTATGTGAGGCTGGGGGGCAATATTCCTACTGTCCCTTAACAGGGGGTTGTTGAGAACGTGTGTGCCTGCCTGCTGGAAATATTGGCCACAGATGTGCTCCAGTGATTAGAGTGGATGTGTTTCTGCAGGTGTCTTAACTGTAATCAGCATAATATCTGTACTGATGTAAGTGGTGAGGGGAGAGCTTTAGAAGATGCTGTATCTTATCTCCCAAAGGGACTGTCTGATGTAACTTTTCTCTCAGCATTTAAGACAGTAATGTGCCATCGAAATTACATAAGCAAAGGTGAACTTGCAACCCCAAAACTATATTTTTGGTCATATATTGTGATATTCTCACTGGAGAGCCAGTGTGGTGTAGTGGTTAAGAGTGATAGATTAATAATCTGGGGAACTGGGTTCACGTCTCCTCTCCTCCACATGCAGCTGCTGGGTGACCTTGGGCTAGTCACACTTCTCTGAAGTCTCTCAGCCCCACTCACCTCACAGAGTGTTTGTTGTGGGGGAGGAAGGGAAAGGAGAACGTTAGCCGCTTTGAGACTGCTTCGGGTAGTGATAAAGCGGGATATCAAATCCAAACACCTCTTCTTCTTCTTCTTCTTCTTCTTCTTCTTCTTCTTCTTCTTCTTCTTCTTCTTCTTCTTCTTCTTCTCCTTCTCCTTCTCCTTCTTTCAATATTCCAACGGTCATTTGAACATCTACCATGCTAATCAATGGGCATTCTGTATTTGTGCCATTTCTGCAATCTTACAATATTTGAATCTTTTGATATCAAACCATCTGCATCCTTACAGTGTTACACCGTTTCCCATGCCCAACCATCCTCATTCTCACATATGCTTATTCACTAATCAAAAGCCAATAATACAAAATAGCTCCCAACGTGTTTCAGCTAGGAAATGGGAAGAAGTTCAGTTCACATTTTAATACAAACACACCTAATTTACACTTTCCAAAAGAATGTGTGATCAGAAACAGACCCACCCTTCAAAATTTGTGCTTCTCTGAATTTGGTGGTGCAGTTCTCGATCCAGAAAAAAAAGGGGGGGAAGCATGTCCCCAAAACGTTTATTTTACGGGAAAGTGGGCATAAAAAATATGTTGGTGAATATGTTGGTGAAAATAATGGAAAATACATTAAACTGGGGGAAATTGCATGGAAAAATTAAATACATTAAACTGGGGGAAATTGCATGGAAAAATGTGTACATATATTGAAGAAAATGCACACAAGAATGTTTATGAATTTTATGAGGACTTAAAAAAAAAATCAAACTGATACAGAAATGTGATGAACTGTGTAAAAATGAGAAGCTGATATTGACAGACTTGTCTCTTCCTTCACTTCTGCATAGTCCAATCTGCCTGCACATCCAATGGTTATATGTGTCCCCAGGGCTCTCTAAAACAGGTGGTCCTGTCTTTCATACTTGAGCAGCAGGTTCTCCCCCAGGATCTAATTCCCAGTTGGTATCTGTCTGCTTGGGCTTTCCACCGATGGAAGCTGCACCTGCACACCCAAGAGATCTGGGCGAAGAGAGAAAAGCCGAGCAACTCTTTGATTAATGCATAGCTGTCCTTGGCAGCTCAGAGCAGCAGCCCCTCCAAACCCTCCTTTTCCTTGTAAATGATGTCTTCATTTAGCAATAAATAATATTTCTCATCTTATTTATTATTTATTAACCGTTTAATAATTAAGCATGATCAACCATCAAATCAAACAGTTTGTAACAACAGGCTTTGAAAAACTAGAATCCCAGAGTCTGCGTCAAGGATGGTGAGAGATTTGGAACGGGGGAGAGGGGCAATGATCTGGAATATTTTATTGTTGGCATTGTGTGTTTGCCTATATTTGTGTGCCTATGTACCCTGGCCGTGCTTTACGTCAGCACAGCTTTTCTGAATTAATGAAATGTCAGGGGATTCCAGTAACCAGAAGCCCCCTGCCCACCCGTGCCAGATAAATGAAAAAAAAAAAAAAAGGATTGCTAAGCACTCGAGGCTCAACATGGCTGTTATTGGCACGTTATGCTCACCACTAATTTGTTACATGTGAAAAAGAAAAGGTGGAAATTTTTTTCCTGCTGTAGAAACTGCATGTGAACAGGCCATTTTGGCAAGAAAAGAAGCGTATGGTTTTCAGCGAAGAATAACATATCCTGCTTATAGTATCAGAAAAAGAGCAACAAGGAAGTAAGAAACAGCTCAGGTTAGAGGCTATCTTTCCCCCGTCTTGGTGCAGTGAAAGTCAAATGGCTTAAGAACTGGAGGCTTATTCTCAGAGAGCTTTGAGTGCATCTTTCTGCCACTTTGATTGAACGCTGTTGACTTTGATTCTGCACCATCAAGGCAAGAGCAATGCCTGATGTCCTCCCCTTCACTCAGAGTGGACCACCAGCAGAGTGCAGAAGTACACTTAGGTCTGGCTACAAAAGTGCTGCTGCCCAGCACTTCTACTGCCAGCATGAAGCATATGCCCACGTATAATGTAGACTGCCTTTAAGATGTACTGGCTGGTTTGTGATGCAATGACACAGCCTGTGGCAACTATTTAAAAGTCTGCAGAGCAAGTCTTAGGGATAACTCAACTGTCTCATGGTATCATGCTGGGTCCACTCATAGCTTTCCTGCCTGTCCACCCACCATTCTGCACAAAACTGCATTGGCAGGTGTAGTCTAGCTTTAAAATACTGGGCAGGATGATTGTACAGTGGTAGAGCAATTCTACCAGTGGGTCTTGGGAAATGAAGGCAGATGATCCAAAACTTCTAAAGTCCTACTGGGGGTGTGCAATGGCAGGGTGGAAAGGAGCGAGGAGCTGCATTCATCCCCTGTCCTTTTTTTTTTTTTTTTTTTTGGTTCTCTTTTCTGATTTCCCAGGTCTGGCCCAGTTGTTCCCCTGTTTCAGGGGTGTGCTGGTTCTCTCAAACACTTCCTTTTGCCTCGGTAGAGGTAACATAGAAGCTTCAGTATTGGTAAGGCAAGGACTGTGGAGGTTCCTAGGCTGGTGGGGCAGGACCTTGTGAGGCCAAATCACATTCTCCAAAGGTGAACCAGTTTCTTCCCCATTGGAGAGGGAGAGCCAAACCACATCATGCAGCCCCTGGGATCCCTGCTGAAAGACCAAAGAATTGCAGGTTAAGTGGTCTAGGCCCACCTAATGTCAGGCGGTAGAGGAACCAACCCCCACGGCAGGTTGCCAGGAACGGATAAGACAAGGAAAAGTCCTTCTTGTTGTTTAGTCATTTAGTCGTGTCCAACTCTTCATGACCCCATGGACCAGAGCACGCCAGGCACTTCTGTCTTCCACTGCCTCCCGCAGTTTGGTCAAACTCATGCTGGTAGCTTTGAGAACACTGTCCAACCATCTCATCCTCTCTCGTCCCCTTCTCCTTGTGCCCTCCATCTTTCCCAACATCAGGGTCTTTTCCAGGGAGTCTTCTCTTCTCATGAGGTGGCCAAAGTACTGGAGCCTCAGCTTCACGATCTGTCCTTCCAGTGAGCACTCAGGGCTGATTTCCTTCAGAATGGATAGGTTTGACCTTCTTGCAATCCATGGGACTCTCAAGAGTCTCCTCCAGCACCATAATTCAAAACCATAAATTCTTCGTCCAGCTCTCACTTCCATACATCACTATTGGGAAAACCAAAGCTTTACCTATACAGACCTTTGTCGGCAAGGTGATGTTTCTGCTTTTTAGGATGCTGTTAGGTTTGTCCTTACCATCTGCTTTTTATTCAGCATTTATAGAGAAAGGCTTGGAATGCAGCTTCTTGGAATACAGTAGTACCTTGGTTTGCAACCGTTTTGGATTACAACCACATCAAAACCGGAAGTGCGTGTCCCCTTTTTTTAATTACAACCCATTTTTTTTTATTATAACCAATTTTTTTTGGAGGCCCCATTGGCGAAAGCCCGCCTTGGGTTACAACCTGTTTTGGTTTACAACCGGATCCCCTGAACAGATTATGGTTGTAAACCGAAGTACCACTGTAATGGCATGGTCCCGAGTGACTCTCCACTCCTCTTTTCTCCCACTTCCTCATTTGTCACCTGCTCCCCTATGGGTGGTTCTGAGGGCCCTTTGCTTCAGAGACCTTTGCTCTACTTCTTCCAAGACTTATTGGGTTCTGGGAGGGAGGGTCTGGAATGCTTTCTAAAACACTGTGTCTGTCAGCTGTCATTCTCCAGATGCTTCCTCCTCCACTTCCATTATTTCCCAGCTTCCCCCCTCATGTGCCTCTGAGCTGTGACCCTGTTGTAATTCTGAACTGTCTTCTTCTTCTCTGGAAGGGTCAGGCTGGGGAGGCATTCTCCACCATTCCTCCTCTGCCCAATCCCTGACACCTAGTATGCTTGATGCATGACATTTGTAACTGCTTGGCTGCTGTGATCATCTGTAGATACTGAAATTTGGATACTTCAACCTTCTGAGGTCAAGGGGTGAAGCTACCAGAGATAGGATCTTCTTGGAGTTGGTACAACCCTTCTCCTTCCTCTTTGCCACCAAATCTTATAGACGCCTGTGAAGACTGTTTTGTTTTTTAAATATGCCACTCCCCCCAAAATGATTATGTATTTAAGACATTTCTAAACACTTTTCAATTCAAAATGTTCAGGGCCATTTGCAATAGCTAATAAAACCACAACAAACTGGGATTTGCTTAAGGACTTCTAAGTAGTTTAGTACTCCAGTAGTTTTAAGCTGGTCTTCAGCTGACGTGAATTTTGTTGGGTCTTTGTTTTAAGTTGTTACTGATTTTGCAGCAGTTTGTGAGTCCTTGGTATTCTTCTTCTTCTTTTAGCGGAAATAGAAGTATTTCAAACAAGCACACAATGATCCTCATATGAAGGCATGAAAATGACAGCGTTCTTGCATGAAGTGAACTTTCAATGTTCTTGCATGAAGTGAACTTTCAATGTAGGAAATAGCGAGCACCCTACATATAGAATGTAATGTGTGGAAAACAACATGCGGACTGCACACTATTTTCAACATTTCCATGTTTGAATTTTGTAACTTTTGAAGCAGCCCCCAAGCAGGTGCCTTTTTCAAGGGCTCAGTATGTATTGCTCAGAACTGTATCCGTGTGAGGAACAGTCTCTTAGATCAGGCAGTGAAAACCGTGCTCCTGCTATAGCTGTGCCCTTCTTTCTTCTCATTTAAAATAATTAAACCAGTCCTCCTTACGATGTTGGGTGGGGGGAAAACACATACCAACAATGGGAGAAAATGTCAGACAGCTCTCCTTGGGTGGGCTCCTTGTTACTTTTGCCTCTCCGCACAATGCAGCCTTTGAAAAATCACCGTTTTTTGTTTTATTTATGAATAAATAATTGCCTTTGTGAAGAATACATCAAATTGCTCTCAGTGAGGTGACACTTTAAGTGAGCTTGTTACTTCTTCCTTTATCTGGCTTTGATTGATGTTTGCTAGAGTTAGCAGCTCCTTCATCCTTTCCCTTTTCCCTGCTTGCATTGTTCTGCGGAGGGACTGGCCGCAGTCGCTGACTTTCTTTTGATTCCTTGCTTTCAGCCAGGGTTCAGACCACACATGTGAACTGTCTGGAGCATCAGCAAATGGAAGGGGCATTTTAAATGTTGTCTTGAGGCTGGGCTACACTGGAGATCCTTACCCTCAGCATGGACGATTTTCTTGTTTCCTGCTGACTAATTGGGCACTCCTGTACATGTCTGCTCAGAAGCAAGCCATGTTGAGCTCAATAAGAACTACTCCCAGGTAAACACACATACTAGGGACTAAGCTGCACTGAACACAGTGCAATTTCCTTTTCAGTAAACCTACATAACATTGTGCTAGGAATCTCATTAGAAATGCATGTGGGTTTATCTTTTGATCTTTCTAAGTCACGAAGACTGGAAGAGTCCTAAGCAAACCCACAGGAATTATAAATGTTCTCCAGACTACCAGAGAAATAGGGCTAGGCTAGAGTGGCATCTTTCTAGAATGACACATAAATTGCTACCTCCCCTGATGACTTGTGAATATTTTTAACAACGCTTAGAAAGCCTTTTTGTGTGAAATTTCTCACATTTTGGGGGTGACAACTATCCCAATTTCATTTTTGGATCAGGGGGGAGGAAAGCCACAGTGTATAGTTTCCTTTCAATTGCAAGCCCCCCCCTCCAACTTTCAGTTTCCAAAATGTTATTGAGAAATGAAAATTGAATTTGGATCTCAATGTGTTTTGACACAAATCGGCCAAGCTGAACCAAAAATATTACACAATGCAAAGTTCCTCATCTGTGAAATATTTAACAGTGAAATTGCAAAACATTTTGTCATGAACAGTTGCTTCTACTCTCGTTTTCAGCTGTCCTCAATGTTGGGGATGTAGCAGACTGTACAATAATGATACGTTTGGAAGAAAGATCCATCTCGATAGACATGGTCTTTATACTGGGAGTGGCAATGCTTAAAGTGGAACAATTAAGGGTTGAAAGGTAACAGTTGCTGACTTTTAAAACTTAAATTGAGGAAGGGTCATAGATCAGTGGTAGAACTTCTGCTTCTACCACTGCATCTCTAGGTAGAGCCAGGAATGATTCCCTTCCTGAAACTCTGCAGACCCCCTTCCAGTCATTGTAGACAGTACAGAGCTAGCTGGACCAAAATTAACGACAAGCATGGAAAACTACAATTTTGTGCCACTTTGTGCAAGTTGCTTGGATTTTTCTGCCGAATCCCACTGAGGGTTGTGTTAGAATTGGCATTCTGGAAAGCATCGTAACACCAATGTAATAAGCTGCCTAAGAACAGAAAGGAGAAAACAGTAATGGTGACTCAGCAAATGTGGAATCACAACATTGTTGAGAATGCAGTGTGCTGAAATATCCCCAACTGACCATGGTTTTTTAAAAAAGAAATGCTGAAAGGCAAAGTTTCCAGACTAACCCCCCCCCATCCCTATATAGATGTATCCATCTATATCTATATCTATACCCAATCTATATCTTATGTGGTTTACCTACGTAAGTAATGAAACTAATGTAAAAGGTGGAAAATCCCAGCTTCATGGGTTGGTTCCTGATTAATATAAACAGTACAATAATTTCATTGTCACTTGTGCTTTCTTTGCTGCTGCTGCCTATCCAGCTCCTTTGCACATCTCCGTCGCAGCTCGGCTGTGTGACTATGGACTTTATTCCCAATTCCTAAGCATGCTAGGAAACTTAGAAATCGGCATATGCTAGGAAGCTTAGTAATTCTATTTGACAACTAGATGGGCTGGATAAAGTTTGGAGCTCAAATCTTTTGTTCGGGTGGGAAATAAGCTTCAGATGAGTGCCTTGTCAATGCAATTACCAAGATAATCTTACACCACTCGTAATCCATCTTATTTTCTGTAATATATACTGCTATATTGCATTGTTTTACGTTGATGTGTTTTGATTCAGAATATAATCATCCTGCAAATGCAGATAAGGACATACTTTGAATGAAATGTTGCCTATTAATAAGCCAATTGATTAGTTTCGGATACAGTCTTGAGTCTGTGTTCTTTATCACTAGTTATGCTTTACTTCCTGGCCCACTCGGTTCCTAATCAGCAAATTTGAACCCTGGGTAGCACAGGCACCAACTTCTAGGGGCCAAGGTCCCTTCATCTCCCCCAATAAAATATTTGAGCCCCTCCCCCACGTTGATAGGCATTGCCGTTCAAATGGAGTTTGTATGCCATGTCTTGTGATCAATTATGCAGGGTGGGGCCTACCCGCCCCCCCCCCAATATCTTATTCAAGTTGGCACCCCTGCTCAGTAGATACCCAAATTAATAGGGGAGATGATACAGACCTGGGAATATGACCCCCACATACCTTTTTGTTGTTGTTTAGTCGTGTCTGACTCTTTGTGACCCCATGGACCAGAGCACGCCAGGCACTCCCGTCTTCCACTGCCTCCCACAGTTTGTGGTGTTAATAGATCAAGAAATCAGAGCTCTGTCCCTGCACATCCCCTTAACCCCAATAGCTGCTTTTAAGTGTTTTTAAGTATGGAGATCTCATCACGAATCTTCTATATCGTATTTACCTCAGTCACAGACTAGTGTCACTTCTTATTATGCTTTGCTCTCTTGCTCCTGAGAATCATCTGACATTGCCTGACTCCATTTCATGTTTGAAGCTGAGCAGGTCTTGGTCTATCTTGCGCCTGGGCAGCTGCAAAGAGTTCACCCAAATGCTACCATGCATGGAGGTTGTGCTCCACAGCCCCAACCACATCACTGATTCAGGATTCATCCATTTGAAGAGGGCTTATGCTCACACAAGACCTCTTCCACTTTTTTTTGGGGGGGGTCCTGATTGGCCTAGGATCCTCCTTCCCCTCATGTGGAAAAGGTTTCATCACATACACCTGAATGCATGTTGGGTACCACTCTCACTTTGTTTGGACATGCGGACAATGGGAGTGGGGGGCACTGCTAACAGCATGGCCCCACTCACATGTTGTGTGCATGCATGGAAGGGGTATTTTGTGCATACCTCCCCCTAGCGATCAACACACTATGTGGAAGAATGCCTGGACAGACCCCATGTGTACTTTTTTAAAATCTTTGGATGAAAGGAAAGGTACCAAAACCTTATCAAATACTAGCCTTGCAGGAGGAGGTGAAGCTGGGATAATGGTAATTCTAGTGTTATGGCCCCCTTTCTAAGCCTACAGGCCAGGTTCAACTCCAGATTCTCTGCCTGCTAAGTGTGTCGCTGCCACAAACAGGAGGAGCAGATCTCCCTCAGCATCTTCTCCCCCAACCCCAGAAAGAGAGGGCAGGTGGTGGCTGTTCCCTGGTGCTGCTCATCATCTACCTGAGCACGTGGGCAACAATCCTGCTGGTTCCCACCCCAAACTCCTCTTCTTCCCTTCAGACATTTTGAAAAGCTAACATGTTAGGAACAAAGGAAATGGTCTTATATTATCAGACCATCGGTCCAAATAGCTAAGTATTGCCTCTTGGCAGTGACACTCGCCAGGTTTTCAGACAGGGGGTGTTTCCAGTCCTAACTGCAGATGCTGGTGATTAAGTCTGGGCCCTTCTGCATACCAAGCAAATGCTCTACCACCGAGCTACTGTTATCGAAGTGAAAATTAAAACTTTTTGACCTGGTGGCAGAATAAGAGACGGAATCTGTATTCACAGTTCCAGTCACTGCAGCTACTGTTCTGTACCCATTATCCCTGACAGTTTGCAGAATTTCAGAGTTTAAAATAAAACAGTATTGGGCCTTAATAGGTCCTGCTTTGGTAGTTTTATCATCTGTCTGTTCAGAGAGCAAAAGGATTACTTTGCCCAAGGTAATGGTATTGCAGTTTTGCTTGGTCTTGCTAAGAGAGAAGTGGAGAGGAACACCCTAATGCTAGAGTTATTACATTTTCTTTGTTGCTGTGTATTTAAAGGGATGATATCAGAGTCTGCAACCATTTCTCAAGGCCAAACAGAATGCCCATTCAGTATGTATAATTTACAGCGGTCCGGCAACAAAGAGATAAATCTTAGTCTTATTGTTTAATTAACCGTGTACACAGTGGTCATCTGATGTAACAAATGGGATGCCCAGCCCCATCAAATACATCCTTGTTTCTAAATTTATGTTTTGTCAAAGGCTTTGTTCTCAGACACTTAATCCAGGTTTAATAGCCTCTGTACTGCTTTTCCTCTCACTACTTTTTCTATGAGCAGAAAAGTACAAGATATTCTATAGTGGCATGGTTGGCAGAGTGCTTCTTGGGACAGAAGATAAGATATCCAGATTATTGTTTGAGATGCTGTCCAACTTTCTTTCTTTTCTTTTTTAAAATTTTTTTATTGATACAACAAGAAAGAAAAAAAAAAACCACAAATACCAGATTACACACAAGAATAACCATAGATACATAATTTTCTTAGCAAACAATAAAACATCTATTGGTCTTAACACTAAAGACCCAACCTCCTGTCTATTCCATGTTTCAAATTCATATTACTTATTGCCAATACACACTTTTATCATAATTAAACTTATTCTTAATAAATCTAATTTCTTATATCTACCTTGCAACTATTACTGAAGTTCCTCGAATGCTGTCCAACTTTCAAGGGTCATGCAGTTATCCCTTGTATACTTGGCATTTTCGTTTTCTTTTTCTGGGTCCCTACATCTTTCTTGCTTAGCCCTCTCCTACAACATCTCTACTAGCAGCAGTAGCTCAGTATACTAATACACTAAACATATTCAGTAAAGTTGAAGATTCCTTGGAATGTTTGTGAAAAATGAACCCCTCCTCCAAGGCTGATTGCTCTACTATTCAGCTGTGCTTCTTTTTGATGTAGCATCCAGAGGACACAAGATGTTGGTGCTATATTTTCGCAAGAGGCAATGGCAGTACCAATCATGGAAATGCAACTGTGTAAGATGAGGGCTAGAGTGATGGAGCCAATGTGATGCCGTTGTAGCTTAGCGGCAGAACAGGTGTTAACATGCAGAGTCCTGTCTTCATTCCCCAGCATCTCTGGGTAGGGGTGTGCCCTGGCCACAATATTTGACTGGTGTCTGTATATACAACTTTGGGAAGCAGCCTGGTCTGTTTCAGAGCTGCTCTTTGTCTTTCTCATTCAACTTAATATTCAGGACCAAATTAAATCTGTTAAAAACAATGCTGTTTCCCATTTCCATGGGGAATTTATAAATGACTATAATATTCTTTTTTCCTTTTTACAGAAGTGAATGAAATTTGCAGTCAAAAAACCCCGTACAGAATACAACAGGTCTTTTTTTAAGAATGGAAAAGTCTATAACTTTTCCTTTCCTGCCAGAATTGGATGCCATTTTCAGGAAAGGGAGCTGTTGCTGTAGCTCTGTCCTACCAAGTGGTCTACTCCCACAGTGTACAGCCCTATGGCTGAGAAAGACCCTGAAACCATGGGGAGCCACAGCCAATCACTGTAAACTGTTCAGAGCTAGAAGAATCGACAATCTCCTATAAGGATGCTTCTTATATTATAATTCCTAAGAGCTGAAGTAATAAATCAGTTGGCATCCTCTTAATTTATGGTTCTGATCCAAGGAAACCTTTTCTAAATACAATGTGGCTCTGTGCCTTTTCAGATAGTAGCTCTTATTGTCAGAAAGCCTTGATGGTAATTAGGGAATTATGAAGAAGTTGTCGAGGGAGGCAAGCTATCTAAAAGAGCCATGAGATAATGATTTCATAGGCAGGAGGCTTTTCTTCCTAAGGGACATTACTCCACTGTAAAAAATATGATGCACACAAAGACTGTAGGATTGATTTATGTCAGTGGTCTTCTAAGAGTTAATCAATAAAATAACAGTTACTTTCTTATTGAAAGGAACTAGCTGATTAGAAATCTGATGAATGAGGTAATTTTTCATGACTATAATTAAAACACTACATGGCTTTTTGCATACCGTATTTTTGGCTACATAAGACACACCTAATCATAAGACGCACCTAGTTTTTAGAGGAGGAAAACAAGAAAAAAAACATTCTGAATGAAACAGTGGGTGTATGATTTTTGTGGTTCATGCTGTGGCTACAGATATGATATGTTATTTGACGTTGAGTTTGGGGTAGCCCAATGCAAAAATATTGAGAATCCATGTGGACCCGTGCTTTGTAACCACGTTTTCCGCCATTGCAAAACAGTGGATGCGTGTGTTTTCTGGTGCAGGCTGTAGCCATGGACATGCTATGTGATCTGATGGTGAATTTGGGGTGACCCAATGTAAAAATCCTGAGGATCCATGTGCTTTTACCTCCCCCTTCCCAGGCAGCCTCCTTTATCTCTATAGTGCCTTATCTCCCCCCCGATCCCTTGTCGATCAGCTGCTCAGCGACTTTGTTTCAACACCGCCTTCCCTCTTGTTTGCCTTAGTGTCTTTAGCTGGAACAGTTTTTTGCTCCTCCTTTTCTTCTAATTTCTATCCTCATTGCTTTAATCTTCCTGTCTCCTGTCCTTGCAAGTTTGCTGTCTTTACCTCCCCGCTCCCAGGCAGCCTCCTCTATAGCTAGAGTCCCTTATCTCCCCTTCTGATCACTTGCTGATCAGCTGCTCAATGACTTTGTCTCAACACCCCCTTCCCTCTTTCTATTAAAAAAAAAAAAGAACAATCTGCTAGAGCTCCCTATTGGTGGCTCTTAAGTAATTCAAAAAAATGCAGTCCATTAATAAAATACAGTGTTGATGTGGTTTGAACACACTGGCATGAGCACCAGTTTGGCTCCACCAGTGTGTTACCGGAGTGCCATGTAACGTTGTGGGCACTGTGTGACGCATCCTGTTGCGTGCGCCAAGCTGCGGGTTCCTTTGCTGGCTTTTATGCTGTTGGCGCATGCTCCCAGTGCCATCCAGCGTGGGGTACCAGTCCACAACAATGGGGAATGCAAGCGGCATCAGAGGTAACATCTTCGGACAGGATCTTGGTCTTCTTTCCATCTCTGGGCTAGTAGCATCCGCATTGCTGTTGTCACATACATGAAAAGTCTTTTCTGTTCCTTTGGAATGCCGGTACCTACAATTCCTAATAAAAGTCTTCTGGGTTTGTTTGTTTTTACAAAAGTTATTTTAAACTTTTTTTCCAATTCATTATACCATAATTTGATGTTTAATATTTTCACAGAAAGCTGACCATCTACAGAAAACACAAACACACAGTTCACTTGGTAACTGGTGCCAGGGAGAACATCTGAATGCATGCAGAAAAACATGGCCTAGGAAGATGGATGGAGAGGATGTCCTTGCCAAAGCAGAGCTTACTTGCCATCACTTTCTATGAATTCTCAAACTGTAGGGGTAGATAAGAAGGCTCTCCTCTGTTTTCTTTGCAAAATCTAGCTGCGGAGGACCTATGCAAAGAGATGTTCCACTCCACAGGCAGAACTAGAAAAAAATCAGAAATGTCACTTGTGCATTATTTAAATGTGCTTCTCTTCTGCTTCTGCAAGCAAGCAAGGAATACTGTGCTCCGAGGTGACTGGGAAATGTTAAATTGTTTTTATTGCATTGTCTATTGAATATACAACATGTCTGCTTCAAGTCCCTAGAGGATGACAAAAGACCTGTACAGCGCATTGAAACCTGCAAATGCAAACAGAAGTGGATGCAAATTCCAGATGTGCTAGCAAAAAAATACAAATGCAGTGTTGTAGAGGGAGGTATTTTGATGCCCCCTGCTTCTGGAGAAGTGTTCTTCTTGGATATGCTGTATGCCTGCCTGCCTTGGGCTATTGGGAACACATGAGCGGAAACAGAATCAAGTCAGAGTGACAGACAATTTAGGTATGTTAAGATGTTGGCACTAGAGATGTGGATGCTGGCACAGATCAGTGATTGTCTCTGGGATTCAAGCATTTGGATGGGTGAACAGTAAAGGAAGAAAATAGTCTATTCTTACCAGCATACTGTTCCCAGTTGGTGTGGACCAGGATGCGAAATAATAAGAAAATAGCTTTGGTCTGGTGATCACAGGATTTCAAGATGTGTGTACTGGAATTTTAGCAGAGAGGCTGATAGCCGTAGTGTTCTCCCATTAAATGAATGGGACTTAAAAATGGCACGACTCTGGCTGTAATATGCCACAAGATTGTTTTTAACCATTAATTTATGTCTTAGAGCAAAAAGCCTATTCCCTCTAACTGTTCCAGAGATATGGATTCCCTTAGGGGGAAAAAAAAATAGAAAAGAAAATGTACTCAAGTTTCAAACAGATAATGTTTTGTTAACCAGACAACAGTTCAAAGGTTTAGGGAGATTACACAGGTTTTGGAATTACAAAGAAAGGAAATGACACAAAAACTTTAAAAATTTAATTACACGCTGTAATAAACAAATCACTTGTCGTGTAGGTCTGGAGTGGATCTCACTCACTCTCAGTCAGAGGAATTAGGAAAATACATTTGTTTTAAAAATATATTATTATTATTATTATTATTATTATTATTATTATTATTATTAAACTCCTTTTAGGTTTGCATGCAAATCTCACAACAAATGCAAGAAACTCTCTTGCTGTGAGAGGGAGCCAGGATGGGTGCCAAGATGGTTGGTTGGGGTGCCTGGACCTCTGTGCAGCAGTGCCTGTGGTTACTCCAGCTTCCCCCTGACAGCTCCTCTCTGTGTAGTGCCAAAGCTAGTCTTTGCCACTGCTAATGGCCAAGAGGAAACCAAAGTCACCGCCCTGGAGAACAGGCTGCAGATGGCTTCCCAGAACCAATTTGGACAGTTTTGTACAGTTGGGCTCTACAGCTCTGTTTGGCAGTAAGGACCAGATCCTCCACACTTTGAGAAAGTACAACTGGGATTGTCAGGCTTCATGACAATCAAACAGGTACCTTGATCTGCTGAACAAATTCCAGAGCCACCAGATGTACAACCAGCACAGTCCCACCCTGGTGCTACAGTGGCCACCCTGGTGCCTTCCTGGAGGAGAGGACCTCTCAGACCTCCATTGCCTCCTTACAGATGAAGGAGCTCTTTGACCTCCTATAAAATAGGACCATTCATCTTTATGGTAGCTTCACTCTCTGTAGCAGGTTGATTAAACCACATCTGGACAACCAGTGGGCCCGTGTGGGCAGCCTGCCAAGCCTGTGCATCACCCAAACAACCTCAGCTACCTCTGCAGGGAGGGCATTGTGTAGCAAGAGCCAGGCAATCAGGGCTTCAACATGTTCATCTTAGCTGTGAGTCCTGCAACACCTGCTCCCTGCCTTGCTGGCCTTTTTCCACTTGGCATCGGAAGGAAAAGCCCTGACTGACTCCAGCTACAAAAGCTGAGGCTGCTGAAGAGGCCAGAGACCATCTTGGCTGTCTCTTAGCGCAGACCCAGATCACTGAGCCTCAGCTTCACAACCACCACCCATCATGAGTCACCATTGGCAGGACTGGCAGCAACACAGCAGGTATCTTCTATGCTTGTGATAATATTTTATTCTCTTGCTAATTATGCTGTTTTAAATGTGCATTTTATATTTTACTTCCTTTCGTAATGTTTCCTTTTGAAACGTTTAAGATATTTTTTGGTTAATTTTGCTGAGCTAAATGTGCATTCTGCAGTTGACCTCCTTTATAAGGTTTTATTTTGAAATCTTTAAGATACTATTTTAGTTTCCTGCTAATTATGTTGCTTTGTAAGTATACTTTATATTTGACTTTCTTCAGTAATGTTTTATTCTGGGTTGTTTTATTTGATGTTTTAATGTGTCATAAACCACTCTGAGATTTTTTCCCCCTTAAAAATATAAAGTGGTATAGAAATGAAATGAGTCGCCATCACCATCATCATTAAAAAAACACACAACCCAAATAATGTCTATAGGGAAACCAAATCAAAGCTCATTGGGCAGGAATGAACCATGGGCATAGCCAGAATTGGGGGGGGGGGGAGAACTGAGCTGTTAAGTACTTCTATTTATTTAATTGATTAAAGCCCCCCCCCCGGCTTCACCCATGTAATGAATGCCATCAATGGAAACTTGTGCAAGGATTTCTGCCTGCACAACAGGGCTTTCCTTCCATTGTGTGTCCCCCCCAAATAGCTCCGGGGATTCAAGAGCACCCCCAGAACAGCATGGGGGGGAGGGGGACCATTCCATCTTGCAAACTGAAATGCTGAGACAGAACAATTGGAAGAGTGTGATGGTGACTTCAACCCATCTATTCTTATTCTTTTACTTTTTAAAAGTACCCTCTTTCCTTTCTTTTCCTTTTTCCTTTTCAAAAGGCAACTCAATCACCCAGCAAGAAAGACATAAGGCAATAACTTCCCACAGGTAATTGCTTGCATCTTTGAGGCTCAGGTGTTACATGGCTAAGACTATAGTCCTAAACTCTTACTAGAGAGTAAGCCTAACACAGTGACCTCTAAATGAATACAGGATTTCATTGCATTATTCTCTTCTTGAGATGTTTTCCAGTTCATGCTTATCCCATCTTTGGGGCATACTTAAGTATGCCTGGGACCTAATGCTCCAGAATACATAAAGGTAAAGGTACCCCTGCCCGTACGGGCCAGTCTTGACAGACTCTAGGGTTGTGCGCCCATCTCACTCAAGAAGCCGGGGGCCAGCGCTGTCCGGAGACACTTCCAGGTCACGTGGCCAGCGTGACATCGCTGCTCTGGCGAGCCAGAGCTGCACACGGAAACGCCGTTTACCTTCCCGCTAGTAAGCGGTCCCTATTTATCTACTTGCACCCGGAGGTGCTTTCGAACTGCTAGGTTGGCAGGCGCTGGGACTGAGCAACGGGAGCGCACCCCGCCGCGGGGATTCGAACCGCCGACCTTTCAATCGGCAAGCCCTAGGCGCTGAGGCTTTTACCCACAGCGCCACCCGCGTCCCTTACCAGAATACATAGTCCTCCACTTTATGCTGGCACTTATTGTAAGTGCCACCAGAATACATAGTCCTCCACTTTATGCTGGCACTTACAATTGTTCAAAATCAATATAAAATAGGACCATTCATCTTTATGGTAGCTTCACTCTCTGTAGCAGGTTGATTAAACAGCAGCACATAGGCTTTTCCACAGCTATCACACAACAAATGCACAGTTTTTATTCATTTCCAGATAATTTCAGTCATGGAAGCATTCTTGTTGAGTGATAGCTTCTTCTCCCCCACCTACAGTGCTCAAACAGCAATATATTGTTGTTGCTTGGAAAATAGTGGTGCTTTCTCCAGCTAGAGGGCCAGTGCGATTTGGAATCCTTTGTAGAATTAGAGTTAATTGAAGTTGCATTCTCACTATATCTTTTAAAGCACTATGATACCACTTTAAAAAGTCTTGGCCTCTGCCCAAGAAATCTGGGAACTTTAGTTTGTTAAGGGCATGCAGAGCTGTTAGGAGATTGCTGTTCCTTTCCCAGAGCTACAATTCCCAGAGCAGTTTGACAGTCAATCCCTCTTCCCAGGGAACTCAGTGAATTGTAGCTCTGTGAGGAAAGCAATGCCAGAGGCAGATTAGGTGTGGGTTGGTTGGCTCAGTGTTGGGGCTGCAGAGAAGACTGGCATGTGGAGGCAGGGTAACTCTAAGGGGGATCAGATTCCTCAGTTGCTGCATCCCCCTTAGACAGCTCTTATGTTTTGTGAGATCCTTACGCTGCTCATCCCAACCCACTGTGTCCCTTCCTGGAGTCATCGGCTGGGAACTCCTTGAGCTCCTCGCACCCCTTGTCCTGATCTGACCAACCCCTCCATTTCACAGCCATGAGACTCATGACAGTGCCCTTGATGGTAGATTAGATTCAAAGCAGGATGACCAGGCATACACAGAACACAATAGGGTTTCCATACATGACTGCATAGTGAAAATGTGCAAAGATGGTCACCCAGCTGGGCGTTCCAAGTGTACTGTAAGTACAGCAGAGTATCTGCTCAGTGGTGGACTTTGGTAATCATTGGTAATATGGTGCCCTGAGAAAGGCCAAAATTTGATGCTCCCAAATGGATCTTCTCAGCTATGGATCTTCTCAATTTAGCACC
Organism: Podarcis tiliguerta; assembly: GCF_965153285.1. Lineage (NCBI taxonomy): Eukaryota > Metazoa > Chordata > Lepidosauria > Squamata > Lacertidae > Podarcis > Podarcis tiliguerta. Next base: position 36,399,732 of record NC_139538.1, read on the forward strand.
CCCTTGGCTTGGTGTCCTGTGCAGGGGAAGTACCTGCACCTCTCGAAATCTGTTACTGTATCTGCTAGCAGGTTGTTCTGTAAATCATACTTAGTCCAGGAGTCTGAAAGCAGCTAAACCATTGGGGGGGGGGAGCAAGCATATTTACTGAAAGAGATAGACAAAAGAGTGGAGATAGATAAGAAACCTATTTTCTGAAAGGAAACTAGTATGTGTTTGCTGGATGTTTCTGGTGCTAGGTAGAAGGTCACTTCTCAGTGCTGTCAATTACTGGATGGCAGAGTGTTGCCCTGGTTGCATTAACCTATAGCATGGGAGGATTGGTTTGGGAGGAGGAACTCGTGGCCTTCCAGGTGTTGTAGGATTCCAGCTCCTATCATCCCTGACCATTGGCCATGACCAGGGGCGTTCAGGTGGCATGACACTTTTTTCTGCATTTCAGCAGAGGGTGGAGGCTAATCCTGACAGTCTCGTCCTGTTGCCAATAACTGCTACTGGCAGTGAGAAGCAGACAAAATTGAGGTAGAAGGACTAAATGGAAGTGATCAGAGAGAAAACAACCGGTTCTAAACAATCACTACAGACAGGGCTTCACACTGCAATGTTTGAGATTGGCACATGCACCACTGATCAAATCTGCTTTTTAACCAGCTGGAAAGGCTTCATGGTGTTCTGAGGAATTCAGCTTTGACATCTGCCGTGAACTATAAATCGGAGTTGGAATGGAAGGGATCTTTTGTAAATCCAATTTGATGTGATGTGAACTTCTTGAGTGAGGTTTTATGGACTGTGTGTGAATAATGCAGCCTAGGTTTTCTGCGTTCATTGTAGCCAGGAGTCCAGACTGATGGTACAGAGTTTGCCCCTTGACTAATCATATTAGCATTGTTGATGGATATGCAGTAATTTTTAATTAGCTCGGCAAGTTTATTAACTTCGGTGGACTGACAGTATTAGCAGCTGTGAAATGCCCATTTTGAAGAAACCAGATACTTACTCATATCCATGAAAATAGGTTGGGATTTCTCATTTCAATTTTTGCAAAATGCTTTGTGTGGTTAATTAAGAGCATTCCACGAGGCAAAAGCCAGAATTTTAGATACAGCTGTGTATGAAAAGTTCCACTTTTGAACTGTGTCACATGCTCATGGGAACATCCTGCCAACAATGAGTGCATTCAAGAGAGCAGCAAACCGGCCCCTGAACACCAAAACCTCCCTCTGACAATATTCCCTCTGTGGTCCCAGCTACTGACATGACCCAAACTCCGCTTCTTGTCCTCAGTGTTTGTTTACATCAATAGCTCTCAAAGTGTGAGGTGGGTTTCTCCAAGGAGGTAGAGTTGCTAGGGAAAGAGAGAGCAGAGGTCAAGAATAAAGAAAGAAAATGGGAAGGGGGAGAGACTGGAAGAGAAAAACAACAAAAGAAGAGTCTCTTTTTGCAGGCATTCAAATGGTACTTAAAGCCATCACTAGGAACCTTCTATAAGTCCCAAGGATATGGTTTGACATCCCCATCAAATGCTTTGTGAAAGGTACATTTACTTACACTTTGTATCCGCATCATGACTCCTAATAAGGTGTGTGTGTGGCAGGGGAGAAGCATACAAGGTGACATTTAAAGGCCTATTCAGGTTGGGATGCTGAGAAGCCAGGCTCCTATGTCCAACAACTGCTTCTGGCAGCACCTGTTCCATCAGACTGTAGAGAAGAGAAGGAGCGAAGAGAAGGGATGGAGAGCCACTCTATCAGGACAGTTGAGAGACCATCCTTGATCTTTTTCATTGCAGCTGATCTTTAGGAGAACTTACAGCTAAGAACTTGCAACTCATATTGCATATATCCCTGTCCCTCCCATTTCCCCCCATTTGCATCCTTCTATATTAGATTGTAAGCCTGAGAACATGGACTACATTGATTGCATTGATCCGTAAGCTGTTCAGGCAATGCAATCCAAAGAGAGGGTGGAGAAGGTACAGAGCAGCAGACCTCTTACGGTAGCCACTGCCTTGCTAAATTGTGCTGGCTTGGGCTCGCCCGCTTTTTAAAATTTTGCTGTGCCAGCAGATCCATGTCCAGCCTTGCAGCACCTCCACTGCACTTTCTGCAGTTGCAGTAGGGCCCATCCACTTCTAGGACCACTGGATGCTGGTAGTATCTTGTCGTGGACTATGGAGGAATGGTGGGAGGCACCAGTTGGGGAACCCCCAAGGAAAGAAGTCTCAGAGCTTGGGGAGTGGTTATGGGGAGAAGACTGGGAGGAGGAGGTAATGGAAGCTGAAGAGATAACAGGGTTTAGTGAGCAGGAAGAGTCTGTGGCAGAGAGCAGAGGCAGACGCAGAGGCTGGAGAGGAGGGCGGCCCAAGAGGCAGAGATGAAGCAGACTACTGAAGAAGCCAGGGAGGACCCCACTCCTGCTGTAACCAGCTCCCCTTCCCCAGAGCACACAGAGACATTCCCAGGAAGGAAAATAGAAAGAGGGAGATGGGATAGATGGGAATATAAAATCTCTGTTACCATATCTCCTGGGAAGAAGGAAGGAAATTAAAACATTGTCATAAATTTTTCAAGTGGGAAATAAAGAAAAGGACACTCACTTTTATTTCTTCCACAAATTTTGCACTGAAGGCTATAGGAATGGGAAAAATATGCACACTGACTACCAATTGTGACAGAAGCTATAGTTAACTACCCCTTTGCACCTTCTTCATGGGCAGCACAATCCCTAATCATGACTACCCAGTAGTAAGACTTGTTGAATTCAGTAGGGTTAAGACTTCAGCCTCTCCTGCTTACTTGCTTTCATTCACACAAACCATTTGAAAATTAGTCTTTAGTGACATTTGTTTCCCTTCCTGTTCATAGGTAAAAATACAAAATACATTTTCCTTAACTATGTCCTTATGCTGCACTTTATGACTGTCATGTCCAAGATTTGGGAACAATGATAAAAGCTGCAAGGTTCATAGCATGAAATGAGTAGATTTTAAGGAAACCCCTTAGGGATCTGGCAGTAGCCTTCAAGCCCTGGTTTTGAAATGTTACTGATGCAATCAAAGTTTCCATCTTTCTTATTTTGGCAACTTGAGCTGTAGGGCATAAGAGACGACAGAAAACCTCACAGCCACTTTTCTTTTTCCAAAACACCCATTTCCTTAAATGCTTCCAAATTAGCCTCCCTTATTGCGTTTATTCTTCCTCTCGATGTTGTTATTATCCTGTTTACCCAACGTCACTCTCTGAGCGTCTCCAGGCTCCTTCCAGCCAGCACACACAATACGTTACAATTATATAATTACACCATTGTAATCAAATAATTAAGATACATGTTAAACACATATTAGAGCCTACAAAGAAAAACGAGCTGTAGACACAGGCAAGGCATGAGCAAGAAAGGGGAGGCTGGAAAGTGGGATGTTCTTCCAGCGATCCAGATGCTCCTTCTGGCTTTGGGCTTTGGTGACTAACTGAGGCTGAGTTGTTCAGATAGCTGAAGAAAATAGGACGGCACTGTCTGTGTGGCAAAGGCAGTGCCATCTTATCAAAGGAGGCTTTTGAGAGCGTAATGGTTTTCTTTAAGTGTTTTATACTGCCCTTCAATTATACTTCCAGAGCAGCTTGCAAAAATGCTACAACAATTAAAATGCCAACACAAAAAAAGAAAAATAAGAACGTGAAAGTGAAAAGCTACAAAATCATAAAAGCAGCATGAAAGACGCAGCAGGATTAAAATTGCAGCTAAAATGCTCGGGAAACTAAAAAGACCTCAGGCTGGTGCTGAAAGATAATAAGGTAGGTGACAAGTAAACTTCACTGGGGAGAGTGTTCCACAACAGGGCCATCGCCACCACCAGGAAGGCCCTCCTCTCATAGATATCACCCACCTTACCTCAACAGCGACACCCACGGGAGATCTTCCGCTGAAGATCTCAGTGTACATTTGGAGACAAATCACCCTTCTAATGACTGTGCTAGTTCAGTCTGAAGAGGCTCTGGCTGCACTGTGCTAGATGAGGTTCTCTACCAGCTAGCCAGAGGAATGAACTGAGATGAGCTGGCTAGGGTGCTGGCAATGTACAATACAGGCCCCAATATGTATTAAAAAAACTTGAAATCTGGAGCTCTTAGCCACTGTGCTACAGTTTACAGAGGCCAAAGCTCACAGTGACACATTCTAAATGGTGGGAAGCCATTATGGAAAGATAACAGAACTATCATGGGCTTTAGTTTTAAATATTTTTCTTTGTATAAATTCTCATCTTTTTGTAAACATTCTTTAGAAAATCCATTACAATAAAAAAATAAAAAGTAGATGAAAATATTCTTAAAAGTTATCCAGTTTTCCAGCCACCCTGCCAGGTTATGCTGATGATTAAATTAACTGATATTTGTCATATTAGACAAGGTAGATTGACAGCTATGACAAAGTTTGCTTTCCGAATGGAACGGCTTTATTAGTTTTTGGAATCAAATATATCATTCCTTATCAGTTCAATTGGATACTTTGAATATTTTTACAATATTCTATCGTTTCTATATTATGGACAAGATGTTTGTATTTTTGACTTTGAAAATAATAGAGAATAGAATGTAAATTCAGTAATGAAATTAACCTCTTGCATTTTTTTTAATAGTGCTTATTGCACTTGCTGATGCCACTTCAAAGTAAAGTGGTGTTGTGCTGATGTTTATCGAGAACAAACGGCATTAAACTGGAAGCTGAAAAAGAAACATATTCCAGAACTAATTGATAGAAGTTCATGTTTTGTAGTTGGCAACCAAATAAAAGTTAATCTACTGTTTTTAACCCTAGGTCACTGCAGGTAGTGCACTATACAATAATGCAGCTCAGCTTAGTGCCCTGGCATCTCTGTGTAAGAGTAATCACATTGTATTGGGAGCAGAGGCGTAGCAAGGTCAGGAGGAGGAGGAGGAGGAGGAGTTTGGATTTGATATCCCGCCTTTCACTCCCTTTTAAGGAGTCTCAAAGCGGCTAACATTCTCCTTTCCCTTCCTCCCCCACAACAAACACTCTGTGAGGTGAGTGGGGCTGAGAGACTTCAAAGAAGTGTGACTAGCCCAAGGTCACCCAGCAGCTGCATGTGGAGGAGCGGGGAATTGAACCCGGTTCCCCCAGATTACGAGTCTACCGCTCTTAACCACTACACCACACTGGCTCACACAGGTGGTACCCGGTGCGGACATTTTTTTTGTCACCTCCACAGATTTCAATTTCTTGCCAAGGTTCCCCCAAAGTTGTTCAGAATTTTTTTGCAAAGGGTCCCCCAAAGTTGTTGAGCTTTTTAAAGGAACAATAAAGGAGAAACTTTATTCGCCATAGCAACAACAGAGCATTACAATATACACGGATCAAAATAAAAGTTGATTATGGAAACACAATTTAGGATCCTGAGTCAGCAGTCAGATAGTGGACTTTAGGATCCCCCAAAGTTATTCATATTTTTATGGGCAGGGTCCCACAAAGCTGCTGAGCTACCTTTAGGGAGGCTTGCTGCACAGAACAGTTAGAGAGGGCTGGTGGTTCACAAGACAAAATCACAATGTAAAAACACATAGCAAAAATAAAAACAAGAAGAACCCAATAATCTCCCCCCCCCCACCCAACACATTGTGTAGGTGGCTGATGGATGGAAGTCTTGCAATTGGGCAGGTGATTAGATTAGATTAAATGGGCTAGTTTCTTCCAGTCATGACTGTCTCTATCATACTAATATTAGAGAAGGGTTGTAGCTCAGTGGTAGAGCATCTGTTTTGCATTCAGAAGGTCCCAGGTTCAATCCCTAGGTAGGGTTGGCAACATCTGAAACCCTGGACAGGTGCTATCAGTCAGTGTAGATAATACTGAGCTAGCTGGAGCAAAACTCCAACACAGTATGAAGCATTTTCCAATGTTCCTATTACTAATCTGATATCTAAAAACTGCAATCCTTTGCACACTTGCTGTAAGTAGATCTCCTACTTAACTCAGTGGGATTTACTTATGAATAAATGGGTATAGCATCAGGCTCAACTCCTTATAATTCTGTGGTCAGAAATATACTTATTGACAGGAAAGAACCCCAATATTATTAAAATTATTTAATATATTAAGACAATCTTTCTAGGCATTTTCAGGAGGGCAAGTAAACTGTACAGAGCAGTATGTCCAGTAATCATCACCTTAAGATCCCTTGTGCTCATAGGACAAGACCTGCCAAGGAAAACAAAGAACTTATTTATGTATACTACAACAGCAGCAAGAGTCTTGATAGCACAAGAATGGAAGAATGAGGAAATCCCAACGAAAGAACAGTGGCAAGAAAAATTGATGAGCTATGCAGAGCTGGCTAAATTGACATACAAAGTGTGGGACAAGGACAACTGTGACTTTAAGGAAGAATGGGAGCTTATTACAAATTATCTAAAAAGACAACAAAATGAACTGGACTCCTTGGCAGGTTTTGAATAAACATGCACAAATTTATTGGTTAATAACATGGTAGATAGATAATGTATAATTTTGTATGTATAATTTTATAATATGCAGAGAATAATATGTGTTGAGAAATCAGAGAAAGGAGCTGAGGGAAGTCTTGGGGGGGGAGGGAGGGTTTGATGGGGGGAAGGGGAAAAATAATGAATATGATATGTTTTGATATTTTGTTATGTGGAAATTGCTAATAAAAACATTTAAAAAACAAACAAACAAAAAGATCCCTTGTGCTCAAGTTTACAAGGACTGCTGCAATTTACCAATTGTGGCTTTTGTAAATGTCTTAAGAGGGGAAACAAACACCATGATATCATTAACATTATTAAAAATGTTAATATGGTCACTCTGGGCTTTTCAGTAGAATAAGTAAACTGCACAGGCTAGTTTGCCCTGTGATCAAGATTACAAGGACCAGAGCAGCTCACCACATTGTGGCTTTTATAAATGCCTGTCATATCCCTGGGGAAGTGCTTTTAGCAGTTCAATCAACGCCCTGAAGTTAATAAATCCTATTCAAAATGACTTGGTTAACCAAGGACCTCGGGGGCATGGCAGGAAGCCCTCCAGGATGGCATTTGAAAATGAGTCACTCCATAGCTTATACCTAAGTGACTGCATTTTATTACTTTCTTCTTGTGAACCTTTTCCATGCCTCCCTCATGCAGCAACTAACCCAAACGTTATTTTATTTTCTGTGCTTAATCAGCTCTGGCCTTGATGGTGCTAGCTCTTAAAGGAAACCGAGCACATCCTAGGGCAGGAAACGGCAAGGTGAGTTCTTTTGCATAACATGAGCAAGAGATTTAATACTGTGTGTACAAGCAAAAACATTTCGCTTTAACAGGAGTTCACAATCATTGCTGCCTGGGGAACACATACCATGCAACGATAGATGCAACAGCACTGTCAATAGAGCATTTGGCCAATATAAGGACATGCATCATGCCAAAGAGCCATTTGCCTCATTAGGCCTGGTTCAAATACAAGAGGGAGTGCACCTGAGTAAGAGTACGGGTATGTTTCATACAAGATGGTCCCACATCAGGATCTGCTGGAGTTTTTCTAACTTGTGGCATGCTGTTCACTGTATGTATATGTATATGTACAGTGGTACCTCGGGTTACATACACTTCAGGTTACATACGCTTCAGGTTACAGACTCCGCTAACCCAGAAATAGTGCTTCAGGTTAAGAACTTTGCTTCAGGATGAGAACAGAAATCGTGCTCCGGCGGCACGGCGGCAGCGGGAGGCCCCATTAGCTAAAGTGGTGCTTCAGGTTAAGAACAGTTTCAGATTAAGAACAGACCTCCGGAATGAATTAAGTACTTAACCCGAGTACCACTGTATATGTATATATCAGATGATCAATGGCATCTTACACCTGGTTTCTCACCTCTGTGGAAGAGATTTATATCTGCCCACACTTCCCCTTGAAAGAACAATATATGTTAAAAATATTTTACTATTGACTAGGGATGGAAGGATCTGTCAATTTCAGTGTTCTCCATTTTTCTGGTCTTAAATTTGGTTCTCTAAATTTCTGCAGCAATTTACAAGTTGCTTTTTTTAAAAAAAATCCACATGAAAACTATTCAGTATTTTAGTGCATCCCCCTAAAAGCACATTTTTGTATGCAATTTTGACTAACACGCACAATTTTGTGAGCAATTTTTCCTAATATAATTGTTTTCTATATGTTATTTTTACTAAGATATTCATCTTAGGCACACTTTTACCTAGCATATATACTATTGTAGGTAAGGTAAAAGGTAAAGGACCCATTTCAAGTCCACACAACAGGTTGAGCTCCTGTTGCTTTGTCCCAGCTCCTGCCAACCTGGCAGCTCTTTTGTAAGCACTTGTTGGTTGGAGAACTGCATGGAAAAATTCAGTGTGGATTTTGGATGTGTTTGGGTTCGCACATTTCTGAAAGTGCAAAATTGATAAATTCTGCTTTAAGTATGAGCTAAAGCAAATTTCTCTCCCATGCCTACTACTGACACAATCCTTGTAATCTTGAGCACAAGGAACCATAGAAACGTTTTGTTTAAGGTAGTACATGCATCACCAAAGAGAAAAAAGGAGGACACATATTTGCACAATATTTGGTTAGGCTAATTTATATGTATATATGCAAACTGAAAAATGATTAATTTAAATAGAAATGTAGTACATCTGGTCTGGTAAGACAGACCAGGTGATCTGTATGCCTGTTCAGTCTTTTGTCCAAGTGGAAGTCTGTTGAAGGGCAATTATTTATCTTTAAACCAGGCTTGAGTCAAACAGCCCTCAAAACAGAGGACCAGCCTGTGTAAAGTAGACACACAGTCCCTCTAGCTTCGCTGCTGGCATGAGTTATTTCTCAATATTTCTCAAAAGAAGATAATAATAATAATAATAATAATAATAATAATAATAATAATAATAATAATTTATTTATACCCCGCCCTCCCCAGCCAAGGCCGGGCTCAGAGCGGCTTACAAGCAATAATAAAAACAAGATGAATGATTACAACTTAAAAACAAAAGTAAAATACAACATTAAAATAATGGAACATTAAAATATTAAAATGTAGCCTCATCGCACGAGGAGAAGGAAAAGAAAAAAGAAAGAGAGGGAGGGAGGGAATCAAATTGGCTCCAAGCCAAAGGCCAGGCGGAACAACTCTGTCTTACAGGCCCTGCGGAAAGAAATCAGATCCTGCAGGGCCCTGGTCTCATGAGACAGAGCGTTCCACCAGGCTTGAGCCAGAGTTGAAAAGGCCCTGGCTCTGGTTGAAGCCAATCTAACCTCCTTAGGATAGTGACTTAAGATAGTGACTTGGGCTAAAATAGCATTGCCATATTGCATAATATGAGCAAGGTAACATGGACAAGGCTATTATTTCAGAAGTTTCATCTTTTGTGTCTCAACAGTAGTGAGATCCTTATCAAGAACAGGTCTGTGGGTTGCCTGCTCCTTGTAATCTCAGTGCGGGATGGTGGTGTGAGTATCACTACTCAAAATGTTATCTAGCATTATTTCACTTCTGAGGGGTTAACAAGAGTGTTATCATGATGTTTACAATCAAAACGCATGTGGCTCAAGTGATAAAAGGGAGTCGAGGCATCCAATCTCAGAGGATGTGAAGACAATGTAGCCTTGAGGAGGAAGAGATGGATCTTATTATTGAAAATGGTTTGGCAGGCTGGGAATGGGCAAACAAGCCTGGGCAATTGTTCAAATTGTAAGCTCAGGAAGGAGAGAGAGAGAGACAAAATGAAAAGGCGATCATATGAAACCACACTCTCCCCTGAAAAAGATATTTGTTTCAATAAATCTTTTATGACTGTTTTTCCTTTCACACTTGAAGATGAAATGTAGCAAGTTGCCAGTGACTGATGGGTCAGGAGCATTTCTGCAAGTAAGCAAGAACTCCAGGGAGCCTTGGGCCAAGATGTGCACAAAAGCAATTTAAGAAGCTGTGTGGAGTTTAAAGACCACTGTTGCCTATGCTGCTGAAGGCAGATCAGAAAGGCCTAATCTCAACTGGGCCCCAATGCAATCCATAGATTCTAACTCCTGCTTCAAGATTCAGCAATAGACTGCAGGGGTTTGGGCTGAAGCCCTCATATCCAGCTGGCATCCTCAAGGCTTGGGCCATCATACCTCTTGTTTCAGAACATTATTTATATTACATCCATCTGACAACAGCAACATGCTGAAAAGGTAGGGCTTCATCCTTTAGTGTTTATGGTGAGTGCATTTTGTTGGGTGGCTCTCAGTGCGATCTCTCCTCCTCTCCCCGTCTGCATTATTTTAACCCAGGAGAAATGCATTTCTGTTTTATTAGAAGGCATGGATTTAATTGATGTCCACCCCAAACCCCCAAGATGAACAGGGTTGATTGAAAATCTGCACGGGAAGGGGAGAGAACAGCTGACAAAATGTCATCAGTTTGTGCTATGTTTGCAAACTGGCTTGTTTTACTAAGTTTTTATATATACTGGAAGCCTCCCAGAGTGGGTGGGGTACAAATAAATTATTATTATTATTAGTAGTAGTAGTAGTAGTAGTAGTAGTAGTAGTATGTGGTGGGGGGAGAGGAGGAGGAGGAGGAGGAGGAGGAGGAGAAGAAGAAGAAGAAGAAGAAGAAGAAGAAGAAGAAGAAGAAGAAGAAGAAGAAGAACAACAACAACAACAACTGTGTAACCTTGCAAATTTCTGTGACATCTCCCTTCATTTTGCTTCTAACTGTTGCCAGTTCTGTACTGCTGTAGTATTGACAGGTGTTGGGCTGCTTTCACATATTCAACAGAACATGAGCTACTGCAAGTCTTCCAAACAGCTGTTTCAGATTGGGATGGGGATGAATATTGCTGCTCCTAAACTCATTATGAAATTGGCTTGCTATTTTGATGATACTTTAAAACTGTGGGATAAATATTGGCCTCATATAACCAGCATGCTTAGCTCCAGTTAATGTATAAAGGGGTTAAGACCATAGACTAAGCAGTCCTGCCAAACTTAACTAGGTCACACCCCCTCACCTTGGAAGGAAGAGTTACCAAATTGAAATACTTTATTGTCACTTGTACAACTTGTATACAGTGAGATCACACAAATGCCTTTGTCCTTTCTTTTCCACCATGAGAATCCAACCAGGAAGGCCGTCTGGGCTTATCATTCCAAGCCCAGACCACACGGCTTTAGCAAGTCATCTTTGTGTTTCTATACAAATAATTTAGAATCATTTTACCACGGGGCATTTTACAAGAAGCAGGGGGCAGAGTTGGTGGCGCAAGCACCATGGTACGAGAAGTGATAGTACCACCCAACATCTATATTCGTTTTTTGTGAGTTAATGTCCCCCACAAACACATACTAGTTGTTAACTGCTGTTGTTAAACGCACTTCTTCTATCACTAACAGAAACTGCTGTTAGGTCACCGAGCTGCATGGTCTTCCTTATAAATAGACAGTCACTCTGAAGTGCGCAGCTGTCTGAATCCAGCAAGGCTTTCTCATTCACTATCAAATGTAATTTTATTCTGTTGAGAAGTACAACATCTTGTTCCTTTCACTGAGGTGTGTGGGTGGGTGTCACTTTCAGTCGATATGTGATTTTCGTTTTGCTGTTACAATCAAGCTTAGCCTGTTTGTCAAATACGCATAAGTTTTGTGACGTCCCCGTGGACTTGCTCATCTGCTCCTTTTAAAAGTTAAACAAAACCCAGAAGCTTATACCTCGGATGTGTAGTAAAAAATGGCTTGGCAGCTTCTTAGTAGTGCTCAAAAGATTTCCCAGAAGGACAACTGTCTCAAGAACGAAGGTCATATCTGAAATAAGTAGGTCCAAGGATGAAAAGGTCAGTTTGAGGGGTTGATTATTGTCTTTTGTTATCCTGGATGGATCAGTAACCACTCTATAAGGTTTGGCTGGTTAACTCCAACATTCAGTGTCACTGAAACATTCAACCTGCCTAAATTTATTCTAAACCATTAGTTGTTTCCCATTCGTGAACCACTCTTCATTTGGGAAGGCAAGCAGGAAGTGGCTTGTGTGACTTATTGAACATAACCTGTCGCCATGGCAACACGTGCTTCTTTTTAATTGAACCTGGATACCCTATCAGTTGGTCCCCAAAGGCATCTTTGTGGTTGATCGCAGACACATTTCCAGTCATACCACCCTGACCTTCATTTCCTGCTCTCATATATATTTAATAATTTCTTCTTTTTCTGAAGCATACAGAATTCATTATTCAGCAAAAAAGCACCCAAGAAACATGTTCTTTGCAGTATCACCCTTAATTAACCACCCTTACATTATTTTCTTTTGCTTATCCATTTGGCATCTGTACACTGAGACAGCCCTTGGTACACCTCTTGCCTTCATCAATGCCAGCCAGGCAGTCAGCCATGACCAGATAAGAAGAAATGGAATTCCTTATCTCACATAAAAACCCCCGCAAAAGGTCAAGGTTAGCAGGAATAGAGAGGGCCCTCCAAAGCAGCAACAACGGCGGCGGCGGCAACAACAAAAATCCCTTTTCAAATCACCATGGCAACAAAATGGTGCATCATGGGAGGCCAGGAAAAGAGGGGCCTATTTCATTCTTGCAACAATCTTTCCACTCCATTACCCTCTTTATCAAGTATCTCTACATTGGGGCTGAGTGTATATCTGTGTCATGGAGCAGTGCAGATGATTCAAATACACATTGACCTTTTCAGTGGGATCTGGAGTTCCTTGTGGGAGTTTCTGCATCTCCCCTTCTTCTTGTTTCCCTCTCATCTCCGCTTCGCATGACCTCACTCTCCCTGGCCTTCTCATCAAAAACTGTGTAACAAACTGGTGAGGCTGTGAAGGGTGGGTTAAAACTCAGGGAAAAGAATCGACTTCAGCAATGCTATGGAAGTCAAGACCTCGAATGACAGTGTGGTGCATCCATGAGGAAGATTAATGACTATTCTAATAGAAAATAAAATAAAATGCAATAAAAAAAGAAGATGGGGATAAAAAGGGACAAAGACAGGCAGGCAGACTTGGCTTTGATCCCTATTTAATTTCCTACAGATGAACAGGTTTGTGCCATGCAGTCTTAACAGGCATAATGCTAACATTCACCTTGATGGGAAAAGGGAGAGGCTGAGAGAATGAGAAATGTGAGAGATATATCAAAAAATAAATATTTTCATGAGTAATTGTCTATGATTTTGAAGTATGCCTGGCAGACAATAAAAGAGTGGGATTCTGAGTACACAGAAGTCAGAGTCTTCATTTGATTGAAATTCTCAGTTCATGAAAAAATATTTGAGACTAGAAAGCATAATTTTTTCTGAACTTCTCTCCATTCTGTTATTCAATGAGACGTGGACTAGGCTCTTCCCACTGAATTAACTCTTCCTTTTGAGAGGGACTCACTTGTTAGGGTCACCAGGGACAGATGTCTGCTCTATAGGGACCTTTCTATGAGGATGCGTGGCTTGCACCATGTAGCATTATTAGACAATCCATCCATCCATTAATTACCTTTGCATCCCACCTTAGGTTCAACTTTAAACAATGACTTTGCTAGTGAAATATTTAACATACACTTTCAATCGGAAAACAAATGGTTAGAAAGGAACAAACACTTAGGTAAGAAATGACAGATTCTTGGATTTCTGCAAGTGGCTGTCTTGAATCTGAATAGTAGCCAAAGGAAGAATAGCAAATGATGGCTTTGCAAATGTGATACTTCTCCAGATTTTTGTTGCTGGGTTTCTGGAGACACGTAGGAACTTGCCTTATACCAGTCAGACCAACAGTCCCTGTTGCTCAGGATATTCTACACAGGGAATATTTTCCAGCCCTACCTGGAGATGCTGGGGGTTAAACGTGGGACCTTCTGTGCACAAAACTGATGCTCTACCACTGAGCTACAACCTTTTCCTTTGTGTCGAGGGCTGACTTTGAATAAATCACACAAAGGGAGCTCTGCTACATATGAAACCCTGACCCAGAACCATCTTGTCCATGAATGATTGAACACCCAGCTCCCTGTAAACTTGCAGTGTGCTACAGGTGAAAGGTGGCCCCTTTCTGGCCTTGCTCTGCTCCCAAGAGACATCTCTGTGCACTAGGCTGGGTGTCCTGACTATCTGAGGGCAACCAAGTCTCCTTGGCACTGTGGGACTTGGGCATGTGACTTGACACGAGATGAGAAATGCCGTGCCAACAACGGGCTACAGGCATGGGGGCTATTGTTTTGTTTGATACTATGTTATGTATTTCTGTGTTTATATATTGTAATCCGCTCTGTGGACCTCGGATGAAGGGTGGTATAGAAATTTAATAAAGAGTAAATAATAATAACATGTACTGGATCCAGAGAGAGTGATCAGTGCACAACAGTGTGACCAAAAGAAAATTTTCCCATCATGCACTCACAATAAAAGCTACCGTATTTTTATATTGGAACTCTGTGGGCAATGTATGAGAGTTGAGTCCTACATATTTTTATATCCACCCATGTTATTTACCATGTTAATAGCGTTGCCATATTATAGTCCCACTGAGCGATTTTATTAAGTAGCCCTGTGGCATCTTCCATGCTGTGCTTGTCGTTGTCACATTGTTTTCATGTGGGGAAAAGGACATGCAGGAAAGAAAATGGTGCTTGGGAGATGAAGTCTGAGTAATATCTTATCTCATCTCCCTGCCTCCCTCTCTTTCTCTCTCGGCGGTGTTTTTCACAGGTCAAAAATCAATTAAGAGCATATTTCATTGGGAACACTTTAAACAATGTAATATTTCATTAAATATTACTGCAAGCTCCATCAGATTTGCAGTCCAAGTGTGAATTACAAAATTACCCAGATTCTTTTAATAAGTTTCTTCAAGCTTACAGGCACTATAATGCAAGATACTCATTGTGTGGCTAATTCCATGGAGAGTATGTTTATGGAAACTAATATTCATTTGTGTTTATATACTGCTGCAATTTATCATCTATATTTTCCCATATAATACCCACTGACCAAAGGTATGTGGTCTTCTTTGTGACACCACAGATTTATAAAAACAAGGAGTCCATGGGTGAAGTAATTTCCCTAGACAATAACTCTTAAGTTATTCCCAGATAATAACTCTTACTCCCCTATGAGGAAGCATTGCTATCCCATACAGCTTTGCAGCTCCTCTTATACAGTCCTTGAATGTGTGTGGAGGATCACCTTAAACCCCCTTTAATCTTCTGAATCCCTAACTGAATTCATGGCTGGATTTTGATTTGGGTTAGTGACTTCGGAGCGAATGTTCATAACCACTGTGCTACACTGCCGTGCTCCTTTCCTTTCCTCTATATTAAGGAGGCACCCAGGGTACCTTGGTGTTCAGAGTTTAGGTCCAACAACATCTGAGGACCCAAGATTGAAGAGCATTGCTTTAGAATTATCCTGTCCTTTATTGTGAATAGTCATTAAAAACATAACATTGCCTTGCTAGGTCTACCCAAAGGGCCACCTAGTCTAGCAGTCTATTTCTAGCAGTAAGCCTCACTCCAGTTGATCTTGGGAAGCTCCCTAGCAGGATCACATCATTTTGGGCACAAATGTTTGGCTTGACAATAATGCAAGGTACGAATGAACTAAAAAGGAGGACCATAGCTCTCAATGGTCACCTTACAGTCCAAGAGTTGTGCAGAAAACTGCAACAGAATTATGACAGGGGGAAATTATTGGAGGATAGCTCAGTCGGCGGGGACGCGGGTGGCGCTGTGGGTAAAACCTCAGCGCCTAGGACTTGCTGATTGCAAGGTCGGCAGTTCGAATCCCCGCGGCGGGGTGAGCTCCCGTCTTTCGGTCCCAGCTCCTGCCCACCTAGCAGTTCGAAAGCACTCCCGGGTGCAAGTAGATAAATAGGTACCGCTTTATAGCGGGAAGGTAAACGGCGTTCCGTGTGCTGCGCTGGCTCGCCAGATGCCGCTTCGTCATGCTGGCCATGTGACCCGGAAGTGTCTCCGGACAGCGCTGGCTCCCGGCCTCTTGAGCGAGATGAGCGGCAAACCCTAGAGTCGGACACAACTGGCCCGTACGGGCAGGGGTACCTTTACCTTTTTAGCTCAGTCGGCAGAACATGAGATTCTTAATCACAGGATTGTGGATTTGAGACCCACACTGGGCAAAAAACTACGCGCCGAGGGTTGGACTAAATGACCCTCATGGTCTCCTCCAATTTTACAATTCTATTATTCTAAGTCTAGGAGCCCCAGGTCAAAGTGAAGGTAACAAGGTTAGCAACTGTGCCTTGGTGAAAAGGAGAAAGTCAAATGATGTTGTTTAAAAGTTGCCTGTTCAGTGACCACCAAATAATGCTTGTGCCTGGTATGATTTTCATAATCATTAACTTCTATTGGCCACCCTATTGCTGTCATTGGTGAGTGGAAAATTCAGATGTCACTGGTGAGTGTCTTCTTCCTCCGCATCCTCACATTCTTCTAAGAGGGCTTGTAAATGGATCCTGTGAGTCTCAAGTCCAGATAACTAATTTATCCCTTAGAGCTCAATGGCCCCATCTTCTAGCCATATATATCTCCTGTCATATTCCTGACTACACTGCAAATGTCCTCAGATGGTGTTTTGCTTCAGGGTCTGCACAATGGCAGAGGTGGAGGAGCACACTGGGTGCGTAGGAAAATAATTAGACCAGAGGCCTAGGCAATCCAGCAGAATGTCAAGGACAGGAATAAAGCTGGAGGTCAGTGATTAGAAACCCCAGGGAATGCACCAGAAGGAATCAATGGAGGTAAGAGAATTCATGGAAGAAGCTAATCAGCAGTGGTGAAGTAGTAAATTTTGAACTGCAGCAGCACATCATTACAGTCCCCAGAGTCCTGCCCCCCAAGATGGTCCAAAAATACAGGCAATAGTGCTGATCCATTTTATATCTATTAAACCACCCACCCACCCACCCACCCACCCCAGGAATTGCCATCATTGTGTCCACAGGTGTGAATGCACCCATAGAGACCCCTCCCCCATTGCTGAAATTAGGCTTGAAAGAAGCAATTTGGTGTAACCAGCAGTGTGTGCTTTGTTGTGGCCTCTGTGTGGTACCAGCAGCAGTTTCTCTGGATTGCAAATGGACCTATGGACCCAAGGAAGCTGGCAACCATTGATATAAACACACACACACACACACACACACACACACGACTTCACCAGCTTAACTTGTAAAACACAGTGATCTTTAACAAAACATCTTCAGTCAACTGAAGCAAAGGCAGTCTTGTGAGGCTATATCACCACTTAAACTGATAGGGGAAAGTAGTAAATGGAAAAAATATATATCTAGCCTCTGCTTGATAATTTCCCTCATTCTCTGGTTTTCCCAATGCTAATCTGTCACAAACAAACTTGAAAGCCCCATTATCACTTCATTTACTTGCCACAGCAGGAAGAATCCGTCAATTACCTTGGTGTGCTGGCAGATTACATAATCACTCTTGCTGTGAAAAAAGTCCCAGAGCTCCCATTGCCTACATTTCCCTTCCACTGCACTACTGCTGATCAGTGTTCTGGCATAGTCAAGGCTTCTATGCAAGTTTAGAGCAGAACAGACTTTTATAATTTATTTATAATTGATTTATTTCATAAGATGATTCTTTGAATCAAACATCTCCACTTTGGGCCGGTGCCTCTCATGTGATTGACTGCAGGAATATGCACCATCAACAGGCTTGTTTGTTTTTAATGTATATCCTGCCACATACATTTAAGTTCACAGGCAGTCTCCCTTCTAGGCACTGACCATACACAAACCTGCTTAGCTTCAGCAATTTGATGGCTTTATATGCCTTGAGTTGATACAGAGGGACCCTTACAATCTTAGTGGATAACCTGGAGCTGCTACTTACATGAATCCAGATATGCCCCAGTTCCCAAGATGGTGGCTTCAAAAGGTGCCACATATATGCCACTGTCATCTGCAAAGTTATAAACAAACAAACAAACAAACAAATCTGCATGCAAATTTGTATTCAAATACAGTCAGACCACAAGTCATGCAGTGGTTATGTTTTGGAGATCGCGCCTAAATTGAAAATCATGTATAGTCAAAACGCATTGGGTGCAATGGTGGGTTGGACTGCTAAAGTCCTTTATCCAATATGCCCAACCCCTTTCTGCTCCCCCCTTCCTTCCTTCCTTCCTTCCTTCCTTCCTTCCTTCCTTCCTTCCTTCCTTCCTTCCTTTCTTTGCCAAGCTCATATGTGCACAAGTTAAATGTGTGTGATTTCTGGGTTTACGGTAGGTAACATGACATGCATTTTCTCTCAAAATATGCATTCCTACATGTAATTTGATATATATTTTTGAGCAGAGACCTGCTTCAGAATATTCTGGAAGAGAACTAAGATCCAATCTGCAATTAGTCCAGAAAGTATGTCTCACATCAGCTCATTTCAGAATTGACAAAACTTGAATTCCTCAAGTATTCCTAGGCTTCCCAGCCCATTTTACACATCCCCCCTCTTCTCCAAGATGCCACCTGCTTGGGGAGGAGTGGGTGGTTGCATAGGGGTAGGAAGAAGATGCCATGCTAACCAACTGGACTTGTCAAGTATATTCATAGGGAACCCTAAAGAATTTAACAAAAGCCCTCCTGAATCAGGCCAAAGGCTCATCTTCTCCAGTATCCTGTTCTCACAGTGGCCAACCAGATGCCCACGAGAAGTTCACAAACAAGGACTTGAGTGCAAGAGCTGTGATTCCTAGCAACTGGTATTCAGAAGGTATTTTTCTGGTGTTCCAAAGGAACATTTGAAAGCTCTTCCTGAATCAAATTAGCTTTGGGGATGAGCCACAAGGGTCTCATTCATTTCTTTTAAATAACTAGAATCTCATTTTCCCAATAAGTTCCTCCCCACACAATCAAAGTAAAACCGAGGCAGAAATGAGGCTGGCCCAGCCCCCTTACAAGCATTAGCCCTCACTAAAAGTTGACATTTTCACTATCCATTTGCTAAACAATAAATCTCTTTTATGCACAGTCTGATTATTGATCTCCTTTTGTCTGTTGACTCTTTCGTAAGGGTGCAGCACTTGGCTTCTAATGGCTGCCCACTTGCACAAGGTGAAGTCCCTGGAACCCCCCTCTGGATCCGAAAGCTACTTTGGGACGCTTCCGTGATGTTAAACAGTCATAAAATCCACCCGCCACAGCTGTCTAAAATGGAGGTTATTGCTTTTAGAGCAGATGGAGTAGTGCCAGAAGCTGGAGAAAAATGGAGGGATAAATCCTGCAACTACAATATCTGGGGGAGGGACAGGTTGACAGGCAACCCCAAAGAATCATCCGACAGTTTTGCAAGTCTTAAGGTCTAAACTCCCACAAGGATGGATGGGAAGTATTTGTAGTTAGGTAATTTTTGACTGCACTTCATGTAGGGCTTTTTAGTCCAGAAGAAAGACAAGCAACTGGGGTCATAACAGAGGTGAACAGAAAATTATACATGGTGTGAAGAAAGTGGAGAGAGGATTCCCCTCTTTTAATATTAGAACTTGGGGGACATCCAATGAAGCCGATCACTGGAAGATTCAGGACAGGCAAAAGAAAGAATTCGTTCCCACAATATGTGATGTTGGCCATCAACTTGGATGGCTTTAAAAGACAATTTGACAAATTGTAAAGGTAAAGGGACCCCTGACCATTAGGTCCACTCATGACTGACTCTGGGGTTGTGGCGCTCATCTCACTTTATTGGCCGAGGGAGCCAGCGTACAGCTTCCGGGACATGTGGCCAGCATGACTAAGCTGCTTCTGGTGAACCACAGCAGCACATGGAAATGCTGTTTACCTTCCCACTGGAGTGGTACCTGTTTATCTACTTGCACTTTGATGTGCTTTCGAACTGCTAGGTTGGCAGGAGCAGGGACCAAGCAACGGGAGCTCACCCCGTCGCGGGGCTTTGAACCGCCAACCTTCTGATCAGCAAGTCCTAGGCTCTGTGGTTTAACCCACAGCGCCACCCGCATCCCATTGTAGGTCTCAATATTTTCTCTGCTCCCCCAGGGCAAAGGCAAGTGAATACCTCTGTACCAGTGCAACATCACAGCATTATTATGTATGATGTCATCAGAGTGACTCAGCTACTACACAAACAGCAGGCACTCTTAGTAAGTTTAGCTAACCACATCATCTAAAACTGTTTTGTGGCACTGAAATGCTTGGAGATGGGGTGCAGGGGCAAGACCCAGTAGTCAATGTGCTATTCTGAGTGAAGTTGCATCCAGGGCAGTCTTTAGCAGATGTGGCGCCAGGGTGCAAATATCCACCCAGCGCCCCCAAATTACCAGGGATAGTTGGGGGGCGCAGCTGGCGGGTGTGCAGGGAAAGTGGAGGCTGCTGGCAAGGCTGTGCAGCTCCCCCACTCACTGGGCGCACCTGGGAGGCCGGCACCCTGGCGCAACGAACCACTAAGCCCTATGGGAAATACGGCTGTGGCTGCATCTGAAGCAGTGAGAGACTGCGCCAGAAACTCCCTCACCGCATTTGGCCTCTCCAGGGTCAAATGCTGAAATACTGATTCATTCTGGAAGTTTCAAGCAGAAGCTGCCTGTGTGGAGGCCCTGTGATGTTAAAAAGAACAACAACCCTACCCACAATCATTGGAGCCATTTTGGCTGTTTAAAACAGTCTCTCTTTTAAATTAATGTGGCAATGAATGAAGAGATAAACTGATGAATATTGTAGTAAAGGCTTCCTTTTCACGAGACCACCATTTATTTACAGATTTCTCTTCATTTCCTCCTTGTTCTCTCCTTTATTATGATAGCCTTTCCTCAGACTGGGTGACCAATGGTTAACTACTTCACAGGTGCATCCCTCTTTTTATTAACACACACTGAGATCTGGAGCTGGTAGAGATAATTAAAAAGATTTAATTAGATAGCGAGTTTAGATATGTCAGCTTTGTTCTGACATCCTCTCACAACAGTCAGACAACTGGCCCTTTGTTCTCTGCCTGATTCCAGGCTTATATAAGAGAGAACTGCTGGGTAACTAACAGGAGGATGGCATTTGGAAATTAGAAGAGAGGTTTTGATTCTGCTTGGAGGCCGAAATAGGCAAGATGGACCTACTGTGATGCTTTCATATTTTAGGGTCTCTAAGAGGCCTTGGTGAAATTGAATATCTGTGGCTTAAGTGTTATAGGTTTGCTAATGCTTGCAACAACAGTATGTTGAAAAAGGCATACTAGTGTGATGTCCTGGCTGTTTTCCACAGACACTCTATTCCAAGACTCCCACTAAGTAGAAGGAAGGACAAAGGGGTTATGAGAGTTCACACCATTTCGCTAACTAAAAAAGAAACACTAAAATAGGTTGTGGAGACAATGTGAAGATAGGTCCATGATGTGCATACAAATGTTTCCAAAGGGAGACACATTTGTTTTGTTTTTAATGATATTTATTAAATTTTTCCACAGATACAAAAACAAAACTGCAAAACAGTCAAATATCAAATAGACAGAGGAAGAAAAAAAAGAAAAAAGAAAGAAAAAACACATTTGAACAAAGGGTTACATTTCTTCACTCCCACAGGAACCAATCCTCTATATTGCTTAATTTCCAACCTATCCTTAGTGCAATGGATATTGACCATTAAGCTCTGTTTATGCGGCTCTCATAGTGCACAAAAGGAGATAAGGCATTGAGGGTGAAGTGTACCATCCTAGAAGGAAGGACAGCAGGCATGTGAGACTGTGGTTCTCTCCAGAACATTCCATGAAATGACCTATAAAGCCCTAAATGGTTCAGCACTGCAATCCCCAAGGACGGCCTTTCCCCATACGAACCACCCCAGACCCTGAAATTACATGAGGCCCTTATTCATGTGCCCCCACACTATGGCTATGTTAGTCATACCTTTAAAAGCACATTCAAAACACATTTTACTTTTCAAAGAATTCTGGGCATTGTAGTTTACCACTCAGAGTCACATTTCCCAGCAACCCTTAATAAATAGAGGTAAAGGTACCCCTGCCCGTACGGGCCAGTCTTGACAGACTCTAGGGTTGTGCGCTCATCTCACTCTAGAGGCCGGGAGCCAGCGCTGTCCGCAGACACTTCCGGGTCACGTGGCCAGCGTGACGAAGCTGCTCTGGCGAGCCAGCACCAGCGCAGCACACAAAAACGCCGTTTACCTTCCCGCTATAAAGCGGTACCTATTTATCTACTTGCACTTAGGGGTGCTATCGAACTGCTAGGTGGGCAGGAGCTGGGACCGAACGATGGGAGCTCACCCCGCCGCGGGGATTCAAACCACCGACCATGCAATCAGCAAGTCCTAGGCGCTGAGGTTTTACCCACAGCGCCACCCGCGTCCCTCCTTAATAAATAGCAGCATACAAATGCAGTCTCCATCCTTTGATATAACAGTCGATCCCAAAACTGTAGTTGATGATCATTTTTTTAGAGACATGTTGAAGCTGATATGATGGAGGCATAATTGCCTGGGATACACAAGCACTTTGTGTGTGTGTGTGTGTGTGTGTGTTTCACTGTTATCTTCAGTCAAAGCAATTTTGGAGCACTACAAACAACTGCACGACTTGTGCACAGAGATGGAAATGGGGGTGAGCACACACATCATGCACAATTCCCATGTTTCACCACTTCCCTGGTGTGTGTGTGCGTGTGTGTGTGTGTGTGCATGGAGGGAGAGGCAGAGGTAGAGGGAATCTGTCCACAGCCCATTTCTGTTGAGGTAAAACTATACTCACCATTGGAGATTGTCTTATCATTGTTGCTTGCCCTGCAACATAATAAGCATCTGTCAAAAATGGTTTAGGTGTAATGAATCATGCCTCACTGGTAAGGGTTGGAGTCACTGACCCTTGGGGTTTCTCCATTTCTATGATACAATGGTTTAATGGTCCTGGAGCAGCTATTTATATATAAACCCATTTGGTACACAATGATGTAACAAAATACAGCACTGAGCAATGCTCTAGAGCTTCTCCAGACAATTAATCAATGCATGCTTCTACCACATTTAACTGATTGTGCAATGCTCCTCTGTAGCATGATTTCCATTCTGCATATTATATTGTATGTGCAAGGAAGAACTAGCCTTGCTGCAGGGACTGGGGTATAGCTAAAAGCCATGTAACTTCTTTTAAAAGCTCCATCCTCTGGCACAGAAGATGGGGAGGCTTGTAGAAGCTGCTGAAGCAGAGAGTAAGAATCCTCTGTACAGTTGCAGTTAAAATCAAATATATATTTTTTATGATGATGGTGATTAGATTTCTTACTTGTCTGCCACCAAGAAGCCCCCAGGTAAGTTGCAACAATTTAAGAATACGTTATTTTATAAAGTAGCAACATATTACAATAAAGACACTATCGGTTGGTCCTAAAATATCTCTCACATGTGTGGAAAAACCGTGTAAAGAGTGTCTTCAGAATCCAACAAAAACACAGATCTGTAGGAAGGGAATAAACACTCCTGCATTTGAACTGTAAAATGACATGAAATACTGCAGATCAACTGTTCCTGTGGTTTCTGTATGGCTTGGCCCTTGCAGATGATCTGAAAACTCCAGGTATTGCAAAATTCTGCTATTCACCTTCTTACAAGGGCTAGCCTTTTTAAAAATGAGTGTTTAGAGACAAAACATGTTTAGGAAAGGCGTGATTTGGGTGAGGTTGTCACATTCCTGAGTTGGATTGAGATACCAACAAGGCATCTTGAGTTGGATCAGGGATTCCCTAATGTCCTGAGGCATCAGTGAGCACAGGGAGAGCATTCCAGTGGCCATCGGATATAGTGGATTTCCATCCACTATATGGATGGAATATAGTGGAAAGGGAGGCTTGCTTTCAGAAAGGGAAGTCCATGGCCGGATACTTTCCCAAGTGGTGGTGGAAAGGTTGACTACTTTAGTCCTATTGCAATCAGCACCCTGATGGTGGGGAGGGCAAAAAAGGTAACAAAACTAAGAGTGGGGTAGGGGCACATGCCCAGAACAGAGGGGAGGAAATATGCCAGCCCAGGTTCCAATGGGAGGCTGGTACAGGACAGCAAATAAAATGATAAAGAGGCATCCCCTCTCACCTTGCACCATGGTTTTGGCAGAGCTTTGGATACTGTAGTATTTGGATACTGTAGAATCTGCATCCTCTGCCCACCTTGATTTAAGTGTGCATGGCGCTGTGGTCTAAACCACTAAGCCTCTTGGGCTTGCCGATCAGAAGGTCGGCGGTTTGAATCCCTGCGACGGGGTGAACTGCAGTTGCTCTGCCCCAGCTCCTGCCAACCTAGCAGTTCAAAAGCATGCCAGTGCAAGTTGATAAATAGGTACCACTGCGGCGGGAAGGTAAACGGCATTTCCGTGCCCTCTGGTTTCTGTCACAGTGATCCGTTGTGCCAGAAGTGGTTTAGACATGCTGGCCACATGACCTGGAAAGCTGTGTGTGGACAAACGCCAGCTCCCTCAGCCTGAAAGCGAGATGAGCACCCCCATAGTCACTTTTGACTGGACTTAACCGTCCAGGGGTCCATTACTTTTTTACCTTTACATTAGCTTGATTTAAAATAAATAGGGGGAGGGGCCCTCATTTTTACTTTCCAGTGCAAAGCTCCAGCAGAGAGAATGGGATCAGAGTGAAAACAATCTTTCTTTACTTTGCTCACTACTAAATGCCCAGCTTCCATGTTTTTTCTTTCTCCAGTCTGAACTGGGCTCTTATGCAGAGACTGAGTGGAGATGTCCAGTTTCTCAGCGCATATTGTACACAAATATGTGTGTATGTAAGGGGCTGCTGAGGTCGTGCTACACGATGACCTTCATAGGCTCTGAGGAAAAACTGATGAGTTTCCTTTAGTCTCCGTTCTGACAGCCACGTTATTAACCGAGTGAAAGAAGAAGCGGTGTTGGGCTGGAGTCTCATCTCCACCCCTCCATCAACTTAAAGGGCAAATAATTGAAAACGAAGGATAGTGGTAGCACTTGGAAGCTACTCGCTTTATTCTTTTTTTATCAATATTTGCACCATTTTCATTGACGTTTATGCCATGTGTCAGAGAGATATATATGCTAGGCAGGAAAGGATTTGCTTGCCGCTCGGAATTTCCTTCTCTGCTTTCTGTTAAAAATATTGCAGTCTGGTGGAGAGATACACTTACAATAGTATATTTCCCCATCTATTTTTTTTTTTTTTAAATCTTACAGAATTCACTATCTTAGAGGTCAAGGAGTCAAATACTCTTATAGAAGGATTTTAGAAAGTACCAGATAATTTTATGAGCAATAATAACATTTGTAATTATACATGCTACTGTAAGATGAAAGTAATCAATTATCATGTTTAAGGTCAAGGGCTGATTGGTACAGGGGTCAGGAAGGACTTCCTTCCTTCCATTTATGGAATTCTTTAATTGGTCAGATGCATTAAGATTTCTCTTTTTACTGTACTCTGAGTTATGTGACACTGCCTATTTTTAAATCTAGCTTCAAGACTTATCCAGAGGGTAGATCCTTTGATTATTGAACCTGTCAGACTTTTTTTAAAATTGAAAGTTCATAGGTTATTTTTATTTCCTTTTTCTTAACCCACCAGGATTGTAACAGTAATTGATGCCCAAGATGGAAACAAAAAGAAGATTCAAGTAGTTTTAACAGATTGGCAAAGATGTAACAAGAATTAGCTGGCTGCTTCAATTTCCGTCTCTAAGTAGAATCAGAGTTCATGGAAAAGTACCAAGCACCTATTGCATATATCAAGTTTTTATCTCTATATATGATTTATGTTCAGATGTATCTGTTTGGCTACAACCTGTATTTGATTGCCTTATTAATAAATTAGGTGGGGGGAATGTATTTGGCAGGTGATTTCCAACTATTGTGAGTGTGCTTCCAAATAGAGGACTTATATCACAAATGGGTCATTCCGACCTGACTTTTCTGTGTGCATTTTTGGCATGTAAACTTCCATATATTCATGTTTTTGTCATGGATATTTATTGTGATCCCACTGCTTGGCACCCATACCAGAAGGTGGAGCTTGACAAAATACACCTCTCTATCTTCTATCACTCTTCCCCTGCCAATTTCTGTTCTGTGCATGTACCTGTGTGGAACTGTGCAAGAGCACTTGTGCCTGTTTGCAGCAAGTGAGGGCAAAAGCCATTTCCACTTTGTTAATTGCCTCCCCAACAAAACACCTGCTGTTCTTTTCCAAACATCCACAATGCTGGGTCCAATAGAAAGGTCTTAACATAGCACCCAAAATATTGTAATGTTGGTATATTTAAGTTTTCTGAAATAAATTATTTTGATTCAGATGCAATTTTGATTTTGTGGACTGTTTAAATATTCATACTCCACGCCCTCTGTAATAAGATAGCTCAGTTTTCACCAAAGAATAGACTTGATCAGTCTCTTTTATGTATCTATTTCCCACTTACTGATTATTCTGTAACCCTATATGCAGGGCCGGATTTAGGTTTGATGAGGCCCTAAGCTACTGAAGGTAATGGGGCCCTTTATATGTCCAGCTGTCCTTTGTCAACAACAAATTGTCACTGTTTTTGTGTGTTGAATATAAGCTATATTGTAATTTATGGACCTAATAGGTATCTAAAGCCATTTGCACATGCAGAATGTAGGTAGCCTATATATAGAAATGAGCAAACCAGTGATATTTTAGGGAGCAGGCTAGCAGGCGGGGCCCATTACTTACATCATAGGAGCCTACACAACGCAAAACACTGTTGTTGTGTGTAGGTTTTATTTTATTTGTTTTTTATCTTATATTTTGGAAATGTATATCCAGGTTTTTTTCCTTTAAAACTTTGGGGGACCCCCAAGAGAGTGGAGTCCTAAGCTATAGCTTGTTTAGCTTATATGTAAATCTGGCGCTGCCTATATGTCTGCTCAGAAGAAAGTCCCATTGAGTTCAATTGGACTTATTCACAGATTAGTGAGTATAGGATTGCAACCTGTGTAGCAGAGCAGATGACGCTTGGTAGTTAAGGAAGCAATCCTACCAACACAATAATCAGGACACTGCTTATAATTCTAGATACTGCAAATTAAACTGTCATAATGTTACACCCTTGGGAGAAAAGCAATGACAAACCTAGACAGCATCTTAAAAAGCAGAGACATCACCTTGCCAACAAAGGTCCGTATAGTTAAAGCTATGGTTTTCCCAGTAATGATGTATTGAAGTGATAGCTGGACCATAAAGAAGGCTGATTGCTGAAGAATTAATGCTTTTGAACTATGGTGCTGGAGGAGACTCTTGAGAGTCCCATGGACTGCAAGAAGATCAAACCTATCCATTCTTAAGGAAATCAGCCCTGAGTGCTCACTGGAAGGACAGATCCTGAAGCTGAGGCTCCAATATTTTGGCCACCTCATGAGAAGAGAACACTCCCTGGAAAAGACCCTGATGTTGGGAAAGATGGAGGGCACAAGGAGAAGGAGACGACAGAGGACGAGATGGTTGGATAGTGTTCTCGAAGCTACCAGCATGAGTTTGACCAAACTGCAGGAGGCAGTGGAAGACAGGAGTGCCTGGCATGCTCTGGTCCATGGGGTCACGAAGAGTCGGACACGACTAAACGACTAAACAACAACAACAAATGTTACATCAGATCCAAACTGCATTCAGCTGTGGAGCTGCTCCTCTGCCTATGCCCGACAAAGGGGGGAAAGCCCTTTAAAATAGTGTTCTATGCCAGGCTGCCAGGTCCAAGCTGAATGTGCTTAGGATCCAACTCTCTGGTCCTACCCTGCTACACCCCCTTTTGGGGGACTTACACCCACCTCGGCTCAGCCAGATTTGGCCCAGCCAGCTGAGCAAGTTACCCCAGTGTATCTTTCGGGACTTAACACTGTCTGGGCCTCCTTGAGGCAGGAATTAGCCAGCTGAGCATGAGATCTGCTACAACCTGAACTGTTCATCCTGGTGAATCTTGCTATAGGATTCCCCCCTATATGATTCAACCAATTTAGCTCCTCATTGTGTCCCTCCTAATACCTTGCCTGCAGGTTTGTATTTTGCAAAGATCCAGTCCAAAGCGAAAATAATTTTCAGAATTGGATCCAGTTAATAGGCCTTCTCACTCTAAAATCCCATCCATTAATTCAGATGTGGTGAGCACAGCTACTCTGAAATTCCACTTTGATTGGCCACATATGTCATAGGTGCTTTTTCTCATCTTGGACAAGATATGACTACTGTTTGATTATTACCTGCATATGTGAATTCAGAGATTTCCTAAAATGGGCTCTGAATGGCTCGTTCCTGGCAGTCTGATAGTGGAGATTAAATAAATTAAGCAATTCAAGCCATTTCCCTTGGGACATCATTCCTCAGACTCATAAATATCACTGTCAGGTGGTTTTTCTCCCTTCCTGATATTCAGTGTAAATTTTCCCTTGCCTAATGTCATCCCATTAATCCTAATTACACAGCCTTCTACACCCCTTTTCAACCATCACTCCCTCTCCTGGGTACTAAATCCTCAGGCACTAGGAGGTATAATACTATCTCCATTATCCTTTGTTTCGCCTGTCCGTGTGCAGACATTATAACTGGAGATTTTGGAGGAGCAAAAGGGAGCAGGGCATCCAACTCCTTTTGCTGGAAGTGGCCAGATTTTAGGCCAGTGCTTCACAGGGGCAAGATTCCTCGTGTCAGCAGTGCTCCCTTGGTGCTTTTTCCTTTTCCTGCTCCAGAACTGTGGAACCAAAGAGGTCTGGATATTTGAAATCATTTAAAGTAGCTAGGGGTTCCCATTCTACCTCTTTTCCTATCCTGAGCTGCAGTTCCTTCCTTACATCATCATCATCATTTATGTTATCCCCAGGTTGGGCATTGTTTTCCTCTGTAAGAAAAATATAATGCATGAACTATATTTCATAAAACTATTTATACACTGTTTGATTGTGTGTGGGGGGGGGGGAACCCTGAAAGCAGTTTAAAAAATAGATAAAATAGTAAAATCAGGATAAAATCACAACAATACTTTAAACCATGCAAAAGTGAAAATACTAAAATGGATTAAAATTATCTCAACGTACTACACTTCTGGGTAGGCTTGTCTAAACAAGAATGTTTTTAGCAGGCACCATAAAGGGCACACTATTTTCTTGTGCCTTCACTGAAACTGTGTATTATTCCTAAGTTATTAGAATACTTGAAGGCAAGATCCATGTTGAGGTTGTGATTGTTTATTGTTATATTTTTAGAAGTTATTATTGGAGATTAAATTACAGTGTAAAGGCGGATTGCTCTTTTGTGTTCATTGTTGCCCATCCCAATGCCAATAAATTACAGAGCGATGGGAATTATTGCTAAGATTAGTTGCAAAAATTATACAAACAGCACCCTTCTTTTCACATCTATAATCACTTATTTGTCACAATCAATTATACAAAGTCAGTCAATAGTCATGTTTTATTCAGTACCTAGACTACAGCACAACTACAGATTCATTGGCTTTGTGTACTTTACATCCAGAAATCATTATCCCTGTTGTTTGAAAATAGATTATCCCCCTCCCCTTTTAAATACAAGTTATGGAAAATACAATGGGAAATTATAGAGGGAAATAAATACTTAAATGTTTCAAAATATTTGCTCCCGCTCTGTGATGGCTGCCAGGAAGAGGTGGAATAAAGACTTGGGGGGAGAGGGGCTACTTTTGGGAAAAGGCTTTGTATTTCACCAGCTGCCAACAATCATAACTAAAAGCATCTATGCAATATCCCACTAGTTGGAGCTAGCAGTAAGTTAGCACTCGCAAATTTATTTCTAGATAATTACAGTGTTTCCCAGATTCCCCCACTTTCATAAAGAAAACAGTTCCAAGTTTCAAACATTTTCTCTTTTTTTTCTTTTTCTTTTTTACAAAAGAAGGAATGTAGCCAGATGACCAGTTTAGAGCATGACCTTATTGCATTTTAATTTTTCGTAAGACAGTCCTGGAAATCCCAGCACAAATACAATGGCACGGTGTCCCCAGTTAATACATGGCAGATATGTGTGTAGACGCGGGTGGCGCTGTGGGTTAAACCACAGAGCCTAGGACTTGCCGATCAGAAGGTTGGCGGTTCGAATCCCCGTGACGGGGTGAGCTCCCATTGCTCGGTCCTTGCTCCTGCCAACCTAGCAATTTGAAAGCACATCAAAGTGCAAGTAGATAAATAGGTACCGTTGTGGCAGGAAGGTAAATGGTGCACTGCTCTGGTTCACCAGAAGCGGCTTAGTCATGCTGGCCACATGACCCGGAAGCTGTGCGCTGGCTCCCTCGGCCAGTAAAGCGAGATGAGTGCCGCGACACCAGAGTCATCTTGGGAGAACCAGTCAGTTCCAGCCCCAAGTTTATAAGCACAGTGTTTGCGAACATCTACACACATAAAAAGGTAAAGGGACCCCTTTTTATGTGTGTAGATGTTCGCAAACACTGTGCTTATAAACTTGGGGCTGGAACTGACTAGTCAGAAGGGAGAGTTTGAAAGAGAAATCTCCTCAGCAACTGGAGGTATGTCTGGTACGTGCATTGGCAGTATGGAGAGGGAGTCGGGTCTGATGGCTAAGACCCGGCTTCCCCTCACCCCAACATGTGATGGCTGCTTCTTTGAAGAACCATATTATCTTTAGCTGGAAACCACAGTACATTACACCTGGCTAGGAAAAGGGACTCTTGGATAGTATTTGCACATAAGACGCCTTCTGTCTAATGTATGTCCTACGTGTAACATGAAGAAATACATTCCTGATGTGAGAAGCAACATCACTGAAGTGCCTGTTCATCTTTGTACAGAAATCTCTCTATCAGGATTGTCATTAGGGATAATCAGTTTGAAGTCAGCCTGCAGGCATCTGATGTCCAAGACTGCCTGAGGTTACAGTGATTTCAGATATGTCTATGCTGAAAATGATTAGCAGAGGTGTTTTTTCTCCCCTTGCTAAAACATCACTGACTGCCAAATTTCAGTTCAGCTAAAACATGCCAGCTGAAGTAGATGATTTGCCCATCACTTTGGTGAGAAAAGTTGTTATTAACACCAACGGCACAAATGCAGAGGAAGTCAAGAGGTTGGCTGAGCTCCCCCAGTGGAGATGGAAACACTGACACACTTAAACTGTGGCAGCAGGCTCTGTGGCTTCCTTAGCTGTATATTGATTTGGATTTCAGGGAAAGATTCCAACACACACACACACCAACTGAAGAACCCTGTAGTAAAAGATGCATTGGGCAAGTACTGTGGATTTAAAATAGGTGCAGATATGTGGAATAGGAGGGCAGGACTTACACCATGCCATATCAGTGTTAGATTTCCTGATCTATGATTGCAGTCATAGGATTGTTGTCTTTCACATGACGGTATATGTTTTGACTCCACAGAGTGGGAAGTGATGGAGACAGGATGTTTGTGTTACTGTGTTCCGTGAAATGGGACTATTGTCCTTTGTCCTTTTTCTCTTTGCTGCCTGATCCTAGAGAGAGAAGGAGCCATGTTGCAGTGCTCTGTGTGTGTTTATATGTAAATAAAGTAGATTAGCCAAAATGCTGAGTTGCTGAGGTCTATTATGCAACTGTGCAAACTCTGCGGATCCCTAAGTTGGCATTGGTCGCTGTGATGTTCGGGCTGAAGAAAGCTTTTGAAGCTCCTGAACGATCGACCACGAGGGAGAAAACATGCCAGTCGGGCATGTGTCTCTGCCAGGGTCTTACTCGAGTGTAGGCTGAACTCCTGACAATCAGGATGTAAATAATGTAAAAAAAAAAAGCATAAGAATGTAAGACAGGCCTGCTGAATCATCCTGTTCTCACAGGGATTGATGAGATGCCTTCAAGCTGGAAATGAGCATAACAGCATTCTTCCACCCTGTGAATCCCAGCAATTGGTATTCAAAGGTGTGCTGCCTCTGACAGTGAAATGTAGCGATGGTGGCTAGTAGCCTTGTCCGCTGTGTATTTGTCCAATCCTTTTTAAAAGCCATTCAAGTTGAGTTGGTGGCCATCCCTTTTTTCTGTGGGAGCAAGTTCCACTGTTTGACTATGCGGCTGGTGAAGCAGTGGCAAGTGAGCCTTGCAGAGGACAGTGTGCCACAGCTCAAGCACTGCCATGAATGAAGCCCTCTCCTCAGTTACCATCTCTCTCATGGGAGAAGCTGCAGCTCAGAGGTAAGGGACATGGTTTGTGTGCAGAAGGTCCCAGGTTGATTCTATGACGACCTCCATTAAAAGTATTTGGCAGCCAATGGTTGGAAAGTCCCATTTGGGTTATTGCCATCGTGTCCTGTTTGTATGCTTCCAAGAATAATGTGGTGGCCACGGTAAGAAACCCAGACAGGCCTTGGGTCTGATTCAGCAGGGCTCTCCTTATGTTCCTACCTCTAGTGGCCTGAATGAGGGCTTCCAAAGTCAATCTCATTATCTCCATATCACAAGTGCAAAGCTGAGGCTTAAAACACAGAGGTTTGTCCAGGAACGCCTATTGAGTCTATGTCCAAGTTGAGGTTTGGACCCAAGACATTCTGGCACACAACCCACACTTACAAAGCTGCCTCTGCTCAGCAATTATATTTTCCCCCCTATATGAAAAAAAGCTTACCATTGTAGGCAATTTAATTTTAGGCTTATAATAAATAGCCTGTTCTCCAGCTTTTGGTGGAGAGGTCAATGTCATTGTCTGAAAGACACATGGGCTTGAAGATAAATGGAGGAAGTGGCATCTTAAGAATGAGTTTGATAATGACATTAATCTTGCTAAGAGAAGCAGAGAGCCATATAGCAAAGCAGAGAGCGGCTGTCTCCAAGTTCCCTTCGGAAGAAGGGCTTGTATTTCACTCAAGGGCTCTGGGCAAAATGTGCTATGAAAGAAAGGGGGAGAAAACCATGTTTGGATTCATCAGGCCCTAGCTTCTATAGTTCTTGCCCTTGTTTACAAGAAAACAATACTTGTCATTCAAGCGGCAGCCATTGTCAAGCACAGAAACCTGCCCTGGAACTCATTTCTGCACAGCGGTCATGATTTGCAAACTCTTTGAAGTGGCACCGTGATGCTGAGTTATGGCTGCTGGCATCAGGCATTTCCTGTGTGACACCATAGGAGCCGCACTTTCTGTGGTTAACCTCCAAAGCAACATCTACGGGCAATATGGCAAAAAGAAGAAGTTGCCTATTAATAATTTGCAGCAGAAGTCAGGAAAACCATAGAAGGATCGAGAAGCCTGGGTGGAAGGATGGAAGTCATCACAGCCTACTGCCCTCCTGACATCTTGTCAGGTGTGAAGGGGAAATCTATTTTATCACTACTGAAAGTATGTTCTATGTATTAAGAAAGTGGGCTTGGAGAGTGCTGTGATGAAATGGTGGGGAACACACACACACACACACACACACACACACAACTTCCATGTATAAGACTAGGAGTTTTTTTTTTACTTTAAAATGAGGTTAAAAATCTGGGGGCGTCTTATATTTTCTAAATTTGGGGTCCCCAAAAGTAGGGGGCATCTTATACATGGGAGCATGGGAGCGTCTTATACACGGAAAAATGCAGTATATATATATATTTCTCTCTCTCTCTCTCTCTCTCTCTCTCTCTCTCTCTCTCTCTGTGTGTGTGTGTGTGTGTGTGTGTGTAAATTTACAGGTACAAAAGACCAAAACCCTCCATCTTGTCTCTGAAGTTTACAGAGTACGCAGACCTTTGGGATTGGTTGTCTGGCTTATTATTATTATTATTATTAACAAGACAATCTAGACAATCATCTCAAAGTGATGTACAATAAAAACAGAAGGCACATAATGGATGCTTGCCGTATCTCAACAGGAATACTGTGGGTAGCCACACTAAAAGCCTTGCTTCAAATTACCGTGGAGCAGGCTTCTGAGAACTTGCAGGAGAAGCTCCCCCACAAACTGCAGTGACCCACTAGGTATATAAGGGAGACGGCAGTCTCTCAAGTAACTTGGTCCTGAGTTGTTTAGTAATGTAGTTGGTGGGGTTTAGGCACATCATTCATCAATGGGAAGCAATGTTTCCCTACTGAGGATAGGAAAAACAACCCTCTGAAGATAGGAAAAAAACACCACCCCAATGGTGGTGGGAGTGGTGGGAGGCTGAAGGAGTACCAGGCACGTATAACAGAGTCTGTAATTCTTTTTGGACAATGAGGCACAGCAGAGACTGTGATGTCTTTATGAAATATGGTTAGTTGTGGATATATACACAACCTCAGCCTAGATGGAGAGAACGTAGAGCATTCACATCTCAATAGGTTCCTCTTCCTTCCATTGCTGCAGCCTTGGATTCAAAGAGACCCTAAACATCATGCCAGACCATCTCAACAGCGTAAAACAGACTGCCTGCCTTGAGCTCTGGCTTCTGCTCTCCAGCTTGCAAAACTGAAACATTTTTGAGTTTACTTACATCCTCCAAACTGCAAAACCTACCCTCCCCACTATGGCATTGTCTTTTGCTAACCACCCAGAGTTCAGGGTGGCACTCCAGCCATTTGCTGGCTGGCACTAAGTTTTAGCTTTGCTTATGGCATCTCTCCTTGTCTTTTGTTAGGTCAATGACTCGGCCATTACCTCTCGATGGTTCATCTGCCAGGCGTTTCCCTGGACACAGAAAAGCAAAGTCATATTATTTAAAATCTAACTTTCAATTCAACCCTCCAAGCATTGATTAATTCTAAATTTTATTAGACCCATGAATTTTGGGGAATCTGGCCCCCTACAAACTCATAACATACAGACAGACAGACAGACAGAGTCAATTTGTAGACTGCCTTTCATCACATCACTGTGATCCCAGGGCAATTTCTGACAATCCCCCAAATACAACAATACCATGTAATAGAGCAACAGTAGGAGTACAAGGAACCCAAAGACTGGTTACTAATTTTCTCAAAAATCCATGGAGAATAGGATTGTTTTTCTTGCTGTTAAACCTTAGCCTGCAAACTGTTTAAATTGTTGGCTATAGATAAGGCCTTGTATAAACCATTTTGCACCAACTTTAAACTGTACAGTGCCCCCCCCCACCACCGAAAGGACATATGGGGTTCTCTAATTTGTTCTCATCACCATTTGTTATAATAGAGATTCAAGTATTATCTGTCTTCCGCTAAGAATGTACATAGCTTTTTAGTGAGGAACTAAAACTGACGTGGGTGGCGCTGTGGGTTAATCCACAGAGCCTAGGACTTGCTGATCAGAAGGTCAGCAGTTTGAATCCCCACAATGGGGTGAGATCCCATTGCTCAGTCTCTGCTCCTGCCAACCTAGCAGTTCAAAAGCATGTCAAAGTGCAAGCAGATAAATAGGTACTGCTCTGGCGGGAAGGTAAACAGCATTTCCATGCGCTGCTCTGGTTCGCCAGAGGTGGCTTAGTTATGCTGGCCACATGACCCAGAAGCTGTACGCCGGCTCCCTCGGCTAGTAAAGCCACAACCCCAGAGTCGGTCACGGCTGGACCTAATGCTCAGGGGTCCCTTTACCTTTACCTTAAAACTGATTATTTTATGATGCAAAATGCCACTGAGGCTGAGAACCTCTAACTACACAGTCATCTGAGATTCATTCATTCATTCATTCATTTATTCATATACCACCCTTCACCCAAAGACCTCGGGGTGGTTTACAGCATAAAATTACAAAATGAAAAGACAAAATATGGAACACAATAAAAACAAATAAAATAGAAGCCACCTCCCTCAAAAAAAAATTAAAAGGTCATAGATAGCTTAATCAGCCAAAGTCCTGGTTATAAAGGAGCGTTTTTGCCTGGCACCTAAAGATATGTAATGAAGACACCAAGTGAGCTTCCCTGTGGAGAGCATTCAACAGATAGGAAGCCACCACAGAAAAGACCTGTTCTTATGTTGCCACCCCCTGGACAAGCATATTTCCTTGTGGAGGAGGCACACAAAAAAGGGCTTCAGGTGATGATTGCAGGGTCCGTGTCTGTTCATACGGCAAGAGTACTCTGGGAAAGCAATCTGGGAAAGAGTCCCTGGGATTCCTACAGATAGGAAAAAGAGCACGCTATAGGGTTATATGGCTTTCCAAACTGCTGTTCAAATACTCCCCTGCGCGATATATCAAGTGTAATTCAAAGAGTCAGGTGGGATTTTTATTTTTTTTATTTTTTTTAAGGGTGTGAGAGTTTCTGAATAACCCTGGGCAAAACAAAGAAACACTTAAACAAAAGTAACATTCATTCAGGATAAAAAGGGCATCAATTCAGGCTTTTAAGAAAATAAAAGAAACCTAACACTTGGTCCACTGTCCTAATTTAGATGCTGAAGACAAGAAGAAAGGACAAACTACAAAGAGTCCATAAACTGGCTTAAAAATGGGGTGGGTTTTTTTGTTTTAGGATTAGGCTCAGGCATACAGGCAGCTGGTAAAATGCACCACATCCCTTGTTTGGAAGCCTTCTGCTGTTATATTGTTTGATCCTGGGAGATGTTTGGAAACCGAAAGCAACCAATCACAGCACATTTGGTTTATATTTTCCAATTAACAATGGCCTATCAATTTACAGAGAGACAAAGAGCCCAAAAAGTGACTAGCAGGCAGGCAGGCAGGCACTACAATGAAGAAGGATGAATTGTGGGGAAAGCTCATTTAAGAAGCCTGGATTATGCTCCTTCCTAAATGGGCTATAGAGCCCCTGGTGCTTAGCAACAACCTGTTCCTGGGAGAAACCACTCAGGTCCAATGCCCCTATTTTCCAGGGACATCCCTGATTTAAAGAAGCCATCTCAGTTTCTGATTTGATCCCTGGAATGTCCCACTTTTCCATAGGATGTCCCTATTTTCATTGGAGAAACGTTGGAGGTATCTAACCTCCCAAGCTGTCTGAAGGCAATCCTATATAGGGAAGTTTTTTAAATGTTTAAATGTTTAATATGTTTTTATATATGTTGGAAGCTGCCCAGAGTGCTGGGGCAATAAGATGTGTGGGGTATAAATAGTATAATTATTATTATGGAATGGGATGTCCCTATTTTCATTGGAGAAATGTTGGAGGGTATGTAAGGCGTCTTAAGTACCGTATTTTTCGCTCTATAAGACGCACCAGACCACAAGACGCACCTAGTTTTTGGAGGAGGAAAACAAGAAAAAAAATATTCTGAATCTCAGAAGCCAGAACAGCAAGAGGGATTGCTGCGCAGCAAAGCAGCAATCCCTCTTGCTGTTCTGGCTTCTGGGATAGCTGCGCAGCCTGCATTCGCTCCATAAGACGCACACACATTTCCCCTTACTTTTTAGGAGAGAAAAAGTGAGTCTTATAGAGCAAAAAATACGGTATGTGAGTTTTGAGGTTGTTTTTTTTGTTTTTGTTTTGCAAATTTGTCCCCACTTAACAGCTGGCAATCCCATCAGCCACTCACACTGTTATTTCCCATTCTCCCTCCTGCTTCTTACATTTTCCTACTGTGTATTTTGATTTACCCCGCATTTTTCTGACTTATTCATTTTAAGATCACCTGCGTAAGGTTGTGATATCACGAAAGAAAAGTGAGCATAAGTTCTGTGCATATTGTATTTTAATAGGACATTCCAAACCTCTTCTAAGCAGAGCCGTTGAGTTTGGGGCTCTTTTCAGAACCACTGGCTCAATGGACGCAGCAAAGAGCTCCCTTTCCTATCCTTTATAAATATGTAGCATGCAGGTGGCATTTTCCACACTGAAAACATTTTGCCATTCCTTTAACAAGAAAAACTACTTTGTGGGTAAGTGCTATTTACTTAGTCTTCCAGGACAATGTGAAAAAGCAGGAATAGGTTTAGCACAGAATTGGAAATGGAAGAAGCAGTCCTTGAAAAAGAAAAGGGACTATAATATTTGCCCTGTGGGGCAGGGATGTAGAGCCATTTTCAGTCTCAGGGCCACATTCCCTTCTGAGCAACTTTCTGGGGGCCACACACCAGCAGTGGGTGAGGCCAGAGTCAAAAGAATGCAGAGCAGCAAATATGTATTTTATCTCTGTACAGTATGCCAGTTTCTACACACATTCCTCTCTATCTTCCATGTAGGCAAGTAAGTCACCTTATCAGAGTTCAAGGGCACAGTCCAGCCAGGTGGAAACACTTAAGAAGAGTGCAAGGAAAGGCCAGAAGGGGTTGTGGCACTGGTATGTGTGTGGACTATGTCATCCTTACGTACACAGTCTGTGTTTCCATGCCATTGGCCTGCTGATGACTGGGAATGACAGCAAGGGCTGTTCCATGGAGCATGAAAAGACCAATTGTGTTGGATGAGTTTGCCTGAGTCCTCCAACTGCTCCAAAAGGAAGCACCTAAACAGCATTTGTGATTGATGCACCGTGTGGATTTTTCGGTCTTTCATACAAGTGCCCCAGCAGCACTACAGAGAGCCGTAGAGGAACGCTTTGCAAAAAGGCTGGCTCTTCCTTGACCACTGTTGTGAGCCATGCCTGGAATTTCAGTGATGTAGATCAAAAGCATCCA
Source organism: Podarcis tiliguerta (assembly GCF_965153285.1). Taxonomy (NCBI): domain Eukaryota; kingdom Metazoa; phylum Chordata; class Lepidosauria; order Squamata; family Lacertidae; genus Podarcis; species Podarcis tiliguerta. The sequence continues at coordinate 36,438,214 of NC_139538.1, forward strand.
GCAATAGAAGGACAGGCTAAGTATAGCACATTTATTACCATACTGCACATTTGGCAGCGTCTGTGTGTCATTGATATAATTTGCATATAATTTTTATGAAAGTATCAAATGCCAAATGGCAAGCGGCAGGATCTGTTGCATTTCCTCGGCAATATTTGTATTCTAAAATGGTTACTCTCAAATGTGGGAGTATATTTTTGGAAATACAGAACTGTAGAAATAAAAAAATCATAAGTGAGTGTCTGCTTACTTCTCTCCCTCCCAATTCCACAGGCGTTTTGCAATTGTTCCAGTCCATTTTCAAACTTATCTTTCTAACCATGTGGGCTTGGAACTTTTCAAAAGAAAAAAACGACAGCTGAGGCACTCTGGAATCAGACCAGAGCCTGCAGAGAGCACATCTATGTATCATTTGTGCTCTAGATGGTCTAGACAAGAAGATTTAATTTGTTTTTCATTTCTCTTTGGCTTGCTGTGGCCATAGTTTGCAGGCTTTCTGGCGTTTTCTGCAACTAAACTTCCTCCATATGCCTTTCTTGGCAATTTAGGCCAATAGCTAGCAAAAAAAAAAAAAAAAAAACGTGGTTTCCATCACTCTCCAGATTTTGAGCTAACCTAAATAAACCCATGTGCATCTGACACCAATTAATTCTATGCACCAAGCAGTGGGGGGCAGGAAATCCACCCAGGTGTTCAAGAGTTAAATTCCACAGCTTATATAGGCAGCCTGGCAAGTTCCATCATGTTGCTGTGGAAACTAACTTTCAAAACCACAGTGATGTATAGCAAAGCTTTGGGTCAGTGAGTAATAAATTCTGTTTTAAAAAGTGATTCCGCCCCCCCCCTCCTCCCCAATCTGCTGATGCAAACATCGTTATGAGAAATGACGGCTGGGAGATGGATTTTTTTATATCCATTCCCAAACAAAGAAAATAGCTGAAGGCGGGGAGGGCGGGAGGGGACAAAAAAGCAGGTAAAAGAGGAGAAAAGTTGGAAATCAGAGAGCGCTATAAATAAAAGGCACAATGATGGAGGGGAAACATTCATTGCTGATTGGTTTATAGCCTGCAGTAGTTGAATGTCAATGCAAGGTCCCTCTTTGGAGTAATGACAAAGCTGGGATTGGCAGAGCAGAGAGAAAGGGAAGCTCCAGTTTTATGTGATTAGAAGAGCCCATCTTGGGAGATTGCAATGCCTCCTGGCTCTTGGTGGATGTCTTCTGAAGTGCCACAACTTGCTTCGCAAACTCTCCGGCCTGCCATCCGTGTTGTCTCGTGCCTTCCTCAGCTCTGTCTCTGTTGTGCGGCGGAGTCGACTGTACTGTTGTTTTGATTGCTATCTCTGCTTCTCAGCTTGAATTATACCAGGAAGGTGCACAGCTGCTGCTGATAGATCCACTGCTTGGCTACCTATGTGCCATGAACCGTAGCACCCGATCCCCCCTCCATTGGCCCTGCTGACCTCAAAAAGGTTGAGGCTAAAGAGGAACACTGGACCTCTCTCATCCGCCTGCAGCACAGTCAAAGCTGGCAAAGTAACTGCAGGACTGTCTGGAGGGAGGGCGGGGTGGAACTGTCTTCAAAATGTGATGATCCAAATAAGTCTCACTGCAATATATATATATCATGTTAAGTCCTACCAGTGGGTCAAAATTGTAGTTGCTGCTGTATGACTATAACACTATTTTGTCCCCCTTACACAGATTAGAATCAGTGCTACTGCAATAGATTAACCTTCACCCTCACTGTTCCAAAGACAATGGCTTTGGCCATCATGGAACTCTTTCATGTTATGGGCGTTATGGGTTTGTGGGGGCCAGATTCCCCTAAATTCCTGGGTGCCGTTCCTCCACATAATTCCTGGATTTAGTAAAAGTTAGAATTAATCAAGGTTTGATTACCCCCCCCCCCAATCTTTAAGTCACTTATCTATATTTCCAGAACAAAATTCTCATCAGCATTGTTGTGTGAATTCCCCCTGAAACATCTCACCAGGCACTGATGGCAGCTCTCCAATATTCTAGGCATAGCTTTCCTTTAGCTGGGGACAATGGGGCATGAGTTTTATTCAGAGTAGACCCATTGAAATTAATAAACCTAAGTTAGCTATGGTCATTATTTTTGTTAGACCTACTCTGAGAAAAACTCATTTGACTACCACCCATTGCATGCAACCCAATGAATCTGGGACTTTACACATGCCACGTGCATGATAATCTATCACTGAGTAACAGTCTTCTTGCTATGGAACTCATTGCTTGGAATGATATCCAAATGATCAGTGAATAAGTGCCCCAAACCACAGTAGCTAACACAACCTAGCTTTTGTGTGAGGGCTCTGAGAGTACTTGTTCAAAGACAACAGCAGTCCATATATAATGGTCCAAATTTGCCAGAGTGCTTGGGAATACCTTTTGTGTTAGTCCTCATTTGGGTTCACCATGTTGGGAGCTCTTTCTCTAGCTGCAGATTGGCCAGTTGTGTGAAACTCTTTGCTCTACAGGTCAGGAAACCTTTGGAGAAGAGAATATAGTTAGTGTGTGAACCCAGAAAAAGTGTTGCAGCCAGTCCAATGTGAATGAGCCATCAAGAGCATGCACGTAGGTGTCATTGTGATTTATGTGGTAATTAATAAACAATTAAGGTGCCTTAGAGCATAGTTTGACATTTTATTTCCACTCTCTATCAGGCATAGGCCCAATTTTTGCGCAAACCAGGACTGCCAATGGAAAGATTGTGTCCATGGTATAAAATGACGGCCAGTTTGTTTTCATTCTGTAGCCTTTTCATAGAAAGTCATCTATGAAGACTGAAGGTAAATTGCATAGAATTCTCATATGTGAGTCATTCTTTCCTAGTTTGTACTAGAAAGCCTTGGGAGGTCAGCCTAGGTAGCTGAATGAATTCATCAAATTACTATACTGCATTACAATATTAGCTGAATAATGGGGTTTGTGAAGTCACTACTTTTTTATTTTTTTACATGAATTAATCTAGTCTGAAATTGAATCACTGTGAATCTTAACTTGAGATGAGCCTGTAGTGGGGCGCTCTGTTCATTTCCCCATCTCCCTTTTAAAAACATATCCTCTTTTATTGCCTGACCAGTAACCCTATTAAAGTAAGTGAATTTCAGCTAGGGATGCACGGATCAGCCTATTCCCATTCCATGTCAATTTTACACATACTCAATTATAGGTCTGTTTCCGTGGATTTTTTTAAACAAAGAAAAAAAAAATCACATTTAAATTCAATGCATTTTGTATCCCCTTTATATGCAATTGTATGCCTTATTTCTCTACAATGTATATTTCTGCCTGCTTCCCAATGCTTATCTCCCTAAAATACCCATTTTGTGCACATTTCCCAATAAAATATGTATGTCATGTGCAGAAAATGTATAATAAAATTCAGAGAAGGGGGTAATCCAATTGATAGCTGCATTCCAATCTGCATATAAACCCAGGACCGGTGAATTGAGTCAGTTTGCTTCTAAAAGCGGATCAAACACATTTCTCCTCCCATCTGCAATTTCAGCTGGATTTCAATGACACTAGGGGCTGCTTCAGACTACCTGTTCATCACTTGATAACTGCAATCTCAAGCAAGGTGTGAATAAGTCATCACATATCTAATAGCATGGAAAGAACGTTCCTATCTTACCTACCATCACATCAAGCACTTTTCAGTAGAGTCACGTCACAGGTTCAGCTGCTGGTAAAAAAAAAAGGCAGTTCACACTACAAGGCTCTTTGAATAGTGGGCACTCTCACACAGCCCTTCCATCAAACACCTAGGAAAACTTGTGGGGAAGGTGCCCCGTGTAGAGACTGGTAAGTGTAGAAGACCAGGAAGAGTAATTCTACCATTTCAATAAATGGAGGGCAGATGTTCTTACTGGGCTGAGCTCTTGCTCCTTCCCATCTCTGTGATGCAAAAAGGACCATGGAGGCCACATCTCTGGTTTGTTCAGGTGTTTCTTCTGCAGATTTGAAACCAATATCCATTCATGATTTTAAAATACCAGAGCAAAAATGACATAATGCATATGTGGGATATTGTCCTTCATATTTGGAAAAGTTGGAAATACTTTCAAATAGTTCTGCTGATCCACTGAGTAGAGAACAATGTGCAATTAAGCCAGGCCTCTACGCTTAGAGTTTGTGTGAATTAGCTCCTGATTACTTTCAATTTTGTTCTTGTTGCATTTTGCTGGCACCCACAAGCACCACTCCAAGAGGTCTAAAGTCCTCCATGGGCTCAAGTCCCTCCTTGTATGAATTTTAACACTCGCTCTCCCAAGGCAGTTGCTGGGGTAAGGAGTGGTGAGGTGCAGCAGCCACATTGCCATTTGAGGCAAGTGTTGAATAAATTTTGTTCTTGATAAAATCCCTGCTGCGTGGCACTGACAAAGGCATCGTTTCTCCATTCTCGCGATATTGAAATGAGATAAGCTTATACCCTAAATTCCTTGGAGAAAAGGAAGGATACCAATGCAAAATAAATAACTAAAACAAACCAATAAAAATAAATGCAATTTATCCCAGTCTGTCATGGTCCCTGACCCAGGCACCTTGCAGCATGCAATGGAGAAATTGGATAAGGGTGAGGGTTAATCTTCCCTCCTACCTTAAAATGAGTGGTGTATCTCTCTCTCTCTCTCTCTCTCTCTCTCTCTCTCTCTCTCTCTCTGCAACTTCCTGCTAGACTTTCTTTTCCTGTTATTTGCTTGCATCCTGCAGTAGGTCTTATAGGACTAGGTCTCTGATCAATAGGCCTTTATGCATCTCTGCGTACAGATGTGAAGCTGTCTAGAATGCTCCCTGCAGAGTTCTGAAAAGCTCTGGGTCTTTGTTCTTGTTGTTAAAACAGAACAATGTAGCATTGTTGTTTTTAAAATTATATAAAGCTTTTCTTTTTTTATTTTCTTCATTTAAAAACATCCGTTGGTGTGCTTTAACAAAAACAATCCAGAGCTCTGCAGGACTTTGCTGGCTACATTTTGTACAGACATGCAAAGAGAATGATAGAGATTTACAGGAAAAGCACTATGATACCACTTTAAACTGTCACGGCTCCCCCCAAAAGTTGTAGTTTGTTAAGGCTGCTGTGAGGCCCTAATTCCTCTCACAGAGCTCCAAATCCCAGAGTTCCCTGTGAAGAGGGATTGATGTTAAACTGCTCTGAAAATGGCAGCTTTGCGAGGGAAATAGAGACCTCCTTACAACTCTCAGTGCCCTACAGTTCCTAAGATTCTGTGGGGAAGCCATGCCTGTTTAAAGTGGTAACATAATGCTTCACAAGTATGGTGTGAATGTAGCCAGGCCATCAATGCACAACCCCAGAATGCCAGTAGGTTTTTGTTGGCTTCTTACTTTGACCTAGATGAGACACTGCTTCTTTCCCTCATGATTTTAAAGGTCCCACAGAACTGGGGACAATGCAAACTCAAAATGTATCAAAAGTGTGAGTGGGTACTCTTGCTTCATCCCTGTTCCCAGTGTGTCATTTGTTGTTTAGTCGTTTAGTCGTGTCCGACTCTTCGTGACCCCATGGACCAGAGCACGCCAGGCACTCCTGTCTTCCACTGCTTCCCACAGTTTGGTCAGACTCATGTTTGTAGCTTTGAGAACACAGTGTGTCATAGTGGTTAGTAAGAGAGACCATGAAGGGAGTAAACCAGGTTCATCTCTCCACTTAGCCCCGAATCTCACTGTGTGAACCTATGTGAGTCACTCTAGCCCTCTTCAGGCATTATCTGTGCTCCATAAACACACAAATGGTGGCTGGGCTATATGGGTGGCTGTCTCAGCTCTGCCCCCGTTGCTGTTCTGATAGCCCTACTTGAGGGTGCTCTTCAGAAGTGGCGAGCCTCCTGTTGTCATTGAGGCTCCTAGAAAAGCTGGCTTGAATAAGGCCTCCCTCTCAACCACATTGGGTTACTGTATGAAACTGTATGCTGGAAGGAAGAGGTAACCCCGACCAGAGAAGAATGGCAAATCAAGTTGATGGACCATGCCGAAATGGCAAAATTAACCAGGAAGCTCAGGAATCAAGAAGACAATAAATTTTAAAAAGAATGGGAAATGTTCATAATGTATATACAAAATCATTGTAATCAGGTCAATACATTAGCAGGATTTTAAACACACTTGTAATGTAACAGAATGTATGGATAATTTAGGAAGGTGAAAAATTGGAGAAGTACTGATATGCAGTTGGATTAGAGTCAGTAGGACCCATGGAGGCAGTGGAAGACAGGAGTGCCTGGCGTGCTCTGCTCCATGGGGTCACGAAGAGTCGGACACAACGAAATGACTAAGCAACAACAACAAAGACCCATGGAAAGGATGGGGGGAAGTCAGGGGATTCAGAGTAATCTCAACAATCAGTTTTGGAAAGGGTTTTGTTGTATGCTTATATTTTGGAAAATCAAATAAAAAAATATTTCAAAAAGAAAGAAAGAAACTGTATGCTGCCCTAAACTGGATGGAAATGAAACAAATGCTGAGCATTGCCAGTACCTCTACTAGCTTGCTTTTCCTGGTCTACCCCCTTGCTATAAATCCACAAAAGTGCACATTAGCCACTTCCTTTTAGCCATTTTATATAACATTAGCATTACTGGGTATGCAGTGCTCCACAGGCATGTCTACCTTCCTTTTTAACAATGAGGTGGATATTTGTTTCTATTAATCCTGTCAGCAATCTTGCTCTAGTTACCCGCGTTCTGCATATTGGGGCCTGACCCTGCAAAGACCGCCCATCTGCAGAGGATTTTTCAGTGGTGTAGCCCTTTGTGATAGCTTTACTTGCAAGCTGGGGATTTTGGAAAGTGGGGAGCTTCTGAAGCAATTTTGCTCCAGGTCTTATAATATCTTCTGTGGCCCTGCATGATTTAGGAGAAGTGTCAGAAACTTTCTTCCCCCAAACTACAAATAATTCTGGGTAGCTTTTGCAGGGTGTTAAATCAGGGTTCTAAATCCTTTAAGCTCCAGCATTCTACAAAGCTGGATGCACTTCACAATTGTGGTCATTCAGGGATGCAATTAGCATGCATTTGCCAAATGGGTCACTTATTAAATAATAATAATAAAATAGCAAGTAGAGCAACTTATTTAAGGAAACACTATTTTGATATGAAAGAACGATAAAGCAGGCTTTGGATTACAGTGTGGATAACTCTAAGACTTTAATAACCCTTCTGATTGCTCACAAAGTGGCCTTCTGTGCTGTGTTACTAATGCATTAGTATTTCTCTAGGAAAAAGGCAGGCCCATGGTGATACTCAGCTAATAAAATGGGCATCTGCATTGCCAGTCAACTCTTTATTGAAGGTCTCCTAGGAGGAAAATGCTATAATCAGCTTATCTAGAGCACATTAGAAATAAAAAAGCAATAAGCATTGTGACATTGTTATAATAACCACAGTGAAATCAGTAGCAGCTGAGATTTAAATGGAAGATCACTTACCACAAGGCCAGGGTTTCTAATTACTTGATCTATTATTATTTTTTAAAAAACCTAGCTCCCTAAAGTAAGTGGACCAAGTTTCTATGTTATGCTTTAAATATGTGAGGTGTCCTCCTGGTATGAAGGATGCTAGAGAAATTGCTGAGCTAGCACCAGAGAGATAGGCTGAGAATGATTGTGAAAAGCCTGTCAGTGAGTGCTAAGCTGGAATGAGGACTGGGACCAACTTGTTTAGTGGGCTTAGTCACAAATAGTCACAGATCAAAGAACTGGACTTGGAAAGCAGGAAGTCATAAAGGTCCCAAGGAGTGAAGGTGTGAAGCCCCACACTGTGCTATTGACCTGTTTGTCAGAGAGTTTCATAGCCTCCTTCCTTCCCTTGTGTACCTTTCCTTACCTTCCTCTTTCATAAATCAGCCACCCAAGTCTTATGTAAACGAACATCAACAGATTTTCCAGCTGGGAGTCAGCGAAGGCTAGAAATTTCACACATTGTCATAGGTTAATAAAAACAAAACAGAGGCTGAGGCTCACTGGACTAACCATGGAAGAAAAATGACTGCTAATCATTTAGGGGGGAAACCACAATCTTCTGAGAGCAGCCTTGGACACAAAGGCAAAGACATAGCAGAGTTTGCCTGAACTCCTTGCAATTTTGTATGCTTGTCCTGGAGCTGCTCCAGGTTCTTACTTGGTTGTTGAGTGTCTCATATAGGGCTATAATTCCAATAGGGTACCATCAACACATGCTTGATTCAACACTATGCTGGCTACTTCTGTTGTGTCACTATGCTGGACAATGAATATTCATGCAATTATTTTAGAGAGGGCCTGCTTTTTCACATATGGATTTTCTCCGTACTAAAACAACAGTGAACAACAAAGGTAAACCAACTGAGTGCTGCAAGCCCTACTGAAAATGATTAGGACTAGTCCCTAATGCAGTGCACCATTTGCTAGTTCTACTTATTGTACTCTATGTACTACTAATCATGAGTGCTGAAAGGCCCAGGATCAGAATCTAGTAGGCTGGGGCATTTGCTGTGTTCCCCACACTACAGTACAGTGGTACCTCGGGTTACATACGCTTCAGGATGAGAACAGAAATCGTGCTCCGGTGGCGCGGCGGCAGCATTAGCTAAAGTGGTGCTTCAGGTTAAGAACAGACCTCCGGAATGAATTAAGTACTTAACCCGAGGTACCACTGTAGATGCACTGGAACTGGTGCCTGGACTACAACTCCCATCATCCCTGACCATTGGACATGCTGACTGGAAAGAATGGGTAATCCAAGGAGGGAACCACAATGGCTACTTCTGGTCTCTTAACAACCTTCCTTTCATAGGGCGAATGCCCTCTTTGCAACTTCAGTTTCATTCACGCTACAAACAAAGCTTGCGGAATTGCACCAGCAATGGTGGAGAGGAAGCCCTAGGCGAATCTCCCCACCTCACTGCCACACACATCCAGACAAATTATTGTTATTTTCCTACTGCAAATACAACATCCTGAGACCATTATTGTGCTGGATTGCCTCTTGCATGAAAGAGAGATAGTTTCTTTTCCAAATGTGCATATAACATTAGTGATGACTGCGACACAATATCTATCCTGCAGGCCAATAGAGATGTCCAAGGATTCAAGAGCTGTTTAACATAATCTTCTGGGCAAGCATGCGACGGGCAAGTACTGTAGCCACTTGATCAGGAATGCAAAAGCAAAGCATGTTGAAAGATACATTAATCTGAGATTTGCTGTAGTAGAAGGCTATTACAATTTTGCCACCTCCTCAGACACGTTGTTGTGAATCTCTAAGAGAGTCTGTGCTGAATGCTATGAAAATAAATCAGGTGTTATGTCTAAAATAATAAACACGATCCTTTCAGCATTGTGTCCTTCTGTATAGCCAGCACCCACAGCATCCCCAAACAGAGATTTAGCATGCCAACACCCTTAAAATCCAGCAATTTTCTTCCCTTCTCCCTTTAATTTCCCCCCTTTACACTAATGTAATGCTTATTTAGGAGGAGCAGCCATCTGTGAATGTGGCGGCTGGCACTGCTAAATTTGCTATTGCTTTCTTCCTATGGTTAGATGAGACTCATGGTGCATGGAGAATTTCCCAGGACAGCAGAGCCTCTCTTTGATTACCTTTTTGATTCTCCCAGAAAGAGATTTTTCACAGTGCTCCTTTTTGCCCCTCCAAAAGGCCTCTCAGCTTAACAGCCTTCGAAGGCTCATTAGGCAGCATTCTGCTATTTTCCTGGATTCAAACGCTGGTTCAGGAAGATGCCCCCAGCTCGCTCTATAGGAATGCCCACATCTGCCAACTTCCATGTGGTTTGTCCCTGGAAAAGAGCATCATGGATTGCTTCCTCGTCCACACTTCATCACACATACTCTCCCAATTAGTGTTCAATTGCCAGTTTTCTGAAAGTTCATTTTGCCCATTCACCACAGGCATTTTATCAATTTCTTTCTTCTCCCCCCCCCCCCATAACTTTCATTAACTTTTTTGTCTGTTTCGCCCTCTATTTCTCTCACACAGGCACACACACACAATTAATTCCCTCGAATAGTGAACTCTTGGCTATTGTTTATTTGGGGCCACCCTAAAACAAGGCAGCCATTTCTACACTCTTGGGCAACTCCCTAGGCACACAAGTTCACAAATTTAAAGAAAAAGAAAAAAGCCAGCCCATTTGTATATTTTTAATATCCAGCTGCACAAAAGGATGAAAATTATAATGCTGAAAATGGAATATTTCTCATATCTGCATTTTTGTTCCAGTATGGGCCACTCCAGAATCCCTTTTATTGCGCATTCATGATTATTTGTACTCATGATGCTATCAAGGCAGTCACACACCTATGCCAAATTCTGACATATCTTTAATCAATAAAGTTGTGGCCATATTGAACCCAAGGTGGTGTCATGTCTTTCTTACTGCATACACACTGTCAATTCCCTCCCTCGGTATCCACCGGCTCACTGTGCTGTGGCCTGCAAACTTAATTACATTATTTAAACATTCCAGATTTATGAATTTATTCTTCAATAAGTGGGTTCTTGGGGTCCCTCTTCTCACACACCTTATTTTCTGTTCCATTTCAGTTAACTTCTGCTTGACAATCATACAGAGATAAGGCTCTCCCTGGTACATTTGCACACTGCTTGGAAGTTATATGCAATGCAGAGCAGCATCATATCTAGGAAGACCTAAGACCCTTATTAAAAGCTTGTTATTCGCTACAGTTTCATATCATTCTAATCAGTTATGTCACCATTTTTTGTGGAACAGTACCGGCAACTAAAGCGATTATGGGGGCTGTTGGATCATGCAGACCCATCGAGGATTGATTTGGTGCTGCATCTTCCTAATTAGCATGCCCAAAGATGCGGGGAAAACATGACAATGTATAAATTATCACATGAGGCAGTGGGAAAATCATATGAATAAAATTATATCGGAGCCAGACACCCATAACCCTATATAAATGCTGCAAAGGTTATGCCGAACTTCTAATTAGCAAAATGTTTCATCTGGCCCTAAAGGCCTTTTATAGGACAATGAAGATATAGTATAATGATCCTTTCTCCATTTGCCTTTTATTTGTCCTACAGCTTTTATCTGCCTATTGGTTTATAGCCAGTACTCCTTTGCTTTGTCTAAACAAAACTTTAAAGAGTACGGGCACTAAATAGACCCACTGTCTGTTGTAAACAGACAGCTATTGCCTTGTCAAAAGTAGAGGGGTCGCTTGCCCTTCCTGTGATGGCCCCAGCCTGGGATTCCAGTCCTTAAAGCATCTTCTAGTTAAACCCTTAGACATCTGCATTATATTTGTGCTCTGCCCGGATCTCTCTGCCTCTCCTGTGATTACTTTTTCCTATTTGCTTTGCCTCTTCTGACCTTTCAATCGCAATCAGCATCCACACGCACTTCCTTGTGAAAAGGCCAAATTACTTAAAGGAACAGATTGCAGAAAACGGAATCAAAGATGCAAAGATGCTTAATTTGCTTTGTATACTATGACCCATTTGAAATAATAATAATGTTGTTGTTTGCTTTGAAGAGCATAAAATTTCAAATATTGGTTGCTTTGGTCCAGGTGTGTTTGGGTTGGTGTATGCATGCAAGTACCCACAAATGCATGTGCAGAGAGTGTACATTAAAGGCTAGGTTAAAGAGTCAACCACCTAACATGAAAACCTTCAGCATGCTGCCTGTGTTCCATAAGTAATTCATGAAATCATACAATTGGAAGAGACCAAAAAGACAGAACCAAGCATACGCAGCTCTGCCATCCACCTATAACCTCCAACACAGTGGCAAATTTAGGAAGTAAGAGACCTGAAATCATGAAAGCGCTCTGGGAGGCAGTTCCATGTATAACCCTAATGCTATGTAAACTGCTTAGAGGTTTCAACAATTAAGTTGTAGCTGCTGCTACTGCTGCTGATACTAATGTTTCTTGCACATCTAGAACTGGCTTAGCCTTTAAGATGCTAGGTAAAACTGGCACATAATTTATTTTATCACGCGGAACATCTGCAGGAATTCTGAGGGATGTTAAAAGGATTTTGATATGATTATTTAAACAGCTCAATGGGTTTTATTTGTTCATGCTTCTCCCTGACAAAAAATGTTCAGGTAAGCCTGGAAGTTTCTTCTGAGGCAAAACATATGTAGGGAATGTAAGGGAAGCGAAGAGGAATTTCAGTGACACAAGTTAACATTTCTCTGAGGGGAGCCTCTGAATCTCTTGCATGGCAGGAGGACACTGTAGCGTTAGGTGACACAGAGAGGATTTGCCTTGCAAGCAGTTTGACATCACAAGCCCTGCCCTTGGCAACATGGGGACTTGTGGGGCTAGAGTTGCTAAGCGGCTCTTCCGAGATGCCAATGGGCAGCTCCCCAGAGGCCCAGGAAGTGAATTAGCACATAGTCCACTTCAGACACATCTGCACCACGGCGCACGTGGAGCTCTCCAGTTGTCACCATGATTAATGGACATTATGTTTCATTTCCTGCTTTATCAAATACCAATTATGTTTATGATAATTCTAAGAGCCGCAGTTGCTTCTGGATCATTCGTTTTCCTCCCTGGGGACACAATGGAGGAAATCTTTTTTCCTCATCCCTGAAATTCCATTTTAATTGCTTCTCTTCAGCATTCACGTGCAGCTTTGCGCTCCAAGAGGGTCGTTGTATCGATCCTGTTCTCTGATAAGGTCAGCAGAATAGAGGTGGTTGTGCGGCAAGGTGGGGGGAGATTGACATTTAGAAACGATTGCTCCTCTCCGGACAAGCATATGCATCAAAGTTGGGTCTATGGGGAGTGTGGGGGAGGAGAGAGCAGGATGGGGGGAATTGAACACCTATGTTTATTCATCACACCACACTCTAGCCCCAGATATTGCTCTCAGTCTAGATAGTTCCTTGCCTGACCTAATAACAGTAAAATATGAAACTGAAGTTGCTCCGGCCATGTACGTTAGCTGTCAAGAATACAGCAACTGAATGTGCTTGACAGACCTCTGACCTCATTCAGTACTACAACAACCACATGAAAGATTAGTTATCCCCATTTTGCAGATGCAGAACTGAGACTGAATGAAGCAATTAGGCCACATGCTGAAGATCCCTGTTTAACGGGGAACTTGCATCCTGATTTACAGAGCTATTGCAGAGGCACCCTTTCTGGTACCATCTAGATGTAGTGGACTACAACTCCTATCATCCTGAGCCGGCATGGCCAATAGCCAGGGAAGATGGGGATTGTAGTCCAAAACACCAGGAGGGCACAACGTTGGTTTCCACTGGGCCTTCTTCCTGCCAGCATACACACAAGCATAAGGTCCAAATTCCTACCCAGCATTTACATTTTGACTAAAGGTCCAAATAACTGAGCATCACCTTATCAATCAAGTTTATTACGGCCATGGGCCCATACAGAAAAAGCATAAATAACAGCTTGTGGACGTGGGGAAAGAAAAGAGAAAAAAAGAAAAAAGAAAGAATAAAAATAAACAGCCGCTAAGTCGCCCCTATAACAATAAAATACTGTAAGATGGAATGGCATCCTACACCTTAATTAGCTTGTAGTGCTCCTTGGCGTCGCTTTTGGGTAAGGACCGCAGCCAGGAACCTAGCCACTTTCAGGGTCGTATGGGTGTCCTTATCCTGCAAGATTTGGGCAAGGTGGAATGTTGGAGCATCACCTTAGTCTTGGCTGCCTAGTTGTACCAACCCTTGATGAAAAGTTTGGTTCTCAACTTCCCTAGCATCTAAGCAGGATGTTTCCAGGAGTGAATTTTCCTAATAAACCGTAGAAAGAGAGCAACACTGAAGCCAGAAGAACCAATTCAAAGAGATGTTCCTACCACTGAATGGATAATAGTGAACTACACCTTTGAACAGACCCCAATGGCATATGTGATGCTGGTCCATAGGAATATAGGAAGTGACCATAGACCAGGTCAGACCGCTAGTCCATATAGCTCAGTACTGTATGTGCAGAAAAGCAATGACTCGTCAGGGTTTCAGACAAGAGAGTCTTTCCAACTGAACCCTAGTGCCTTCTGCATGCAAAGGAGAAGCTCTACTGATGAGCGGTGGCTCTTTGGTTGGTCCAGTCACACCAGGCATAAAAAAAGGGGAAGAAGCAAAAGCAGCATCTTTTACACAGTGTATGTGAATGGCTCTCTCAGTAAAGCAGGCTGAGAATTGTTATTTGCCTGATCTCACCCTAAAGGATATGGTATGTTCTTGTACAGCTTTCTTACATAAGATCAAGTATGAGACACTATTATTACTAGAAATCCAGGAATGCAGGAAGGCCGCCAGTTCTGAAGAACACAGATGCTGTATATTTGCACATGCTAATTCAATTTATTTCCCAGTGTTGCAGTGGAGGTGTTTTTTAAAAGTCCAACTGTGAGACCAGATATGCCTGGTTAGAAGATGTCATAAATTCACAATCTTAATCCTGAGGTGGCATTTTCTTTCAGTTCAATTTTCTAGCGGGTAGAGATGGAATGGGAATGGTCTAAACCTGCCATAGAAGAGCTAAAAATAATTTATAACGAGTCCTCAGTTGGGAAACTGTTCAGCTGAGGAGAAATGTACCCAAGTCTTCAGACTTTATCTGGTGGTTTGGGGGGGGGGGCAACCCTGGCTGAAGAAGAGGCAGCTGCCTCTAATCAACAGAGTTTCACAGAGGCCCTGAGGAACTAAATGCTGCAATCAAAATCATTTTCTATATAAAACTTTTGCTGTACCTGATGTTCACTTGTGGCATGGGGGTAAGAATGGACACCTTGTGCCAGCCTCTTAAAAATACAGAATGGGCCTTTTAAGCTCTCAGTAGACTGGCCTCTGTGTGAATCCCAAAGGAGCATTTCACACATAACTGGGGGAAATGGCACAGAGTCACTGAAATCCACACCATTAGAAGGAGTGTTTGCCTATCTCAAAGGGAAGGTTTACTGTTGCAATAAACCCTTTATTGTAGCAACTCATTACGGATCCCATCAAAGCTAGCTGGGGTGAAGGCCATCGGCTGCTGGTTCTTGCTGGATCAATAAAAGATCACAGTGACAAGAAGCAGCACTTAATGGCTCGCCACACTGTAAAGGGGGGAGGGAGGGAACCCTAAGAAAGATACAATGCTGCCTGCTGTGTACCAACCCTTTCCCGATGCAAGAGGCATTAATGAATTCATTAATTAGTTAATGGCAAGGAGAGCCTTTGGGGACCCACAAGACTGTTAATAACTCCCAGAGGGGAGACTCCAGCTGTCATTGATCTAACGGTCCACAGTCATTGATTCACAGTTGGATACCCTTGCTGGAGATCTCTTGGGGATGGACGTGGATTTCAAAAGCATTAAGCTTCATTGTCATTATTGCAGTGATGCCTGCTAGTCCATCCTCATTGCCAGAGTACCCCCAAAGCAACAGACTTAAACCGATTTTATTAATCACACTTTACAGATGGAAAGTTGAGGCCCAAATGAATGGTGGGATTTGCACAAGCACATATTGAACAATGTGCTGCAGAACATCAATCCTACCAGAAGATATTGTTGCAGATCTTATTGTTTGCTTTTAACTTCATTCATTCTTCTTAAAAATAATCACTGGGCTTGACCTCTATTTTCTTGACAATTCGGAATGTTGGGGTGTGCTCATGGAGATATTAGAATACTGGAGTTATAGAAGTGGAATATATCTCAATCATTATAGTGTTTGATCCTCTGAAGATACAGGAATTAGATGCCACAGGATCCCTGATAGGAGAACAGCATCTATTTATGTATTGTACAACAAAGAAGAGGGGGAGACCGCTAGCCTGTTTCACTACCAAACAGCTCCTAGGAATTCCTTCCCAATGTTTAATCAAAATTCCCATTCCTGGAACTTGAACCCACTGGTTATGGTCTTACACCCTTGAGCAATAGAAGAGTAATGTGCTACGTCATCTGTGTGACAGTTTTTCAACTATTTGCACACGGCTATCACTACAGGATGGAAACATGGAGTGAAAGCTGCCCCCTTTAAGATGGCGATTTGGACATGTCCTCAAAAGAATCCAATTGGGGAACTGTGTCATTTTCAAGCAGAAAACATGGTAATTAAAAATAGGGTAGAGAGGAAGCCACTGTGAAAGAACTGCAGGAATTCAAACCAAACTTTTTATATAGCATGCTTGAGTGAGATTTGTGTTTATTGTTGTACAACAGAAGTCAGTAACTGGAATACACTTGGAAAGCACCCATTGGATAAGAATGTCCTGTGTTTCTTGAAACACTTCTAGTAACATATCATGCTGTTCCCATAACCCAAAGAGGAGGAAGTTCTTCATTAACATGGGGCTATAGCTTTGGTAAATTAGGGAACGAGGCACTCTAGGTCTTTCCTGCACAAATTTCACCAGAGGACCCTTTTACACTCTAGAGATGGAGAGCCAGCTAATGACAGCAGGCACCTTTTCTTTTTTTTTAATCCTAACATTCTAAACATTTATTATTCTAAATTGCCTTCTGCACATTTTACAATAATTGAGACTAGCGTTTGCCTTGTTATCTTCACAGTTACTAACAAGAACACCATCATTATCCTGGTCATTAGCAGAATTGATGGGGTTGTCCAGAGTTGCCGGCTGTAGGCCCACTTTGGGTAGGGCTTACGTACAAATTAATCCTGACTCTCCTTGCTCTGCACAAAGGCATATTGTTCCCCTCCATCAGCTGGGCCCATAGTGAGGTTAGTCATGCAAGAAAGGAAGAAGTTGCTGAGGCGAAGGAGACGGGAGACGGGATTGGTGTGAAAACAGTCTAGAGGTGGAACTATAAATCAGGTGGTCCAGAAAAGGGTTGAAAGAAAGCAATTAGCAGCTGCTGGGGCAAGTTATAGGCTGTCTGATATCATCAAGATCTTAAAACAGGACTGCTTTGTTTTATCATGATATGTGAATCCCTGTCTACACAAACAAGGAGCGCTGGGATGCTTTACTCACACCTTTTGTATAGTCTTAGATCACTGGTCCAACTGAGAGGTTGGGGCCCATAAGTAGCTTATACCCCTGATGTGAACACTAGAACTGGAGGCAAATGACCCTATCCTGCCGGGGTAGAAACCTCTAGGTTGGAGTCTGAATGTATCCCTCCAGGCTTCTATCTGGACCTTGGGACTCTCTCTGAGTCATGTCCCCTGTCCATACTCTGCTTTTCACCCACTCTGCTCTGCATGTGTCTTGAGTGCACACTCTCAATGAACTATGATAATGCCTACTTCCTGGAAGGAGAATGGAGGTGTGTGTGTGTTGGCGAGCGGGGTTAGAAACCTCTGACTTTTGCATGACTGGAATACAACCTACCACAGAAAGATAACAGTCTCATCTGTTGCTCCACCCACTTTTTTCCCATCTACCCCTGGCCCATCACTTGCTAGTCGCCCCTGAATGGTTGCAGTGAATAGTAATGGGAAAATCTTTCAATTTCAGTTTCTTTGTTTCTTCATCTTTCATATCTTAATTTCAGTTCCACCCATTTCCACATCAGTCTGATAATTATTATTATTAAGTCCCTGAAAAATTTAGAGTGTACATTTATCCTAATGTATACATTTTTACAAGCTATGTTCCCTGACACCACACTTTTTTTGTGTTGTTTGCACTAATCAAAGCATTTTTATGCACACTTTTCCTCAATATGTGCATTCTTGTACACTGTTTGGGGCTGTACCACTAAATTTAGAAAAGTATTTTGAAAAATAGCTGCGTTTTGCTACACAAATTGTTATGGGAAGTTCAAATTAGGAGGTTTTGCATTAAAAATGAAAACCGAACTAATCCTCTCCCCCATCCCTATCTATGAATGAATGATGTGCTTGGGCTGAAAAAGATTCCCTACACTCACAGCTATTCCACTGCTTAGCTATGGGACTTTGCCTAAGTTAGAAAAGCAGATTCCTTGCAACCACTTGGTAATATTAATACCCAGTTTGGCTTCCATTGATGCTAAGTCTGATGCACCACCTAAAATAAACCTTCAGCTGTACAAACAAAAGGATTACCATATTTTTCTTTACTTCTGCTCTCTGCCTCGCACAAGGCCAATGTGCTCTGATTAGTGGTAGAAACAAATCTGAACAACTACAGTGGTACCTCTGGTTACGAACTTAATTTGTTCTGGAGGTCCGTTCTTAACCTGAAACCGTTCTTAACCTGAGGTACCACTTTAGCTAATGGGGCCTTCCACTACCGCCGTGCCGCTGCTGCACGATTTCTGTTCTCATCTTGGGGCAAAGTTCTTAACCCGAGGTACTACTTCCGGGTTAGCGGAGTCTGTAACCCAAAGTGTTTGTAACCCGAGGTGTTTGTAATCCAAGGTGCCACTGTACTGGTTTTCATATTTTCTAGGGAGAGCTGCTCTTGGACTTCCCTGTCTTGCTGCAACCTGAGATCTATGTGTGCAAGCCAAGCATAATCTAAAACAGGGGTGGGGAAGCTGTAGCCCTCCAGATGTTGTTGGATTCCAACTCACTTCAGCCCCAGCCAACATGGCCAATAGTGGTGAGAATTTCCATTGAGGATGGGAATAGTAGCCCATTCTGTGGTCTAAAGTAAGGAAGTCAAACAAACAAACAAACAAACAAACCACCTTTCTGAATTCCATGTTACAAATGGCATTCTGGGGTTTTTCATCATGCCTAGCAAAACACCTTTTACCTCTGCCTCCTCATCCCATAACATTTAGAACTCTGGCAAACTTGCGTACTACTTTGCAAATTGTAACTACTTTAGTTCAGCCTAATAAAAGTATAGTGCCAGAGTTGCTGTCTGGATTCCCGCCCCCTCCGCCCCCAAATTCCCATGGACCACCATAGCAGTTTTCATTCTCATTTTACTTTTTGCTACAATCCCTTTGAGAAGGAGATTCCGATCTATAGCCTCCACCAATCTGAACGGGCTCGGCGTGTTAATTATTAATCACTTTATGAAAACTGCCACACGGTCTATCTGTGAAGCCATTAACAGCCGCGTCTCTTCCCCATGGACATGCTGCTGCTGCTGCTACTGTCAGATTCATCTCAGCAGCTAAGACCCCGGCGTGAGCACAAGGCCCAGAGACTATTTTCCAGATGAGTGGCTTTTAATGGGCTCTCCAGATTCGCTCTGTGCATCCTGTGAGTGACTAGATATGAGGAGGAGAGGAAGAAAGGGAGACGACGCAGTTGCTTCCTGCTGTATGAAGAATTATGAGGTTGACCTAAGAGGAGCTGCAGCAGTTAAAGCTGCTATAAAGTCTGTTGCATTAGCAGTCCAGCTTCCAACCCAAAAGGCATCCATTAATTGCATGCTACTAAAGGAAGAGCTAGGGGCTGCTTCTCGCGTTAAATATGGGGACAGGAGTCATGGATGTGCTCTAATTCTGCATATACATATGTACTCATAAAATTCCCACCCTCAATGTTTTATATACACCTTCATTTTGTACAGATGCCCAGGAATGTGGGGTATGGCATGTTACAACCTTAATAACCTTCTAAAGCAGGGATAGGGAATCTGTGGTCCTCCAGATGCGGTTACACACAAAATCCCTTCAATGGCAGCCAACATGGCCCAATGATCAGGAATGACTGAAGCCCACCAACATTGGTTCCCCGCCCATTCTTTAAAGCACCAAAACAGCTGGCAGAGAATGGGCAAAGAGGCAGTACTTGACTGTGGCAAAGGCTGTGCACACACCATACCTTAAAAGCACATTCCCTCCCCTCCCCTTTAAATGCATGGTGTATATACACAGAGGCAGACTTAGGGGCATGCCACAATTATGATTTACAATGGAGCATGAGAGGCAGAAGGGTGCTGGATTTTGGCACACAGAACACCACTGAAATTGAGATCCCCAAATCCACCACTGCGGCCAAAACCGCAAGCAGGGCCAGCCCTACCATTAGACAGAGTGTTGCTGCCACCTGAGGCAGCAGATGCTGGGGGTGGAAATGGACAGAGCTGCATGTGTCAGGTGACCAGATTTTACTCAGCTGTAGCTTGCTACCCGACTATGCACAAAACTGAAAGTAGTCAGATCTTCCTGTCTTCTTCCCTGCTGGTGCCACCCAGAACTGATTCCCCCATACAGCCATTTCTAAGTTACTTTAGCTTCTGCTCACAATACACCTGCTGTCCTCAGGCACAGTGGAGGACACTGCCCCATTGCCAGTGGGAAAGGAAGATTCAGCTGCCAGCTTTTGGAGATGAAATGGGAAGAGGCACCATCTTTTTTCAGGCAGCAAAATGTCTTCAAGCCAGTCTGGCTGCAGCTGAGATGGAGGAGGCTTCAGATCCTGGCACCATGCAGGTATATAGATGGTGAATTGCCAGCACACTTTATGTGGCCCACAGATGTCAGATAGGACACTGCTACGCACAGTATTCAGATAGTAGCAGCCAAGGCTGGAGGTGGCTCTGTGCCTTCCTTTGGTAAGGGTATGAGCCCCATCTTCCCTTCAGTTACCACTCTGTAGTGCCTCTCATCCCATCCCATCCCTCACCAGCTGTATCAATGACTTAAAAGAGAAAAGAGTTCTCCAGATTGTTGACTTGGCCACTTATACACTGAGGAAATGTGGTCACCGCACACAGTACTCTATTGCCTGGACAAGTCTATACTGAGGAAGTTGTAAGATATAGCTCAGCTGGTTAGAACATGGTGCTGATAACGCCAAGGTTGCAGGTTTGATCCCCATGTGGGGCAGCTGCATATTCCTGTATTGCAGGGGTTGGACTAGATGATCCTCAGGGTCTGTTCCAGCTCTACAATTCTATGATTCTGTGTAGGGATGAATGCTCCACATCTGCATCCACCCACAAGTGCTGGCAGACCAAATTGCTGGTGAAATATGAAAAGGCATGTTTGCATGCAAAAACAGCAACAGTGAAATACTTGTGCCAAGTGGAGTGTAAGAAACAGACCTCCACTCATCTACTCTTTGGCAGATTTGCCAGTAATGCAGGGCACAATTTTTGCCAGCACCTCTCCTCAGTGTTATGTGAAGGGAAAGTAGACAAACTGTGCATCTCGGAAGGGCCAGAGTAGATTTCTCTCACCACCAACTCTCACCATACAGTTCCAACACACCGTGGATTAGGGTGAGGGTCTCTCTGATCAATGTTTCCAGGCAGGCCTGAGACCTTGCAACCATTTTCCCTCACGCAAATGGTGTCCTCATGGAAGTGGTTGTTGAAAATATGGCAAGCATTTGGGAGACTCGTCTGCATCATGTTCTTCTTACAACCCATTTGTTTTCAAACACTTCAAACACTTCGTAAAGTGTGATCTATTAAATAGCCGGTAAGAATTAAATTCCACCACAAATGTAGTGGTTTCCTAATTGCAGTGTGACAAAGCGAAACAGCAGTTCATAGTGTGCAGCAGGGATAGATCTGCTCTCTCTTCCTCAACCCCCAACCTCTTTCTGGATCATATAACTAGGGAAGAAAAATGCTGCACCTCACCAGACAGGCGGGTGCGACGAGTCACAGTAGCGAAGCGCAGACGCCTAAATAAGAAAGGGAAATACGGACAGATCCTGAAAGAGCAGCAAGTGGGCATCATTCTAATAATTTATTTTTAATACCGCATTGTCTTTAACTGTGCTGCTCCCTCCAGGGTGTTTGCTTTGAGATTGCGAGATAATTACATCTCAGAAACCAGGCTAATTACAGTTAACAGCCTGAACACTGAAGGTGCCCATTTCCCCCTCCCACTTTTTTTCCTCCCCCACCAGAATTCTTCATGATTGCTTGTTAAAATGTGCAGCATCAATTAGGAAACCAATTCGGCAGAAGTGATGAGGTGTAGTCTTTCCTCCTCAATTCACATACTGATGGGCACTGGGTGGAGACATTCAACCCCCTACTGGGATTGAAATGCAGAACTGAATAACCAGGAAAGAACATTACTTAGGCAAATAGCTAAAGAGCCAGGAGTGATGCTTCGGGGCTTTTGCTTTGAGGTTGACCCATGAACTGTAACAGCTCTGGTGTTTTCATTTATTGTTCTCAGTTGGACGCCTGAATGTGTTGCTATCCACTTACTGTTGCAGGTGCCTTCTTGCCACTCACTTGGTTTAGAATTCGCAGTAGCACCCTGTGTATTCCAAACCAGACGTCGTCAGCCAAAGTGCCAATGAATTTCACGGACAGCGAAAATTCGGGGTAAATTTGGAGGGTGTTGCTCTGTATGGATTTTGAGAAAGTCAAAAGCATGTGGTTTTGATGTGGTCAGCAAAATTCTCCAAGGAGCATTGCACATATGATGTCAACAGCAAAATGTGAAGTGAATTCAGATGGACCCGCTGCAGCAATTTTTTTTATTTTTTATTTGCTGAGGGAGAGCGAAAATTTCAGTAAATTTAGCAACATTTCCCAGAGAGGCCCTCGCACATTTCTGCGAGTCATGAGCTCTCATTCTACATTTGGCCATATGTAGAAGCCAAGTTTGAACAGGCCTCCGTCGTTTGAGACAAACCACCCAATATTTGGAATTCTGTTCACTCGCTGCATATCTGGCTGCACACCTGGTCCTTCAGGGGCACAGTTACCCTATTCAGGATCAGGGAGTTCTCCACACCAGCCCGCCCCCTGTCTCCCAAAAACAGTACTTCTGTCTTGTCAGGATTCAACTTCAATCCATTAGCTGCCATCCATCCTCCAACCGCCTCCAGGCACTCACACAGGACCTTCACTGGTTCTGATTTGAAAGAGAGGTAGAGCTGGGTATCATCTGCATATTGATGGACACCCAGTCCAAACCCCCTGATGATCTCTCCCAGCGGCTTCATATAGATGTTAAAAAGCATGGGGGAGAGAACGGAACCCTGAGGCACCCCACAAGTGAGGGCCCAAGGGTCTGAACACTCATCCCCCCCCCACTTTCTGAACACGACCCAGGAGGAAGGAGCGAAACCACTGCATCACAGTGCCTCCAGCTCCCAACCCCTCTAGACAGTCCAGAAGGATGTTATGGTCGATTGTATCAAAGGCCACTGAGAGATCCAGCAGAACTAGGAAACAACTCTCACCTTTGTCCCTAGCTCACCGGAGATCATCAACCAGTGCGACCAAGGCAGTTTCAGTCCCATGATGAGGCCTGAACCCCGATTGGAAGGGATCCAAATGGTCCGCATCCTCCAGGCATGCCTGGAGTTGTTCAGCAACCACGCGCTCAATCACCTTGCCCAAGAATGGAAGATTTGAGACTGGGCGATAGTTGGCCATACTGGCCGGGTCTAAAGATGGTTTTTTAAGAAGCGGTTTAATGACTGCCTCTTTCAGCGGATCTGGGAATGTTCCCTCACAGAGGGAAGCATTCACCACCCCGCAGAGCCCATCGCCCAGCCCTTCCCGGCTTGCTTTTATTAGCCAGGATGGGCAAGGATCAAGGAGACAGGTGGTTGGTTTCACGCGTCCAAGCAGCCTGTCCACATCCTCGGCGGTAACGGATTGAAATTGATTCCATGCAACTTGACCAGACAGGGCTCTAGCACTCTCCCACCCCAGCCGTGCTCCCACGGTGGTGTCTAGCTCCTTCCGAATATGAATGATTTTATCTGCCAAAAACTTTGCAAAATCGTTGCAGGAGATCTTGGGGTCTTTACAAGGCCCTGGTGGTACAGGTGGTTCCATTAAATTGTGGACCACCTGAAAGAGTCTCCAGCTACTATTTTCTGCAGATGCAATAGAGGCGGTGAATAAAGTCTTCTTTGCCGTCGCTATCACCACTTGGTAGGCTCGACGTTGAGCTCTAACCTGTGTCCGGTCAGATTCGGAGTGAGTTTTCTGCTACTGACACTCTAGCCGTCTCAGTGATTGTTTCATCACCCTCAGCTCCGAGGAAAACCACGGGGCTGTCCGGGCTCCATGCAATCGGAGAGGGCGCTTCGGAGCCAGGCAGTCGATAGCCCTGGTTAACTCCGCATTCCAGCGGGCCACCAGGGAATCAGCTGAAAGGCCATCAACATGGGATAAAGCATCCCCTACCACTCTCTGGAGGGACCCAGGTGGCGCTGTGGGTAAAAGCCTCAGCACCTAGGGCTTGCCGATCGAAAGGTCGGCGGTTCGAATCCCTGCGGCGGGGTGCGCTCCCGTCGTTCGGTCCCAGCGCCTGCCAACCTAGCAGTTCGAAAGCACCCTCGGGTGCAAGTAGATAAATAGGGACCGCTTACTGGCGGGAAGGTAAACAGTGTTTCCGTGTGCTGCACTGGCTCACCAGATGCAGCTTTGTCACGCTGGCCACGTGACCCGGAAGTGTCTCCAGACAATGCTGGCCCTTGGCCTCTTAAGTGAGATGGGCGCACAACCCTAGAGTCTGTCAAGACTGGCCCATACGGGCAGGGGTACCTTTACCTTTACCTTTACCACTCTCTGGAAACCATTTGGATCCATTAAGTGGCTGGGGCTGACCATCCGAATTGGTCCCACCTCCCTGCAGAGGGGAAGGGTCGCGGAGAAGTCCAGTTGCACCAGGAAGTGATCTGACCATGGCACTTCTTTTTTTTCACTTTTACTTAGTGTCAGATCACCCACGTCACTAGAGGTGAATGCCAGGTCTAAGGCATGTCCATGACTATGAGTTGGGCCCAACTTATTCAGGGACCGCCCCATGGAGGCCATGCTTTCCACGAAGTCCCAAGCGGCCCCTTGTAAGGTCGTGTCGGCGTGGATGTTAAAATCCCCTAGGACAACCAAACTAGGTGTCTCCAGGAGAACATCTGCCATGACCTGAAGCAGCTCGGACAGGGAATCCTTGGTGCAGCGGGGAGGTCGGTACACCAAAAGGAATCCTGTACTGCCCCTATTGTCCAACTTCCAGAACATGCACTCAGAAAACTGGGTCTTCCCAGTAGGATGCCTGATGCAAGCTAATGACTTCCTAAAAATCACTGCTACCCCCCCTCCCCGCCCACATGACCTGTTGCTGTGCGTAAGAGAAACAACAGGCCCATCTGCTTCCTCCAACCAGGTCTCTGTCACACATGCCAGGTCAAATCCTCCATCCACAATCAGGTCATGGATGGCAGTGGTTTTATTCATAATTGACCTGGCATTACACAGCAACACCTTCAGGTCATGTGGGTTTCCCCTGTTGATTCATCTGGTCAAGGCCAGACCCGGAGGCAGGGATAGTCCTCAAACAACGACTAAACCTGCCTCCTCGGTAATGACATGGTCTGGTCTTGGAGTAACTCCGCCTCCTGCCCATGATCACAGAGATCGGATGTCCCAGTGCTTCCCCCCCTGTGGACCTTGTCCCAGACATCGTGTTGGCTGGGGCCCCACTCCCAGGCAGCCCTGATCCCGCCCCTTAAAAACAAAACACAAACTATACAGAACCAATAAAACAACAAAAAACAAAAACAGAACAATTATATTAAAATTAATCCCCAACCAAATATCCATCCCACCCACCCACCCCCCAACAAAGGAAAAATAGAAATACTTGTACAGAGGACTTGTACAGAGCCAACTTCTATCTGTGGCATTTAAAAAGATGTCAGCAGCACTGGGAATGCTTGGTTCATGCCCAGCACATTTGATGACCAGAAGGTCTTGAGCGGACTGACCATAATTTCAGGCCTACTTTCCTATGACCTATCAGGCTTCAATAATTTGTCTGTGGTTGCTTGAAGAAATCATGAGTTTTTGTATTTTAAAAAAAAAAAAATGTTGAAGCAGGGCCCCTTTAAAAATGACAAGTGGAAACTATAAAGAACAATACAAAAGCTCACTTTCTGACAGCTTTAGATCTTCTCTGACAGCAAACACCAGCCCTCACTGCTTCTATTTTTACTGGCTTTGTGAGGTTTGCTTATAATCCTTGCATTTTTTGAAGAATATATTTTCCTTCAGGGAGTCTGGATCAGGGACTAATTTAATGAAGGAATCTCCCGCTTTCCGTGATCAAGCCAATAGTTATAAATTGTTAACAAGTTCTGGTAGAAATTGTGTCCCCCAAGACTTGGTTATGCTGAACAAAATAACACAGAGGAGGGGGAATTAGCAGCCCTTGCCAAGTGGCTTTGTCTACAGAGCGTAGCTATGCAAGGCACTGAAACCCATTTCCTGCGCTGACAGGCTTGGGGATGGACGCTGTCGGTGCAGCTGCTGAGTGCTAGATAGTAAGCAGTAAAGGAGGGCCTGCAGGAGAAGATCAGGTGCTCAAAGGGATATGGGATCCATATGGGGAAATGGATAGTCAGTAATACTACCTATTCTAGCTTTTACAACAATGGACAATGGATAGAGAGTTCCCCTACCTCTTTGGAGATTTATTCGTAAAACAATCCTCCCCACAAGCCACAAAAATTCCATGGAAGTATTGTAATAGAGCTCTGGAGGATTATTATATTGCTTGCTCAGCCTCCAAGTTCTACGTCTTTGTTCTGTGTGGGTGTGAGACCCACCAGGAAGAGGAATGGTTCCTCTTCTCACCATGATTAACTGCAGCATTTTATTCATTTTGTGTATTAGATTTGTATACCACCCTTCATCCGAAGATGACATAGAGCACATATTTCACAGAGACAAGATCCAAGATCCAGACTCTAGCGAAAAGGTTCGTAAGACTGTGAAAGTGAAGATGGAGAACCACGGTCTACTCTGTAGACAAAGAAATGCAAGAAGCTGCTTTGGACTGAGCTGAACCATTGCTCCATCCAGCTTAGGACAGTCTCTAAGTTTCCAGGATTTCAAAAGCCTACATAGAGATGCCAGGGGTTGAGATCAGGACCTTCTGCATGCAAACAAATGCTCTACCACTGAGTTTTGCATCAGCTGCGGAATTTCTCCTCTTCTTCCTCGTCCTGTTTCATATATGTAGTGCCCTCAGTGTCTATATGATAGTTAACATAAAACATTTCCTGCCCTGAAGAACTAAATTCTGCTATTGAGGGAGGGAGGGATGAATGTGGTTAAGAAAGGAAGAATTATAATTTTTTTTACGGAGTATTCAATTCATTCTTCATTGCCAAATCCAACATGGTGCTGAAGCCAAATGTAGCACTAGGCTCTCAGGGGTTAAAGGGAGTTTCATCAAGCTCTGCTTATGGATTGGCAAGCAGACACACCATCTGCCCCCATTTCCTAAGATGTCAGGGAATGGGGTGACTCCTTGTAGCTATAGAAAGAATGGCACAGCTGATGTAAATCTGGGTAGTCTGGCAGGAAGATTCATACTTTTTCCTCAGGGCAGAACATTGTCCTGGAAATGGCTAGGGAGCAAAGAGGTCTCCATAGTTATGCCTGTTCATTCTCCCCCAGATGTGGGAAACGAGACACATGAATGTAAAGCAAAACCTGGCCCAACTCCCTGAATGGAGGAGAGGTTCCTTTTATGAAGGGAAGTGGTGCTGTCGAATACCAATAAGAAGGATGCTATAGTTGAACCAGGAGGTAGATGAGGGACCTCTCTAGGAGCCTCATCTTATGTCAGGGACAAAGATTGATTTCTAGGGCTGGCCAGAAATCAACAAGAGAGCCTGTCTGGTGGAAACAAGAGTCCTTCTGTTTCCTGATCTAAGGCCCCACTACCACCACCAAACACATAACAGATGCAAGGGCCTAGTGAAGGCCAGGAAATCCTTTGCATACCAGGCTGTGGAATCAGTGCCTTCTTTCTTTCTTTCTTTCTTTCTTTCTTTCTTTCTTTCTTTCTTTCTTTCTTTCTGCTGGGGCACTTGGATAAAAGACCGAAAAATCCACAAGGTGCATCAATCACAAATGCTGTTTAGGTGCTTCCTTTTAGAGCAGTTGGAGGACTCAGGCAAACTCATTCAATACAATTGGTCTTTTCATGCTCCATGGAACAGCCCTTGGTGTCATTCCCAGTCATCAGCAGGGCAATGGCATACACACTGTGTTTGTAAGGATGACATAGTCCACACACATACCAGTGCCACAACCCCTTCTGGCCTTTCCTTGCACTCTTCTTAAGTGTTTCCACCTGGCTGGACTGTGCCCTTGAACTCTGATAAGGTGACTTGCTTGCCAACATGGAAGATAGAGAGGAATGTGTGCAGAAACTGGCATACTGTGCAGAGATAAAATGCATATTTGCTGCTCTGCATTCTTTTGACTCTGGCCTCACCCACTGCTGGTGTGTGGCCCCCAGAAAGTTGCTCAGAAGGGAAAGTGGCCCTGAGACTGAAAATGGCTCCTCATCCCTGCCCCACAGGGCAAATGTTATAGA
Organism: Podarcis tiliguerta; assembly: GCF_965153285.1. Lineage (NCBI taxonomy): Eukaryota > Metazoa > Chordata > Lepidosauria > Squamata > Lacertidae > Podarcis > Podarcis tiliguerta. Next base: position 36,466,449 of record NC_139538.1, read on the forward strand.
CCCAGAGTGCCAAAAGGCAGATGTGTTGTGGACATGTTGGTGGAGGACTAGACAAACACTTGGCTAGGAAGGATCTAGTGCCTTCATGATCTTACAACATGGCCCCAAACCTGGGAGAAATTTATGTCATCTCATTTTAACTGCTCCCCCTCCATGTTTAAGGATTGCAGCCTGCTATTGGCTGCTTCTCACATCCCACAGCAGTAAATCTCTGTTTGCTACTGAGTGTACAGTGGTACCTCTGGTTACGTACTTAATTCGTTCTGGAGGTCCGTTCTTAACCTGAAGCACCAACTTAGCTAATGGAGCCTCCTGCTGCCGCTGCGCCGCCACTGTACGATTTCTGTTCTCATCCTGAAGCAAAGTTCTTAACCCGAGGTACTATTTCTGGGTTAGCAGAGTCTGTAACCTGAAGCGTATGTAACCTGAAGCGTATGTAACCCAAGGTACCACTGTATAAGCATTCAGGGCCCGTGATGAATCCAGGTTCCCTGAGAAGGGTACTGGTGTAATATAGGACAGTTTGACATTCTCATACATTTATTTATTTTTTGCTTGCATATACACACAGCATTTTACTATAATGGGTGAAGCAGTCTTAAGGGTAAAACTATAGGTGATGGCAGAAGTTCAGTTTGCTTACACCTGACTCTGCTCTTGCCATGTAAACAATGAGGCTTGGGAGTCTAATTTAAGAGTACAAAGCATATATAGGGAAGAGATTCTAAACCCTCCCCCCTTATCTCTGAGCTGAGATAATGGTGGAAGGGTTCAGCAATCCTTCCCCATATATGTCTTGTGCTCTTAATTCTGCCCTACCACTCTGGATCAACTGGGGGAAAGTGCCAGAAGTCTGATGGATTGCAGTTTTCTCCATGAAAGGAGAAAATGTTTGGCTTCCCCTCACTCACACACTCCTTTTCCTCTTTAAATCAGACTTCCACCCGTGCTTTATAGCTGACTGAGAGTACAGATCTGGTTTAAACAGGTAGGTATGCCTCCAACCCATGTCGCCTGAGCCCAAGTTAATTGGCATTCCAGAGAAGCTGTGCCTTCGCCAGAGCTGCTGCCAAAACCCATGGCATTGTTATGAGTCTTGTGGCTGTCAAAGTCCAAGCCTTGGAGCCGTGTGATTCTGTCAGGCTCTCAGCTTACATTAAAATGAAGTTCATAAACCCTTCTATAGAGATTAGTCTGAGAACCTGAATTCTTAAAGGCTCCTCAGCCAGATGGCAAAACTATTTATTATGCTTTTAAATCTTCTGGGATTTCTTTAAAAATAAAAATTTGGAGCTTTGTATGCTTGATTTATGACTCTGAATGTTGATGTGGTAATACTCTGTGCATCATGAACAAACCCAACAGTGACGGCAAAGGTAATCGAAAAACGTGTTTCCAGAAACTCGTCTACCTCCAGTTGCAATGCAAATAAGGTCTTATTGGACAGCATCCATGCAAGATTATGGCTGCGGTCATAAACACCACTACTAGGTAGGGAGGATACCATATTGAACACAGTAGGACTTACTTCACAAGCTTCTTATTTTCCAAGAAGGGAGCAGATGTAGATATATGTATCTTGGCATTCACAATTCTTTGTTCTATCTACTGCCTGCTATAATATACACACAAAAATGGAATTTGTGTGAGATTCACACACAGGTGGAGCCTGTGCATCCACTTGTGGGGAGGTTGACAACAATGCCCCCCTTTTTACATGTTTACAATAATTAGAAAGTGAAAACGCAAGTGTATTGCCACTGCTTCTTTCATTTCCGTCTTGCATTGGGGGAAGTATCTAGCTATACATAAGATCATGAACACCATCAATGAGCACCCAGAATTGGTACAGCACCCAAAGTCAGTGCAGAAGAGAAATGTTGTCCACATGATAGTTCTAGCCCAGTTCCAGGCTGGCTGAAAAAGCAAAACCCTGTAGCTCTTCCTCTAACCTACTTATTGTACCAACTGAGTATATATTTGAGAGTCTCTCTCTGTGTGTGTGTGTGTGTGTGTGTGTGTCATTGTTTATATATCTGTGCATATCCCTTTCCAGTTGCCAGGTTTGTGCCCAGCTAAGCGACAAATCCATCTTTTTAGAGATCAATTACAGTGTCTGGCTGCAAAGCTTCGAAATCCAATTATCTCCAAAATAAATAAAAAAATGAAAAATATATGGAAGCAAATGCATAAATCAAGTGGAAAATGGTCCAAACATTCAAATAAACAAGGAGGAATTTGAACTTCATTTGTCTTCTGCCGCTCCACCTCTGTCACTGATTTATTTTGCAGCTTTGGTATCATTCCCATTTTGTCTTTGCTCAGCTCAAGAATAACCTGATCTGTTTGAACTGCACTTGTGGTTCTAATTTCCTCTGGCAGTGACCAGAACATCACGCCTGCTGTGGCAAGCATTAGTCCAACACCATGACTGCATCACCCTCCCATCTTCTTAATCTGCATGCAGCCACAGAGTTCCTCTACATGGTGAAAAGCTGTATGGCTCCGATGTGTGGGATTTCAGCTGCGTCCTGTTCCCACAAAACTTACGCAAAGTTTAAATCATTCTGTTCAGTGCTTCTACAATGGCAATGAATTTCGACTGCTGGTGAGCACCGGGGTTCTGATTCTACCATGTAGAAAACTATTCTGGGTGTCGTTGTGAACTTCTTGTCAACTGCAAAGGTAGAGTCCATTTTGTGACCCTCATTTTGTGCCTTTGTGCTGCATTTTTGTACTGGACCATACCCAGCCATTCAAGGGTAGAGCTCCCAGGGAAAGCTGTGTCTTGAAGTCAATCCTGTTCCTGTAACATGACTGTAAGAATTAGAGTTTAGTGAACTTCACGCACATTATCACAGCAGTCCTTAGCAACAATCTTGTGTGGTAGGCCACTACTATTCCACATATATTACGAATTAAGGTGGGGAGTCAGTGCCTCAGGTAAAGTTACCCACTGAGTTATTTGTGATGCTGGGGCTGATGGGAGTTGGAGTCTAACAACATCTGGAGGGCACCACACTGTCTACCCCTGCCATAGACCCACATAGCTCAGTTGGTAGAGCATGAGAGTCTTAATCTCAGGGTCAAAGGTTTGAGCCCCACATTGGGTGAAAGATTCCTGCATTGCAGAGGGTTGTACTAGATGAACTCGTGGTCCATCCCAACTCTACAATTCTATGATTCTGTAAAAGGGTGGAACAACCTGAACAACTTGTTGCATGGCTTTCTAAAGAGATGCCTCTCCACCAGTGTGCAATATTTCCACCATGCAGCAGATTGGCACCTGTGAACCTGACCCTGCTGCTGCCACCCCCTCCTTCCTCTGCATCTGCCCATCTCTTTACAGCCCAGTCACTGCAGTCGCCAATGGACCTAGCATGGAGTATTCCAATCCTATCATACCTGTCTTCAGTTCTAACTTTCCCACTCATTTCACATGCAGGAGCACAAAACCAGCTGGCTAAAATGGGCATGGGGGTTGCACAAGGGAAGGCCTGGCCTTAGGCAGCACCTGGGATGACTGTGGCCCAGTAGAGTCCACCAGTGTAAATGCCTGCAACTGGACCTGAACGCAATGCCCCGCCATTGCATTGCTCAGGGGCACTGCGGACACTTAAGATGCTGTCCCCTAGCAGAGGATGCCGTTTTACTTTCCTCAAATGGGTGAAGCGATGCTGCTGCCAAGTCAGTTGGGGCTCATTAACACAGCTGAGGGGAACTGTTTCCTGAGGACCTCCTCAAACCTGCATCCACTCTGTGCAAAGGTGGGTGTATTTTTTATGCAGAAGATAATATTTGAGTATGGCTTGATTTTCCTCTCACCAGACACTTGCATGAAGCACTTACTAAAAGCAATGGCAGTGTGCAGAAATGGATCTTTGGCTTGAGTAGAAGAAATGGAAAAGAGCTCCGCACTCAGATATTCCTTTTCAGTTGACTCCTTCTACTGTTGATTGTTTCTTCAGGCCAGTCACTGCCCATCAGGTGTGTATGAGGATCAAGCTTTCACTCTGGGGAAGGAGGCTGGGTTCAATCACTTTGCTGAGCTAGGAAGAGAGAGAGAGAGAGAATTGTAAGCCACTGCCCCAGGATAATATGCTAATAATTTTACAACAAGATGTATGGACAGATCAGACTACTGATGCAGGCCACCTCACATGCAGTGGCTGTGATGAATAAAGCCCCCCTCTAAGAAAGGGAAGAAGAAGAAGAAAAAGAAGAGGAAAACCCTTTAATGCTATCATCAGAGGCTCCAGGGTGCAGCTGTAATTTATTAACAATTACTGCAATATTATGCGCCATAATCTTTATCATCTTCTCAGCCTACCAAGCAACTACTAATGTATTAATATCTCAAGACTTTAAGGAAACAAGGAATAAATGTGTGTCTTCCTTATCCTGGCATTTTGGTTTAAGTAAATGCAGATGGTGACGGACAGGATGAAAAAGGATGAAGAAAATATAAGGTCATCTGTTAACAATTTTGCTGAAGAAAAGAAATAAACAGACGAACATGCATTTCTCCACTAGAAATAAAAATATATTTAAAATAATATAATAATGACACAAAATTATGTTGTGAGAGAGTGATAAAGAATTTTCAATTATCAGCCAGCACAAGGGCTTTAGCTGTGACCCACAAATCAGTTCAAATACTTGTACAGTATTTATCTATTGGAGGCATTTTTATCCCTCTTTTCTGTCAAAAGAGATTGTTTCCATATAAGGCATCAAAGCAAGACAGTTCCTGCCTGCAGGCTTAGCATCTACAACACACACACACACACACACACGAAAGGAAAAGGGGAAGAGGAGGAAGAAGGAAATCTGGAATGGAAGCACAGCTGATGGAGTGGCCCTGTGTCTCATCTCTTCCTGGGGTGTAGCCCAATGAAATGGCTGCTGCCAGGTGACAGGAGAGGAGTCATATAGGGCTCAAGTTGGAGACCAGAGAGGTACTGGTGGAATGATTGTATCCACTGCAGACAGGGAGTCTGACACCAGGGCCACAACACGGCAGACTGGAGGAGGGCAAATGTTATCCCTATTTTCAAAAAGGAGAAAAGAGAGGACCCAAATAATTATCGCCCAGTCAGTCTGACATCAATACCAGGGAAGATTCTGGAGCAGATCATTAAGCAAACAGTCTGTGAGCACCTAGAAAGGAATGCTGTGATCACCAATAGTCAGCATGGATTTCTGAAAAATAAGTCATGTCAGACTAACCTGATCTCGTTTTTTGACAGAATTACAAGCCTGGTAGATGAAGGGAACGCAGTGGATGTAGCCTACCTTGATTTCAGCAAGGCATTTGACAAGGTGCCCCATGATATTCTTGTAAAGAAGCTGGTAAAATGCGGTCTTGACTATGCTACCACTCAGTGGATTTGTAACTGGCTGACTGACCGGACCCAAAGGGTGCTCATCAATGGTTCCTCTTCGTCCTGGAGTGACTAGTGGGGTGCCACAGGGTTCTGTCTTGGGCCCGGTCTTATTCAACATCTTTATCAACGACTTGGATGATGGACTCAAGGGCATCCTGATCAAATTTGCAGATGACACCAAACTGGGAGGGGTGGCTAACACCCCAGAGGACAGGATCACACTTCAAAACGACCTTGACAGATTAGAGAACTGGGCCAAAACAAACAAGATGAATTTTAACAGGGAGAAATGTAAAATATTGCACTTGGGCAAAAAAAATGAGAGGCACAAATACAAGATGGGTGACACCTGGCTTGAGAGCAGTACATGTGAAAAGGATCTAGGAGTCTTGGTTGACCACAAACTTGACATGAGCCAACAGTGTGACGCGGCAGCTAAAAAAGCCAATGCAATTCTGGGCTGCATCAATAGGAGTATAGCATCTAGATCAAGGGAAGTAATAGTGCCACTGTATTCTGCTCTGGTCAGACCTCACCTGGAGTACTGTGTCCAGTTCTGGGCACACAGTTCAAGAAGGACACTGACAAACTGGAACGTGTCCAGAGGAGGGCAACCAAAATGGTCAAAGTCCTGGAAACGATGCCTTATGAGGAACGGCTAAGGGAGCTGGGCATGTTTAGCCTGGAGAAGAGGAGGTTAAGGGGTGATATGATAGCCATGTTCAAATATATAAAAGGATGTCACATAGAGTAGGGAGAAAGGTTGTTTTCTGCTGCTCCAGAGAAGCGGACACGGAGCAATGGATCCAAACTACAAGAAAGAAGATTCCATCTAAACATTAGGAAGAACTTCCTGACAGTAAGAGCTGTTCGACAGTGGAATTTGCTGCCAAGGAGTGTGGTGGAGTCTTCTTCTTTGGAGGTCTTTAAGCAGAGGCTTGACAACCATATGTCAGGAGTGCTCTGATGGTGTTTCCTGCTTGGCAGGGGGTTGGACTTGATGGCCCTTGTGGTCTCTTCCAACTCTATGATTCTATGATTCTAACACTTTCTGATGGAACATTTGCTTCCAGGCGACAGCTGAGGGGTTGAAGATGTAATGGAGATGGACTTTCAGCACACCCAATGGAAGGCCCTGTTTCCCAGCCCCTACTGTCTCCTGATGGAATAGATGCTCCTAGGTGGCAATTGATGGGAGGGGATTCAGTGGAGCAGGTCTTTCAGCAGAGTTGATGGATGATCCTGCTTCCCAACTCTTCGTCTTCTGGAGCTTGATTTAAGCAGCAGAGCCCCAATGACTTAAAGAAGAATGATCTTGTTTACATTAAATATTCTGGTTGTAATTGTTTGTGGACACAGTGTCAGGGAGATGTCTCTCCTATTGAAAACTACACCAGATTATTCACCTTTCTGGACTCAGGAATCATCTATCATCTATCCATCTATCATCTATCCATCTATCATCTATCTGTCTATCTATCTATCTATCTATCTATCTATCTATCTATATCTATCTATCTATCTATCGATCTAGTCTTCTGTCTTCCTCTCTTCTTCCTCTCCCCTGTCAGTCTTCATCCTCCCCTCTCTTTCTTTCTCCATCTTTTTTTGAAAGATAGCTGTGGTGCAGTGCATCTTAGAAAAGGACAAGCAGTTGTGCATTGCAATTTCTGCGAAGACCAATGTTTCAAAGGAAAGCCCGAGCTCCTGTATTAGACAGATGTGGAATAAGGTTACATTAATATTATTGTTTACTATTATTTATTAGACTTGTTAGTTGCTTCTTGCACAGAAGACTCAAAGTGACTTAAAAACATAAACCCACTGCAGTATTAACACATTCATAAAGTCACACACAAGTCACACAAACATCCCAGAGCAGCTGCAAGCAGTGTTGACAGCACACTATTGGGGGGGGGCATCTTAGCCCATTAAAATCAAGTGGGAAAAGATGTCAGCAAAGATGCAGACTTTGTTTTAAAGGGTTGCCTTGAGATTACCTTTCTGCAAAACGTGAAGAGGATTCCATTTTCATTTTGAATACTTTTCTTTTGTGTACACAAATAACTCATAGAAAACACAGTTGTGTCTAGCACTGTGTTTTCTACTCTACCATGAAGCATGTCAGGATACATACAGAGAGATACACAAATACACAGAGACAGCTAAGATTGAGCTGAATCAAAACGTGCTCCCTTCTTTTGACATTTCTGTTTTTACAATGCCTGTAAAACCCAGAGCATGCCTCCAGATCAGAATCCTCATCCAATCTCTCCCAGCATGGTACTAGCTAGCCAACTGTGTAGAAGATAAGTAGGATTTTTGGGGGGAGAGGGGAGGTGCATCCCATAATTGGCAGCCAGAAGCACCTTGTTCGGTCTATGTCATACTGAAGCACTTTTAGAAGACATTAGGGTAACTTGGTTGAATTGGTTGATTGATTGATTTGCTTCTATTTATTCCACCTTTCCCAGGAGGTCACCCATCCAGGCACTGACCAGACTCAGACCAGCTTAGCTTCAGCAAAGTGGTGTCCTCATGTGCCTTCAGACCATACCCCTGAGCCACTGTAACTAGGGAGTTATGCAGAGCGTACCATGGTGGTTACTTAAAGGCCTCGTTATGCAGACAGGTGTTTATCCAACTGGCCTCCCACAGCCAACCAGTGTGAGTGGTTGTATAAGGAGAATTGCTCTTGAGCCCTGATGGCTTCATTACATGTAAGATATTAAGGTGAGTGGGTATGAGAGACAGGGCTTTTTCTAGATTATGGAAATCCATTTCTGTGGAGTTGCCATTGGTCCCAAGACTACAAACACTTAAGCAGGTTTTCAAAACCAAGTGTATTTTAAGCCCCTTCTCCTAAATATGGCCTTCACTGCTCGAGATCTGGTTTATGATGCATAGCTGCTCTGTGCTGTTGTTTCATTTAACTGGCCTGCTGCTCTTGTACATTTTTTTGGAGTTGCATAAGATACCTCAAATGGGATATGTAGAAATAAGACTATAATTGTGTATATATATATATATATATATATATATATATATATATATATATATTACAAACAAGGGGTGTGTCTGTGTGGAAACTCACCTATTCATTTATATTGCCACTACCTCTGCTTTTTACATAGCCCTGTGACATCTTGCTTTTTATTATGGCTTGTATCGTAACTTAAAGGGAAGGGAAGTTGATTGCCCCACCTCACCCTGATAGGCATCCCCCCATTGCTCAGGAGGGTCTTCCACCCTCTAACTGCCCCCGCAGTAAGGTAAACTCCTTGTTAACTTACCTTACAACCCAAGACTCCCTGCCATGCACCTTCTAGGAACTATTTCTACTGCTCCATCACTTTTTGGCTTGAAAATTGAGACAGGAAAATATTCAGCAAAGCCCTGCATCTTCCTGACATCACCACATGCTTGCTGCAATGTATCTCGCGTGCCAAACTTCCGTTCTGTGCCAAATAGAGACAGAGTGGTAGTTCTTGCCAGATTCTGGCTAGCTATATAGCCCACACTTTGTCAATTAACTTCTTCTCTTGCTCAAATGCCAAGCATCAGTACATTGGTAGCATATGAGTCTGTGAAATTTATATACACACAAAACCAAAGTACTGTCATCTAACATGAGATGCCCCATGGGGGCGGGGTGGAGGTCTGCTGTTGACAACAGCTGAAACTATTACTTGCCTCCAGTGTGGACTCTGAGATCATTGCAAAGTCTTTTCCAGTGTTTGCTATTGATTTGATCTAAAATTTGGTCCCATTCATTCCATAAGTCCTGAACTTCTGCACATGGCTTCCTTCCCAAGTCCTTGTCAACAGCCCAATCCACAAGCATGTTTATTCAGAAGGCTAAATGAGTTCAATGGGACTTGCTCCCAGGGAAGTAGACATCAGCTTACAAATTTAGCATTTTTATCTGGGGGCCTATCCACATTTCCTCTTGTCCTGCTGCTTCTCTTTGGGGAAAACCACTCTCTAGCACTCAATTGGAGCAAACAACATGTGTTCTGATCTATCACTAAGGAATGGGTCTTCCCTTAGAAATGAGTGTGGCAAGGGGGAAACCGCTTGGACTAATGCCTAGAAAGTGTGGCTGTGTGGGTCAAACAAAAAACCATAGAGACTCAGGCTTTCTAGGCATGGCACAAACAGAAGTGTAAATGAGTCCTGGGAGAGGATACACAAAATATCCAGAAGAGTTTATCTGCATTTTTGAAGCTCTTGGAGTCTTGGTCAATGCTGCAGTGGAATGGGACAGCATAGAGCTATGGGGCCCAGCATTTTCAGTTTTTTGACATGATTTAATGTATCATAATTATTTTAAATTTGGGGGAAAGAACAGAGAGTTGCTACCTTAATTTCTGTTCTTCCCAAATGTTCTTAATTCATCTTCCTAGGGAGAATGGGCCACTTTCCTTCCAGAATTCTCGAATTTCAGCATTAAAACTTCAAGGGTGCTTCACCTTGGCAGTGAAACCTGGCTTTCAAGCGCAGGCCATTGGTTCATTTTCAAACATGCCAGCAACGCACAGAAGAAGAAGATCATAAAGCAGCTTCAGCTCTCTGTTTTATTGCTGACTTAACGATTCAGGGGGACGGACCTGTCTGTTTATTAAAACATTAAGCACTAAAGTTTAACAATGGACAGTAAAGTTTCTGCTTCTGATTGTTGAGAGCCACATGACAGCAGGATTGAAGAAGAGTTCTGTCTGTTCCCTGTGCAATCTTGGGCATAAGGTACAGCATAGTTTTCAAAGAACAGCCCTGAGCTGAGACTTCATTGGAAAGAGAAAATATTCACTCTCAATAATTTCTGTGCTTCATTTGTCCAGGTATATTGAGAGCTTATGTGCAAGCAGGGTAGGGATGGGCTGCTGGCTGTTAACTCTTTCAGCCTCAGGTCAGCTACAAAGCCTGGGATTAACCTCAGAACTGTTTTGATGAACGGCTTTTAAAAACAGGCTAACATTTTGTTTGAGATGTTCTTAAAAAAAAAGAGAAGAAGGTAAAGGACCCCTGATAGTTAAGTCCAGTCACAGACGACTCTGGGGTTGCGGCGCTCATCTTGCTTTACTGGCCGAGGGAGCCGGTGTTTGTCCGCAGACAGATTTTTCGGGTCATGTGGCCAGTATGACTAAGCTGCTTCTGGTGCAATGGAACACCGAAACCAGAGCAGCGCATGGAAATGCCATTTAACTTCCCGCCAGAGCGGTACCTATTTATCTACTTGCACTTTTGGCATGCTTCTGAACTGCTAGGTTGGCAGGAGCTGGGACTGAGCAACGGGAGCTCACCCCGTCACGGGGAATCGAACCGCCGACCTTCTGATCGGCAAGCCCAAGAGGCTCAGTGGTTTAGACCACAGTGCCACCCGTGTCCCTATCCCTCCCCAAATGTTCTACCCCAAATATCTCCCCAAATGTTCTACCCCTCCCCAAATATCAACAGAACAAGGACACGAGGCAACAGCAATGGGAGAGTCTTTTTTTATTAGCAAAACTTCAGACTGGCAGGAAACAAAATACCAACATACCAAATTGGTGCAGGCACTTCCAAATTTCAGGGGCTGTTGAGCCCTGTGGAGGTATCATGGAGTGGGTGGTTGGCTCAGGAAGAGAAATGGGGGTGGTTTGTGAAGGTTCTATTAAAATGAGGAGTGCTCTGCTAGGCATGTCCCATCTGCCTCTTCCATTCCTTGCAAAAGACAGCTGGAGATGCTTTGGTGGATACTCAAGGAGCGTTGAAAATGGTTTGCCCTCCCCTATTCCCTCCTTTCTCCTCCACTCTTGCCGGCTGACCTTACATGCTGATTAGTAAGGGCTGGCTCACAGGGAAACTGCATTTCCAATGGTCACTTTGAATATAAGTTGAAGGATTTCAGAACAAAACCTCACCCCTCCTTTGAAGTGGGCTATACAAGTCCACAAAGCTGGAGCTTGAATATGTTTTCTGGCATTCCTAGTAATAAATGGATTTCAAAACCTCCCAGGAAGCTTAAAACTTCCAGCTGCATTGGTAAACAGGTTTAGGAGTTGAATCTGTGATCAGGTAAGGAGGAAGAGTAGAAGGAGGAAGTCATCAGGGCAGAGGATGGGCTAGGAGCTGTAAAGGAAAATGGAGAGTTACACTGAACATTGGCTGTTGATGCTCAGGCCCCTTCAAGATGTTGCAGCTTTGACAAATGCTGCCAACACATTTTCAACGTTTTCTTCACAGCCTTGAATGCTGTAAAACCATTCTTTCAATTAAAGCTGAACTTCTCAGAAAACCGTGTTTCAGAGTTACAATTCTGCTGTGTATGTATGTATGTGGGTAGGCAGAATCCATGAAGCCCAACTCTGGGTGTTACAGTAGAGAAGTTATCATGTTTGATGGACACATGACTTGAGTGCAGCCAATTGGGGATCTGGGGTTATGGTTCGACTTCACCACAACCAAAACAAGTCGTGTCCACACTAGATATTTAGCACAGGTTCATGCTAGTTGTGCTCTGAATCCAAGGACACAACCCACCAGGAAATTCACCTTCACCAAGCCCCAGTAAAAAGAAAGGAATCCTCTAAACCAGGAGTAGTCAACCTTTTTATACCTACCACCCACTAATGCATTTTTCTTGATGGTAAAATTTCCTTACTGCCCACCAGTGCTGCAGTAACATGTGGCGTAAAACCCCCTACCACCCACCTGGAATCCTGAAACGCCCACTAGTGGGTGGTAGTGACCAGGTTGACCACCCCTGCTCTAAACAGTGGCAGCACAAGGAGAGGTGGGCAGAAATAGAGTACAGTGCATTTCAGAGAGGGCAAGCATTGTCCTACATGGATACTTCACCTTAATACTCCCACTGGAAACATGTTTCCCTGAAGGAAGCCCTATTGATCTTGATGGAGTTAACATTCAAGTAAATATGCTTATGAGTGCAGCCTTATTTTCATTTCCAGTTTGCAATTCAGTTATAAATTGTATGTGAAAGGTGCATTTCCTTTGATAAAGGGATCCAGCAGTGGATATGGGTGTATGCTTCTAGCGGGGACCCCTCTGGTATTGTGTGTGCCTCTATATCAATGGTTCTCAACCTGTGGGTCCCCAGATGTTGTTGGACTACTTCCATCATCCATGATGGAACTCCCATCATCCATGAGCTCTGGCCTTGCTAGCTAGGGGTGATGGGAGTTGCAGTCCAACAACATCTGGGGACCCACAGGTTGAGAAAGGCTGCTCTATATGCTAAGTGTACTGCCTCTGCCTACTACCATCCAAGTGGAAGCAAGATGAACCAGTGTCTGCACAATGACAGTAAAGAGAGTCTGTGCCTCACTGAGCCTAGTTGAAAAGAGTCCTGTTTCTCAGCTTCCATCCCTTCCATTTTGGCCAAAATCACATGTATGCAGTATCTTAAGATCATGTCTGAATCTGCAGGAGAAAAAGCAGCTCGAGGGGCTGTTATGGAGGATCAGCTGTGGTTTAAATATCCTACCACTGCCCACCAAAGCATGGAGGACCCCATCTCTGGACCACAAGGTGTGATCTCTCACTGCTATACCTCTCAGCTGTTCTTTTCCATATACAATTTTTAAAAAAACAACACCATATATATATTATCATAGGAAGGATCCCTGCTACTTAGAGTATAAATTCAAAGTATCTGCTTTATTTGCTTTTCTATATATTTTCCTTGCCACCATTTAGTTTCAAATAAATAAGTTATTTGTTCATCTCTTATCACACACAGAAGCTAGATGTAAGCAGAAGACAAGCAGACCAGGAGAACCAAGGTTTAAAAGTCAAACAAATGTATTATGATTTATTAAATCTTACTATAATATAAAATAATGGGTTTATTTGCAGGTTGTTTACTCTTGTTTTAGATAGAAATCTAGAGACCTGATCGGCATCCAGCCTCTATAAGAAGCCATTAGCCAATTACCCTTCTGCCTTGTTAAATCACAGCTGCATAGAGAACTTAATCTGAAGTCTTCTCTTCAATCAGGATTCTTCTCCCCACAGTTACCTTGCAGGCTTTCCTTAGGACTTTATCACAAGGACACACTGTTTCTTCAGATTAACCAACCTCTGCTGACCCTCTGGCTTCAGCTCTCCCAAATGACTATTGCCGAAGTCTTCAGATCCCCTTGAAGATCTTCATTAGGGTTGCCATACGTCCCGAATTTCCTGGACCTATCTGGAATATTGCAGTCAGAAGCAGAAATCGCAAAAAGATTGTCTGGGAAAATCCGGACGTATGGCAACCAATGTCGGCATTGTCATTTTTGCCAATGTTCCTTAAAGGTAGCTCAAAAACTTCAGGGTTTGTTGTTGCAGCTGCTGCAAATTTGACAGAAAAGCTCAACAACTGGATTTTCACTGTTTGAAATATGGCAAGCCTATCTTGGCTTCCATCTTCATTGATTTCAGCTTTGAGGATGGCTTCTTACTCTCCAGCAGCTACCTGCTGCCACAAAGATTGTCCCTGCATCTCTCTTGAACTCTACTGACACCAGTTCCTGCTGCTCTTCTGGGGTCTAGGCCCTCTGCGGGTTTGCTTCCTGCCTCTTCAGAGTCTTTTCTTTATTCTCTCAATGAATCTCTTCACAGCCCCTTGAAAACTGCCTAGCTGACCCTTAAAGAATGTTGAGTTTGCACTTCCATTCTTTCTGGGTTCACCAATCAGCTGGTTCTCACTGGAATTCCAAAACATCAGTGGCCTATAACCATTGACCAGTAAGTCTGAATGGAATGACCACTAAAGGACCTCGCACGGTCTAACCTTCTGGATTCTATTAGCTCATAGAAACCCTGACTTGAGATCCCAGCCACCTTCCTGGCCACTGTAGCAGTCTAAACTGCTTCCTGTCAGATTGCCAAGTGAACCCAATTGTAACATATATCTCTAGATTCAGCTAGTGTAACAAGTGACTTTTCCCATTCATACAGTTAACTATTTACAATTCTGTCAGTGTTTATTGCAGAACAACCTTCTTACGTGGGGATTTCTCCTCATAAAGATATAGTTTCTTCCCAGTGGCAATTCTGAGCGGGAAAGTGACTGCAGCAGAAAAGATCCTGCGTCTCCTCTACACACCAATCATCTGCTCAGATTTGCAGCCTCCTGAGTCTGGCTCTGGTTTACCAAAAGGCAAGAGAATATAATACAGTGGTATCTCAGGTTACATACGCTTCAGGTTACAGACGCTTCAGGTTACCTCAGGTTAAGAACTTTGCTTCAGGATGAGAACAGAAATCGTGCTCCGGTGGCGCAGCAGCTGCAGGAGGCCCCATTAGCTAAAGTGGTGCTTCAGGTTAAGAACAGTTTCAGGTTAAGAACGGACCTCTGGAACGAATTAAGTACTTAACTTGAGGTACCACTGTAGAGTGGATGCTTGGAAGTTGAACGTAATCTGTTCTGGAAGGATGTTTGACTTCCAAAACATACAGATTCTGAGGTGCAGCTTCCGATTGGCTCACAGCTAGGCTTTTCACAGATTGGAAGCCACGTTTGGGTTTCAAGGAACGTTGGAAAACCAGAACACTTACTTCCAGGTTTTTGATGTTCGGGAGCCGAAACGTTCGGGAACAGAGCAGATCAAGAACCAAAGCTCCTCTGTATGACATCAGCACATGCAATTATCTAGCTAGATCTGGACTATTTGCTAATTTAAGACAGCGTTCCCTGGTTCCCTCCAAATATTTTTGGACAACACCTCCCATGGACCATAATGGCTAGGGCTGATGGGAGTTGTAGATCAAAACATGTGGAGGCACCAGACTGGGGAAGGAACATCTCTGGGCCTTAGTCACACAGCCTGTGATGCTGCTTAATGCATTATAGCTCATACTATCAGTTTAGTCTTGGGTTCATTTTACATAGAAGTAGAAAGGCACTGTGTTCAGCTGGACTGTCGCTCTCCAGAGTACAAATAATATATGGTAAGCTATGTGGGTCAAAGGACAGGCAGGGTTGCAGCTTAAACAACAGCAAAAGATGATGAAAAGGGATGCAAATTTTCATAGAGTTTGCATATGCTAATTTATGCATACAGATGCAAATTTAAAAACAATTACTTCAATATACAAGGCAAGTCAATTAATTTCACATTCAAATCACCCTAAGAACACACTGCAATTAATCTGCACCCCGTCTCAGATAATCTAAACCAGTTCTTCTTCAATTAATTTACCCCCAATTAATTTCAACCAGATTCTGCTCCAAAATCAATTTCCATTTAATTAATTACCCCTCACTCATCATCAATCAACATGTCATTGCCCCTCCCCCCCAATTAAATTAAAAATAAACAAGATGTGTGGTTCCTTTTGGGTGATGGTGGAAAATTCTTCTATGAAATGCGGTGGGTAGTGGGTGGTCTCTTTATTATTATTATTATTTAATTAATGAAAAGAAAAACAATTCCATGTAACTGCAATATGATCATTTGAGGTCTGGAACCCAAATGAGCTCCCCTATTTTAAGGGGAAAAGCTTAATTTCAGTGAAAGGCAAGCTCACTTCTGTGCCGCAACACACAAACTGTAACCTAAAATCCCCTGGAAAATGATATCACTTCCATTTCCTTTCCAGGAACTTCAAATGCTCCTGGGAAATGATGTCAGGGCAGCCATTTCTTTTTCCATACAACATCCCTAGAAAGGAAACGGAAGTGACATCATTTTACACCTAGAATTTAATTTACAATGCAGTAGAGCCTTGGCCTTAATATTTTTTGGGGGGTGAGAGAAAGATAGACCACACTGAACACCATGTGTTATCCTGTATGTTTGCTACAAGACATATGGAAAGTGGACACCATCCCAGATAACCCTTGAAATACTGTTTCATCTGGTATGGAAGATTATACCTGAAGAAGCGTCTCCATCCCCATCTTTCTGCCTGGCCGCCGAGGTCCAGCGGCGAAGGCCTTCTGGCAGTTCCCTCATTGTGAGAAGTGAGGTTACAGGGAACCAGGCAGAGGGCCTTCTTGGTAGTGGCGCCCACCCTGTGGAACGCCCTCCCATCAGATGTCAAAGAGATAAACAACTACCTGACATTCAGAAGATATCTGAAGGCAGCCCTGTTCAGGGAAGTTTTTAATGTGTGACATTTTAGTGTATTTTTGGTCTTTGTTGGAAGCCGCCCAGAGTGGCTGGGGAAACCCAGCCAGATGGGCGGGGTACAAATAATAAATTATTATTATTATTATTATTATTATTATTATTATTATTGCACTCAAGTGACAGGGCAGAAAATTACGTTGTGTCACATGACTGCCCCATTCACTTTCAATAAAACATTAGGTGGGAGGAGATCTATTTATTTTCAACAACGATGCACAACAATGAAGGACATATCCACCATTGCGGAAGGCGCTTTTCTCCTTGCAGTGCTCCAGGATGGAAGTGACAGGGATGAGTCTGTCTATAAGCTTCTCCCTTGCAATATAGCTCTGAGATGCAGGTTGACCTGATCCTTGGATAAAACTCATTTCCTGTTCTGTCCGGCTGAATGTGCCATTAGGCCCAAAATATTTGAAGTACCAAGACTGAAGCACACCCTCCAATATTTCTCCACTGAAAAAAATAGGGATGCCCTACCATAATCTTCAATATTTCCCTGGTGAAAATAGGGATGTCCTAAGGAATTATGGTGCTGGAGGAGACTCTTGAGAGTCCCATGGACTGCAAGAAGATCAAACCTCTCCATTCTTAAGAAAATCAGCCCTGAGTGCTCACTGGAAGGACAGATCCTGAAGCTGAGACTCCAATACTTTGGCCACCTCATGAGAAGAGAAGACTCCCTGGAAAAGACCCTGATGTTGGGAAAGATGGAGGGCACAAGGAGAAGGGGACAACAGAGAATGAGATGGTTGGACAGTGTTCTCAAAACTATGAACATGAGTTTGACCAAGCTGCGGGAGGCAGTGGAAGACAGGAGTGCCTGGCGTGCTCTGGTCCATGGGGTCACGAAGAGTCAGACACAACTAAATGACTAAACAACAAAAGAAAAGCGGGACATTCCGGGATCAAATCAGAAATCGGGATGGCTTCTGTAAATCAGGGACTATCCCTGGAAAATAGGGACGCTTGGGGAATCTGCTGAAGTCTACAAGGGTGTTTTTTTTTTTATGGCACACACCTGCCTTTAAACCTCTCCCCTAGAAGGAAGTAAATATGCAGTGCTTTTTTGTGATGGTGCTCTATGCCCTCTATGCTGCCCATGGAAGACATTTTGTGTTGGCATGCAAGACATTTTTATTAAGAGGTGAGTACCTGTGTGCCATTTTTCATCACACACACACACACACACACACACACACACGCAGAGAGACTTATTGGAGAAATTTGGAGAAATTTCTGCCTGGACACCAACACAAAACCAGCAAAAGGCAGCCTTTCAGCACAATTAATTCTTCAGGAATCAGAATTTTGTCTATTAAGAACGTTAGCCTGAAGCATCTCCACTTCAAGCTGCTAATAATATCGATTCTGTTTGCAGTACACCTTGCATTGTATTATTTATAAGAAACAATATTCTCTCCTCCCTCGACAGTGTTCTCTGGCTGCAAGAATTGGCTCGGCACGAAAGGTGCTGGAACGATTTTGGTTATGTTTCCATAGCTACCTTTGCTGCTAAATGTGGTTTGCTCCATTTTAAAGTCAACTAGCATGCATATGTGCAGACATACTGCAACCAGTGGAGTATTTTCAAGCTAATCTCCAGCCTTCCTACTGCTAAGCGAATATCTATGCAATCGGTATATTTGTGAAAGGACGCTTGCAGCATAAATAATTGGGGAACTTGCGTTCTGGCTAGAGGTGTGAGTCTACAGCTAGATAATGCAGGCAGGAGGGTGAGTGTTCGCTGTTTGGAGAGGGAGCAGGAAAGGCATTCTGGCATCTCCCTTCACTTTGTATGCTCCAGTCAGCACTTATAATATTATAGATATTTTTCCGTTTTCTTAAAAAAGAAAAGTTTGAGGTAAGCGGGTGCCCCCTAGTGGCTGTTGGTGTGTTTGCCATGTGAAATCCATATGTTTAAACACCAGCCAATGGGAAACAAAAGACCCACCCCGCCTCTTCCAGCAATGTCCCTAAAGTGTAATTATTATTGTATACAGTTATTTTTAGATTTAGATTGTTGCTGAAATCCTCCAGCTTAGGAGGAGGCCTACTGTGCATGTAGATGCATCCAGTGGGTGCACAGCATGTTTTTTAGCACTCTGATTTTTATGATTTTTGTTTTAATGCTTTGGGAAATCACTTTGTGGTCTGTTTGATTCAAGGCTGTGGCAGAGAGAAATTTCCCCCAGATGCAAGATGAGATGCAGGGACATTTAGCAAAAGGGTCAAGACCAAACTACCCCACGCTGATCATGTTAGATGTATAGATATTCACAGGTATGTCATCATGACAAAACGTTATGGCTTGTGCTTTTCTTACGGTCTGAAAGTCATTTTAGAAAAGAAAGGAAATCTCAGCCTTGATCTGTCCCCTCCCTGCGAGTGACCATAGGGAAAACAGAAGCATGGTTCTGGGCCAAACTAGACAATACTCCCCCCCCCCCCTTTAAATAAGGATCGGGCCTGTGATGTATAGGGATTGGGCAGCCCATTTGCCTATATCAGAGGCAGGGAATCCTTTTCAGCCTGAGGGCCACATTTCCTTCTCAGCCAAGCTTATAGGGACCACATACTAGGGCTATGTATTTGATTCAACCAAACCCTGAACTGAATCAGAATTCTTTTCTGTGGGAGGTTCTCGGTTTCAGTTGAGTAAGGTGGTGACAGCCCTAGATTTTCACAGTTTGGAATGGGCCACCCAGAACAATCTAGGGCTGGAGGGCAGAGTTGGGTAGGTAGGAGGAGCAGGTGGGGGGAAAGAGATGCCATGAATGAAAAGGCCTGGGAGTGTAGGAGGGAGCATCTGAGCCTGTTGCATCTCTCAGAAGAAGGCAGGAGTGGTGGTAGTGGATGCTGTGGCATTCATATGGAGCCCCCGGTCGTCTCACGGACTATTGACCCGTACACCACTAATCCGCTGCCACCAACCAGGTCCTCCCCGGTAAATCACTTAGTCTCAGTCAGGTTCTTAAGTTAACAAAGAAGAGTGTAGCTTATTGCAGACACAAATAAACTTTAACTGCATTCAAAACGTTGTTACTCTTTACCTTCTTAGTCTTATTTTTATCCTGTCTCTAACTCTTCTACCTCCTCTCACACAAGAACTAACTGTCTCTCTAATTCCATCTGTCTGCCAACTGCTTTCCTAACTGCCTTTTCCCAACCGACTAACTAAAACCAACCAACCCAAACCTCGGGCGAAGCCCTTTTATAAACAGGTAGGCTCCGCCTCTGGCTTTTCTATTGGTCTACCTATTAACTCTTTCTCTCCCCCTGTACAGACATTTTCAAATGAACGGGCAAATGCCACAGATGCCTTTGGATGTGGGGTGCTCCTTTTCTGCCTGAGCTCTTCTTTTCACCACCTAACTCTCCTCCCCGCCCCTGAAACAGCACTCTCCAAAATCCATGTTTCCTTGCTCATTTGCAAGCATGCCTTCCACACAGGGAAGCTGCTTGGGAAGGAGTACTCAACAGGATTAAGAACACACACATACCTTGTTGTGGGTTGGGAGGAATGGAGAAGACACAACGGTCAGATCTATACTCATGGTTTATAACGTTAAAGAAGGGATAAGGAACGGTTATCATACTGGATTTGGACACATTACATTTTGCTTGTAACATTAATAATCCGTTATCAAAATGTGACACTAGAGGGTGCTGCAGAGCAACCAGGAACTGGCAGTATGAGAAAGTGTGTTGTTATGGAGGAAACAAGGTAAGGAACATTTTTATTTTACCAGTATGCCCTGTGACGTTTCAGAACAAGGTATCCAATATCGTTCTAATAACGTTAAAAAGCTCCATGTAGATCCAGCCAATGTCTTCTTCCTGCTCCCCCTCCTGACTGTATGTTTAAATTGCACCTACCCAAACACATTTAAAAGGGCACTGGATGTCAATCAGCCAAAGGCCCGGTTAAAGAGGAGTGTTTTTGCCTGGTGCCTAAAGATGTATAATGAAGGCGCCAGGTGAACCTCCCTAGGATTTTATAAATGGAGAGCCACCGCAGAAAAGGCCCGTTCTCATGTTGCCACCCTCTGTACCTCTCTAGGAGGAGGTACATGAAGAAGGGCACAACATTATGACATCATATGATTGACAGCTGGGCCTGTCAAAGTTGGCCCACAGGGGGTGGAGGAGCCAAAACATCTGGAGGGCATCAAGTTGGTCTGTGTGCTCAAAATAGTGAGTGTGTATCCACAGCATGATCACACACACACACACACACACACACATACACACAGCACTCTTTGCTCAGGTTGGAGCTCTTCGATTCCTATTTATTTATGTAGACTGTGATCTGCTATTTTTTTCTTCTTCTTTCCAGATTCAGAGACAGCAGAAGAGGAACCCAAAGCTGAAATATTCATCAGGATCTACACTCAGGCTTAAGGAGATTTTTATTTTATTTTAATCAGTTCCATGTTCTACAACAACAAAAAATCAAACAGAAGCTTAAGAGCTTAAATGGGACGTGCCAGCACGGAATGGTTTCCTCACACACTGCCAAGCTCATGCCCTGCAGGGCAGCACTCACTTTCCTTTAGAGCCCATCTGGGATTCATGCAGGAGCATCTGTGTCATCATTGCCAAATAATAATGTAGCTAAGTAGCCTTGGACAGGTAGGTAACAGGCATCTGATCATGGCCAGGACCTTTGCTAATGGGATGCAACAAAGCTCTTCTCAAAGGTAGGGTGGCCACTTATGCATCACCGAAAGAGAGGACAAAGAAAGGAGAGTGATTTGCATAAAAATTGCATATGTTAATTCATATGTATAGGTGAAAAATTCTATAATTTTAAATAGAAATCTCTCCATCATGGGGGTATGGGGTAAGGGGATTTGTGTGCTGATAGCGGATTTCAGCCTTGGTCTCTCAGGTCCTAGTCCAACATTCTACCCCACTCCCCAATACTACACTGGCTGCTGTTATGGTTATTTTGTAGCAGCAGTATTATGGGATGCATATGTCACTCTTCAGCATAGGATCTAGTAGCCAGTCAGGTAAGCCAATAGGAGTACTAGTGTTGCAAAGTCGGGGCAAGTGAGTCTGGGGGGGGGGGGCTGACAAGGGAGGAGTTAAGGGCCAGGTGAGATGTGACAGTATTTTCTCACTTGCTAATGGACTGAATGACTTTTTACAAGTAAATTGCAGACATGGGAGGGAATGTGAACCACCACCACCACCCCACACACAATGGAGATAGCAGACACAAGTGGCCTGATCCAGATCTGGATTGCAGCAGGGGGCAAGGGTGCTTAAACCAAATCCCTTTTGCTTACAAATTGTTTTTTCAAAGTCATTCACACAAAGCCACTTCCGGACCTGTCCAGGAGGTGGGGTTGCGGGCTTCACGCCCACCCCACATGAGCGGGGGCTGCTTTCAGCCCCCGTGAGAGCAGGGGAATCCCGGCCGCGTTGTCCACCCAGCCAGCCAATCGGGTGGCTGGGGGGGCGTGGCCTGCCCTATTTAGGGCTGGCGCGGCTGGGGCTCGCCCTCTTTTGCCAGCTAGCACCCACGTTTTCCCACCCTCCCTCCCTTTAGGTAGGTTTCTAACTCTGCTATGGACTTCGGTCTGTCGCCGCAAGGGGCATGGTAGGAATTTTTCCCAATTGGCGATTTGCAGCCATTTGGTTTTTCGCCTACCTCGTAGCAACTCATCACAACTCCTCGGCATTGGCGGTTAGGCATTGGTAAGAAGGGGTTAAGAGGATGTGGGGAGGGGGTGGAGGAACGCCATCACCTCCCCCCAGAGAATGAAGGGTGGTCTGGTAAAGGACTCCGGGGGGCGTGGGCCTGTCCGAAGCCTATGGAGGTGTGGGCCTAAGGCACGCCCCCGAGCGGTGACCCGGGGGAGCTCCTAGTTGACATGCCTCAGCAGGAGACTTCCCCACTATGGTGTTAACCCTTCCCGTGTCTCCAGCAAATGGGCTGGAGCCAGATAGTCTATAGGACCAATGCCTAAGCCAATGCCTCTCATTCCCGAATTCAATAAAGTTGTGGCCTAATTTGCCCATTTAACCTTAAATTCTGGTGTCTGGTGTCTTTATTTATCCTTGGTGGGGGGCGGGAACTCGCCACGCAATTGCTAATTGGGCAAATGAATTTTTTTGTCTTGTTTGTTCTAAGCCTGGAAGTATTAGGAAGGAAGTCTCAGTGAACAGAAACTGAGCTGGATTAAAAGGTTTTTCTATAGGCCAAACAGGCAGGCACTTTATGGCCATCTTATCTTCAACAACTCACAGACAGACTCATTCAAAGACAGTTGTGTCAGTGGATGGGCACAGAAGGAATCACACAGGAACTTCAGGCAGGTTGCTGACCAGTAGGGGTCTCAGGACTGACTGAGGATCAATGGCTGGAGATCAGTGCAAGCATTACTGTTGGCTGCCCTTGACACTGGACTAACTAATGGATGCTTGAGCTGAGAGTCCTGCATTGCAGAGGGTTGGACCCTTAGGGTCCCTTCCAATTCTACAGTTCTATGATCTTCCTCTTTTTTTTTTTTCTTCATCAATAGTCTTTGAGAAACAATTTGATCATTTTATAAATTTCTGCTTGATCAGGAGCCTGTGTGTTTCACACAAAGCATTGGACCTGGGGAATAGCCAAGGTCAGGCATTTATTTTAAATAATGGGGAGCAGTCATTGCTGCTTTGGCTACACACTATACCTTTAAAGTACATTTAACACAGACACACCTGGAAGAAGCCTGGGAACTGTATTTTGTTAAGGGTACTGGAAATTGTAGTTCAGCGGCAAACTTCAGTTTCCGAGATTCTGTGTGTGTTTTGAATGTGCTTTCGATGTGTGGCATGTCTGCAACTTTAGCCCCACAATCCTAGATGTGCAACCTGATATCTGTAGCATCCAGCAGAGACTTATTCAGCCTGTAACCTCCATCTTGGCTCTGAGTTTACATGTCACTCCTATGGTTACAATATCAGGCAAAATTTTGGTACATTTTTTAAAAAGTTATCCTCCCCATCTGCCCTGCTTGCTCTGTGCAACATCTTGCCCGGTGAAGAATTCTGGGGAACATGAAAGCTTATTCTCTTTTTGTGACTTTTGGGTGGGCCTTAGGCCTTGCCTAACTATAGATTTTGGAGAATTTTCCCACCCCCAACCCCAACTCCTTATGGACCAATACTGTAGCCTATGCTTTTTAAAATATAAATCTGATCCGTCTCTGAGTCATGCTGTCCCGGCCTCAGTATATTAGGATGCCATGAGCAATTCAGGGGAAGTAACATCTGAGTCTGGAGCCTTTCAAGCAGCAGCCTGCTGAGGTGAGGCACTCAACAATCCTCCTGCCCTAAGGTCATACTCAGCGAGGAGTCCCTGGAATTAGACCCACCTCATGCATCGTGATTGAAAACTCCATCCCAGCCGAGAAGCAATGCCTGGAAATAACTTGTTGGTAAGTAGACAGAAGTCTGTAAATCCCGCTTACTGCTCAGCATCTGCCAGCAGCCACAGTCGGCTGCTCCGCTCTGGTGCCTCCGAATCTCAATAAGTCCCCTGCACTCCTCGGCTGCTGCCTTGGTTTTCCTTGGTCACTCTTCGTCACTCTTGACTGCTCCTTGTCTCTCTTCATCAGCCTTAGCAGTGCTCAGCCTCGCCATCTCCCTCTCCCTCCCCTTCTGATTTCTCTCTCTTGCTAGTGTGTCCCCACGCAGGGCAACTTTTCAAACTCAATATATTCCCTAATATTCTACGTTCTCTGCCACCCACTCCAAAAGAGGCCGTGACACAGATGGAGATTGACACGGGGGCATCAGAAAGCGCAGAGAGAGAAGCATTTCTGAGAGAAGATGGAGAGAGAGAGAGAAGGTTATTCCCTTAAGAAGAACTTACTTTGGAGGCAGCCTGTTCAGAATAGGCCCATTTCTCCACTTGAGAGCAGACCGGCAATTTGGCGCGGGGGCTAAGCCGTTGTTGTTATTATTATTAAGATTTATATTGCCACCCATTAAAGAACATTCCCTGGGCAATTCACAACAAAATATTAAGCAAGATAATAAATAATAATAAGAACAGGAAGCCAACAATCAGCCATAAAAGTTCAAGGAAATTCTTGAAGGAGGCAGCATAAAGTAGTTTATAGCCCAGATTTAAAACTGCTAAAAGGACTGGGTGAATTTATTTGGCACCAAAATGACTACGGAGAAAGCACCAGTTTTCTTTGCCTGACACTGGTTCTGGCTTCACGTACTGTTGGTCTCCCTGCCTTCTTCGCTACTTGATCTAATAGGCACCAGCCACTATGCAGCTGAACATGCT
This sequence comes from Podarcis tiliguerta, assembly GCF_965153285.1. NCBI lineage: Eukaryota > Metazoa > Chordata > Lepidosauria > Squamata > Lacertidae > Podarcis > Podarcis tiliguerta. The sequence continues at coordinate 36,491,252 of NC_139538.1, forward strand.
TAGTATCCTCTACCACAGTCATAGGCAAACTTGGCCCGCCAGATGTTTTGGGACTACAACTCCCATCACCCCTGACCACTGGTCCTGTTAGCTAGGGATAATGGGAGTTGTAGTCCCAAAACATCTGGAGGGCTGAGTTTGCCTGTGCCTGCTCTACCACATGATCATAAGCCCTTAGCAATCAGTCTTGCTTCTGATCACATGGAGGAGCCTATCCATGTACTTTACAGCCTGATATTCAACAGGGAGAGACAGCTAAACCATTCTGTCAATCAACTTGCCAAAGAAAAGTGCATTGTTGACTTGGTGGTAGTTGGCATAAACCTCTGGGTTCATTTCACTGCCCCTCCCCAAGTGGCTGCACTACCACATTCTTGGGGACCATCCTATCATGCAGCACCCTGGTTCTACCTAGTCAACCCTCCATGGCTTGCACAAACCAGTGAGCACGGGTCAAGAGACCACGTAGTAGACCACACAACTGCAAGAAAATTGTCTGCATCTTCAAGCATCAATAGCTGAAACTGATTCCACAAAATGGACGGCATGGTACATCAGATGCCTCAACAGCTATTGCATCAATGATGATTTAGCTGTGTTTGTTAAAGATGTGGTTATGCTCCAGTTGCTCCCCTTGATTGTCCATTCTTTATTTTCTTTGCTCAGTTTCTCAACAAAGCAGCATCTCTTGAACTTCAGCAATGTTTACTTTCTCTTGTTTAAGAACATGTTATTCTCTTGAATACTTTTCAAATTCAAATTGTATGTGCAGAAACCACATAGTACAATGCAGAGTATCATTAGCCCCCTTTTGCTCTTGCAAGATTTCCCCTTGAAACCACATCACATGAACCCACATATGCTAAATAGGTCCCTCTTTCTATTTCATTTCTCTCTCTGTGCTTCAGTGAAAATCCAAACATTGCAATTCAATCCTTGTTAAAATCTATCAGTAATCAAATACGCATATATTACCGTTTTCATCTCCCAGCTGGTAGATGTTGGCAATGTGTGTGTAAATAATAATGATAATGATGATAATAAACAAAACTAGATTTTATTTCATCTGATATATATGCTAAGGCTTTGCACATTTGAAGCAGATTGGGGTGGGATGAATTATCCCACTTTCCTTTTAAGCATTAATTTGGTGTGTCCATCACTGCTTTACAGTTTACTCTTTCCTTGAGCCCCAGGAATGAGGCTCTTTACTCATAAACAGCTCATTGCTCCTCTTCACCAAAGTGATGGGCTTAGCATTCAGAAACTGCCCGTCATATAACTTCTTATCCTTTCCTGTAGCCTATGGCATATGCATTGTGCACACATCTTATTTCTACTACACTACAAAAACAAACCCACCTGCACATGTTTCAGTGTGGCACAGCTGGCACTAGACCCATCTGCACTATACATTTAAAGCAGTATCACACCACTTTAAACAGTCATGGCATCCTGCAAAGGATCCTGGGGCCTGTAGTTTGTTCATGGTGCTTAGAATGGTTAGGAAAGCCCTATTCCCTTCACAGAGCTACAATTCCCAGCAGTCCCTGGGAAGAAGGATCAAATGTTAAACCACTCTGGAACTAAATGAGCTTCAAGGTCCTTTCAAACTCTATGATCCTAAAGGAATGGTATTGGTTGCCAGTTAGGTACTTGTAATGTGGAATGGTAACTTCAGTTGTTTAGAATCTGCATGTGTATTTCAGTGAACAGAGACTTAGGTCCACTCCTCTGCAACAGACAGTAATCCAGCTCCAAGGTGGAGGTGAATCTAGAACTAACCACAGGACAGGATACTATGCCATATCAATATTGCATAAATAGCATGTCTGTTAATGGTATGGTCCTTAACTGCTGAAATTTCCCAGCATTTTGGAGCTTGAGTGAAAACAGAAAGCCCTTGACCCGATCTGCTAAATCAAAAGAGGTCCTGCCCCTTAACTGAATATAGATACATTCATTGATCCAGTACAAATACTGCAGCTTCTACATGCAATAATTATTTTTACTCAACCTAGTGGAACAAAAAATGGGGAAGGACTTTTTGACTTGACATCTTGTAAACTGGTCTCAGGTTATTTTAATGGTGGGATACAAAGCTCTTCAAATAAAATTTACAAATCCATATATTTACATATATCTACTAAATTTCTGATAACGTATGTACCAGGTGGGCCCAGATTTTCACAATGTTATGGAGGAGGGTAGGAGATAAAAAAAAAAAACGCCCCACCTCACTAGCCTTCCCCAGTTTTGTATCTTCCAGATGTTGCTGGACTACAGCTCCCATCATCCCCGACCTTTGGCCATGATGGCTGGAGCCGGGGGAAGTTGTAGTCAAAAACATCTGGAGGGCACCATGCCGTGGAAGTCTACCCCACACCAACCAGGATGCGGGTGATTCTTCATCAGAACCCTCTGATCTTCTACTTTTAATTTCCACGAAGCTCCTAATCATATGCAGCAAACAGAGCACAGCAAGAAGAACCACAAGCATCCCCCTCCCTCCCTTGCATAGTTTCCTTTACCAGATTAAATATTTAAATCAATACCACATCCAATTCTGTAGTCATTTTGTTATTTATGTTAATATTTAATTCAATAAAAGCCCACATTTTAGAATGCTTTCCAATTTATTTTATGCCACGGCTGCAGCTGTAACTTTTGTATAGCATTGATGGGGGTTGCCAGATGTCCTTTGTTTTTAAGGGGGATTTGCCTTCTTTTAAAGAACTGCAGCTTGCTTAGGAACATTATAGTTTTTGTAGGGTACGGTGGAGGCTCTTAGTTTCAGACGTCAAACTTCCTAAAGATCCTTGATTCCTGACACGTTGATCTGGCCCCCCTAAATTCTCAACAGAGCAATGCGACCCAAGTATAGGGATGCAATTCAGCATCACACTAATATGATTATTCTATCATTGCATGCATTCTTGCTTGCCAGATGAAAACTATCTCCCCTCTTGCACCCTCTTCTGGGGGTTTTCCTGAACCTCCAGAGTGGATTTGGGGGTGGTATGGGGACATGCAGAGGGAGGAGGGGAAAGCACTGTTGTACTAGCAAGAGTCCCTGCACTGAGTTCCACTCCATGTTAGTTGAATCTGGCCCTATGGCTATGGGACAGAGAGTGCTTATATTTTAACCTAGGAATGCAGCTGCTTGAGTACCATCAGGGCTGGCCTGTGGGAATGATGTCAAAGCCCCCACTTAGCAGAATGGACAGGGGAGCCCCCAAAACGCATCAGGGCTGGCTGACCACATTTTGAAGTACAGTGGTATCTTGGGTTAAGTACTTAATTCATTCTGGAGGTTTGTTCTTAACCTGAAACTATTCTTAACCTAAGGTACGACTTTAGCTAATGGGGCCTCCCGCTGCCACCGCACCACCGCCATGGGATTTCTGTTCTCATCCTGAAGCAAAGTTCTTAACCCGAGGTACTATTTCTGGGTTAGCAGAGTCTGTAACTTGAAACGTCTGTAACCTGAAGCATCTGTAACCCGAGGTACCACTGTACATGAAGTTACACTCTGCCTGTTATGTATTGAAGTTCTTACCCTGGCCACCTGGGGTATTGTGTATATAGTTTTCACTCAGGTCCACGTCAGTTAATTTAGGCGGGAAACCCTGGGTTGTTGTTGTTACAATGTTGACAGCCGGCTGCCTATAAAAGCAGGCCGGCTGAGCTGTTCAGTTCAGTTCAATTCCAGCTTACTTATAAATAACTACTTAGAGAAATCTCTGTGTCGTCTGCTATGTCCACCCACTACTTAATACTGCCCTCTAAAGAACTCTGCTGCATAAAACTATTAAGTCCACAGGGTGATGGCAAAAATCTGTTAATTCCAGAATCTAAAGTTGCCTAACAAAGATGGTCAAGAACTCTCTTGTCTCTCTCAAACAAGAACAGGTCGGCAAAAGGAATCTCCTGCCCCTACCTCCATTGCAAGTAAGTCCAGTGCCACTTAGTGACTAAACAATGTATCAACATCCACACAGTAAAAAGGCTGTCAACTCTGATAAATAAAATAAGTAAAAGCTCCCCCCAAACTCTAAGTACCGTAGATTCCAGCGTATTAGGCGACTGGGCGTAAAAGACGACCCCCAACTTTTGCTGTTCAATTTTAGAGTTATATAGTTTGAGTGCTGCCAGGGGCAGAGCGTGCACTCCTCCGCTGCCTCTGCCGTCGAAGCAGCAGCCCGAGGTCAGGCGTTTGGTGGGTGGGCGGGTGAGCGCCACGCTTGGAAGGACTTTCCGCATCTCCTTCTGTGAGGAGGGAGGAGGAGCGATGGCAGAAGGGGCACCTCTGCTCACCGGCTCCCTCTTCTCCTTCCCATCGCATATACCTGGTATATAAGATGACCCCCAACATTTGGGGTGATTTCCCAGGGATAAAAAGTCGTCTTGTATGCCGAAACATAAGGGATGTGAAGTTTCACAACTTTGGTGCCTGAGCTATCAGCTGGCAGCCTAGCCGACCTCACAGCAATGTTATGGAGATAAAAAGGAGGAGGGGAAAGGCAATATACACAGCCCTGAGTTCCTGGGAGAAAAAGCAAAAGGCAAAACTGTTATCTGTAAATTAAACTTTAGTGAATTGTTTTAGAGCAGGGTTTTTAGGTTACATTATTATTTATTATATATATTAATTGTGTCCCGTCCCCGTCCCCCCGAAAAGTGAAATTTACAAAAGTAAGCATTAAAACCAAGGATAAACAACCCAAAATACACCAATAAACACAATTTAGTTCATAAAACAATTAAATATCTACCCCTAACTCCACAATCCTGCCTTTGTGCAGAGTGATATCACTCGTCCCAGGCTAGTCCCACAGCAATAGAAGGGGGGATGCTGCCGTAACTGGAGATTTGTAACTCCAGCTCTGAGGAAAACAAAGGTGACAGAGAGATAAATAAGAAGTTGGGGGGGGGGGGACTCACTGGCTGGCATCTCCATTGGTTATGGATCATTTAAAAGCAAGGAGTAACATTCAGTCTAGTCTGAAAATTAGCTGAAGTTAAAAACTCCTTTAAACTTATCTTGAACCTTCTGGGGCCTAATTAGGAGATGAAAGAAAAATAACACACTGAAAATAATCATTTTTATATTTAAAAGCCTCCCTTATAAAATGGATTATGTATAAAAAGGAATTCACTGGCCCTGTGTAGGAGAGATGACATGGGATTAATAAATTGTGTCTCAGCCGCTAATGAATCCTATTCACATTCTATTACCACACAAAAAATATCAGATGTGGATCCAGTGTTTATGAGGAAGTTATCTCAGAGATCTCTTCATGTGTTAAATTCATAGAGCCCCTTCCCACAGCACAGGAAAGAAGGGTGAAGAAGCCAGCCTGCGGACTCCAGCAAGGGGTCCAAACTGGAGCAGCACGGAAAGGATCTCTTGAAAGTGTTCTCCATCCCTACTTGTGGGTAGAAAAACAGGAGGGACCATTCTACTATTGCAGAGTAGGTTTATCTTCACCACGTTGAAGAGAGACACAACTGTAAACTTTAAACTGCGTATTTTACTTAGCATCACCCAACATTACTGGTTACAACAAAACACAAAGGGGGAAAGTGAAAGAGAAATTGGCCTGGCAGGCCACAATTTATCCTGTCCCTGGGCATGGGGTCAAGTGGACCCATTGGTCAGTTGATCCCACGCCCAGGGGAACGCCCAGTGCTTTTTTTTTCTTCTAAAAAAATGTTTAGGCGTATTCTCATTTAGACTCAAGAAAACCACCATTTTATAGTTCAAATCAGGGAAAATAAATACAGTAAATGGACAAAGTATGAAGTACAAGGAAATGAAGCTGCCATCGGGGGTAGCAATGGAACTGACGATTCACCATGCTGTTCAATGGAACTGATGGTTCACTGTGGTAGAGAAGAAGCTAAATAAAAATAAAAAATTTAGTTACTTCTTGTATTAGATTCACAAAATGTTTAGGGGTACGCGTACCTCTGCGTCCCCCAGAAAAAAAGCACAGGGAGTGCCCAAGACCTCCTTCTGCCATAGGCCAATATGTGGCAGGCAGGCAATCTGGCCCGCTATTCAAAGCCCGTCCGCAAAACTGCCTGCCTAGGAGGGCAAACAGACTTGGCTTTCTGTTCCTTTGTATGTTAACCCTCTAGGCGATTTTTCCTCTCAGTACAGTGGGTATTAATTAAAGGATGTTGCTTATTCCAGCACCTACCAATTTCTCCGGGAATCCTCCAACAATTTTTTTGAAGGTGGAATTCAATTTTAGCAGTAGTACAGCCCCTCCTCCCAACTTACGTTTAGCTGATGCCACTTCAAGTGGAAATAAGAGCAACTTCATTGACACCTTAGCCACCATTTTGAATCCTTCAAAATGTCCCAGGCCTGGCAACATTCTGGGAGGGCTGTGGAGACCTCATGCAAGCTGTCGATTGCCCACGCATAAGTTAATATATTGGCTCCATGGAGCTAAAGGATGCCAAAGAAGCGAGCCAAATTGTTGCTTTTTTTAACTTCAATACATATTTTTAAAATGGGTACAATACAGTACAAATTTCAGCCTCATGGACTTCCCTGGCTCTTGCAGTCCAATTCTAGGTTGTGTCTCTTTGTTTGAATAACTCTGCACCAGAATGTGGCCATGGACTCTTTACCAAATCCCACATAGAGCCCCAAACCAGCCAGCTCTCTTGCTTCTTTAAACATGAAAATAAATTCGCAGTCAATCATGAATTCTTAACTTTAAGGTAAAAATAAAATAAAATGTAAACTCTAAGTGTAGAATAAGCAATTATTTCCCAGGAAAGGGAAATAAATGTGCAGTTCTGCTTCATGGGCTGTTTGTGTCTGCTTTAAAAAAAATCTTGACACATCTTTTCTGTCTGTGTGTTGACATCAGCTCCAGGCTGGTTGGTGAAAAAGGCCAAGGATTTTCATTCCGGTTGCACATCTCTCCGAATCTGACATGAGGACAATCAGATCAGAGCTGCAGCAGGGTTGCTCTGGCAGCTCTGGATAAAATACCAGTGGTGAGGGAGATAATGGGCAGATGTGTTCTGTTCTGGAAAGTCTTGCTTACCTCATCTTGCTGGGGAAGAGAGAGGATCAGTTGTTCCTTGCTGTTTCCTTGCACTTTTCCACTTCAGTTTATATGTGGTGTTGTTGTTGTGGAAAAAGTCTTCAGCATTTTAGTGTGAATTTTAAATATATACGTTTTGTGTGTGCAGTTTGGCCTAATATGCATATTTTTGCAGGGGTATTGTTCCCTAATAGAATGCATTGTTTGTGTTATTTTCACAAATATAAACATTTTTTACTGCACACTTTATCTTGGCTAGAAAACTGCAATGGAAAATTTAGGGAAGTGTAAATTTCATACCTGCATTTCAGTTTGCATTTGTGTGAAAAGTGTAAATTCGGTAGGTTTGCCTTTAAATGTGAACTGAACTGGAATTTATTCCCCATCCCTACTGGAACATCCATATTTTCCAGGTTCGTGGGTGGCCATCATAGGGAGAATCATTATCACAGGGTGTTGTCATGTCCTCATGTCAGTGCTCACATTGGAAGTGGACCAGGCTTCCTTAACTTTCATGACGCTTTTCTTAAGCTACTCTTATTAGAAGGTTTCCAAGATTGCAGGGAGCTGGGTTGAGGCTTGTAGAAGTTCTCCAGATCTCTGCTCCTCCATAATTAAAGAACTGCAACCTTCCTCTTTCATGAGTAAATCCATTTATATGGTGACTTTGCAGTTACTTTTGAGGTGCAAATGTTCACACACATACACACCCTCCCTCCCTCCCTCCTGTGGTTGAGCATGTGAAAGCAATTTCATGTGCTCAATTACTTTAAAAAGTAATTTAAATTGTGGGGAATTATACATCTGGCCAGCACCACACAGCTTTGCCTTTTGCACAAAGCAAAGCTGCAGGAAAATGACTAGGGATGGATGGATATGTCAATTTCAGTATCTCTCCCAATTTTTCCAGTCTTAAAAAGTTGTCATGAAAATTCATTACCATTTTAGCATGAATTTTTCCCAATGGACACTTTTCGTATGCAATTCTGCCTAACATATACACATGCACAAAGCATTTTCTCCAATATAATGCATTTTTGCCTGTTATCTTCACTAAGTTATGTGTTTACATACACAATTTATGCTAGTACAGTGGTACCTCTGGTTACATACGCTTCAGGTTACATACGCTTGAGTTTACAGACTCCGCTAACCCAGAAATACTGCTTCAGGTCAAGAACTTTGCTTCAGGATGAGAACAGAAATTGTGCTCCGGTGGTGCGGCGGCAGCAGGAGGCCCCATTAACTAAAGTGGTGCTTCAGGTTAAGAACAGTTTCAGGTTAAGAAAGGACCTCTGGAACGAATTAAGTACTTAACCCTAGGTACCACTGTATGTGCATTGTTTGTACACATTATTTGGCTGGAGAATTGTTGTTGTTTAGTCATTTAGTTGTGTCCGACTCTTTGTTACTCCATGGACAAGAGCACGCTAGACACTCCTGTCTTCCACTGCCTCCCGCAGTTTGGTCAAACTCATGCTGGTAGCTTCGAGAACACTATGCAGCCATCTTGTCCTCTGTCGTCCCCTTCTCCTTGTGCCCCCCATCTTTCCCAACATCAGGGTCTTTTCCAGGGAGTCTTCCCTTCTCATGAGGTGGCCAAAGTATTGGAGTCTCAGCTTCACAATCTGTCCTTCCAGTGTGCACTCAGGGCTGATTTCCTTAAGAATGGATAGGTTTGATCTTCTTGCAGTCCATGGGACTCTCAAGAGTCTCCTCCAGCACCATAATGCAAAAGCGTCAATTTGTTGGCGATCAGCCTTCTTTATGGTCCAGCTCTTTATGGGCTGGAGGATAGCATTGCAAAATTCACAGAAGTATGAATTTCAAAGGGTGGCTGTCTTTCAATTTAGATCTTGTTTTGGAAATTGGAAATTAGGTAAATTCACATTTAAATGTGATCTGACTCTAATTTCTCCCTTGTCCAAAGAATGACATGAGAAATCAAGCAAGATGGTGGCTTTTGCTTGCCCAAATCTCCTGATTTCTTAACTTTCCCACTCCGTTCTTTCTCTCTTTAGGCAACTATTCTCCATAGGATTAAATTATTCTCTTTTCTAGGAGCTCTGAGGTTTGCAGTGATATTTGTCTTGCTGACCACAAAAACATATAAACCTGTTTATGTGCACTGCCATCTAGTTCTTTGGGCTAAATTGACAGAACCAGAATAGGCAAGCACAACAAGCAATTCTAAACACCCAAAAATGCATTGAGGCAACTTTTTGTATGGAGTTGAAGCCCATCAATCAGTGTAGATTTCACACCTCTAACATCTGTCCATTAAAATAAGTAAGCAAACCGATTATTAGATAAGCTCTGAGAAGGTTGGATACCACCTGCAAAAATATGGGTAATTTAATATACATTAAGGATGGAGATGTGAAGTTATGAACTGTACTTAACATAGTTAAATTTCTCTCTGATGAACCAAATATTCTCCCCTACTCCCCCCTCTGCATGTCCCTTAAATCTGTTTTGTGGGTTCCCATAACACTATGGAGAAGATTTTGGGACAGCATAGGGCATTCATAAGCAGAGGCAGTGAGAGGAGGAACTCTCCTTGTACTAGTACAAAAAAAAGAAGTTGAATATCATGTGAAAAAACTGAAATCTCCTCTTTAAAACAATGAATTCTCAAACAATCTTAGCTTTCTACCAGTGTGCTGGAATGGATACGAGTATTGTGCCTGAAGAATGAAGGCTTACTGGGAGAACTTGGACAATCCATTCTCCCATATCCAAAAATATTTCACAGGGCTGTTGTAGAGTTAAACGAGCTAGGAATTGCGAGGCATTTTGTACAAGAGTACCTGCTATAGAAATTATAAAGATCATGTTTCATTAAGTCCTATGGAGCGAGAAGTTCATAAACTTAAACATTCTAACATACATAAAGAGTTTAAGGGAATGGAAATATGTTCAGAAAGGGCCCACACTTCAGACAGGACTTCCACTGGGACGTTAGCCACTTGTTGTTTGCAAGACTCCTTCTGCCTGGCTTCTCCCTCCAGCAGATTTGTGCTGCGTCTCCTTAGAGGTGGATCTGAACAGCAAGTCCAGTAATAAACTCAGACTCTGGCAAATAAGCTTTTCATTAGGTCTGGATTCTGCCAGGGTATTTGCGTTCTCTTATAATGAACAAGGATTTTTTGAGCAAGAGGCTTGTGTGCAGTGAAACTCATTCCATCTCTCTGCTATCGTTTAATCCACTTATCACAATCTGATTTTTGTTCCAAAATAAAACCCTCCAGCTTCAGGGTGGATGTGTGGGAAGGTGTACTGTGACGATAAGGCTATTTTCAGTCTGCCAGGAAAGGGCTTTTGATGGCTGTAAAAGTTTGGACTTCTGTGCAATGTGTCTGAATTAAGTTCCCCCCACTCTCTTCTTTCCCCCAGATTTGTACTTCTCACTCACTCACCCAGAAATACCACAAGGGGCCTGGATTCCTTTTCTTAGAAACTCTCCAAATTTGAACCCAAATGCATTTTGCTGGAGCCTTCCCCTGAATCACTGGCCCAAAAGGGCTCCTTTGTAGCAAATTGGGGGTTGATCCCCATCCCCTTAATTTTCTTGCACGAGTGGTGCTGACATTTTTAATGCTTCCAAGTTGTAAGATGAAAAGATGGCTCCCAAAGACAATAGGAACACAAACCTTCCCAGCTCCCAGTTCAGGGTAGCCAAAAGGATGCCCACCAGATGTTGTGGACTCCAACTCCCATCAGCCCCAGCCAGCATGGCCAATGGTCAGGGATGATGGGAGTTGTAGTCACAATATCTGGAGGGTACTACATTGGCTATCCCTCTATTAGTTCCTATCTTCTTCCCTTTCTGTTGCTTCTGGACAGGATCTGACCAATGGCAGAAGATGGGTTTCTCTTTCTGCTCCTTTATCCGTTTCTTATATATATAAAAATTGATGCCATAAAAGGATAGATAATATCTTGAGATCACACCTGAGCCATGGCGCATCTCCTGGCAGCTCACTTCCCTGCCTCGGCCTCTGGTTTACCCCAGGCTACAAGCTGAACGGATCAACATCCCTCAGCAAAGGACAGAGAGCCATAAATCACATCAGCCTTGGAAAACATTTTAATTAAAAAAAATGACATAACAGCAGCTTTAGCGAACATAAAAGGAAACAGCTGTGATGCTCCCCTCTGTCTCTCCCCCTGCCCATCTTCTGGTCTCTATCTTCAAAAACCCATTTCAACAGGAGGCTTTTATCCATTCTCCCCAGGCACCACTGGCAGTTTTCATCTAAAGCCCTGCCTCATTGCAGGTCGGGGAGATGGGCATATCTGGGTCATGCTGGCAGATTTGGAAAGCACACAATTTGGGAAACAAACAACACTGACAAAGCAACAACAACAGCACGGAGAGAGAGGGGATCTGAGAGCAAAGGAGAGCACGGCACAAACTGCTTTCATCTCCAGGAGGATGTGCGCTCACTAACGAGGGTGGTAATAGGAAGAGTGCTCACAGCATAGGTGCTCAGCTATAGGAGTTCAGAATCGCAGGCAATGCAGTCTGCTGCGTTTTCTGGAAAGTGGTTGCATACAGCTATGCAGAGACAGATGGGCATTGACATCTACTGGCCCGAAGGGTGTGGTCAGTCTCACATAAAACACAACTCATAGCACTTGGTTGTGGGCTACCAATTTGACATGTTTTTTAAAAAAATAATTGCATCAAAATGACACATGGGGGGAAACACTCCAATGTAAAAACAGTTAAGAATAGGTCTAATACAGATGCAGACCAGGATAAACATCACCACTTAAAAGCCTACCTGAAATGCACTGAAGGGTGGCAAAATGAAGGGACATTTATTTTATTTTTTTGCCCCTCCCCATTTATCCACAAGTAAAGCCACTTCCGTCCTCGACAAAGGAGGTGGGGTTGCGGGCTTCATGCCCCCCCACACGCGTGGGGCTGGCTCCAGCCCCGTGATAGTTAGGGAATCCCAGTCCACCTTTCACCCCCGGGCCAGCCAGTTGCCTGGCGCTGGGGGCGGGGCCTCAGCTATTTAACCCGGCTGCAGCCGAGCCCCCTCCTCTTTCTTTCCTTCCCCACAGGTGATCCGGTTTTTACCATGGTTTTACCTTGTTTGGGATTTTTTGCTCCGTTCTTCCTTTGGCGCGATCGGCTTGATCTCCGCTCTAATTGCCTTCTTCGGCGGCCGCTTCAGAAATAATTCCCCCATTTATCCACAAGTAACAGGGCTGCACCACTTGATATCAAGTCCCATTGCTGCCAGCCAGGAGTTAAGGTACTGCACAAAGCTTATCCCAGCAATCCTGAAAGACAACCCTTTTCTCCCAAGAGCACTCCAGGCATAAGACATCCCAGGAACTCATGGCCACAAGACGCATGTATTACTGGTCATATGGTGAGTCATCTAAAAGACTCTCTGCCAAGCAGCTAGGCTCTTAAGGGACAAGAGGCTGGGACTATAATGGCCACCAGCATCCTTCTCATATTCCCCGTCCCTCCAAAAAATTCATCCCAACTTTTCTTTTTTAAAAAGAAAGTCCACTAAAGACTTCAAGGTTTTTGTTTTTTTGTGTGTTTTTTTTTTAAAAAAACCACAGAGTCGAGTAAGAATGGAAATGATTAAAGCTGCAGCAGGGGGAGAATTCCATGTCTCAAACAGTCTGGAACTTGTTGAGACACAAAAAAATAATGAGGTCAAACTGAACACAAGGTAACTTTATGAGGAAAGTTAAATAAGTGAGCTGACCTATACTGTTTCCAGAGGAAGGCCCCTTTTGAATGATGAGAACCCAACCTGCTTTTAGCACTTTATTATTGTTGGCTATAAGCAGTGATGTCCTTTCCACATGGTAAGGAAAGGAGATTGGACTGAACTGGCTGCCAAAGATATGCTAGAAATGGAAACAGCTCTCTCTCTCTCTCTCTAGATATATATGTGTGTGTGTGTGTGTGTAAATGGGATGCATGAACAAGTATTCTGTAGAGAAGGAGCACATAGCCTATAAGGAATGGCGCATGATGTAGTCTCCTTGCTGAAGCTAAGTAGGCTGGATTCTGGCAGGGCCTCTCTGTGGGGGTGGGGGATAAGAGAACACAATGTAAGAACATAAGAAGAGATTGCTGGATCAGGAAGTGGCTCATCCAGTCCACCATCCAGTTCTTCCGGTGGCCACATTAACCCTCTGGAGCAGTTGGTGGTTTGTGGACACCAGTGGGTCCACGTACCAGGCCCAGGAGGTTCGTGGCACCATTCACATAGCAAAAACTAGCACAGAAATGTCGAAATTTTCAGAAGTAGGGCCTGGTCCATGACTTGACCTTTGAAAAACGGGGAGTCCCCAGTACTTAGCTAATTGGGACCAACTGCTCTAGAGCTTCCTCTTCCAACTCACATAATTACTAAGCTCACTTGCCACTTCTTAACCCCATTTCTGAAGCTATCTTTCTCTCCTGTTCTGCAGCCCTGCTATGCACCCATTTTCACTTTCACCTCCATGCCCTTGCGTCCTCCCCACCTCATTTCTGAAATCTCCCTTGCATGCAAAGCACCTACATGGTAGATTCTTGCATCTTCTGCTGCTGTTATTTTAAACCACAATTTCCCTTTGTTTTCCACCATCCCTGCTTTACTCAAACCTCTGCTGTTGTTTGAAACTGTCATTTTTTCCTCACTGTTTCTCTACCGCTGCTTTACTCAAACTTCCTGCCATTGTTTTAAACAACCACTTTCCCCCTTTCAGTGTCCATCCCTTCTTGCTGTACTCAAATCAGTCCTAAAATCAGTCCATTCCTCATCTGAGAAAGATAAAGGATGAGCAGTCCCCAAATATTCCATTGTGTGAAGATACTTTACTCAAGCGTCTGCCATTGTTTTCAACTACCAACACTGGGCAGCACTGTTGTGCAACCTGCCTTCTCCTCCCGTACCCTAACTTGCTGCAAATCCAGGATTGTGATGAGGCATTACAAATCCTCCAATGGGGACTGCATGATAGTAGCCTTACAATGTTATGTTTATAGAAATAAATACAAATTGCGGTAAAGAAAAGGAAATGGTTTTTGAAACAAGTTAACATTCCATTACAAACTTTTCTCCAATGTACAAATCAGAGAGCCAGAACACCTAGGTAGTTCTTTAGAAAACAGCTTTACTTCTGAACTAGTGCGAGCAGAACCAGGAATGCAGGCTTTCAGTGAGAGGAAACTAAAGGAATAAAGACGTTCCTTGGATAATTCAGATCAATGAAAAACACACTGTTGGATATTCCAGGTAATATACAGTAGGTCTGGCTGATCAGAAAGGGAAGGGAGGATGGAAAAAGCACCTATACAGATAATTTATGGATGTTAAACTGGCTGGTTCTTATGCCATTTTGCCATTTTGTGAAATGGTTTATGACAGCTTGAGGGCTTGGGCAAGTACCTTTTCTATTGCCAGTATGGCAACATTACTTAGGCGCTCTTCACCAATCCTGCTCCACAAATAGGTCTTAATTTGCCGCGGGCACAAAATGTTCATTGACAACCAGCACTTGATGCTATTGTGACAGCAATGGTGCACCGTCTTTGTTCACTGAGAGACATATTCAGTTCTTCAGGAATATTAAGCACTTGGTTCACTCTGACAATTTTTATTTCTCTCTCTTGTTCATGCCTCTTTACAACTTTTGGAAGCAGTTTGAGTTCCTATTGCTGCTTTAATGCCTTGCAAAGTGTCTGAGTTTTTCAGGAGCAAGAAAGAAAATGGCACTTGGAACTGAAACCATTAACCACATTAAAACGCTGCCATTGTCTATAAATTTCAGTCTGTCTTTCACCTTATCAGAGTTTGTTTTCCTTTATTCTGTCTCCTCTAGCCACTCTGTACTACTTTTCTTTGCCTTGTTTTTCAAGTCACTCTCTTCAGTTTCTTCACCACTCTGCCATTCTCCCAATCTCTCCTACAAACAACCCCTCACCAACAGACCTTCCATTTTCTGTTCTCTCCATTCTATGCCCCTCTCCTTCACACAGCTTGTTTCCAAGACCCTTATGAGCAGGCATGGCACACTTCCTCCTCTTTGAATGATACACATTTCCATGTGCCTTGCATGGTTGCATTAGTTCCCTTAATCTGTACAGGACCTTACATTATTATACCTGCCCGCCCAGCCATGTCCATGAACTGTGTTCCAACCCAAGACATTCCTCAACCAGCCTCTTGGGTGGAATGCATTTGTTGATCCTTTCAGAACACTTATATCTCTGCTGCCTTGATTCTGGCTCTGAGTCAAAATTAAGCAGGCCTACTTTCCACCCCTGCCTGCTTTGTGAGTACTCCAAACAGTTGCATTTGTATTAATTAAACTCTAATATTAAACTCAGTATTCATTAAACTCTAATATTTACAGACCCAATTCTCTGTATAAGTCTCCCCTTTACATCCATGTTTTCCAAACTGCCATGATTCTAGTAGCAATCAAAACGTAGTGTCAGAAAGTACAGAATCACTTCCAAAGGAGCTATACTGGTACCTGAGTCTGATGCTGCTGGCCAGGGGGCCACTAAATCCAAGGTTGGCAGGCATGAACCCCTTTCAAAGCCACATCCCAACGTACCAGGGACCATACAGCTAGGACCTTCACAGTTGCCTTTCCTTGGGTCTGAGCAACCAAGTGCCTCCCAATCTACCTTGCTGGTCTACTAGTGCAGGTAGTGTCCCAGGTGGAATGCCAGGGAGCACAGAAGAGCTGCACATCTGTGGGCCAGAGCGTGACTCTTTATGGACTGCTGGTTGCACACAGGAGACTAGGAGAAGTAGACCGCAGGCAGTGGCTCAAAAGGCCTCATTTAACTCTAGCCTTTGCTGGAGCTGATTGCTCACTTGGAGCTGTCCATGGTGCTGCAACACCTGCCTTGCCCTGTGGACTCCTCTGACCGATCAGACCAAGGCACAAACATTAAATAGTTTGTGTATCCTTAAGAGTGGGCAGCACTCACTTCTTTCTAGAATTACATCCATCTGGCTGGCCAAGTCACAACTCTGCAGTCCACTCAGTAACTCATGGACACTTGGGCAGTTTCCAAATTGGGGAGCATAAATTATGCATACAAAATGTCAGAAACCATAAAGCCTTTTAAAGGTAATCTGGCCATTTGTTTTATATAAAATAAACCAACATCTATCTTTAAGTGGACAGAGATTTTACTCCCATATGGAATGATGACAGTAACAAATGGCAACACAGTGGGGGGGGGGAGAGACTTTGGGAGGGGGAAATGTCACAGATGCATATATATATGTATATGTGTGTATATATATATATATATATATATATATAACCTCAAAATCTCACGTATGCGAGGGCTTGTCCTTCTGCAAGGTGACACAATCCTCCAAAGTACACAGAACTAAACTTAGCAGATCTGTATCAAGTCAGAAGATGAGATTCTAAGCAGTTAAGCATACTCGTGAGTGGTTTCATGAGCAAGATAATAGGCAGAATATCAGCTGAAGCAAGAACAGATCCTCAGCTGTTGCCAGGGATATGACAGAAACCATTCTCTCCTGTTCCAAACAGGCAGGTATACTGCCATCTTAGATAAGTTATCTCTGTATGAAATTTGCAATGAATACACAGAACAGGATGCACAGGAACCACTAGGAACATAGCAACTCTGGTTTGCCCTTGTGCTTGCCCCAAAGGTTGGAGTTGGAATCTGAATTAAATTGTACACATTGCTTCTGAGCAATGGACTACTTTGGTTAATAGGTCTGTTATGTACACAGTAGGGGCTCACCCAGACAACCTGTTTATTGAGCATCCATCTTGATTTTGTTGTACAAAGCTTGTTGTACAGTCGTCAGACTATGTCCAGTCTCGATTGTGCATTCATCTTGATTTGCTTGCATAGTGCCTATACATCTTCCCACGAATCATTCGTTCTTTTCAATGCATTCCCTTGTCACTTTCCTAACCATAAAAAGGCCAGTTGTTTTTAATATGGATTTGTTGTGCTAAGGCAACAGGGATCTGCAAAATACTGAGCCTGGAGGTGACCTAATTATACGTCTCACTGCACAACCGTGAAATAATATTTTGTAAATAATTATCCCATTGGGTTCATAAAGGCAATGGTACATAGTCCACAGGAGAGTTACTTTAAACTTCTATGAAGCACAGGGCAGGGAAACCTGTTGCCTTCCAGATATTGTTGGACTACAAGCATCCCTAACCATTGGCCATGCTGGCTCAGGCTGATGGGGGTTGAAGTCAAATAACATTGGGAGGGACATGGGTTCCTCATCACTGCTGTAGTCAATCTAATACTCTCTATAGTTCTAGCACTGTGAAATAACAAGACTTCAACATCAGTTTTCTGCAAGAGGATGGACGGATGGATGGACGGATGGACGAATAGATGATAGATTAGATAGATGATAGATAGATGATAGATAGATAGATAGATGATAGATAGATAGATAGATAGATAGATGATAGATAGATGATAGGGTGAGATTAAATTAAAACCACCAGTGTATCTTAAGAGCGCTAAGTGTATCTTAAGATGCAGCCAAAGAGCCTGGCTGGATAGTTCAAATCAGTGTGTAAAGTTCAGAGTGCAGCTAGGCATTTGTAATCTGGGTGGAAAAAACCCACTGTGGAATTTCTGATGCTGCAGTTAGTTGAGATATATGCTTTTCTTTTAAGGACTAAGCTTAAAGAAGATTGATGCAGTAGCAGCAGCAAAGCACTGAGATTCCATGAGCATTGTTTTTCTTTCTAAATGAATGAGTTTATGGGCTTTGAGAGATCCAGAATTACTGGGAAGAGAAATCTACTTACAAGTGGAAGATAAACTTCACCCTTTCCTATCCTTTGCATAAATTCTTGAAGGCACCTTCTAGGGAGCCAGGATATGTGTCTGGTGTCTACAAAGAGTTTGCTGAAGAGAAGTAGATAATTTCCAGGCTAGACAGCCACAACTTGTGGTTCAGTGGGAGAAGTCATGGGCTTCCCTGAGGGTAGCAAATGTGTCTGGGTTGGACTGGGTCAAGTTGTCAGGGTAGGTAGGGTTGCCATATTTCAAAAAGTAAAAATCAGGACACCCCAAAAGTTGAGCCCCCCCCCAAACAACAGGTGGAAACCATTTTAAATGAGATGGGGAAGTTAGAAAGGAGCGAGATATGGAATGTTCAAATCTGTAGCCAGAATTTTTTTGCTATGAAGGCCTATGGGACTGAGGAGTCAGGACATAAACACAAGCAGCCTAATTTATTCAATTGCATTACATTAGGGATGAGTAGCCAGTGGCCCTTCAGATGTTGAAACATTGCAACTGCCATCCATGGACCATGGGAGTGGTGGGAGTTGAAGTCCAACCATATATTGAGGGCCACAGGTTCCCCATCCTTGCATTACATATATTAAAAACAGCCCAGTGTTATTGCAGTGAATTTATTATTGCAGTGAATTTGCACTCATTTGCAAGACCATGAGCATGGCCATCTGGCTTATATTACATAAGACAGTTGTATGTTTAAAGTGTTGCCTGTTCTAAGTTTTGGTTTAAAGATAACAAACCATAGGAAGGGACAGCAGTGGCATTGGACTTGCTCATCAACAGTTAGCATGCAGATCACATGGTCATAGTCTTCTGCAGTAATGTGAGATGTATTTTATTTCCATTTAAATTAATTATTTCTCTTTCCATGCACATTTTATTGGTACAGTATGTCTCCCTCTCATTTTGAGTTTGTGTGTATGTGTTATATTTCCTCATGTTTGACAATACAAGACCATGAAGGAGGAAGTTTGTGAATCAGAGCAGAATACTGCTTGGACTTTTCCTTGATCTTCACAAGATGTTGTGAACTGGCAGGACAATGGAGAAGAAGAAGAAGAAGAGGATGAAAATAACCCTTGCTTCTTCTTGGGATCAAGGAGAGAGATGAGAAGTTTGGGGTGGAATCTGTGGGGATAAGCTCAACACTGAGATTTTCAGAAAATTCCATCCCTACACACAGATCTGGGGGAA
Source organism: Podarcis tiliguerta (assembly GCF_965153285.1). NCBI lineage: Eukaryota > Metazoa > Chordata > Lepidosauria > Squamata > Lacertidae > Podarcis > Podarcis tiliguerta. The sequence continues at coordinate 36,510,335 of NC_139538.1, forward strand.
GAAAATGGTGAAAGTATATGGAACAGGATATTGTGGATTTGGTACAAACAGATGAGGATGCATGGCAAGATTTCTCCAGATTGCCTTCACTCATTGCATTTTTAAAAACAGCTTGTAGGCAAATTATTTTATAAATACCTGTCAAATTGCAACAGATGCCCATGGGAAATGTGTGTTTCTTCTGATCACATGTATGTAGGAATGGACAAATCGGTTAGTTTTGTTTCTCTAAGCTTCTCATTTCTCCAATCTTCAATTCAGTTCTCCACATTTCTGTAGAAGTTCATGAATTCCTTCCCCACCAAATAATAAGAATAAATAAATAAATAAATAAATTTCTCATGTAAACTGAGCAGCATTTTAGTGCGAATTTCTCCTAATAAATCCAGCTTCGATTGCATTTTTGGCTACGCAAATTTTTGCAAGCATTTCCCCCCACTATAATGCATTTTTACATGTTATTTTCTCTAATAGCTTTTATTTTTGTGCATATTTCCCTCTAAAACATGATTTTGGGGTAGTAAACTGCAAAATTCAGAGAAGTGCTAATTTCAAAGGAGAGCTGTGTTTCGGATTGAACACTGTTTCAGAAAGTGCACATTAGGTAGCTTCTTATTAAGATGCGAACAAAATTGAATTTCTCCTCCATCCCAGCATGTGTTACATGTGCAGAGACGTTTGGGTTCTCTGCCATGTGTACACCCAGAAGCAAACCTGCGTTTGCCACTGAGTAACCTGTGAAGTGTCCCTCTGAGCTAAGAAGGAAGGCAAAAGAAAGGCTGCAAAAAGCCACCCCCGATTCTCCGAGGGTTGCTTCGCAGCGAGCTCTCTGCTGATTGCTGTTTAATCAACTATTTAAAATCCTGCTCTGAGACTTTCATCAATTCCCAAATCCCTGAGACTGAAAGGAAAAGAAATTAAAGCGGAAAGAGAAATCTCTGCAGAGTCCGAGCTGTGTGTAAATGTGACCTACTTACACGGCTGTGGTCCCGCCACGAGGCAGCGAGGGACACGGTGTGCCCACGCAGCCCCCCAACTCAAACACCGGAAGAAGGCCTGAGGTGGGAGGGGGAGGAGCTGTTCTTCTCCTGCGATTTGACGGCGTTCTTTTTTAGTTTTGGCATCCTCTCACATCACAGGCAGAGAAGGAGTGAGGGCTCCAAAGGGATTAGTAAAGATTTATTTTTTCTTCTTCCGGAGTGAGATGAAAGAGGAAGGCGAGGAGGGGAAGGGGGGGGGGTGGAGAGCCAAAATGAAGAACAAGGATTCCTAGCAAAAGAACCTCATTATTCTTCATCTTTTCCAATGACCTTGTTTGTTTTATTCTTGCTTGAAAGTGGTTACTTCTGATGCTAAAGTTTAAAGACATCTGCAGACTCTGGCAAGGAAGGAAGGGAATGAAAGTAAGGATTAGGTGAAGAAGTGAAAAAAAATCTGTCTCAGTATCTTTTGAAAAAAGATCCCCCTCCCCCTTCTCCATTGAATGTGCAACATATCTTGATCTCACAGGAGCCATTGCTCTGTGGATGCTGAATGGAGCATAGAATCATAGTACAGTGGTACCTCGGGTTAAGAACTTAATTCGTTCCGGAGGTCTGTCCTTAACCTGAAACTGTTCTTAACCTGAAGCACCACTTTAGCTAATGGGGCCTCCTGCTGCTGCCGCACTGCCAGAGCACGATTTCTCATCCTGAAGCAAAGTTCTTAACCTGAGGTACTATTTCTGGGTTAGCGGAGTCTGTAACCTGAAGCATCTGTAACCCGAGGTACCACTGTATTGTGGAGTTTGAAGGGACCCCAAGGGTCATCTTCTCTAGCCCCCCACAATGCAGGAATCTCAGCTAAAGCATCCATGACAGATGGCCATCCAACCTCTGTTTAAAAACCTCCAAGGAAGGAGAGACTAAAATCTCCCAAGATAGTTTGTTCCATTGTCAAACAACTCCTGCTGTCAGTCCTAGGGATGTTGACTCCGAAGCAAGCCCTACACATATGCTCTAAAGCATCTGCACATAAAATTGCAACTTTACAGTTTGATCCTACATAAGTTCAGTCCCACTGAGTTAAAGTGAAGCCTATCAAGTGTGCATAGGGCTGCATGCTCCCCAATTCACCAAGCTGTGAGGAGTTCCAGGGACAGGACTGGAAGTTCAGCTTCATTCGGAGATGAGTTCACTGGAGGCTTCTGGCATTTTGTAGTGTTGCCACACGTCCTCTTTTTCCAGGACACGTCCTCTCTTTCATGATGAGTCGTCATCCATAGTTTAAAGTAAAAAAGGTAAGGGGACCCCTGACCGTTAGGTCCAGTCATGGCCGACTCTGGGGTTGCAGCGCTCATCTTGCTTTATTGGCTGAGGGAGCTGGCATACAGCTTCCGGGTCATGTGGCCAGCATGACTGAGCTGCTTCTGGCGAACCAGAGCAGCGCACGGAAATGCCGTTTTCCTTCCTGCCGGAGCGGTACCTATTTATCTACTTGCACTTTGACGTGCTTTCGAAATGCTAGGTTGGCAGGAGCAGGGACCGAGCAATGGGAGCTCACCCCATCACGGGGATTCGAATCGCCAACCTTCTGATCTGCAAGCCCAAGAGGCTCAGTGGTTTAACCCATAGCGCCACCTGCGTCCCATAGTTAAAAGTAGAAGTCAGAAAATGTGTCTTTTTTTGCTTTTCAAAATGTGTCAGCCCTAGATAGAGAAGGAATTTGATTTGTTTTGCCTTTAAAGGGGAACCTACTTTTCTGATACACTCTGGACCTTTTTGGTCCAGCAGACCTGATTGCCATCTGACCCCACCTCCATGGGCCAACTTTGACAGGTGCATGAGTCAACCACCTTTCAGTCACCAGACATCTTGGGACGTCAGGTGATTGACAGGGGGTTGTCCAGCCCACCTGCCAAAGTCCCTTGTGCAGCATTTCTCAACAGTCAGCTGGTTGTAAGGCACTTTGGAATTGTAGTTGCAAGGGGCTTTCTCAGCCCCGATGCTCAGCAAAGCTGATTTCTGCAGGGACTGGCTGCAAGATCAAGTGCCTCAAGAGTTTAACTCCCCACCCATCAGGTAAGAGGTGGTGATTCAACCCTGCTTGCTGCAGGGATCACTGTGCAATTGGATTCCCTAAGGGGGAGCTAAGTCACACAGCTGATCCAGCCACATCTCTTCCTGACCCCACACTCAAAGTCACAAAGGTCAGACAACATGCTGAGCATGGTTTTGGTTAAACAGCTTGTGGGTCAGCTTGGGACCTGTGCCTGAGGTTCTCCACACCTGCAATACGCCATTCAAAACACAGCCATTCTGTGAAATTCACCCTTCTCCAGGTTTTGTAGCTCCCCAGCAAGCAGAACAAAAATGCACACGCTAGAAGAACAAGAAGAAGAAGAGTTTGGATTTGATATCCTGCTTTATCACTCCCCTTCAGGAGTCTCAAAGCAGCTCACATTCTCCTTTCCCTTCCTCCCCCACAACAAACTCTGTGCGGTGAGTGGGGCTGAGAGACTTCAGAGAAGTGTGACTGGCCCAAGGTCACCCAGCAGCTGCATGTGGAGGAGCGGAGACATGAACCCGGTTCCCCAGATTACGAGTCCACCGCTCTTAACCACTACATCACACTAAGCTAAAATGTGCATAAAATAGAAATATTGTGAAAATAATATAAAACGAGATGGATCAGGGAAGACGGCTCTGTAAAAAATGTTTATATCTACAGGGAAAACTGCATACAAAATGTGCATATTAGGAGGAATTCACACTAAAATGCTCTTTAAAAAATAAAGAAATCACAAACTGGTGTGGAAATGTGGAGAACTGAACTTAAAACTGGAAAAATGAGAAAGTGAGGGAAACTGAAATTGGCAGATATGTCAATCCCTAGTGGAAGTTAACTGAATACATACTCCTAGCAGACAATCAATCTGCTGCTCCACAGCAGACATCTAGAGAAAGGAGCCCCAAGATCCTTTCCACATTCAGCTTACTCTGTCTTTATATATATATATATATATATATATATATATATATATATATATATATATATACTTCACCTTTTTCTTTATACACATACATGCGCATGCACACACACACACAAGATCTACTTCATCATAGCTACTTTTACCTTCTAGAATGATCCCCAACTATTCCCTAGCCATTAGCTCCCACTGAAAACACCTCAGCTAACTACATCGAGCCATTAATTTGAAATCCACTTAAGAAAATAGGTGGCCAGCTAGGGTGGTCAGTATCTTAACCAATAGGGCTGCAGCTGTAATGTGACACATCTGTTATCTGCATGTGGAGCCCTGTGGTGTGTGTAAGTTAACCACTGGGGACAAATGGGTGACTGGATGTTGGAATAGACGGCCTCATGGTTCTTTTCAGTGATTCTTTCACAGGCAGTGAAATGTCTGGAGCTGCCCCTTAGTGTGTGTTGTGCAGGGGGATGGATATTTACTGGATGTCAAACAATCATGTAATGCACATTAACAATGTGGGCAGAAGTTGCCACAAAAGAACATGCTGGGAAGATCAAGATTTTATCATCAAACTGGCTTTGAATCTTCTTCTGTATCTTCTTAGACAGCTCTTCTGATTGAGTCCACAGTTCACTTTTGCAGCAACTCAATGAAGTCTGGCATTTAACCTGCAGACAGAAAGAAAAAAAGAATCTAAGCCCACCCAAAGATGAAAAGCCGGAATATAAAAAAGAGGAGACCTCTAAAAATGAAAATGAAAATCAAATGCACAACCTCTGCTGGCATCTCACAATGATCTACTAGCCCTTGGTTACTCATAAATACTTACGAAAGCACTTCAAGAGCCATAATTTGCATAGTTATAACATCTCATAAATAATTCTAAGAGCTGGTGTTTAATGATCTGACCTATATTGTGGTGAGATTTTGCTCATTACATATGAGTTCATCAGAATAGATGCAATGGGTATCCCTGGCTGCTGAGCTGCTGTCAGGAGACCTAGATAGCAGTTTGATATGTACCCAGCCTGAGTAAGTACTGGTGACTATATATCAGCATTTGTAACTGAAGGATAATGGAACTATCTAAATAAGAGTCCATTCTGTGAAGATGTGTCCATTTGTTGTCTATATCTTCCAAAACCACAGTAACTGAACTGGGAATGCCCAGTGCCTGTGATCTTCTGGATCCAGATGTCAATAGTAGTGACTTAGGGGTTGAATTTAGTAGTTCTGTCCAGTATGAATATTACTTCACAAATTCTAGTATGCTTATCAAAGCTAGGTGGAATCTACACACATATAAAAAAAGTTCTGAAAATGCCTTTTCAAAAGCATTTTTAAAAATACGTTGAATTTCCCATAAGGTTCACCATCACCATCTAGTGTCTCATTGTATATTACACGTAAAACATACTGGTACTTAAAACATTTTATTTGCAGCTGTATAGCTGAGTCACTGGAGTCCTCTGATACTTTATTTTGACCCACAAATGTGTAAGTTGTCAGCACACAGATCCAATGATGAAGTGAGAACTCAAACAAATATCCAAGCACAAAAAATGTGTTCTAGTTCTAGATCAAGAGTAGGGAACTTGTGGTCCTCCAGATGTTGCTTAACTACAGTTTCCATCATCTCAGATCAGTGACGAAGCTGGCTGGAACTGTTGGGTTACATTAAGAGATTATGAATGTTTTTGTTTGAAGGGGGTTAAAAAAACACCACCCAGATCCACCACAGATATTGTGCCTAGCTTCTCCAACATGGCCCAGATTACTTATTAGGGGATCTGCAAATGGCCTTACTGCTGAGTTCTGGGATTCATCAAATATTTGGAGGTGGGGCAGCTGTGCTGGGTCTAGTTGTCGGTGCAAGTGCTTGTTGTTGCATTCCTGCTGCAGTAGATCCAACTGCAAGGACCTGTTTCATCCAACAGATTATTCTTGTTTGGTCATGAATGCTGTATAAGAACAGAAAACATCCTATCTTTTACAGTACAGTGGTACCTCGGGTTAAGAACTTAATTCGTTCCGGAGGTCTGTTCTTAACCTGAAACTGTTCTTAACCTGAGGTACCACTTTAGCTAATGGGCCGCCCACTGCTGCTGCTACACCGCCACCACACGATTTCTGTAACCTGAAGTGTCTGTACCACTGTACATCAATTTATAGCATGGCTAATGCAGTGCTATATTGATAACAGTTCATCTTGAGGAAGTGGGAAGAAAAAGGCAGGTTAGGGAGTGTGCTGAGTTCAGGGCCGGTCCTACCAATAGGCAGACTGAGGCAGCTGCATCAGGCAGCTGATAGTGAGTGAACAGAACTGTGCATGCCGTGCAGCTAGCCCTGCACTCCCAATGTTAGCTTGCTGCCCTCAGGTACTGTAGAATCCACTGTCTCATTGCCAATGTCAAAGTAAGTTTCATCTCCCAGCCTGGTTGGCTTTTGAGCATGGAATAGGAAGAGGCACCATCTTGCCCCTTGTCTCAGGGAGCAGGGATGCAGTTATAATATCTGAGTGAAAAGTGTGATGGTAGAATGTGAGAAAGCAACATCCTTCCCATATTTCCACCTATAATAGAGCTTATGGAGAAAAGGTTATGGTGCTTGTTGTAAACCCCCCCTGGGAATCTATAGATTTCAGTCCTGTGCTAGATGGACCAATGGGATCCTTAGCATCAGGGTAATGAATCAGGATAAAATAGCTTCCTGTGTAAATCACACCCGTTTACATTTATGTACCATGTACACGTCTTATCAAAAGGAAGTTACATTCAATTCAATGGGGATTACTCACAAGTGAGCAGGTACAGGATTACGGACTTAAAGGAAACTGGCTGACTAAGAACCAGTTTTGAGCTCTACCTATGCTGTTGCAAGACCAAGTCTGCCTTGTCTGCAACAAGCAATATGGCCGAAAAGGAGGCAGAGATAAGATGCCAACCTGCCCCCTCCAACGGTTGCAACATCCCCTTGATGGTAATCATGACTCAACTATATTCCCATTTTATTAGCTCTCCTCTCCGCCCCCCTCCCAAATGCCAAATGACTGTAAGATGCCTTGAGCTGTGCAGGCTGGAGTTAATGAAGAATATGCTTGACCTTTGCAGCTGCGACGATTAAAGATTAGAGAGAAAAGTGGGGCAAGGAAGGAAAACCCCCCCTCCCCTGGCTGCGGTGATGGCTGCCCAGCTTGTTATGAATCCACAACAATGATTAGACGGATCATAGAGGCTGTGCAGGGAGGCTGGTTTACCTCAGCCAATTAGCAGGCCGAGCAGGCATAGTAATTAAGGCGGCTTTTGTGTTTTGTTGTGTTGGGCCACCCCTCCTGTTTACTAGCAGCTAGGCATCCCTTTTTTCTTTTGTGGCGCTGCAAGGCTTTGACACCCCGCTGTCTGGAGAGAAGCTGTTTACTCTTGATGCTGCGTTGGCTCTTCTATCTCCCTCCCTCCCTCCCTCAAAATAAATAAATAAGTAGATTGCCGTGTTTTACGAAAATATAATTGCAGTGATTGTAAATGAGGGATGGAAGCAAAAAGGTAATTACAGGCATTGGTGGGCATGCAGGGAACTGTGAGGAGGAGGAGGAGGGGTGCTTAGTAGCTTTCCAGGGCACCGGAGTAATGGCTATTGGCTTCTGCAAAATTATCAGGACTGGGGGAGGAGGATATTGTAAACCATCCCTCCCGCACTCGCTGACGTTTCGCATTTTTGTACCAGATGGGGAAGATCCCCTCTCCAAACTCCAAATTAGCCTTAATCAAGCTATGACCATTCATGTCATGCTTATATATTTCAGGATCAGAGTAGTGGGAAGGGCATGGAGTTGATTTCTTTCAGATGTTTGGAATAGCTGGGAGGGGTTCTGCACACCACAAGACATTTTCAGAATTCTGGATTTAAACTTTCACTGAGGGGCAGGAAACACAGGCACATCCTGGGCTTAGTATCCGTCTGTGGTGACTCTCGTGTTGATGAAATGGGATTGCATGTGTACAGTCATACCTTGGGTTAAATATGCTTTGGGATGAATATTTTTGGGTTGCGCTCTGTGGCGACCCAGCAGTTACTTCCGGGTTCCGCCACTCGCGCATGCACAGACACTCAAAATGGCGTCACACGCATGCGCTAAAGCAGCGAATTGTGACCCTCGCATGTGCAGACGCGGGGACGCAGGTTGCATTCACTTCAGGATGTGAACGGGGCTCTGGAATGGATCCCGTTCGCATCCAGAGGTACCAATGTACATGGCTAAGCTATAACCAGGGTGCTCCGTCGTGTGTCCGATTTAGCCTTCCATCAAAAAACCTTTATGGAAGTCCTTTGTGTGGCATGTCACATTTGGATCTAGGTGGGCAGGGAACAATTTCAGTTTCTCTCTGTTTCAGTTTCACTAATACAATTCATTTTTGTATTTTATTTTCATTAATATATGCATTTGACGCACAATTTATCCTAGTATGTATAATTTGCACACATTACTTGCTTGGTGAACTGCACTGCAAAATGAAGAGGGGTGCAAATTTCAAAGGATGCCTTGTGTTTCAGTTCACATATTGTTTCAGAAAGTGCAGTTTATGTAGGCTTGCTTTTAAATGTGTACTGAATTGAATTCCCTCCACCCACTCTTAATACTGAAGGCTTAACTGACCGCTGTGTTACATACAGGTAAACAACAGAGTGAAATCAGAGAGTGATAGCATTTCCATATGGTTTTCATAATCTGTGTGCAAACTACATGGCAACACTGCAGTGGGTAACAGTCCTTAGCAGGACTTCTTGAACTTATATCAATCAAATTAAATGAGACATACCACAGGGCATATATTTGTGTTTTGCTACATTTTTCTAAGAAGTGATTCACTAAATTTTAGTCCAGTTGTAATTATCAGTGTTGTTATGTATATGAAGTGCCTTTAGCTCTTGGGGAAACATTAAATAAATTCTAACTGTTGCTATTATTAACATCAGGCCCATGATGAGCAGTAAACTTGTGTGATTGTTCCACTACATGGTAAGATGGCAGCTCGCCATGCTACTCCATAATATTGCTGTTAGGAAGTGTTCCCTGTGGTTTTTCTCCTGTTCTTAATTGGAAGCCTTCCTATTAGTTTTTCCTTGCCATGCAGCAATAAATAATTCCGCTTCTTCACGGGACGTCTTAGAAGTTTTAAATATTCACGATCTTATCATGCATCTCTTTGCTGAGCAAGACACAGATTGTTCTTTTTATCCCATCCCAATCATTCCTTATAATAATTTTGTGCATCTATCACTTCCCTCTAATCTGTCTGTTTCCTTCTCACCAACAGAAGGTGCCCAGTACCATTTGCAACAGGGGTGCCCACAGCAGGTCAGATTAGGGACAGGTGTGGCAAGCAGAGAGGTGGATCCTCATCTTTGAAGATGTTACTCTCTTGCTTTGGCAGTCTCCAAACTGCATTTCCCTTATAGGGGAGAGAGCGGGCAAGAGAAAGAAGGAGAAGCTATTTATATTGTTATCCGTAGTGTTTTGCATAATCACTTTAATGTAGAACAATGACTACAACATAACTGGGGAACTACTTCATTCAAACAGATAATGCTGTGGGACATGATCTATTTGTTCCATTCAATATTTACCAACTTGCTGTTGCTCTTGAAAGGGGACTCTGCATTATGGAGGTTCAATACCTTTTTGGACAAGGCTGTTAAAATACAAATCAAACACAAATTGGGGGGTGTTTTTCCTTCCTTGTTATCTTTTAAACCACCATGAAAATTCATGTAAGTACAGTGTAGGATGGAAGTGCATGGAAGGATACATAAATGTATCTATGGGAGGTCATCCGCCTCTCCTCCTCCTCCTCCTCCTCCTCCTCCTCCAGTTCCTCTTTCTGGCTTTTAGATACTTGGGTAGGGTGGCCCTTTTGCGACTCTCCGATTGTTTTGAGGGACCCTGTTGTTAAGGTTCAGGTTGACATCTACAAACCTAGGCATACATATTTTATCCCTAAATATGTATTTAAATACATATTTTATCCATGTGCATTTCTAAATTTATTTTATCCTCAAATACACATTTGTAATTGCATTTAGGTATGTTTTCCCACCACTCCCCACTCCCCAATAGCCAAGAATGGTGTGTACTAAAAAATTTGGAGCAGTGAAAAATCTGAAGAATAATGATGCTATGAGCCATGTATTTGCCCGGGTGTTTGTGTGCAAATTAATTCAGTTTGCCTAGAAAGGTGAAGGAGACAAAGGTATCCTCCATCCCTAAAGCCAGCAACATCTGGAGGGTCACAGGTTCTGCCTCTGTGCTCTAAGCCTTCTGCAACAGGTGCCATAGGTTCCATTCCCCTTAACTCCACTGCACAGCTGCTCAGATTTGATTGTGCCATGCTAGGAGGAGATGAATTTTCAAAAGATCCATAAACACCAAAGAGAAGAGATCTCATGACAGCAATCGTTACCAGGATAGATCAGTCCTTGCAAGAGAGACATTATTTCGACAATCTGTTGAATATCATTTAAGAGGCTGACTATGTTGAAAGCTTGCAGTTATTAGAAGCTCACTTGTTTCTATTGTTGACTCAACAAGTATTGTGTGTGATTTCCCCAGAGTTGCATCAATGTTTTCCATTTTAATGTGCAACTCCTTTAGACACTTTGGGAATGCAGGAGGCAGTCCCCGGAGGACAAGACAGTTAATTATTTCAAATGGATCAATACATCGATTGATTTATCAGATGATAAACAGGGGATGCCTTCTTTGGGGCTATGAATATTAATTGATTTGACAGAATAAACCTTGGTAAAACAACAAGTAGGGGCATCAGGGCATCACTGTATTAATTAGACATGCTGAAGCAGCCTTTAACTGTTCCTGAAGTTTAATCAATATACTACATTTGAGTCCCCAAAGGCTTATAAAAAACAGACTTTGAAATCCTTTAAATTGTTGCCTCAATGAGGTTTTAGAAGTTTCATGTATTCTTGTGCTTGTGGGCTATCTTTTGCTTCCTGAAATCAATAATGACCCAGATGGTTATATGGTTTATTTTGTTGTTTGTATCACACATGAGAAAGAGAGAAAAAAGCCACTACTTTTGCTTTATAATAGCAATTGTAATCTTATATATCCATGATCTGCTCATTGCTTTCTGCCAGTTTCTATATTCAGTAAATGATTTGTAGTGAGGTGAAGTGTTACTTAAATCATATTGCTCCATAGGCACACGCGCCATCCAGCCTTTGATTTAATACTTGATGAAATGTAAGGATGCTGCAGTATTTTAATGACCAAGACACAGTAAAAAAAAAAGATTGTTGGAGGCAGGAGAGCAACTTGCCCAGAACAGACAACAGGGAAGAGGAAGCTGTGACTCTCCAGACATTGCATTAACAGTGCCACGGGAGACAAAATGTGATGGTCACTGCCTGTGAACAGAGCTAAACGACAACTTGACTCCCAGCCCACTGCAGCACCTATCTAGTGTGAAATAGAAATTTTGCAAAATCCATTATGAGTAAGGCCAAGGGGATGACCTGGCCATAAAACCGGTAAGAACCAGTTATGAGGGAACCTAACTGAGTGCTAGAGAGAAAAAAACTGTTCCAGATCAGAGGCAAGGAAGGCTCTGCAGGTAGAACAAAAAAATAGTTGAGCGGAGTAAGTGTGTTCAAGGGCTGTGGCTGGATGAGAGATGGTGGGGCAATAGGGTGGTGGAAGATGGTTGGAGAAAGAAGAAGATGGAGTATGCATATTTATTATACAGAGGGTGTGAATATGCTCTCACAGATTCTTTTGGACTCTGTATTGTAATGCATTACTGAATGAAAGTCAAATCGGGATTCTGCTTTAAGCCTCTGCATTGAACCCCCCCCCCCAAGGGAATTTTCTCCCACAGCTGCTAGGGAAGGTTGCTGGAAATGGAAGAGAAGGCTAGTGGCTGCCCCAGTGCTGCTGCTGCTAGGTCCAAGTGGTGATGGGCACTGGGAGGGGCTTCAGGGGCAGCCTTTGCTGGGCCTCCCGAAAGTCAGCATCAGATCTGCTCCTGATCAAGAGTGCAGCAATCAAAGCAAAAGCGGTGAGGATCATCTAAGGAATGATTTTAAAGGTACATTGGGAGAGAAATCCAGGCAGAAAACACAGGGAGCAAACTTCACAACCACTGCCATCCACCTTCCAGCACTGACAAAGTGAAGGTCCAGCCTTGTGCCCAGGCTTCTAAGTTGGCAGCTTACTTTCCTCTCTGCTTCCCACATTTTGAATTTACCTTTCCCTTATTTTTTATTCCAGAAAGATCGTTGCCGATTGCAAGCTCATGAAAAATATAAAAGGAGTTTACAGCAACATATGTATGATAAAAAAAAAAACCCCTCAGAAAAATAAAATAAAATCAGGGATCATCAGCTAACTATGAAAGAACCCTTCGCAGTGGACAGCAGAGAAATGTCGAACGTTCAACCCCTCTTCATGCATTTCTCATGCAAAGAAACAGCATAGGGACAGGGCAGCGGCACTTTTATAGCCTGGCCCCTGAGGTCATGTGGTTCCTCCCAGCTCTTCCCATCTTGTGGGATAACCTCTGAAGCAGGAAGCCTTTTATATCCCAATTTTATATCCATGAATACTCCTCTATATGATTTAGAACACTAGAAGACAAGGCTTCTAACCATGTAGGGAGTTTACATGTATTTAGAAAGGGCTCCCTGCTTCTGAAGTTATCCTGTGAATCTAGAGAAGCTGCACCATCTTTATCTGGAGCTGGAGTTTCTCACCACTCTAGGTGTGTTGGTTCTCCTGAACTTGCAGCCTCCTCCAGCAAGGGCAGGTGTCATATGTGATGCCTCCCTGTGAATCTTGTTGGTACCGAGCTCAGGAATAGGATCATTCTCTTCCTCTGAGGACTTATTTATTTGTGGGCCAATCCTCATAGGATTTAGCTTTTAAAAAAGCTAAAGGTAAAACAAATCAAGGAGCGTGGCATCCAAAGATTGAGTCTTTTCTCTGAGTACTATTTGCCTTTCCAGTCATCACGTTATATGTAAATACTCTGGTCTCCCATCTACATGGATCTTTGAATGATAATGCTTAAATTACATTTTAGTCCTTGCTGAACATTTTAAACAGCCTTGTATAACTGTCGTGAAAATGTACCATTCTAGGCAGAAAATCTATGTTAATTCAATTCTTTGCTCTGATGTTATTGGTGGGAAGGGGAGTAAAGGCATTTCACTCTCATGGTCAGATAGTGGTTACTTGACCCTAGGCAAATAGATCCTGGTAGGGCTGATTTGAGGGTTTTGCTTTACAAACAAATCTGCAAAGTTGCATGTGGAATCCAGTGATTTGGCATAACTGCCCTGTGTATTTATTTTGCTTCAGTGTTTGATCAATACACGGTTCTCCAAAACCAGTGTAGATTTTTCCAGCTGTGTTCTGTACTGAGGGGTCTGTACTTTCTTTTCTCCTGGTTCTTTCTTTGATGACTCTGTGTTGATTTTCTTTGGTTATGGTTATCACATAGGTGACTTGAAAGAAGTCTGAATTGAAAGTCAGCTCCTTCCACCTCCTGGCCCTGAATAATCATAGCTTGACTGTCAAATCTCAGGTGTCTTCCTAATGAAAGAGCAAGTGTAAATCTAGCATTGCCTGCCTTCTGTTGTGTAACATTCCCCATTCCTGCTCACCTTATCTGTTGGGCAGTGTTGCCATTGTCTGTCTTGAGATAGACAGATCAGAAATTTGGAGTGGTGTCCCAGCACACTGTTCTTTCCCACCATTTAAAATTCAGCATGACATGATGATACATTGATTAAAAAGCCACAGCTTCATTTACAAGAGGGACTGCAGTGTTAAAAAGGAACATTAGTTTTCTTGGTCATAAGGCTAGCCCTTCTCTCCCAATTTCTAATTCAATAAACCTCAAGTCTGAATGCAGCCTTACTGTGAGTCAGCATAACAATTTATATTCCCACTCCCTGCCCATCTTCTGAAGTGCAGGGTTTAGTTTGCTTCTGCCTGTGGATCCATTCTCTCCCTTTTATTCTTAGAAAACATTTTCAACTACCATCTGCTGCTAATTTTTGCAAATGACTGCATGTTCTATTGATCCATTTCAACGTGGTCTTTGCTTCTCATTCCCCAATGCATTGCTGTTTGCAATTTATTTCACAGCCCTTTCAGTTCCACATATTGAGATGTGTGCTTTGCTCTCCCTTATGCGACTACATTTTAAGATATTAATCACCCACGGCAATGCTTAGCCCTCCTCCTCAAACTGCTGTTGAAAAGGGCCATTAAAAAGCTTAAGGGATTCCTATTTAGCTGCTTTATTGTCCAACATTATTTCTCATAACACTTTTGGTAAAATAATGGCAGAGCATATTCCAGTGTTATGATTTTAGCAGCTTTATTGGCATTACGTTTTATGGGTGAAAAGGACTGGTTACCACGTTGTTTGTGAAACACTGTTTGCACAGAGCTGTACCATCATGCTTCCTTGCAAGGGACCCACAATGTTTGCATTGTTTGATATTCCTACAATTACAATGCCCCCCCCCCCCCACTGACTGAATACTAATCTTGGTCTTTTAGTTAACTGCCATTTTTCTTTGCCCCTAAATTCATAGAATGTCCAAATTGTAGAGTTGGAAGGGAACCACAAGTGTCCAGATTAGCTCCTTCTACTATAAATTATTACAGCCAAACTCCTTGCTGTCTGAAACAATCCCTTCCTTGGCCATTGAGTAACGTAGACCCCTGTGTTTCTTGAATAACACTGGTGTCATCAGAAATTATCTAATATACCAAAGCTGCAATCCCATGAAAATTGACCTGGGAGTAAGTGTTTTTGAACTCAGTGAGGTTTACTTCTGAGTTGAGATAAGGGGAAATTCAGTTCCTATGTAATCCAGACTTTTCAAAGCAGCATGAGTTCAAATTCAGTAATGTGAACAAAACTGCATATAGTAGGGCAAAATGTGCATAAAAATGAACGTGTTCGTGAAAATAACATACAAAAATGTATAATATTGTGGAAAATTTATTTGGGAAAATGGGAAATTGCACAGAAAAACATTTATTTAAGTAGAAATCATTAAAGTGCTGGTGAATTTTCAAGAGGGATTTTTTCAAATGAAAACTCACCAACTGCTGTAGAAATGCAGATAATTGAACATAAGACTGAAAACATGAGAAATTGAGAGGAACCAAAATGGACAGATTTGTCCACCCTAATACTTCCAAGTTTCCAAAAATCTATTTTGGAGAAGGAGAAAGGTGGAAGAACAGGCAGCTCACCTATGCAGACACGAGATGGAGCCCTCTCCTGCCTCCTTTCCCAAAGTAAGGTATTTTTTTGGGCGGGGGGGGGGGGTGAAGCATGAGAAAGGGAGTAGCAAGGAAGGGGGAAAGCCACACTTCAGCCAAGCCTTTTGAAAAAGCCTTGATGTGTTCTCTTGGGCATTCAACAGGAAATACTCAAAAGCCCAACTTGTTGCTATTGTTAAACTAATAGGAGTACAAGATCCTTGCTGATCTACTATGAATCATCCCAGGACCTATCCTAAACCACCTCCTGCCCATCCATGCTTAGTGGTGAGAAACTCCTGAACTTAAGCGTCTGTGTATGAATTTCAGGTTTACTGTTTTACTCTGCATTCCTTTGGGAGGCTAGAAAGGCCATGTAAACACAACGTCATCACCTAGTCCTCCATGGACAGCCATTGTGGGAAGTGGGGCACCCATCGAAGAGGCTAAGCAGAGCTGGCAAATCTGGGGGCCACTATCCCTGCATTTCCCACAACTTGTCCCCTTAAATGCAAATATTAACCTTGATCGGATCAGACTCCCTCCTTGGCTTTGTTTCAAAGGGAAAGCAGCAGCAGCAGCAGCAGCACCAACACCCCCCCCCCTTCATACTCAATATGATACACATGCATTTTAAATTGCAATATCTGAACCCCAGCAGAAAAAGTCCCCAAAGCCACAGCCCTGAGCTGCTATCCCATTTCTATTTTGCCCTTGCCCAGGAACAGCAGCAGATGGGAAAGATTCTTCAGTATAGCTGTACAATGCCTCTGAAATTGTCAATATAATGGCAAACAGAACATCATCTTTAATCAGCTGCCGGTAAACCTCCTTTTCCATCTACAAGGCCTTCTGTAGAACAGGGACAAGACAGGCTTGTCCATTAGCTTCAAAGCCATTCCATTGGGTGGCATATGGATGGCAGACTGAGGCTGGCCAGCTTGCATCAATCTAGTTTTTCCTCTGCGTCTTTCTCCAACCCATTGCCTTTCCATTCATCTGGCCTGCAAGCCCAGCCCATTCATATTGCTAATAGATGAGTCCTCATTATCTGGCCATGAGTGCAAGAAAGAAGCGTGCCGGTCCGAAAGGGGAGTACCATTTTCTGGGTAGGCTCTGTGCCTCTCCTGTGTTGCTAATCCATCTCTTTGTGGAGAAAG
Source organism: Podarcis tiliguerta (assembly GCF_965153285.1). Classification (NCBI taxonomy): domain Eukaryota; kingdom Metazoa; phylum Chordata; class Lepidosauria; order Squamata; family Lacertidae; genus Podarcis; species Podarcis tiliguerta. The sequence continues at coordinate 36,526,767 of NC_139538.1, forward strand.
GCCCCTTGCTGCAAAGAAACAATACGACTTGCATGTCATCATTAGTCTGAAAATTATAAAAGAAACCTTCCATCAGTATTGGCACAATTACCTTCCCATTCGCCTGCTCCACCTCATTAAAAGGAAAATGTTACAATTATGGCAGGGACGGGAGGAGCAGATTAATGTTCTGTTTCTAATGCATTGATGAATTGGCACTTAGTCAAAGAGATTCTTCTTTATTTTAAATGAAAGCCTGTCTTGTTTTCACACAAAAAATGTGTTATAAATAACACAAAGATAGGGAGAGTCCCCTATATCAGGGGCCCCTTGGCTGTGAATCTGTTTTCTTGATTAGCTCTCAGATAAGATGTGAAGAATAAGAAGCCAGTTAAAAGGAATCATTCAGCCTTCCTTATGGGAGAATTTCCAGAGGTAAAGCTAGGAGTTATTTTCCATATAGAATTATTGCAGACACATTCACTGGTTCATCCCTTATGTCAAACTGAACATCTTTGAGTATGGAATAAATAACATGTCTTTTTGAAATGGTGTCTTTAGTGTGGAATGGGACTTACTCCCAGGTAAGTGTGTATAGGATTGAGGCTTCATTTCTGATCTCAGAGGCTCAGGCTGAATAATAAAGGAGAACATAAATATGTAAAAAAATAGTAAAATGGGTAAGAGACATACCGTATTTTTCGCCCTATAGGACGCACCGGCCCATAGGACGCACCTAGTTTTTTGGGGGGGAAATAAAGGAAAAAAATTTTATTCCCCCCCGCAGCCGCAGGGCTGGGGCGGGGAAGCCCGAGCTTTTAAAAACGCACCTACAGTAGTTTTTAGAGGAGAAAAACAAGTAAAAAAATTCTGAATCAAATGTTGTATAAACTACTGCAGATGCGTTCCCCAAGCGCCGGGCGCTCTGCTTTCAGGGCGCCCGACGCTGGGGAAGCAGGCTGCTATCCGCAGCCTAGACAGCCCTGCAGGTCCTCCCGCAGAGCTGCCTAGGCTGCAGATGCGTTCCCCAAGCGCCGGGCGCTCTGCTTTCAGGGCGCCCGACGCTGGGGAAGCAGGCTGCTATCCGTAGCCTAGACATCCCTGCGGGTCCTCCCGCAGAGCTGCCTAGGCTGCAGATGCGTTCCCCAAGCGCCGGGCGCTCTGCTTTCAGGGCGCCCGACGCTGGGGAAGCAGGCTGCTATCCGCAGCCTAGACAGCCCTGCAGGTCCTCCCGCAGGGCTGCCTAGGCTGCAGATGCGTTCCCCAAGCGCCGGGCGCTCTGCTTTCAGGGCGCCCGACGCTGGGGAAGCAGGCTGCTATCCGTAGCCTAGACATCCCTGCGGGTCCTCCCGCAGAGCTGCCTAGGCTGCAGATGCGTTCCCCAAGCGCCGGGCGCTCTGCTTTCAGGGCGCCCGACGCTGGGGAAGCAGGCTGCTATCCGCAGCCTAGACAGCCCTGCAGGTCCTCCCGCAGGGCTGCCTAGGCTGCAGATGCGTTCCCCAAGCGCCGGGCGCTCTGCTTTCAGGGCGCCCGACGCTGGGGAAGCAGGCTGCTATCCGTAGCCTAGACATCCCTGCGGGTCCTCCCGCAGAGCTGCCTAGGCTGCAGATGCGTTCCCCAAGCGCCGGGCGCTCTGCTTTCAGGGCGCCCGACGCTGGGGAAGCAGGCTGCTATCCGCAGCCTAGACAGCCCTGCAGGTCCTCCCGCAGGGCTGCCTAGGCTGCAGATGCGTTCCCCAAGCGCCGGGCGCTCTGCTTTCAGGGCGCCCGACGCTGGGGAAGCAGGCTGCTATCCGCAGCCTAGACAGCCCTGCAGGTCCTCCCGCAGAGCTGCCTAGGCTGCAGATGCGTTCCCCAAGCGCCGGGCGCTCTGCTTTCAGGGCGCCCGACGCTGGGGAAGCAGGCTGCTATCCGCAGCCTAGACAGCCCTGCAGGTCCTCCCGCAGAGCTGCCTAGGCTGCAGATGCGTTCCCCAAGCGCCGGGCGCTCTGCTTTCAGGGCGCCCGACGCTGGGGAAGCAGGCTGCTATCCGTAGCCTAGACATCCCTGCGGGTCCTCCCGCAGAGCTGCCTAGGCTGCAGATGCGTTCGCCAAGCGCCGGGCGCTCTGCTTTCAGGGCGCCCGACGCTGGGGAAGCAGGCTGCTATCCGCAGCCTAGACAGCCCTGCAGGTCCTCCCGCAGGGCTGCCTAGGCTGCAGATGCGTTCCCCAAGCGCCGGGCGCTCTGCTTTCAGGGCGCCCGACGCTGGGGAAGCAGGCTGCTATCCGTAGCCTAGACATCCCTGCGGGTCCTCCCGCAGAGCTGCCTAGGCTGCAGATGCGTTCCCCAAGCGCCGGGCGCTCTGCTTTCAGGGCGCCCGACGCTGGGGAAGCAGGCTGCTATCCGTAGCCTAGACATCCCTGCGGGTCCTCCCGCAGAGCTGCCTAGGCTGCAGATGCGTTCCCCAAGCGCCGGGCGCTCTGCTTTCAGGGCGCCCGACGCTGGGGAAGCAGGCTGCTATCCGCAGCCTAGACAGCCCTGCAGGTCCTCCCGCAGGGCTGCCTAGGCTGCAGATGCGTTCCCCAAGCGCCGGGCGCTCTGCTTTCAGGGCGCCCGACGCTCGGGGAAGCAGGCTGCTATCCGCAGCCTAGACAGCCCTGCAGGTCCTCCCGCAGGGCTGCCTAGGCTGCAGATGCGTTCCCCAAGCGCCGGGCGCTCTGCTTTCAGGGCGCCCGACGCTGGGGAAGCAGGCTGCTATCCGTAGCCTAGACATCCCTGCGGGTCCTCCCGCAGAGCTGCCTAGGCTGCAGATGCGTTCCCCAAGCGCCGGGCGCTCTGCTTTCAGGGCGCCCGACGCTGGGGAAGCAGGCTGCTATCCGTAGCCTAGACATCCCTGCGGGTCCTCCCGCAGAGCTGCCTAGGCTGCAGATGCGTTCCCCAAGCGCCGGGCGCTCTGCTTTCAGGGCGCCCGACGCTGGGGAAGCAGGCTGCTATCCGCAGCCTAGACAGCCCTGCAGGTCCTCCCGCAGGGCTGCCTAGGCTGCAGATGCGTTCCCCAAGCGCCGGGCGCTCTGCTTTCAGGGCGCCCGACGCTCGGGGAAGCAGGCTGCTATCCGCAGCCTAGACAGCCCTGCAGGTCCTCCCGCAGGGCTGCCTAGGCTGCAGATGCGTTCCCCAAGCGCCGGGCGCTCTGCTTTCAGGGCGCCCGACGCTCGGGGAAGCAGGCTGCTATCCGCAGCCTAGACATCCCTGCGGGTCCTCCCGCAGAGCTGCCTAGGCTGCAGATGCGTTCCTGAAGCCTGGAGAGCGAGAGGGGTCGGTGCGCACCTACCCCTCTCGCTCTCCACGCTTCAGCGAAAGCCTGCATTCGCCCCATAGGACGCACCCAGATTTCCCCGTCATTTTTGGAGGGGAAAAAGTGCGTCTTATGGGGCGAAAAATACGGTAACTTAGTGCCCAACATGACCTGTTTTCCAACAATAATAACAATATCCATTACAGCCTTCTTCTGGAACTTGTGCACATAGTTACATCCCCACCACATATGCCCAAAATATTCTAAGTCACTTTGAATCACTGCAAAAAAGTAACCAATAAATTTAAAAAATAAAAAAGTTGATCACTAGTATGGGTGAAATATGGGACAGAATTGTTCAGTCCATCCCTGCTTTGGAGTGTGCCCTACCTAGAATGAACAGAAGGTTTCTCCTTACATTCCAGTATTCGAAGTGTTAATGCACTCATTTCCCAAAGAAACAGATTGAAAGAAACAGTGCACATCTTGGGTTAACAGCTTCTATTATTCAGTCCACATGCCCCTCGCCTCTGAGGCTGACCCTCACCCAGAATATGTGAGGGGCTGAGGGAAGAGGAGGAAGCTCAGATCTTGTTGAGGGAATGCCAAACCATGGTTTCGTTTTACATGTGACCCACAGTATAACCAAACTGATTCAAAACAAAGTTTTCTTCCTATTAATGAGATAATAATTTGGGGTCAGTTTACTTCTGTGTTAATGCTGAATCAAATTTAAAGCTAATGAGAGAAAATGAGTTCCTGTGGTAAGTTAGTTATTCTTGGCTCATAACTACCTCTGTGGGGAGCCATTTCAAGGCTTCTCAGTTCACAAGCTGTAGTTTTCATTAAAAGGAATCAGACAATTGGATTTTTATCTTTGCGTTTAGACCCCATTGAAGCAGATTTAGATAGCTGCCTTTAATTTTCTCCCCCACCTTTCATCTTAATTTTATCAGGGGAGGTCCATGGCAAACACACAAACTTCAATCCTGAAACATTTACTTTGTTGGAAGGAATCAGAGGAACTATATGTGGCATGAAAACTGAACTCTGTGGTCACATAAAGGGATATGGGAGTACCCCTTTAGTTAAGTAGCAGAAAGTGGGGGGTGTCTACGATTATAATTCTACAATTTATTTAAAAAGTTACCTGTTGCTAATAAGTTGGAATGCGGCTTACACAACCTACTTGACGATGTCTCCAAATGTGTCTTGCTGGGATCATCTTCCACCTCCCCATTGCCCTGCCAGTTCATGACAATCAGGTTGGCTAAAAGAGGGTCATCCCACTGTTTACTCATCCTGCCAGCTACTGATGAAAGTATAGATCATCTCACAGGAGTCACCAGCGATACTGTAGGGCACAGATGTTTCATAAGACAACACAGTACCAAGAGAACATGGATCATATTTGCTTTTCCCAGACACCCAGGGAGGAAATGCTTTGTTTATAACAGCTGAATGATCTCCCCTCTTCTTCCCCTGTGTGCTGTTCTAGGGGGTTCTCTAAGCCCCCCACCCCCAGAGCCAATTTAGTGGGACAAGAGGGAGGAAGACCCATTGCATTACTGGAAGCCCTTGAACAGGCTTCTTCTAATGGGACCAGTTAGCTGAATCTCGTCCATAATTCTCCCCATCTGGAAATTGGCCCGACAGACAAAGGAAAAATGTGGGTGCATTGAGAAGTAGAGAGAGAGAGTTGTACGTTAGTACAATTTGTGCCCTTGTACAATGTCATTACTGATCATGGGGCATATATATTAAGCTAACAGCCTCAGCTTCTAATTTCCCAGATTTGTGGAGCTTGAGCTACCATTCTAACTCTGATCAACATGAGACAACTTCTGGCAGGTTGTTTGATCATCGAAAGTATTTACTTATTGCAATTATTTATATCCTACTTTTTAAGATGCAAATCCTTCCATGATGGTTTGCAAGTAGCATGAAATTATAGTTTAAAAAAAACACAATAAGCAACATCAGCATGTAAAAAGCCAATCAGAATCCCTGCCAACCTCTGGCTGGTAGAATGGCTCTGTGGTGCATAGGGGAAAGTCCAGCAGGAAAGTCCAGAGCTGGATCAGGCTCTGAAGTGTTTATGGCCTCCCTCTCTCCTGCAGTCCTCCCCATAGGGCCAGTGGCGTAGTGTGGGTTGTCAGCACCCGGGGCAAGGCAAGTAATTTGCGCCCCCTAACCTGTGGATTTGCGCCCCCTAACCCTAACCCCCAGATGTTGCGCCTGGTGCGGCCGGGCCCCCCTGCACCCCCCACGCTACGCCACTGCATAGGGCAAGTAGTGGTACATAGCCCTTTGATATAAATGATATAAAAGTCCAGCTGGAGGAGCTCCTGAGATGGTTTTTGCCCCTCATGCTCTCTCTTTCCTGGAATCCTCTCCATAAGACAGTTGAGGTAGATGGCACTGTAGGGGAGAGGTCCAGCTGAGGTGGTCTGCACCCAGGTTCCCCTCTCTACCAGGATGCTTCTTGCAAGGCAGCTGGTGGAACTTAGGGAGAAATCCAGCTGAAACGGTATCTGAGGTGGCCTTTACCTCAGAATCGGTCATTTTTTCCTTTATGGATTGGTGGGCAAATGCCACTCTAATTTCTCAAGAATAAAAATTGCCTCTTACATTTTGTATTAATCAGTTATCATGGTCCTACAATGGCATTTATTATATTTCTATTGTATCACTCATTTGCAGCAAACCTCGGACTGTTTCAAAATGTCATGAAAACGTCACTCATGGGAAACATTCAAACTCTCATGGGAAACATTTAATTTATACAATTATTTTTATAGTCTTGACCTTCATGTCTTTAGATGTTCTCTCCATTTCCCTTTATCTTTTTGTTGGAGTGCAATACCGAAAAGAAAGAAGTACTCCACTGGGCTAAAGGTTACAGCTGCTTTCTAAATATGTGCTGCAAACACTGCGAGAATCTTTTAATGCTTGGTATAATTGCTCAGCATTAATTCAGTGGGTGAAACACTGAAGTGACCTATTCGGGCATTGAGAAATCTGGTTCCTGCGGTGCTGGGCGAAGCATGGCTTATATGATACTGCTATTAATTATGGCATGCTTCCATGGTACCTTTAACTGTGGGCATTAAAAATATTCAAAGCATTCACTGGTGCTTAGGAAGCCATATCTGTCAAAGCTCCCCCCCCCCCCAAGTCTGTGAAAGCTGTAAAAGACTAGATTCCCTTTTACAAACCAATGAGTTTCCAGTATCTTTGGCCAGCAAAGAAAGAATCCCAGCCAAGAATAGGAAGGGAAACCTACCTTTCTCTTGAAACAAAGTTTTAATTGCTTTGTTTCATCGGCAAATCAGAACCCCCTTGCCCCCTTGTTTCCCTGATGGGTGAAGGATATTCATCACATTCTTCTTATTCATGAGATAACAGCCATTGTGACATAATGTGCTTAGAGCGTTGGCCTAATACCCAGAAGACCAGGGTTCAAGTCCCCATGGCAGTCGTGAAACTCAATAGGTGATTGTGGGCCAGTCACTCACTCTCTGCCTATCCTCACTCACAGGGTTGTTGTGAGGATAAAAATGGGGAGTAGTAGAAAACGATGTACACCACTTTGAGCTCCTTAGAGGAAGGATGGGATATAAATGTATAAATAAATATTTCCTATCCAATATCATGATCCCATCATTGAGTTACACCTGCTGAGCTGTCAAATTCTGTTGCGATTGCTGTCAAATTCTGTTGTGCAAACAAAGCACAACTGTATGATGGCAAAAGTAGACAACGTTTGGTGCCTGACCGCAAGGAGGAGTAGAATCTTACCTTTAATAAAGACAAGATGGCCAAGGGCTTTTCTTTTTCTTCATTAAGAAAAAATGTCTTGCTGTTGCTTCCATGGATGGCTTGTCTGCTCTCAGCAGTCCATCAGTCTTCTGGAACATAATGGCCCATAGGAACAATGATGGTATGTCATAATAAAGATGATAATCAAACCTTCTTGGGGTCAGTATTCACTGATACAGAGCACAGGCTCCCCCCCCCCCTTTGCTGCCAATGGCAGCCATTTTGTGCTGGCACCTGCAACACTTTTATCAATATACAAGTTGATAAAGCACCCCCTCTTTTTTTAACCAAAAGAAGCACTAATTATGATGACTTGTGGCGTTCCATCTATTTACTTAGCATGAGAAGTTTACTTAGAATGAGAGGTTGGTGAAACTGTTGGTCATCCCACAAAAACAACAAAAGAAGGGGGGTGGAAATTAAGGCTGAAATAAACCTGGGGAAGCATGGGTGCAGATCCCTTGGCTTGGATGTATAAGGGTTCGGTGCTGAGTTGAAAGGGTCTATTCCAAAGGCTTCATGGAAAAGTAGAGTTCTGTGAAGGGATTTAAAGAATGTAAGGGAGATTTTCTCACAGGGGCATTCTTCTAGGATAAAATACGTCTAGAAGTTCATACACTGAGGTAAACTATCCATTTGAAGTATTTTGTGGAAAACTATGTTTATTTATATATGTATTTATATATGATTTTTTATCTTTTTAAAACTAAAAACAGGTTAATGTGGGGAAAGGACAGAATGGACACCAGAGACCAGAAATAGACTGATCCAGGCATCCCCAGGGGGTGGGCTGACTTTGTTCCTCCACCAGAGGTGTGCAGTACCACAAAGGGAATTGTGTAAACTGGGAGAAAATATGGTCTCTTGGGAGAAATATGGTCATGCCTGAGTTTCTAGGTGTTCAAACTCCAGCTGAACTTCAGTCGTCAACAACAACAACAATGAATGAACTGTGATGTGAGCTCTGACTTCAGGAGCAATTTTGTTCTCAGGGTAGTGAAGAACAGCAGCACCAACTATCTGATCTGAAACGAATGTTGAGAGAAAAAGCTGTGAAATGTTTCCTTAATTTTTAGTGTATTATCTGTTGCTAGGATGGGGGGGTTAATTTCTATTCTGAAGGGTCTGCTATCAGGTGTAGACATGTAGACACACACCTACACACACACACATTTTATTTTGGCAGGTGCAAATCCTCTATGGGGGGAATTATTCTAGCACCATAATGATGTGCTGTGTGTGTGTGTGTGTGTAAACTAATGTGTCAGCTGTGATTGGGCTGAGCTGCAACAAAAAGGAATAGACCTGGTCAAATTGTCATTCCACCCATGCTGTTGACATGTTTTATTCCTGTATGCAGACATTAATATACCAAAGCTATAAGTAAGTAAATCGGACTCAACAGGAGGGCATGCACTAGCATATTTCACAACTCTACTGGATTTACTGCAGAGCTTTGAATTCACAGCGACCTGGAAGGGGGGAAAGGCTAGACTGGCAAATAGACCTGAGATGTGTTTGCTAGAATGAATTTGAATTGACAAGTTCTTGCACAGGAAGAAAAGAAACACCACAATGAAAACAAAGTCTCAAAATACTGGCAGTGAAAGGCTGTTTTATCTTTAAATCTTGGGCTTTCCTACCAAACATTTAAATGCCATAAAATGCAATACAATGAAAAAACATGCATATGCAAATTCTATGGATGCAAAGTTGAGACGTGCCCCAAAAGTGCTTTAAAGAATAATAATATGGATCAATTTGTTGTCATTCCCTTTCTATTCCAAATTCACCCACTAGAGGCAGCATCCTAATTTTAACCCAGCAGCAATGAGGATCAGTCCTTTGCAAAGGGGAAAGTGCTGTAATGTATCTACCACAATCTTGACAATAATGGGTGTTTTCTCTAGAATTCCAGGGATAATTTACAGAGTCAGGTTAAGTGTGACGGGACTCACAGCTTTCCTCGTGATAAACTGCTGCCAGCATTTGATTGCTCATTTGTATGAAGCCATTATAACAGATCCACTATCACAAATCATCAAGATGTGATGAGAGAGAATGATCTGTGATAGCAAACCCTTCATAATGGTGCTACTGAATAAGCAATGGTGGGATAGCTACAGGTTATCCTGTGGAAAGCTCTCAGTTCTGTCTGATAAGATTATAAAGTGAATTGGTCCTAAATAAAATGCTCCAATGGGCTGATAACCTAATGGGACCCAGATAGATATAGCATGGTTATTTCTCTGGGAAGGATAAACCTGTCATTCCTACTGGCAGCAAAGGTACACCCAAATGTTGCAGTGTCTGAGGAGGGGGAATGATGCTAAATACTAGAATTGTGAATCCATGGATGCTTCCAGAAGGGTCTTTCATGTGGAATTGATGCTCCTCAAACATTCAAGGTTTTTTTGCAAGAGCCACGTGGTGTCATTGCCGTCAAAATGCCAAGCCATATCTCCCCTCCTCTCATTTAATCCAGATTTACCCTTTCTGGGGAAAATACAATTAACTGAAGAAGAAAAAAAGTGTTGCCACTATGTTCCCACCTGCAATATCTCCACAACATTCATGATATTAAGCCCCAACCTAGAAGAACCTTTAGTGGGCAGAAGCACATGTTGCAAATCTTGCAGAGGTTTCTCACTAAAACGAATCCCTGTTATTTCAGGCCACATTAGGCCTACCTAGAAGCTGTTAATTTGCAGCATGCATAAATGAGGTGGAGTTCTTCAGAGCTGAGAAATGTACAGATCCAGTATGGTGTAGTGGTTAGAGAGCTGGACTAGGACCTGGGAGACTAAGGTTCAAATCCCTGCTCATCCATAAAGTGGTCAGCCACAGTCTCTCAGCCTGAGCTGTCTCACAGGGTTGTTGTGAGGATAAACTGGAGTAAGGGAGAAGAAGAAGCCACCTGGAGCTCCTTAGGGGAAAGGTGCCTGCAAGGGCTCATATAGTTTGATGTTGGTTTTCCTTCCCTCTTTGGCTACTCCAGCAAAGCCATGTGTGTGTGCAGGGATATAATAGGGAGTACTTGATTCAAGAGACGTGAGGTACGGCAGGAGCACAGATGCTAATCTAGTTCTGCCATATATCCAGATTTTGGTGGACATTACAGGGATTTCAATGGTGCTGGAGGAGACTCTTGAGAGTCCCAAGACTCTTGAGACTGCAAGAAGATCAAACCTATCCATTCTTAAGGAAATCAGCCCTGAGTGCTCACTGGAAGGACAGATCGTGAAGCTGAGGCTCCAATACTTTGGCCACATCATGAAAAGAGAAGACTCCCTGGAAAAGACCCTGATGCTGGGAAAGATGGAGGGCACAAGGAGAAGGGGACGAGAGAGGATGAGATGGTTGGATAGTGTTCTCGAAGGTACCAGTATGAGTTTGACCAAACTGCGGGAGGCCGTGGAAGACAAGAGTGCCTGGCATGCCCTGGTCCATGGGGTCACGAAGAGTCGGACACGACTAGACGACTAAACAACAACAACAACAGGGATTTCAAAGGCAGATTTGACATCCGCTCATCAATTTTGGGGGTGTCCTGGTTTTTACTTTTTGAAATATGGCAACCCTAGATAATGCATGCAAGCACTCAAGGCCTATTTCTGTAGCCCCACACCATCTTGCTCCATGCATCAGAAGCAGGTGCAGATAACCTAGTCCAACCATTGCAAGGACTGGCGGATGACTGATGACGGTTCCAGCAAGGAAGGCAGATGGGGTGCCGCTAGAAAGTCGAGAAGGAGCTGGCCTGGCTGTGAAAACCAAAGTGATAAATTGAGCTCATATCAAGAAGAAAATTACAGTGTTGTCCACAATGGACCCAGGAGACAGGTTATGCGAACAAAGTTCCTGGGAGCTAGGTTGATGGGTTTCATCAGCAACAGCCACTTATTCACTGAGCTTTTATTTTTATGTGTGACGGTGCTGTTCTCACCACTGTGGGAGACAACTCTGCCTAGAGGATGGAGCACAAAGTTGGAGGTGTTTTTCAACAAGCGGCAACCCCGGTTTTCTCATGTGTGTGAATGGAGCCACTGCATCAGAATAAAAGTCTACAAAATAAGCTGCTGATGTAACAGAGTGGGAGCAAATGTTCATAAGCCTGGAAAACAGGCTTATGTTTTCCTTTCTGCTCTGTATTCATTGCATGCAACATTGCTTCTTTTCTGCTGCACTTCACCTTCTGCCCAACACCATGTTATTTGTCTCACTGTCCGCTGTAGTGAAATTATGTAAGTTACATAATTTATTATGTACATTACATAAGTTACATTGTCATAGGTTCTTTGAACCCATTCATTTCAGCGCACAGGAAGTGTGATGCAAATAGCAAGGGGGAATATACCCATTTAAATATTGTTTGTGGACTGCAAGGAACAGCAGTGGTGAATACCAACTGTATTTCCTGGATTGATTTCTGTTCTAGGCATTAGAAAAATAAGTGAACTTTGGCCATTTGCAGTCCCATTTCTGTTTCATTTAGCATTTTCAGACAGTCCAAATTGAGCCATTATTACATAGTAAAATATATATATAAAGTGCCAGCAGCAGAGTTTTTATGTTTTGATGTGCGTATACACACTGCATCCAGACTAGCAGCCATTGGATAGAAGTGGGCTGATATTAGCAGTAATGATGTGGTACATGCCACATGTAAGGCGCTACATACCTTCAAAACTATACTACAAAGTCAGGCAAGCGTAGCATGGGGAAAGCCCCAGGCACAAACTCTGCATTGAAGCCCAGCTTTAGAGGCAATGCCATTTCCTTTATGGAGCATAAAGCCGCTTGTTCAAATGTGAGAGGGAAGCACCCCTTTGTGTGATGCTTTGGTGTCTGTCCCACAACGCCTTATTACAGCAAAACTGGAGCTCACAGCCTAACATGGAGATTGCTGTGCTTTTGTGTGATAGGAAATGGAGGGTTTGAGGGCACGGATTCCACGAAGGTGAAGCAGATGGGCTCAGCATCTGTCAAGAGAAGAAAGGGGGCAGTTTCTGGAGCAGCATGAAGGGGTGAATTCTCCAGGCACCTCTGCCTGGCAACCTAGATTGAAAAGCAGGGCCACGTTTCCTTCAAGGAAGCCACTGAAAAAGCAAAAGAGGAGAGTTAATGGACTTGATTGAGCAACACGGAAGACGAGTGGAAATTGCTGAGGCAGCTCCATTCTGTGTCTTTGAACATTAGACTTTGAAAAGTGGTAGAGAAAATCTAAAGGAATTAACAAGGACTACTGGGAAATTACTCAGGAAGAACTTCGAGTGTTCTTGACTTTGACAAACTTTATACAGGGAGAGGTGTTTGCCCATGTCCACATGTATGTGTTGCAAAAATTGTTTTCTCTTGCTTCTGGAGAAAAGAGATGGGTTTTTTTTTTTTGTAAGCTACTTAGAGGTTATATTCCCAGTCAAGGAATATAATTGTTGGTAATATAAAATACATAAATATGAACATAGTAAACAAGTAAATAAAATAAACTATGGGCTGAGAAATATGTGTTCCTTTCCACCCCACCCCGGAGATCAGCAAATGTGGGGATCACATGCACCCTGTATACTTGGAGGTGAGTAAGAGAAATGCAAATGGGAAGCTTCAATATTGTGTTGTATGAAGGGGCATTGGTGGACATAGAGAAAATCCCTGGCCTAGGGCCCAGTCTGATGACTGATTCGCTTTGAACTAGTCATCTCTCGCCCTCCTCTGCAAAATGCAATAAATAGTACCAAGCTTCCTGTTTTTCATGGAAGCTGTGAGGATTCCTAACATGATGTGTGTATAGTGTGTGTGTGTGTGTGTGTGTGTGTGTGTGTATTTAAAACCACTTTTTTTAATCCTAGGCATACTTTCCTGGGAGTTAGCCTCACCCAAACATGGTGGAGCCCACATCCACGTAAATGTGCATAGGGCCAAATTGAAGTTATCTGCACAAATATTTAACCGTGTATCACATGTGCAGCCAGGATAGGAAAGGGAAGGGGGAGGAAGTTTCCCAGTATTTGTCATTAATTTTCGTTGTCTGACACAGAATAGAAGCAGCCTCTTTAGAAAGCAACAGCCTTCACTAGAAAGAGGACCCAGCATTGCTTCTAATGGGGGTGGGGGCAAACTGTTATGCACCTATGTCTATATTTTGACATCTAAATAGGCACCTCATTTCCATGAACACTTGAGTGCTTGTCAGACCCTATTTTCCTTTAACTGCTGTGATCAATACTTGTGTAAATAGGACCATTTCCTCGTTTGTCTAGGTAAGGATTTAAAAGCCTGTTTAGCTAGCAATTTCAGAAAACTTTCCCCTCTGCTTTAGAGTTAAAATCATAGAATATTAGAACTGTAGAGTTGGAAGAGACCCTGAGAATAACCTAGTCCAACCCCCTGCAATGCAGGAATCTCAAGTAAAGCATCCATAACAGTTGGATATCCAACCTCTGCTGAAATACCTCCAAGGAAGGAGAGTCCACCACAATCCGAGGGAGTCTGTTCCACTGTCTAACAGCTCTTACTGTCAGGAAGTTCTTCCTGATATTTAGTCAGAAACTCATTGCTTGTAACTTGGTTGGGGTCCTATTCTCCGGAGTAGGGGAAACAAGCTTGCTCCATCTTCCATGTGACAGCCCTTGAGATTTCTTTGTGGCACTTTAGCGGAAATGCTCAGAGTTCCAGGTTCTTCAGTGCAGTATATTTATTGTGAGCTATATATACAAATATCTACAGGCTATAATACACGAGCAGTTCATACAGTCAAACAGAGTACCTGGCTGCACCTTAAGGCAAATAGGAAGACCTTTCTATTTCTCTCTCTCTGCCCACACTCCTCTACACCACCACCCTTACTGCTGGACTGGTTTCCCTTTTAAACCGATGACAGCCAATCAACTGTCAGCACATTACTGCTGAGTCATTCTGACCCAGCACTTCCAGAGAAAGTATTGTAGGCTGATTGCATCAGCCAGTTGCATAAGCTAGCAAACTCAAGCCTGCAGACTTACTGTCTCACACAGCATTCTGTGAATTCTGACAATTTGAAGATGGCGATCATATCTCCTCTCATCCTCCTCTTTTCCAGGCTAAACATTACCAGTTCCCACAACTGTCCTTCATAAGGCTTGGTTTCCTGAGACTTGATCATCACGGTTGCCCTCCTCTGCACACAATCCACCTTGTTAATGTCCTTCTTAAATTATGGCACCCAGAACTGGACACAGTGCTCCATGTGGAGTCCAACCAAAGCAGAATAGAGTGGAGCTACTACTTCTCTTCAGCCGGACCCTATACTTCTGTGTTTGTTTGTATTTAAATATTTTTTATTAAAGATTTTCCTTGTTTACAAAAGCACATGCATGGTCTCTTTCTTCAGGTTGTGCGTTCAAGAGATCAGTTACATTTGTTGTGAGATATTAGTGTTATATGCAGTATAGGGTAAGGAAGAAGAGGGGGGACGGGAGAGTGGGAGTGGGGTGGTAAAGCTTATGTTCTTTTACTTAGTGTATGCATGGGGTTTAGTGTTAGCGTCACTTGGGTAGGTTCTCTTTCTATTCACTTGTTATGTTTCCTTGGTGGTGAGAGAGGGGGAGTTGTTGAGTTAAGTTAGCCATATTGAATCATATGCTGTTGGTGGGTTCATGTTGTCTTGTTGGGCTGTGTATGTGATAAAGGGGAGTCATACCAGAGTGAAGGCATCCTCTTCTATTTCTCCCTATGTCAGTTTCAGTGTATTGGTTAGCTTTTTTAGTAAGGCTGTTTCCCATATTACTTGATAGCAGTGGTCCATGTTTATTCCCGACAGGTCCCTCCAGTGTCTGGCTGTGATGTTTCTGGCTGCTGAGAGTAGGTGAGTTATGAGCTCTTTATAGTGTGAATGAGCATTGTTAGCTCAGTAGGGCCAGTTCTGGGGTGACTTCTAGTACCTGTTTAGTTATTTTGCTTATTTCTTATATGACTGTTGTCCAGAAGAGTTGGGTTTTGGGGCATTCCCACCACATGTGGAAGTATGTGCCTGTGGATGTGCAGCCTCTCCAGAATTTTGGTGAGGTTCCTGGGCATATCAGCGCCAGTTTCTGTGGTGTTAGATACCATCTGTAAGTGAGTTTCAGAGGGAGGTCTTTTATTCTCATGGATATGGATTTAAAGGGAGGTTTATACCACATTCTAGTCCATTGGGTGGGGTTAATTTTGTCGCCTATGTCGTCCTCCCATTGATTTTTGATTACGTCAAGGGGGTTTGTGGGGCTTTGGAACAGTGTTTTGTATATTGTGTATACCATCCCTTTGCCATGCCCCATTGTTGTTAGGAGAAGGTTTTTGAAGGTGTTCAATGGCCTAGTGGCTGTTGATTTTATTACTGGCTTGTTTAAGAAGGCATGTAGTTGGTGGTGTGTTAGCCAGGGTATTTGGATGTTCCCTAGTTTGTTTTATACTTCTTGTGTTGATGTGGGTTTGTTATTTTTGTAGAAGTCTACTAAACAATATAGGCTTTTGGCTTGCCAGGTTTTTATCTGGAGATTTTGTGCTGCGTGATGGAATAGTGGGTGGTGAGCCAGGGGATCAGTGAGGATGGGGTTGGGGACAGTTTGCCTACTTCTTCCTTCCATGCTTTATGCATGATCTGTGTTAACCTGTTTAGTGTTGTGGGGATTTTCCTTAGTTTGTTTTGGAGGTAAGGGTATGCTGTGGTGGGAGTGCTTTATATTATGTCTCTCCAAGTGTACCCATTGCTTCGTCTCATCTTCTAGAATGTATGGGATTATGTGGGGCACCTGCTTGGCGATGAAGTATATTTCTGTGTTGGGGTTGCCCATCTTCCTTCTGAGGTGGGAAGGCGCAGGTGTTTGGGGCTTATTCTTGGCTTTTTGTGAGAGAAGATAAACGAGTGTAGTTTTTTTCTGCCATTTGCAAAGTTAGGTTGATGGAATCCAGATTAGAAGGGTTTGGAATAGGTAGGTCAGTTTTGGAAGGGTGATCATTTTGATCATGGCTATTTTACCATAGAGAGTGTAGTTAATATTGTTCCATCTCCTCAGGTCATTGTTAATTTTTCACCACAGGGGTTTGTAATTGTGGAGGTATAGTTTGATGAGGTTTCTGGTGATTTGTACCCCTAAGTATCTGAAGAGTTTTATCTTTTTGATGTTGGAAAATTCCTTTTGTATATGAGGTGGAGTGTTGAAACACATAGTCTTAGACTTTGCAAAGTTGACTTGTAGGCCCAATTCCATTGTGAGTGTGTTGAGTTCTTTGGTTAAGGTGGTTGCTGTGTGGGGTCTAGTGTTGTGATCATCAGGTCATCTGCAAAGAGCCCTAATTTATAGGTTTTGCCTTTTATTTCTACTCCATTGATGTTTGGGGCTGCCTGGATTCTGTTGATGCAGCCTAGAATAGCATTAGCTTTCTTTGACTGCTGCATCACATTGTTGACTCATGTTAAGCTTGTGGTCTATGAAGACACCTGGCTCCTTTTTACTTGTACTGCTGGCAAGCCAGATGCCCCCCCTATTGGTGCATCTGTTTCTTCCTGCCTAATATTTGCACCTATTGAAATTCAGTTTGTTAGTTGGGGCCCAGCTCTCTAATCTTTTAAAGGAACTTGAATCCTGATTCTGTCTTCTGCAGCATTAGCTACCCTTCCCAGTTTGGTGTCATCTGCAAATTTGATGTTATTCTAGTGGCAGTATTCATGTATACTTTTCCATTAAATAAATCTGATGTCTAATCAGCATCCCCTGCACTCTGAAAAACAAGTTGGTTCCCCACACAGCTTGATCTTGGTTATGGCACGTTACGTAGATGCTAATAAGTTTTGCCCAGCACAGTGTTGCCCTGAGGCTAGTAAGATTCAAATTATCCAGGGGATACAGCATTACTGAAAATAATACAAATAATTCAGGGGCTGGTATTCCTTTATTTATTGGATTTTGTAATTGGATAGAGTAAGACTGGGCAGCTGGGATAAAAATAATTGATAGTTCTTGTCCACTAGCAAATGATTTTCTACTGATCACCAGTGCAAGTGGATAGCATTAAAAATGAAATGAACGGGGGGGAAACAAACAAAAATGAATGTTTTCTAAAGGCGATGAAAATGTACACACTTGATTTTCTGTCTGGAATCACATATCAGATGGAGCAATTTTAAGTAATCAGATTTCTCTCCATGGTATTACATTATTTTCAAAGTAGAAATGCTTGGTTTATACCCAAACTCAACTATAAATCCCCATTCAAGCAGCTTTCCCTGAAATGCCTCGGTTTTCAGTATATGCTGACTTTTAAATCAATGAACCCTTGTCACAAGCTGGATGGCTACACACAAAGTTTTACAAAAATATTTGTAAATCAAGGCCGCTTTCCTACCTTAACTACAGTGGTACCTCGGGTTACATACGCTTCAGGTTACATACGACTCCTCTAACCCAGAAATAGTGCTTCAGGTTAAGAACTTTGCTTCAGAATGAGAACAGAAATAGTGCTGCGGCGGCACAGCGGCAGCAGGAGGCCCCATTAGCTAAAGTGGTGCTTCAGGTTAAGAACAGTTTCGGGTTAAGAACGGACCTCCGGAACGAATTAAGTTCTTAACCTGAGGTACCACTGTATGCTCATTTGAGGGCCAGTTTACATGTTATTATCACAGCATGAAATGAGTTTGAACCAGTTTCCATGTGGTACAACTTGCCATGCGGATTGTCCACATCCTGTGGAGATGCAGGATAAGTGACTCTATCAATTTCAGTTTCTCCTAGTTTCTCGTTTTTCAAGTCTTATGTTCAGTTCTCCCCCTTTTGACTTCATTTTTCAATGTTTTTTAAGTCCCTGGTATTCTAATGTGAATATCTAATGTACATTTTCGTACGCATTTTTGTCTAATATATACATTTTTGCAGCAAATATTCCCCTAATATTTATCCCCCCATATAATGCATTTTTGTATGTGTTATTTTTACTAACATGCATTTTTATGCACACTTTACTTTAGTATAGACATTTTTCTGCACATTACTTGGCTGGAGAACTGCAGTACAAATTTCAGAGAAGTGAAAATTTCAAATGATTGCCATGCTTTGGTTCGCACATTGTTTCAGGAAGTGCAAACTGAATTAATTTCACTTCCTATCCCTAGTGGAGACTAATGTAGGATGCAAGGCAGGAGGGAGGGGGCACTAAAGGCAGTTCATCTGCCTATCCAATGCCCTACTGGGCTCATACTGGCAGAGTGGGTGGGTGAGGGCTCTTGTGCACCTGTGCCCTATTCCTGTTTTATTTTATTTTATTTAAAAACCTATTTCCCTATCATTGAGGAAGTAGGAGGAAAAGAAATCAAAACAAACTACAGAAGGTTCAGGGTTGCCATAATTTATTCCATTGTATGGGTAAATGTGGTGGTGGTGGGGCCTAAGAACCTTTGTCCCAACACACAATTTGCTCGCGTTTCAGATAAGCTGGGAAATGGGTATCCGTGAGATAAATGCAGATTGAGAATTGTGTTGGGACATGCAGAAATTTCAAAAGCTGGTGGATAACTAAGGCTGCAATCCAAACCATATCTACTCAGAACTAAGTCTCATTGAGTTCAGTGAGGTTTGCTCCCAGGTAAGTGAGGTTAGGATTGCAGCCTAGGTTCAGAAGGTGCAGATTAGGTCAGTTCCTATTGGAATTTTATTGTTGTTGTTGTTTAGTCGTGTCCAACTCTTTGTGACCCCATGGACCAGAGCACGCCAGGCATCCTGTCTTCCACTGCCTCCCGCAGTTTGGTCAAACTCATGCTGATAGCTTTGAGAACACTGTCCAACCATCTCGTCCTCTGTCATCCCCTTCTCCTTGTGCCCTCCATCTTTCCCAACAAGATCAAATTCCGCCCTGCACCCACACGAAGATTTACCACATCATTTTGCCTCTGATATTTAACCCAGCTTTCATGCTTTCTTCCCTCCCCTTTGTATTCAACACCAGCTGCCTTGTTATTGTTGCCCTCCCCTTCACGTACATCAACATCACACCCTTATTTCTTTCTCTGCCCTCAGAAACTAAAAAGTATGTATGTTTCAGGCATATCTCACAAGCCCATGAAATGAACAAAACAAGAAGCAGGCAGCTCTTTGGGCAGGCAGTGAGGGTGGGGAAAACAGGTAATTTCTCGTCTCCACAAGGCATTCTCAATTCTCATGACAGTCAGTGCTTGCTTTCAGGCCATGGATGAAAAGCAAAAACATTTCATTTGCTCCTTGAACATTGAAGCCATAGATCATGGCCATGTTCCCTTGGAGACTGGAAATGGGCTTTTGTGGGGGAACTGAGGCTGTCCTTCAAAGAAGCTACTCTTTCGCTTGCTTTTAATCAGAAGTGCACTATCAGATATTTCTTCCAACACCAGATAAATCCAATGCAGCTGGGCCTGTTCCAGACCTTATCGAGGCCCACTTGGTAGCAGGAAATAGAGTTTCTGACACAGAGTAAATCCTGGACCTTTCAGTGTTAAACTAGAGCACGCACTGTCAGTGATGTGTGAATGTAACCATTGGCCAAACATGGGCTGCCATAAACCAGATGGCTGGATCTGATAGCTTTTTATCAGGGATGGGGAACATGTGGCTCTCCAGATGTTGTTGGACTTCCAACTGCCATCAGTCCTGATCAGGATGGTGAAAGTTCAGTAAACATGGGAGTTGTAGTGCAGCAACCTCTGGAGGGCTACAGGTTCTCCATCTCTACATGATATTTTCTGTGCGATAAGTCTTTCAAAGGTCTTCTTCTTCTTCTTCTTTATATCCCGCCCATCTGGCTGGGCTTCCCCAGCCACTCTGGGCAACTTCCAACAAAATATTAAAATATAGTAATCCATCAAACATTAAAAGCCTCCCTAAACAGGGCTACCTCCAGATGTCTTCTAAAAGTTGTTGTTCTCTTTGACATCTGGTGGGAGGGCGTTCCACAGGGTGGGTGCCACTACTGAGAAGGCCCTCTGCCTGGTTCCCTGTAACTTGGCTTCTCGCAGTGAGGGAACCACCAGAAGGCCCTCAGCGCTGGACCTCAGTGTCCAGGCTGAACGATGGAGGTGGAGACGCTCCTTCAGATATACTGGACCGAGGCCATTTAGGGCTTTAAAGGTCAGCACCAGCACTTTGAATTGTGCTCAGAAACATACTGGGAGCCAATGTAGGTCTTTCAAGACTGGTGTTATGTGGTCTTGAACAGATATCCCTCCTAATAGGGAAGCTATATTTTTAACATACCTGTCCCCTCTTACGCCTCTCAGAGATGCATTAGCTAAAGTGAGGGAAGAGGTCAAGCACTGGCCAGCTTGTGGTGAAGACAGGGGTAACATTATTAACAGAAAAAACAAACAGAAAAAGGTTTTTTGTGCCACCTTGAAGACCTACCAATTTTATTATGGCATAAGCTTTC
Source organism: Podarcis tiliguerta (assembly GCF_965153285.1). Taxonomy (NCBI): domain Eukaryota; kingdom Metazoa; phylum Chordata; class Lepidosauria; order Squamata; family Lacertidae; genus Podarcis; species Podarcis tiliguerta. The sequence continues at coordinate 36,547,249 of NC_139538.1, forward strand.
ATAGGCTTGGGTCCATTTCTTGAGTCACAACTCATGAAGTGGACTCTAGTCCACAAAAATGTACGTTATAATAAAATGTATTTGTTTTTAAGGCGCCACACAATTCTTTTGTTCATTTTGATGCAACAGACTAACAGAAATACCCCTCTGGAAATTCTTAACAGTGTTTGCAATAGGTTTTTCACTTGTGCTGTGAATCGGGATTGGCAGCTTGTCGCAAAAATGTGCACAGAGGCAAGTTAAATGCTGGATCAGTAAGCAGCCTTTCCCTTCTCCCCACCAACATCTTTTTGCTTCAGGCTGGCTTAAAAATATTAAAGCAGTATATGTGTGTGGTGGATGACCCATATTTTACTGGCCTTCAGAACCAGGCAGAAATCTTTTATGCCTCCTCAGTGAAAACTATAGACACATTTACAAAAGAAATATGACAGAACTCTGCACTGCTAACTAGAGAGCACCTACTATGTGCCTCTTCTTCTGCAATACTGTGTGACTCCCTCCTTCTTCATCGTGGGATTCAATGACCTAACAAGACCAAGGAAAACCCCATCCTTCTGGAAAGTCTTTCCATAATTATTCCACAATATGTATTTTTTTAAAAAAAGAATGTGTGTTCATCGTCTTCATCTTATACAAATAATAATGAACTTCTAAATAACAGTTGCAAAATTACTCTGGGGACTGAGCAGGTTGTATATAAGTTATATTGTATAGATGCTAGCTAATATATCCACCACCAATAGACAGGCTTTTCCTAACATGCTGGAAAGGTAAAGAAGTGTGAGATACCCCCGAGACATACCTACTTTTCGGTTTCTGAGGGCAGAGAAAGTGTGATGTTTCCTCTGCCTCCCAATGCTTATTCTAGGGCAGAAAATGTGTGAGATAACCAGCCTCATATCACCAACATGCTTAAGTCTCATTAATGCAAGACAGGGTTAATGCATAGAGTAAGCTGTCCTGCCAGGCTTAGCTAGGTCAGTTCCACTCACCTTGGGAGAAAAGTAATCAAAGTCTTTGTCCACTTTCAGTCTACCAAAGAAGCTCAATGTATGAGGTTTGAGGTGGTTGCTGTAGCTCAGACCACATGGCTCTAACAAGCCTGCCTTGTGTTCCCTTACCAGTACTTTTAGGAACCTTCATCACTGTAACTATGCCAAGTTTTACTGTTGGTGTTTTCTGACTGATGTATGGGAAAGCACCTGAAGCTGGCCTTTGGAGAATGAGTAAACTATTTTCAACTCACCAAACATGTACTGTTTTTCTATGCTGGGGCAAGCTTTGGAACTCACAAGGGCATATGTTAAAAGTCCAGCAGCCTGTATTTCCATGCTTTCCTTTGCTGCATGTTTTGTGATTTTAAATCTCTGCTGAGATTCTCTCCCCAAAGAGCACTCACCCCAAACCTGGATCTTGACATCCAGGAACCCTCCTTTTTATAGACACATTTTTCCTTATACATTATACCAACCAAATGTGTGTGTGTTTTCAGAGCTGCAAAAGGTGTCTTGCAACTCCATTGCACTGCAACCATTCCATTTAAGCAGGGGAGAAAAACCTCCAAAATGGTTCTTCCCAGCATTGCAAGATGGATATGATGTGCCATAAACACATTTACAGGAAATAGAAAGTAAGTCCCTTGGATTCTCAGATAGCATGCTTAGGTTTTGCGGCCAACATTCTGTGATCCATTTGCATTGGATCATTGGACTCAGGAGTATATGATTTGCAGCTTTAACTTGATTGCAGTTTAGGGCCTGTGGGGAGGTAGCAAATGCTCCATCAAACTATGCATTTAAACCTAGGTAAGGGAATGCTTGTGGAGCGTTTTTTTAAAAATTATTCACTTCTTGCCCTCCCTCTAAGGAGCTTGAAGCAGTTTTTGTTTTGCCTTCAAATAAACCTGTGACAAAGGCAGACTGAAAGATTGTGATAACACCAAGGCCACCCAATGAGCATCACAGCTGAAGGGGAACTGCGCTTGAGTTTGCCACTTCTGAAACCAGCCCACTCCACATTGCATCATTGTGACTCTCCATGCTGCATTGCTCCTTAGGGTTTTTTATACACCGAAGTGAAGATCAGAATGCCCTTCCCCCTCCATCTACCTGTGACTTATTTTAAATGAGATTCAGAGTTCAAGGCTGCATGCAAGGAAATGGAACACATCTGAAATCTGCTGCAAGATGTTAATAGCAGCAACAACAAAATAATTTCAGTAATATACAATTTTAATACCTTATTTGTGAAGGACAGGTTAGAAATCTAGCAACAACAACAAATTTTTCACCTGCCTTTCAATATGAGCTTCTAGGATGGATTGTAACAATTAGAAAATACAATGTTAAAACCACTATTGCTCTTACTATTATTATTAAAATAAAATATTAAATTCCAAAAAGAAATCAAATTAAAACCAAATCAAACAAATGACATTCAGGGGAAGAGGGCAGTTGTAAACACACAGCTCTCAGTTTTAGTGGACAGTAAAGTGTGGTGAGGGCAGTCAACTGACCTCCAGTTGCCTGTGTTTGCACTGCACAAACCTCTCCTCTCTCCACCTCTTCCTCTCTCCAGCTAGGTATGTAGCTGCAGTGCAGGCAAGCAAAAGACAGAGGAGTGCTACCATGCCAACCTTACATCCACTACTGGATCTCAGGTGTCAAAGGCCGGGAAAAGAGGTATGCAATCTACATATGATGAAATCCACATAATGAAGGTGCCAGGTACACCTTTGTTGGGAGTAAATGCCACAGCTTAAGAGTTGCTTCAGAGAATGCCCTCTCTGGGCTGCCACCCTCTGAACCTCTGAAAACAGCTATGAGGGCTCCCTCTGCCCTCACAATGGAAATCCACCAAGCACCCTTGTTTCTTATTTTTAGACCTCTCTTGGAAACTTTCTTGCCTCAACCGGCCTTTTCAGCTGGATGAATGATATGTGATTGGCCAGTTCCTTATGATGTTATGATGATGTGGGTGGCGCTGTGGTCTACACCACTGAGCCTCTTGCGCTTGCCAGTCAGAAGGTTGGTGGTTCGAATCCCCGTGATGGAGAGAGCTCCCGTTGCTCTGTCCCAGCTCCTGCCAACCTAGCAGTTCGAAAGCAAATTGCACAAGTGGAAAAATAGGTACTGCTGCAGCAGGAAGGTAAACGGCATTTCCGTGTGCTCTGGTTTCCGTCATGGTGTACTGTTGCACCAGAAGCAGTTTAGTCATGCTCGCCACATAACCAGGAAAGCTGTCTGTGGACGAATGCCGGTTCCCTTGGCCTAAAAGCGAGAAAAGCGCCGCAACCCCATAGTCGCCTTTGATTGGACTTAACCGTCCAGGGATCCTTTACCTTATACCTTTCTGCCTTTCTGCTTTTACGTTTTTTCTTGTGTTTCTTGTGATCTTTCTATTTGCTGTACGCTGCTTAACTGTTTACTATACAATTTATCAATATATATTGTTCCTAAAAAAGATAAAGTCTGAGAAGTTACAAAAAAACAACAACTTCTATCTCTTCCTGGTGGACCTTGGAAAACCATGTTGGCAGATGGCAGTTAGTTTCATTCTAGGTAATAAGAATTTATAAAGAGCCTTTTTTGGAAGAGTGTGGGGATGCGGGTGGTGCTGTGGGTTAAACCACAGAGCCTAGGACTTGCCGATCAGAAGATCGGCGGTTCGAATCCCCGCAATGGGGTGAGCTCCCGTTTCACAGTCCCAGCTCCTGCCAACCTAGCAGTTTGAAAGCACATCAAAGTGCAAGTAGATAAATAGGTACTGCTCTGGTGGGAAGGTAAATGGCATTTCCGTGCGCTGCTCTGGTTCACCAGAAGTAGCCTAGTCATGCTGGCCACATGACCCGGAAGCTGTACACCAGATCCCTTGGCCAATAAAGCAAGATGAGCGCCGCAACCCCAGTCGGCCATGACTGGACCTAATGGTCAGGGGTCCCTTTACCTTTACCTAGTGACCCATGCAGTTCAGCATCCTGTTTTCACAATGGCCCCAGACAGGACCTGAGTACCACAGCACTCTCCCCACCTGTGAGGCTCTGCATCTGGTACCCAGAGGCATATTGGCTCTGAAACAGTCACCCTGCCCTTCAGAAGAAAGTACTTTCTAATTTGGCCTTTCCCTTCCAACTTTCCTTTTCAGTCTGGCTGTGGAGCGAGCGGTGTTTTTATTTTTTTGGTAAAGTATATTTTATTGTTTGTCACCTGCAGCACTTGAGAAAAATTACACAAATCCATCAAAGTAATGAATCTCCTCAGCAGCAACAAATAGACAAAGACAGACAGGCTCTCATCGGAAACAAGGCATCTTTAAAAATTAATGACAAATAAATGGCTGTTTGTGCTTTACCTCACTGCAAGGAGGCCTGTGTGTGCCACCAGACGATGGGAATAATGCAGGGTGTACGGAATTCTTCCCCGCCTTGTAATGCTAGTGTTGGTTACCATCTATCTGCGGTTCGATGACACCAGTCAGAGGCTTTACGTACGAAATTGATTTGATTTGCTCAAATCCATGAAAGGCAGGGGAGCATGGTCTATTGGCTAAAACAATTGATTAAGGTGACGGAGTTGATATCGCTGCTCTTTGTAGCAATGCAGGAGCTTTCAGGATGGAGCAGTCATGGGACGATGTTGCTTAGTGACGGGTTGATACTTGTTAGAATGAGACACATCTGCAACATGGGGCAAAGGAAGGCGCAAAAGCACATGGGGAACGGAAGCTGAGAGCGAAATGGAAAGCCATGCAATCAGAATAATCGGATCTTAGAGTTGGAAGGGATTCAAGGATCATCTAGTCCAACCCCCTGCAATGCAGGAATCTCAACTAAAGCATCCATTACAAATGACTATCCAATCTCTATTTAAAAACCTCCAAGGACGAACAGCTCACAACCTCCCAAGGAAGTCTCTTCCACTGTCAAAAAGCTTTTAGGTCCACTAGAACACACCAGCTCTCCTTCAGTTCCTTAATATTGATACCTTCCAGATCCCTTTCAAATGCCACTATCAGTAACTAGATGCAGATAATCTCTCAGTGGTGTTAATCAAATGGTTCCTTCGGGGTCACAGCCTCATCCACTGTTTGTCAGTTGGATCCAGAACTAGAGATGGTAAATCTGAGTAATATTAAGAATCAGTTATACAAAGGAACTTGAAATGCATTGAAGCCCGTCAGAGTAAGTTGCTCAGCCTTAGCCAGCAGTTTATTGGGACTGTCTACTGTCCAAGGTTCTGTGAAGAAATGTAGAACATAAAGTGTCACTTTTCCCTCCCACTGGGGATAAAAGGTGAAGGTTAAAAATGAATAAATAGCCAGCTTCCATTTCAAGATCAGAGAGAGAGAGAGAAATGGAATTAAGCTGTGATTAATTTCTAAAGTGGACACTGAGGTATCAGAGCTACCTTCACCATGTCTTCTGTCTTGAAAACTCCTAACCCCAGATATGTCATGGCTACTCAGTGTCAGGAATCAGTCCGTCTGAACATGGTCAAAGCATACATTCTTTGCAGACTCCCAAGGCTAAGCCTAGATATTAAACACCATTTCTAAGAGATGAGCCCTAATGTGTTGTGGTTCAAATTATATGTGCCTTTTCGTATGGTTTTTGAGGTGAGAACTGCATGGTAACATTTAGAGAAATATGAAAACCCTAAAGGATAATTCCATTTTAATCCATGTATTTGTTCTCTTCCAGACATCCTGTTTATTGAGCGTGATGTGTTTGCACAATGTTTGTGGGGAGAATAGATGGTGTTGTCTATTTATTGAGCATTCATTCTGATTTGTGGGGTGGCTCTATAATGTTGCATTAACCCACACTTTTCTGTCCACTTTCCTTATCACAAAAAGTTTCTTGTTTTCCTGGGTCAGGTTGGTTTCATGTGCAAGAGCATCAAATCAACATCAAATGTGCAACATGCGTTTGCAAGTATGGGCCTGGATCGCACCCACAAATGGTGACAGTCGGGGGGGGGAACCCTTAGTGCTGAAAGTGTAAATCGGGACAATTTCCTTAAAAATGAGGACCAAACAAACTCTTCAAGCATCCCTAGCCATGATCTCTCAACTCTGGCCCTTGGGGTAGTCTCTTTCCTGCCTTTACAATACATCCCATTGTCTGCTATCACCAGGAATACCTAGTAGTGGCAGACTTTCTATATGATGGTAGAGATGCCTGTGATAAGCCATTGCATGCTGACTCTAGATGATTTGAGGAAAATATCCCCTGGGACCCCTTCATGGATCACTGCCTTGCCGTGGCGAAGGGGCTTGAATAACTCAGAGAAGTCATGACCTATGCTGTGCAGGGCACCCAAGATGGACAGGTCATGGTGGAGAGTTTTGACCAAACATGATCCACCTGGAGCAGGAAGCAGCAAGCCACTCCAGTATCCCTGCCAAGAAAACTCCATGGACAAAGACAACAGGCATATAAAAGTTATGACGCTGGAAGATGAGCCCCTCAGGTCGGAAGGTGTACAACATGCTACTGAGGAAGAGCGGAGGACAAGTACAAATAGATTCAGAGCTGATGAAGCTGCTGGGCCAAAGCCGAAAGGACGCTCAGTTGTGGATAAGCCTGGAAGCAAAAGGAAAGTCCAATGCTGTAAAGAAAAATATTGCATAGGAACCTGGAATGTAAGACAGAGGATGAGATGGTTGGATAGTGTTCTCAAAGCTACCAGCATGAGTTTGACCAAACTGCAGGAGGCAGTGGAAGACAGGAGTGCCTGGCGTGCTCTGGTCCATGGGGTCATGAAGAGTCGGACACGACTAAACAACAACAACAATCCCCTGGGAAGGCCGCTTCTTCCTTATCTGTAGGGCCTTCCAGCTCTTGTCCTTTTGCCTTGCCTGTACTTTGAATGCTACCTCTTTGAACACCCTGGGGATGATAGGAAATTTCTCAAGAAACACCTCAGTAGTCATATAGAATTTCCATTCAGAGGGAAAGTAGATTTCTGTCATGCAAGCCTTTCTTATAGGATGCCTTACATGTTGCTGGATCAGATCCCAGGAAATACTACAGTTTGGCAGGTAACCTACGGTCCCAAGCCAAATTTCGGAACAGTTTATCATTTAGGGGTGCATAAGAAAAAAGGGAAGGGGATCCCCTTTGCCACAAGCTCCTTCTAGTAAGTAAAAGGAAAGCTGTTGTGTCTTTTTAGGGTGTCTATTCCACCCCACCACACCTCAGAATCTGTACCATGTTGTGTCTTTTGCAATTGATTAGCCAATATAAAAGGCCAAGGAGTCCGATGTCTACAGAGCCATCTCTTGACCATGATGCAGTACTGTGTTCTGGAGGCAAGAGACAAGGGCATATCCAGCAAAGGCCTCCCTATGGCTGAGACAGAGTGTGGGAAGGAAGATGAATGGTTCTTGAATCGTTTCTAATTTATGGGGCTCCATGATTCCCGCCGCCATATGTCTCTGTGAAATGACACCACGACTTCAGGAACAAAGACTAATGTGCACCTGCATGAGAAGGATGAAGTAAATCATCGGAGGGCAAGGGTCTCTCTTGATTGCTGTTAAGGAACGCACCACAATGAATGGGGCTTGTAGGCATGGGAGCGCAAGGGTCTGCCCAAACATATATAGCTCAAGGCTGTCTTTCTGTGCATCAGCCAGAAAGAAAGAGAGAGAAAATAAAAATAGAAAGAAACAGAAATACCTCTCCCTGTAGCTGGTGCAGATTCCAGTGACTACTGCAAAGGGTGGTTCACCTTATGTGTTGGGATATTCAGGCAACTTACAGAGATGCTAATGGAATAGCACTCTCTTCAACTCTGTCTGTCAATTCTTCTCTTGCAAATGCTTCTTCCACAGCTTGCCTTGTAGTCTTGACTTGCCTTGGAACTTGTTTCTCCCTTACCTGGTTGCTGAAGAAATGCAGGTGGGTCCAGATTTCATTCTCCTTCCAGCTTACTTTCACCAGCCCCTCACATGGTTTCTTAACACATATGGTTTCTTAACTACTTTAGTCTTCTACAGACTTTCTTCCTCATGTGTTTCCTGTCATGTGTTGTGTGTGATGTGGGTGGGTGGGGAGGAGGAAGGGTGAATTTTCTGGCCCTGCCTCCCATCAGATTCCTGAGGTCCCAATGTACTGAGGCAGGAAATCTGCATGGGAGAGCAGGACCTACTCCATGCAAGCAGGAATCCCAGAATAAGGCAATATACCGTATTTTTCGCCCCATAGGATGCACCGGGCCATAGGATGCACCTAGTTTTTTGGGGGGGAAATAAAAGGGGAAATTTTATTTCCCCCCCCCCCCAGGCGTGGGGCTGGGGTGGGGGATGCCCGAGCTTCCCCCGACCCCAGCCCCCAGAACAGGCTGCTATCCACAAGCCTAGGGAGCCAGGCGGGAAGTCGCGCCGGTCTCCCCAGGCTTGCAGATATCTGTCCCCCGAGCTTGTGGGGCTGGCGGTGTAAGATATATGTATAGGTATAAAAGACAGCAGCATACATACATTATATATTTACCTGTCAAACAGAATGTCTGAAAGACTGGATGAATAGAATAGCATCTGAAACATGCAATATCACCTTGTTCGGAGGCTGGCGCTGGGAGAAGCATGCTTCTCCCAGCGCCAGCCTCCAAACCAGGTCGGGGAACAGCGGGATGGCGGTGCTCCGCCTCCCCGCTGTCCCCCGAGCTTGTGGAGCTGGCGCTGGGGAGAAGCGCTGCGCCTCCCCGCTGTCCCCCAAGTTTGTGAGGCTGGCTCTGGGGAGAAGCGCGTTTCTCCCAGGGCCAGCCTCCGAACAAGGTGATATTGCATGTTTCAGATGCTATTCTATTCATCCAGTCTTTCAGACATTCTGTTTGACAGGTAAATATATAATGTATGTATGCTGCTGTCTTATATTCCTATACATATATCTCACAGATACATTCATGTTCTAATACATAACTAGTTGATTTTAAAGTCTTTCGTTGCATTTTACAATTACTGGGGTTGTAAATCAGCCTCGGCACAGTTTAGAAATGTTGCAAATAAATAAGTTGAAGCCGTTGTGTAGAAGGAGAATTCTTCATGGCCTCACCAGTTATATTGCAGCACGAGAGCTGTAACTGCACCAGCATAGTCTCTCAGGAAAGTTGCAATGTTAGGAAAGCTCACATTCTCTTTGCCAGAGGTGAGAGGTAAGCGGGGAAAACACACAGCTATGCAGTGAAATAAACACTTTGGATGGTCTCAGGTCAGCACCATTTTGATAGCATGCCCAGGACGTTTTCTGCATGATGAAATGCTGAAATCCACAAATGGAAATCCCTCCCCCTCATTTTTCTCATCCTGTTCCATTTATTTTTGTTGCCTAAATGTTTGTTTGTTTCATAATTTGTTCATCAAAATTATATTTATTTCTGTGGCTTACATTCCCTTTCTTTTTTCTTTCTTTTTCAAATCTGATTTTGGCAGCTGCCTCCTGGCATCCATCATTTTGTTTCCCCAGAATGCCCTGAATATTGTGTTGCTCCAGGGCATTCTGGGAAAATAAAATGTTGACTGTCATGAACAGTTGCTGAGAGATGCATCTGCTAGTGAGAAGCCCCTGACCAAATCTGGCTCTACAGAAACCTTCCCTGTGTGAAGGACTTGATATTTGAAATGCCACCTGCTCGTATATCCCTGAAGTGAAGTCTGCTTCCAACAGATTTGCTTTGGGCAAGTCTTGGCTTTGGTTCAAAAGGTATTATGCCAACAGACCATTCCACTTTCTTAGAGAGCCAGTTTGGTGAAACAAGGGCTCAAATCTGCACTCAGCAGTCGGGTGACCTTGGGCCAGTCAACCCTACCTCACAGGGTTGTTGTGAAAATATAATGGAAAGAATAACCATGCATGCCACCTTGAGTTCCTTGAAGGAAAGATTAGCTGTAAATGGAATGAAAAAATATACCATATATTTTAATTTAGAATGGATGTTCTAGTTCCATGAAGCATTGGCTAATTGTTTGTAAATTTGATCAACTTTAGAACTCTCTCTCTCTCTCTCTCTCTCTCCTTAATGTTTATACCATGTTGTTTATTGTTTGCCTTTTATTTTTTCCTGCTCTTGAAAAAAGAATCCTCTAAAACTCAAACAAAAACATTTTCTTTTTTAAAAAAGAAACAGTTAATTGGACTCCAATAATTAAGACCAAGCCTTGAAATAGTTGCAGCCAAAGCATACGAAGTGGAACTAGACATAAAATGCCACAAAAATAATGTACTAGGCCCCAGTAATGATGGCTATAATTTATTTGTCTCTTGCCCGCTTCCTCCGTTTCATTTAGAATGGCATCAATAATGTTGATTGCAGCTTTTAGTGTTTTAGAGTTGGTTTTCCCACCTGTGCCGATAATGGCTGGCTGGAGATGAAGAAAGGCATTATTAGAATAGGCGCTGGTTTTTAATGTGTATTCAGTGGTGAGTAATAAAACCGGAGGTTTCTTTCTGAATCTCTGATTATTCTGTATTTGGAGGGTGAGGGCTGATATTTGTAGCAGGTGCTCCTATCTGTACAGTAGGTTACTGGCAGTGGGGTTTTCTGTAAAATAGGGCTGGTAATAGGATTTTCTTGGGTGCTATAGCTGGGGGGCTCTCTAAGGTCCAAAGGCTGATTACACTGCTGTTCCCATTAGAAGAGATTGACCTGAAGGGCATGTTGGATCTTAGGAGTCAACTTTTCACTCTGGTAAGGTAGAAGAGCATAGAAAACCACTCTCAAATGGTTACAAGATGGGATCCAGACAGAGTGGGGGTGGGTTCACATGGATGCCTCCTGAGCTTTTCATCCATTTTAGCATGTCCCAAATGGCCCAGTTCTCAATGTACTGCAATACTGAAAAAGGATATAAAAGGAATCCAACAAGTAGTTTGTGAATTGGACATGAAGCAGATCGCAGTGTAGAAAATCAGGCTGTAAGCATTAACAGACAGATGAACCAACTAAATTTGGGTCCAGTTTTCATTGCAAAGAGCCATTTTTCTTCAATGGCACTGTGAGGGAACCGCAGACATTTTATAATAAAGAATAGATTTTTATTTATACCTCGCCCTTCCCGATTCAGAAAACCGGGCTCAGGGCGGCTAACAACAAATTTAAAACACTTAATTGATGCAACAAAAAGCAGCATAAAATACAGTATAAAACGCAAATAGCAATTTTAATGTTTGTACATCTACTGGTTCTTGTGTGCTGCTTTGATTTAATATTATTATTTTTTTAATGGTGGGGTTTTCTCCAACTAAGTCATCCTCAGGGCAGACCCATTGACTTAATGATTTGTCAATTGATTTCAGTGGATCTATTCCGGGGATAGCATAACTGGAAACAATCCCATATCTTTAACATTGTTTAAAGAATGAATAGTTGCATCCATCATTAAATCCATTGATTAAGGACCCCAGTCTGTTTCATGTGATAGCACATTTTTCAGGGTAAACATGACTTGGATCTACACACACACACACACATGTGTATGCGTGCACACATGTACACCCTGTCATAGGAAAATGTACAGTTCTCGCCATGCCTCCTCACTTTAAATGCATCTCCATCCTCCTTGGGAGTCTTTCAATTGTAAATGCATTCTGTCCTTAGCATCATCTTTTACACCTGGGTTAATCTTGGTACTCAGCATCCAAACGGCGCCAGTTACCCATGAAAACACCTTTGAGTAAACATTATTTCCTTTCTTTTCTGCACAATTTACCACTGCCCCCAATATGTAATGAAGCTCAGCATTTCTAGGGAGCAGCTCATATTTTTGTATGCAGCCTCGTTTCACACCTATTAGAAGCTGGCCTGGTTAAACTGAAGCCTGTTAGGATGCCAGCAGTCACTTCACTGCAGGGGGTGGCTTGATGCTTTCAATATGCTTGAATGAATATTTAGATGTTCAGGCTGGCTTCTCCAATAATCAGGTATATATTCAAGAAGAGCCTGTTCCTTCCTACCTGTTTGTATTGGAAAGAAAATCAGATCGGGCGAATCCTCTAGAAGGAGGTGAGCTACCATGCAGTTTCTTCAATGCTGTTGTCAGCTGATAAATTATTTTCTTTCAAACTGTCTAGCAGCAGGGCCATATTTGCATGTCTTACGAATGTATGGGGGTGTACAGAACTGTGGTCAGTGGAGCTGGCCAGGGCCTGAGTCCAGAGCTCTGCATCTCACAATGGGTGGATCATGCCAGAGGCAAGATGTGTGGTGTGGTGCACTAAGCAGTGAAGTGCTACACCACCAGCCAGAACTGCAGCCACCCACCATTTTGATTTCAATTGTTTCCCCCAAGTGGGGATGGTAGTTAGCTCATCCATTCATAAGCCACCTTTTGGATCATGGGCCCAATGGGAGCACCAGCCAAGTGAAGTGGTGGCAAAGATGATTAGGGCCCCCTCAGATGACAGTTCACCCCAGGGCTCCTGTCAAACCTAGCATCACCTCCGATTGTGGTGGCAAACTCCAATCCTGGCCCATACACATTCATTTTATTTATTTTTTAAATAATTTTTTATTAAATTTTATTTTTAAAAATTGACAAAACATCCATCTTACATATAATATATAAAGACCACTTGGCCATCTTGGCCTGAGACTTCCCATCTCCTCAACTAATGGTTTTCCTAATTATGCTCTGATATTGCATTTTGTTGTTGTTGTTATTATTATTATTATTATTATTATTACCCTTAAATCCAAATCTTAAATACAACATTTAAACATCATATTGATAATAACTGATATCTCTAACCTTACAAAACTTCTTGTAACCCTACTAACAATGTCTATTGTTTACAATTGTCTCTCAAATACAATGTAAATTTATTCCAGTCTTTCAAAAAGGTCTGGTCCTGCTGATTCCGGATTTTCCTGATTAGTTTCGCCAACTTGGCATAGTCCATTCACTTCATCTACCACTCTTCTTTTGTTGGGATCTCTTCCAGTTTCCATTTTGGGGCCAACAATATTCTTGCTGCAGTTGTTGCATACAAAAACAAGGTTTTATCTTGTTTATGCATTTCTCTACCTACAATACCCAATAGGAAGGCTTCTGGTTTCTTTACAAATGTATATTTCATTTCATTTTTTAAAGTTCATTATATAGCATTTCTAAGAAAGCCTTCACTTTCTTACAAACCCACCACATATGGTAGAAGGTACCCTCTTTTTCTTTACATTTCCAGCATTGATTATTTACTCTGTACATTTTTGCTACCTTCACTGGTGTTATGTACCATCTATACATCATTTTCATTACATTTTCTTTAAGCAAACTGCACATACACATTCATTTTAAGACAGGTGGGGGGGTGTCTGGCTCTTCAGATGTTGCTAAACTGCAACTCCCGCCATCACCAGGAATTATGGGTATTCAGCAACATCTGGAAGGCCAAAGGTCCCGCGTGCACATTTCATGATCTCAATAGAGCCCCCATGCATGCAGTTATAAGGACATCCAGTTTCCCCTTGCAATTGACAGAATGGCTGACTGTCATCTTATCCATTGAGCAGAAGGAAGGTTCTGCCTTATCTGCCAAACAGAATTACAGACCCGAAGGTTGTTTAAACATCATTATGCCAGCCTTGCAGGCTACTAGCTACTCATTTGCACATTAGACATTACTTACATCTTTCCGAGCTGATTAAAGGGAAATTTGGACTTTGCCCAAAAGATGGAGGGTGATTTCAACATAACTGGGATGGGCTGGCATGAAGGGGAGGGGTTGCAAGCACTGATCATTTAGTTAATGCTGCTTTTATTGATCAGTAAAAAGCCTCTAAATTTGCAGATCATTCTTTATTGGGTAATAAACTTTATAGTTCTGGTTGTCCTGTGGGAATGGCTTTTATGGGTCTTCACTTCTATTGCTGAGGTCGTTACTAGCAGCACCGAGGAGAGAGGTCGGCTGTAGTTACATCACTGTGTTTCCCTGGAATTAAGTGGTCCCACCAGGCTTCATCAGTATAAACACAGAGGCAGCCTCCCTCCATTTCTGTACAATTGGAACAAAATTCTTGGGGACGGGGCTTGGAGGAATATTAGCAAAGCCTTAGCTACGTTGCTTCTTCACTCACCTACAAACAGATTCTTATTTTTTTAAGAATTAGATATAGGGAATCCTAAGGATAACTTTCACCATTCTCCTTTCTGAGAGGCTTAGATCTGTGAAGTTCTCATGATATAAGAGCCAGGAGCAAAACCATTTGAAATTGCCTCCAGGTAGAAGCTGATCCATGCAGTGAGCTGTTGAGTAGAATGGTTTACTGCACAGATTGACACACACACCTCGCCGCAAACACTTTTGTCCCTGTGATCTTTTTCCATGCTTTAAATGCTAAACAGCCTCTTGGGTCTGAAGTCCCTTCTTGGAACCCTGCAACACAGACATGTCTGTCTTATGAGATGCTGCTTTATTCTTTATTGATTAGCATTAAGTGGGCGCATGGCAAACACATATCCCAATAAATAATAAATCATAGTAAATAATGCACATTAATTAGGGGGAACATTGCAATAGTGCCCATAACCTGGCTGGAACTAAAGGGCATTTCCAGGCTCTCAATATAATGACCAAGGCTGCATTCACACAACAGTATATTTCGTTTCCCTCCTGTTTCCCTTACTCTTAATTCCTCTTGTTATATGTGAACTTTCACATGGCATAAAAGCAACTTCCGTAATAGTGCATGTTTAGCACTCATTTCTGTGTTATTTGATTCCAGAAAGAAAAAATCTGTTGCAGCCCCCATCAATCAGAAAATCACGGGAGTATAGTAACAAAAATTGGGGCCATATAAAGACATACAGTTCTTTCCTGCTGTTTTCATGGGAGAACAGAAGCACACCTTTTCAGAAAGGGTGGAGAATAGTGGTGTTGTCCAATGACATTCATTGTAGCGCTATGCCCACTGATGTGAATAGAATTTAGTACAACATGTTGGTATGTTGGCCAAAAAGCCACACTTCCATACTGCTGTGTGAAAGGAACATCAGAAAACAGGACAGAAGCACGAGTGTTACAATCAGGAAAATGAAAATAATATACCCCAAATCCAAATGCACTCCAAATCAGGGGCATCCTAGGTTTCCTTCCTTTCCTATCCTGCTTGCCATTGCACTCTTTGCATGTAAGGGAGGGAGAGGGAGCAAGTCAGATCTGAAGCATAACAGTTTTTAAAAATTATTTATTTAAACCCCTCTCCCCAGTTCCTATTTAGCTAGCCTGGGAAAAAGAAGCAGATGCCATATATATATCGTATTTTTCGTCCCATAGGACACACCGGCCCATAGGACGCACCTAGTTGTTTTTTTTGGGGGGGGGGAATAAAGGGAATTTCCCCCCCCTTTATTTCCCCCCCAAAACCAGGTCGGGGAATCCAAACCAGGTCGGGGAGCAGTGGGATGGTGGCGCTGCGCCTCCCCTCTGTCCCCGGAGCTTGTGGGGCTGGCGCTGGGGAGAAGCATGCTTCTCCCCAGCGCCAGCCTCCAAACCAGGTCGAGGAACAGCGGGATGGCGGTGCTGCGCCTCCCTGCTGTCCCCGAGCTTGTGGGGCTGCCCGATGTCTGCCCGAAGCGCGGGGCGCTCTGCTTCAGCGCTCTGCACGCTCCGTGCAGTAGGCTGCGGATTTCTTCCTGAAGCGCCGGGCGCTCTGCTTTCAGCATGACCCGTGCTCCGGGAAGCAGGCTGCTATCCGCAGCCTAGGGAGCTTCCTGAAGCCTGGATAGCTTCCTGAAGCCTGGAGAGCGCACCGACCACTCTCACTCTCCAAGCTTCAGCGAAAGCCTGCATTCACCCCATAGGACGCACACAGATTTCCCCTTCATTTTTGGAGGGGGAAAAGTGCATCCTATAGGGCGAAAAATACGATATATATATATATATATATATATATATATATTCCAATCTTGAAAATGTTTCTAATGTTTTAACTTTTCCTAATCAGGCACCAAGCAAAATGCCACTACACAAAGAAGGATGATTCTCAACAGAACAACGGTGGGGAGGGGGGAGCATAAGTGGGAGGCTTATGCTCTCAACCTCTTTCCACCCCGCCTTGCTCGCTTCCTTCCTTTTGACTGCAGAGCCCCCGCTAATGTACTGACAGAGCTCAGTTCCCCAGTCCTGTGCTTTGCAGCTCATTTGTCAAAGAGATAGATCTCTATGAAAGGCTGTTAGCAGGGCATTTACTACCCATTTTTCATCCGGAGATGTCATCATCTTCCAAGATTAATTAAGAAAAAAGAAAAGACATCTTGTCTCCCTTTTGTTTTCCCTTTCCCCATTTTTTTTACAAGCCCTTTCTTTGCATTCACATACGGAATACTTCTATGCAACAAGACAACACACAATTTAGGATTGTTTGCTTTCCTTGGTATGAGATAATATATTGCCTCCCACAACCACAACCTCCTTTAGTCTTATTTGAAAGTAAGTGGGAAAGCTTCATTTCGAGCTGAAGCCATCCAGAAACGTGTGTGTGTGTGTGTGTATTTATATGTAAAAAAAGAAAAAAAGCTACTTGCAGAATTAAAGTCAAGGTTTCCCAAGGCCTGATAGCTTGGAGTCCATAATAAGGAAGTAATGGATGCTGATTACATAGTGTATTTTTTCCCTATAGCCATTATAATTTACTTGTATGTAGAGTCACAACTTTTCTATAAAGCTTGCAACTCCAATGCCATCTCTTAGACTCCCCTCCAGTGGGTGTATGACAGAAGACCAGGAGTAGCTATCACAGTGCTCTGTAGTTATTGTTGGACTCCAATGCCCATCAGCCTCAGCCAGCATGGCCGATGGTCAGGGATAATGAGAGCTATGATCCAACAATGTTTGGAGGACACCATGTTGGCTACCCTTGCATAAGATGTTGAAAGAACTACAACTGCCATGCACCACTGGGCCTTTTATTCTGGTACGCTGCTATGCAGCTTACCCTACCAAGGCAATGGAAAAGAAGGAGTAAGGGGTGGACTGCTCTCCCCCCCCCCATCCTTGATCCATATTTTGCTGTTGCTCTTTCCATTGATGATCAGTAAGTCTTTAAATGTAAGGGAGATTGGATAGGTGATCATGAGGCTGTTATAGAGTGGGGGTTGGGGATTAGGGAGGGAAGCAGGGAAGTAGTGTCCAAATTCTGCATATCACAGTTGCAATGTATGAGAGCGGGGAGATGCAGGACATTACCAGGGGGTTGTTTTGTGTGCAAGGTGAGTTGCACAAAAGGAGAGGAAGGAGGCAATGGTGTGGCATGAAAGTGAAAACAGGGCTTCAGAACAGAAAAGAAAGTGGCTTTGTTGGGAAAGTGGAAAGCAGGCTTAATACCTGTCTGGGAGATTCAGGTGGAGGAGTAGCAGGGTAGATGGTGAGCATAGCAAGCAGGAGTGAAGCCCTAGTATAAACTGTAAATGATAGTCATGGTAAGACTTGCATTAGGTCCTGGGAACTACTATATGCATGCACAGTGGCATACAGAATATCTGGAATCATGGGGAGTACAAATTATGGTTTGAGCACTAGGAGCCATTGCTGATTTCCCCATAGTTTTGACACTCTGGACCCTGCTATCCATGGAGGCACAAGGAGCAACCATCCTCCCACTGCTGCCAAGGGAGGATATGGCAGCAGATGAGACAACTCTAGGACCCCAGTACAACATGCTAGACTCAGAATGGGCTTGAAAGTAAATGATTTCATTTCAAGTAGGCAAAGAACACTTGCCAAATTAAATCATTCCAAATGAGCCCATTGTTAGTTAGGCTAGGTGGAACTTCAATTCACAACTTTTAAGAAGTTATTAGTATGAAAATTATTAATGCTTAGGCAGAATTTTAAAAACAGTCCTGTTTACTCATGCACTTGATGGATGAAAGGTATTGTTTCTTGCAACTGAGGCATTATAGTCATACCTCAGGATAAATATGCTTCAGGATAAGTATTTTCAGGTTGCGTTTCACGGCGACCCAGAAGTAACAGAGTGCATTACTTCCAGGTTTCGCCACTCACGCATGCACATACAGTCAAAATGATGTCACGCGCATGTGCGGAAGTGACGAAACATGACCCGCAGACGTGCAGTTGCATCTTACATTCTGTTCAGGATGCGAACGGGGCTCTGGAACGGATCCCGTTCGCATCCCGAGGTACCACTGTATTAGTTGTGAGGTTGTTTGGTTTGCTTTTTAAAAAAAACACATTGTTTTTTATTGCTTTGTTGTTTGTCACTCTGGGCTTCTTCAGGGATCATAATATGATGCAACATTATTTCCATGTGCTCGAGGTGGTGAGTAATGCGTCACTATGGGTCTTCTAAAGAAAAATCTGAATCAGATACTTGTGACGACTTTCCCTTGAAAACCTGACATGCTTTTGCAATTCAATTCATTCTTGTGTTCCTTTCCTCGTAGCCACTATCTCTTCACCAGTGGAAGTAAATTTCCTGCTTCATTGGTTCTGACTTCCAGCAGAAGAACAAACCTTGTAGCTCCAGATAAAAGAGTAAAAAGAGTGTAGTAGAGCAAGGCAAAAGTATTCAGGCTTATGCAGAATAGTTTATTGGTTGACAACTTCTCTGAAAGAAAAGAGACGTGCTGTGACTTTGTGAATCCAGAAGAGGAACATTTGGTCTCTCCCACTGCACAGTGTCCAAGATGAGCTGCAATTCTGTGCACACTTGCTTGAGAACAAGTCCTACTGGGCTTAGCTGGGACTAGACTTATGGGCAGGTGACACAGCAACTGTCTAGGGTACCAGTCTTGGATGTGCCCCGCATGGATTAATATTTCAGCTCACCAAGGTCTAACAAACCACAGGTAATAAACAATACATTGAAATGCGTTCAAAATCTCAGAATGAAGTGAATGCCAAGCCAGAAAGTATGGTCACAATTAGTTTGATGTGGAGTTTTCAAGAGAGAGAAAAAAACTAAGTGGGGTTTTTTTCTAGAAAAAGAAGTGCTGGAACTCACCATGGATGCCTCCCTTGTTCTCTTATATTGGCAATTTCACCACCTGAGAGGTGCTAGAACTGAGTTCCAGTAGGTTCTGGCTGGGGGAAAAAATCCCTGGAGAAACTAATGAAAATTCAACAAAAATATATATTCAGTGAACAAGTGCAATGTTCAAATCATGAACTACATAGGGGTATGTGAAACTTCCCAGAGAAATCTTATCAATCATCAAAAGTCTCTTTTCTTCCCTAAGAAATTGCTACGCTTTGCCTGCACCAGGCCTTTCAAATTCACCTCAGATATTGCTTTAGATAAAATTCAGCAGGCTAACACACTCCTGAGAATTTCAACTGTCTTACTAAAATTCTAACTCATTGCCAATTCTGTGCATTAATAGATGCATTTCCTGTGTGCATAAATGACACCAGTCCCTGAACCTGTAACAAGGCTTTGCTCTTTCAAATAGTTTATGCTGCTTCTGTTGCTCCTCTCTGTAACAGCTCTTGTCCCAAGATGTATGACAAGATGCATGCTTAGAAGCTGACCCAAGCTAGCTGAACCTTGCTGAGACAATTTTTAACTGCTCTCTCGTGGTATGAAGCGTACACAAGAGCACTCTCCAATTGCATAATTAAACCACCCCGGTCACCCTATGCCTTTGTTTCTCGGGGCCTATCGTTTTGTTTTGCTATATTCCTCTTTACCCTGAATGTTGACTAAGGGGACATTGCTAAAATAGAAAAGAAAGGAATGAAATGTATTCCAAAAGAAATGAAAGTGAACCAGGCAGAGAATGTCTTACCGGTATACAGCCGAAGCAAAAATCAAGCTCTCATGTTTTACATTAAACTGTTTACAAAGATGTACCCATATGGCATTTTGGTGCCAAGAAATGGTTAGAGTATTTGGACACATCCCCATTGAAGTTACAAGGGACATCAACATCTTACAGGGGGAGCACTTTCAGCTAATAATGGTTTGGTTTGGTTTTTTAAAATATTCTTTTGATGTATTTTAATTTAGCATTGCGTGTTTTTTTAATTGTAAGTCGCTTTGAGGCCAAACCCTTTTTGCAGTAAATGAAAGATAAATCATCATCATCTTTCTTCAGAACATGTTTTCTTTTTTAATAAAATAAAATAAAACTAGTATCATGTGTTCATTGAGGCAGTTCAAAGTCATCATGGAGCTTTGAGCTTTGTATCAGATTTTAATTCTGTATTGGAGAATGGTTGATTTGCAGCTTATTGGTGCAGAGCAAAGCACCTAAACTCTGTCTATAAGCAGTTTTGTATTTGTTTTGTGTGTATTAGGGGAAATCCACACTAAAATGCCAATGTATTTTGACGAGGATTTTAAAAATTGTCACTTTAAGAACTGAATTTAAGATTGGAAAAATGAGCAACAGAGAGAACAAAAACTGACGGATTCCCCTCTTGAACTCTGGAGATTTCCACAATCAGCTTGTTAACATTTCTCAGAAAAGAAAAGTGAGGGAGAAGTTTTTAGGGGTGCGTGTGGGGGACAGAATGACTCAGAAGTTTGGGATGGAGGTGCTGAGATGCCTCAAGATGTCTTGTTAATGTCCCGACACAGCTCAGGAATGTGGAACTATGACTCAGTTCATTTGGAGTCACCTTGTTATTCAGGGTATGCATAGGCAATGTACACCCCCACTGTTTACAAATGATGGAGTAGTGTTGTGAAGTGGATAAAGTGGTCTGAGTGTGGAAGTTTCAGGTTCACTTTTTAAAAAAATAATCTTATCCTGCTTTCACCCAACAAAGGTGGCTGAGCGATTTGGCCATACCTCACAAAGGACTATTATTAGGAAGGAAATATGTGATAAGCGCTTTGCATACTCGAGTGAAATATGCTATAGAAATGATAAATAATGAAAATCCTGTATATTTAAAAGTGAACGCTTAGTGGAAATGTCAATAGTGTGATAGCTATGATGAATTGTGCCAGTGAAATTCAACAGTAGCAGAATTCAAGTAGAGCACTGCGCTTCCATCAGCCCCTCCCCCCCCCGATGCTGACAAGTGTCTTGAAACCTGCACTTCTCCTGTCAAATCTACTAATCCTGGAAATTTTTAGTGTTTCATTTCTGTAGCAAAGGTCATTCCATATTATTGTGACATTGAGGGTCAACACATTACTTACTAGCAGCCAGTTGTGAGGTCCTATCCTAGTACAATACTGTGCAGCATCAACTGCTGATCAGCATTCCTGTTGATGAAAGATTTAGGGGAAAGCAAAACTGATGGAGGAGGAATGAATATAATCAAATTGGACCTGAAGGTTGTGATTACTCAGTAGTGATGAAAGGGCGCTCTGAACATGGTCACTACACATAAATTATTTCAGAGGTCTATGTGGCTTCATTCATGGTTTCTCTGATGTTAAATCCCTTCCAGAAACTTTCTTGTTACTTAGGGAAGGGTCATAGCTCAGAAGTAGAACATCTGCCATGCAGGTCATTGGAATCTCCAAGTGACCCTGGGAATGTCCCTTGCCTAAAATTCTGGAGAACTGCTGGCAGTCTGTGTAGATAATACTGAGCTAGATGGTGGCCTGACTAACTTTAAGGCAGCTTCCTATGGTCCTTGTTGCCATATTAACTGGACCATCCAAAATCCTAGTCTCTGTCCCTAGCTGCATGGACATATGTCTTACACAGTTCAGTGGCACATTCCCAACTTAGTACCTGAGAATAGAATGGAAAATGGCCTCAGCAGCACTGCAACTTTGCAGATCCTGTCTGCTTCCATGCTGAATGATAGAGAAGCTCGGTAAAACAGAAAGTGTTGCACAGACAGAGTTTTGGGAACCATTCTTAACAGAAATAAAGGACACTTTGTTGCACAGAGTCCTGTTTCTTACGCTGCAACCAGAAGAAGTTCAGGTGATCATTCCTTCCATTATGCATGACTAGAGAAAGGTCACTACCAAGTTCCATTCTCACAGAGACCAGCAAGCAATTTTTGCAGCCTGCTGTGTCAACGACAGAGGCCACCCAATGGCCTTTCATTCAACAAGCCAAAAAATATGGCTGCTCATTGACGTCTGGCATCGTAACAAGAAGGCATTTCATTTCATTTCATTTTGATTTGATTTTCTCTCTTGGTGTGTGTACATTTGGGATGGAGATGAGGAAGATAAGGCTGAGCAAAAATGGCCTCCCCAAATTATCCATGTTCTTTGCCTACAGCTAAATGGGGGAGACACATTTTAGCAAATATTCTCTGCAGGTGGGGGAATTCACCAATAGTTTCATGGGAGGGTATCAAAGTCACACACAAAAAAGTCACCCCTGTTGAGTGTCCATTTCAAGCACTACTTTCCGTAGACTGGAAGATTTACAGGAGGAAATTGCTGCCAAGTTCATGAGGAGGAGCAGGGGTCAAATGGGGCAGGATTCTATTTCCAGCAGTGTGGGGCTGTGGTGATGGCAGAGTTCCCTGTCCCTCTCTTTTATGAACACCAGTAGAGAGCTAGTCTTTACTGAGCATCCATTTGATTTGTTCGCAGAAAGCTTATACAACAATGAGCATCTTCCTGATTTGCATGCACGGAGAGCTCCTGTTAATCATTTGTTCATCCACACTTTTCAGGGCATTTTCCTGTCACTTTCCAAACCACAAAAAGTCCATTTTCATTTAGCATGAATTTGTTGCACCAGTGTGACAGATCACTTTAATCTACTTCAAATGTGCAAACCTAAATTCCTGGTTTGCTGGTATGCACTTAAATTCCCCCAACAAAATGCTGTCAGCTTTGAGGTGACCTGTGTATACATAAGGGGTGGGTGGGAGCTTTTCAGCTCAACAAAAGCTGAAAGTGAAACTGGCATCCACTTTGGGGCTCTCGGGTTTTGGGCTCTTCATGTTTTCATTCCAGAGACTCCATTTTGACTTGTACGCAGAACAATTCATTTAGTTGTTTACTATTCCAAGATCTACAAATTGCCTGCCAGGGCACACTGCCCCCTCAAGGCAGTTTACATACAGTTTTAAGCATGCTAAAAAGAAAAACCCAAACTTTTTGAATGTAGCTTTTCATTTTTAAACACGGTTTATCACGTACAGACTATGCAAGACAGACTGGAATAGACAGACAGACTGGCAGTCCACATGATTGAAAAAAATATGTCATGATGATTCAGTGTTTCCATAAGTGGGGCAAATCCTCTGCTCTAGTGCAATTTGTACATAAAATAAACATTCACAAATAATATGGCTGCACACGAATCTGATGAATTTGGAAATGGATGCGATTCTCCATTTATTGGTCTCATATGAACAGAGCTAGCAATGGATGTCTCCAAAGTGAGTAAAACGAAACAAACCCAGTATTTTTATTTCCATCAAATAGAAGTGTGGCATGTGAATGCATCAAAGAGAAGGAGACAAACAAGCTTTCCATTTCAAAGTCTAATTCTTAATAAGCATGCCAAGCAGGCAAATGTTGCATTCCTTCAATCTTCACCTATTGATTATATTTGGGAAGCCTCCTTAGATCTTTATACTGCATTGTGCTTCAGTAGCAACTGCAGGCTTACAGCCTGGAAAGCTGACCAATAGATTCCCATTACCTGCCATTTGGAAATTCTTGTAGACAGACCTCAAGTAGGGGAAAGGCAGGCTCTTATCAGTCACATGAGTTGTGGGGGAGGAGGGTTTTTTGTTTTGTTTTTACAAGTATGGGAGGCTTCTTCTGCATCCATGAACTTGCAGATTAGGGGAAAGGTCATAGTTCAGTGATAGAGCATCTGTTTTGCAGGCAGAAGGTCTCAGATCCAATTGCCAGCATCTCTAGATGGAACCGTGGGAGATCCCAGTATGAACATCCTGGTGAGCAGCTGCCAGTCTTTGCTGACAATACTGAGCTGGATGGACCAGTGGTCTGACTTGGTATAAGGCAGCTTCCTATGTTCAGTTCCACTGCTCCCCACCCCCAGGCTTACTTCCCTGAGCTTGACTAGTCCTCTGGGTAGCTTAGAGCTTCTGTTCAGCTTCTTGGAGCATTAAATACTCCATCAGGCCTTTTCCACAGCACCCAGAGAGTAGGGATAATTGAGTGCTTTGATAATTGTGAATTCCAGTGACAACTGACCTGATCTGTACCTCCCAGGCAAATGTGTGAATTGGGACTTCAACTATCCATCAACTTTGTACTCCCAAAAAGTCCTACAAAACAAATGAAAATTCATGTAAAATGCATATTTTGAGAGATAAAATATGCTAAAAATATGCCTTTGAGCAAGAAAAAAAGAAATTAAAAATATGTATTTATATTCAAATTTTCATGCAGGCCTTTTCTGTTAAAAATGCTGTTTAATGTACAAACAGGAGAGAATGGACTTATGAATGAATGAATGTGTTACTGACATGGACAGGAAATAGACTGATTCATCCATCTCTATCCTGAGCAGTGCTTTGTGTCCAGAAGTTGGATGAAAAATAGCAAAACAGTTTCATTCTGCATGTAATTTGTATGCCTGTTGGATGGAAGCTTCCTCCATGTAAAACATGCAAATTGTGAAACAAAAACAATTGAAGCTCATGAAATTTATGCTCAGCCCCGAGGTACAGAATTGGACAGTCAACTTATAAGGAGTTGATAAATGCTGGTAGTGTGTGGGAATGACAATTTCCAGTACAATGTATGCTCATGTGTGTTGCCTCTGATATGCAACAGTATTGTGATTTCAACGGATTGCATCCAGCTAAGTCATACTCAGAATAGAGCCACTGAAATCAATGATCTTAGTCATAGCTAACAAGTCCATTTATTTCAGTGGGTCTACTCAAAGTATGACATACTGTAGTTGAATACAGCCCCATAAATGTATGTATATATGCATGTATCTGTCTATCTATCTATCTATCTATCTATCTATCTATCTATCTATATCTATCTATCTATCTATCATCTATCTATCTAACACTATCTGTTTTAGGGTTCTTTGTCTTTTTGAGATATGGGCATCCTGCCTGTTGTTATTTGTGTGAGGAGCACCATAGCCTTATTGACACCCAGTTCATGCTGACTTGTTTTCCTAATTGTTCGTTGGTCATGCTGATGCTGCCTAGTTTTGCATGGCTGTCTAGTCCTTTTCATCTTAGTACATAGCATGCTCCTACAACTATATCCCACAGCTTTCCACTCTTTTCTCTCCATGGCATGAAGGATTGGTGCAAACCCGCCTCCCCAACACAAGAGTATAAGCAGCAGGCAAGACTGCTCAAGCAAGGATATTGAAACCACAAATCGAATTTATCCACAATCACACTGAGATGTCTTCCCCCTCCACACCTCCTCCACACTCAAGGCTGACTTCATTGATGCTCTTTTTACAGTTAACTGGTCCGCAATATGATGAAGGCTTGCTGGAGGGTTTTCCAAGCCTGTAGATTAGTATAGGTCTGAGACAGCTGTCATAAAATGTAAGGGAAAATATAGAAGATAGGTGTGTGCCTGTTTCATTCTGGCAGAGCATATCACTTTCGAGACTCCTATTTTGTTTTCTGAATTAATAACATACTTTAAAGGTTGCCTACAGGTGTTCGTTACATAGGAGATTCCTAGAGTGAGACAGCAACACTGGAGGTATGAAGCACTCTTTGTTAGCTGCAGAGATCGTTGTGAGACTTTGCTCTCTTAAAAATAAGCAAACTGGCATTGGCACAGAGACATTGTGTGTGTATATATATATATAAACACACACCACAGTCTTAAGGCAGGGAGTTTAATATGATAACTTTTTAAATTCCTATCCTGTTATGGAATGCAGTGGCGGAGCAAACCGATTGGGTGCCTGGGGCAGCATGTGTGCCCAGGGGCAGGGCCAGCAACCCATGAGGCAGGGCGAGCTGGAGCAGGATGCTCCGTGGGGCCTCCGAGGAGTCTGCCTGCCTCCTCCTACTCAGCTGCCCAAGCCACCTCATCACTCCCAGGAGAGATGCGTTGTTTGGTTGCAGTGCAGGCACCATGGTGAGTGCCACCCGGCATTTTGTCACCCCCCCCCCTCAGTGGTGACACCTGGGGTGGCCCATCCCCACTGCACCCCCTTCCTCTGCCCCTGATGGAATGTAACACTGATTAACAGAGCCATGACCTGCAGCACTGCCAAACTTCATGCAAATCTACTGAAATTGTAACAGCAATGCTTACCATGCTAGGCAGCATACAAACTCAAAACTTTGGGTTGTATCCACTGTTGGCCTTGCCTTAGCAGAAAGTGCATTTGCTCATGAAAGTTGGAGCATGCATGTTTCCACTGACCTCACTCCACCCACTTAAGTCCTACATCCAAAAGAAAGCTGGCCATGAGAGTTAAAAGACCCTGTGAAATAGAATGGGATAGGATGCAGAGAGTTGCAATGTAACCATGTGGTTCTGACCTCTCTGCAGCCTCCACCCCAGCCCTATCCAGATAAGCAACAGCAATGACAGTGTTGGGAAGGGTGGCGCTACCCCACCCAACCTGCTATTACCAGGCAGTTTTCAAAGACCTCATGAGGCTCGCCCATACTCCCACTTGCCTTGCCACCTTTTACCACTGAATCAGAGCAAACATAAATTATGTGGTGGGGCAGGAACCATTATGTGGTGGCAAACAGGAAACCACTCAGAACTTTACCTAGAAAGAATGGGACAAGTGGAAAACCTCTTGGAACTGTGCTTTCTAGGCATGGGACAAGTGGAAGTATGGATGAGCCCATGGAGATGTTTAGGAGAACATGGGAAGGAATCACATGCTCCTGATGAGGCAATCAGAAGCACAGCAGGGTTTCTGAATTCAGAATTGAAGTTGGGGGGTGGGAAACCCCATGGTATTTTACTGATCTTTCAGGAAACCAGTGTAGTTTTCTGAGCACAGTCCCAAACTGAGCCCAAGGTATCCCTCCCATAACTACATATAATAATCAGGCCTCTAAGTTCTGTGCTTCTGTCATTAAAATAAAGTAAGAGCTGCAAAGAAAAGTGTTGATGCACTTATTCCCAGGATGATCACCCTTCCCTTTTTTCCTTCCAGCATGACCAGCTACAGCCTCACTCTCTGCATACCAACCATGTGCTAAATGGTGACCTCACTGGAGATTCAGAAAGTTTCTGTCTGCAGGGAGTGATAGACTCTGCCTCACTGCACCCACCTGCCACACCGTTCCCCTTCTACCTCTCTGGCCAGCACTATGCAACTGACATGCTCATTATTCTAGTGGAAATCAAGGGAATCGAAGTGACAATCAAAGGGGCTCGGCTGAATGAATTAAAACATTAAAAAATACAGGAGGGAAGAACCAAAGAGAGAACAAAGTGAGGGATTTCTTTTAAAAATGGAATGAATACAGGGGGGGGGGGGGACAGGCACCATGTCAGAAAAAGTGCATTTTCTTGATTCCTGTGTATAGCTCTTTCCCTTTCATTTTCCACTTTTCATTAGATTCCTGAGGCTTTATTTGTTCTGTGAAAAATGTGCTTCTCCACCTGGTGGCAGATATTTCCCTATCTCCCATGAATAAATGCACTCTACATAGCGTGCATTGTCGTAATCTATATTGATAGATGACGCAAAAAGGTGTCCTGTGTTAAATTATCCCAGTTGCAGCTAACAGGAACCTCACTGAGGACAAAGAAAATGGCAGCAGTAAGCTCCTAATAGCTCCTGTTGTCCAGCATTTAGACAGTCATTCACAGTTCCATCATACACATGCAGGAAACTATGAGAAGCAAGAGAACAAAAGAACTTCAGTTTCCAAGAGCCCCAATACTGGCTGCAATCCAAAGACACTTTTGTATGTATGGAAGCAGGTATGTGTCTACTGGAAGGGCTGTGGGTCACACTCCTTACACAGAGATATACACACTAAGTAGACTGTGATCCAGACAAATGAAAAGAATTGCACATTGAATGGATCTAATTAATCCTCAGCCTTGAAAAAGTGTGCACATTTTCTCTGCATGATGAAAACATTCTTATCTCGTGGCACTGCATGAGGATAATGCTAACTTCACAAGGCAGAGTCACAGCAACAGGTTTCTTCGGGAAGATGTAGAGCCTGAGGCAGACAACCAAATGGCCAGCGTAGAGGAAGCTGGGAAGAAAAGAATACTTCTCAACATTTTCCTGTGTTGAAGTCTTAGAAGGATCGCTTTGAGCTCAGAAAACACAAATTCTAGAAACGTACAGACAGCACTAAAACTGTGTCCACAAAGTAAACGTGAGCATCTTCCTCCAGGCTTGTTCAATCTCTGCTGACTGTCAATTTGTTTCCAGACCCACTTTGAAGTTCAGACTTGCCCAGAGTTAGCGCATTGCACTTGCTTCAGCAGTAAGTAGCCCAGAATATGTTCATAGCCCTCTGCAGAGTGGGTCCAAGGCCTGTCAGCCAACCTGTGTTTTCCAGAGTCCCCCCCCCCCATATCAGACATCCACAGCCCTTTGTGAGTCACCCTCTTGTGCAATGTATGCAGAGGACTACAGTAAGGTTGAGACAACGTCTCTTTTCCCCCTCATTGGTAGGAGATAAATATGTGAAGCTGAAATGGCAAGGAGATAAGGGTTGCTGAACAGTGAGAGAGCAAAGCTGTTGTTAAAGAGCATATCCCAATGCAGGGGGACTTGGGAAGGAAGGGAGTTAGGCAGATAGTGTTCAGTTATAAGCTGAACTGCTCTCAAGTGCATAAAACTATCCCTGCTGAGATAAGTGCCCCAAATTAAAACTGTCAGGCAGCCGCTGCTTTTGCTGTATAGACAGATGACCATACTTTTTCTTGAATATCAGCTTCTCTAAGCTTTAATTAACCCACAGGAACCCAAGGTGAAACTAGGAGTTAAGAGTAAGCAAGCCACACTTCTTAGTAAAGTTACCTGCTGTGGAGTGAGGGAGGGAGAAGGGGGATGATGCAATAAGATAGATAAGAGGAAAAAATGGGTGAGTGGCAAACACAATGGACTCAAAAGCCAACATTCAAGGTCTGCTTTCCAGTGTTGTTTAAGCTGTCACGACTAGATCGCAGTCCGTAAGCTTCTTGATCCAGGCAATTTATTATGAAATAACTGCAACTCTAGTTTATGTAGCTAGTGGGTTGTTGCATGAGTAGTTTTGAATGCTTGAACTTCAAAGGAGTACTGTTCAACTAAATTGTATAATGGGTAAGCAATACACAATGATCACATGCTTGCTCTACAATGTGGCTAATTTGTACTCAGCTTGTATTTATCACAATATTTGCCAACCCACCTTTAGGCAGCATGGTAGTAGTGTTACCACACTAATCTGGCTCAAGTAACAAACCAATCACATGACAATTTGGTTTGTATTGCGTAACTGAATAATTTGGTGTAGAATCATAAATTTGGGAGGGACTATAGGGTCATCTCGTCCTCTACAGCATCCTTGACTGATAGCTGCCCAGCCTCTGCTCCAGAAAAAGAGAGCCCCCACCTCCCAGGGCAGTCCCCTACTGTCAAAGAGCTCTTACCATGAGAAGGCTTTCCTCAATTTTCAATTAAAATTTGCTTCTTGGTAATTTCCCCTCCTAGTTACAGTCCTGACTGCTGGAGCAAAAGAAAATAAGCCTGGACCCGTCTTCTACATGACAGCCCTCTGAACATCTGTAGACCATTAGTAGGACTCTTCTTCATCTTCTCTTCTCCAGGCTAAACATATCTAGCAAACTGGCTGTCACTGCCAGACATTGAACTGAGACTCCCAGGGCAAGGCACAGGTTAAAAAGTGAAGGAGGTGCATAAAAGGTATAGACAATGCGCCTTTATTTTGTTGAGCAGAGGAGGAACAGCTCTTAGCATGGCAAGTGACCAGAGCTCTGGGACTGGCACTCTTTCGAGTGGGGTGGGTCTATGGTTTCTTTGCACCCACGCTGGAGTCTCTGTGTCCTTGGAGGTGGTGTCATCACCAGCTCAGCATCCAATGTATTCTAAGTCACCTTGCCTGAAGGAGGAGGCTTCTCACTGATGGGAGGTGGCACCAGGGTGGTTCCGCAACAGGAGGTATCTGGCTAGGGATGTCCGATGTCACATGGAAAGAACACTCCTCTGCCAACCCATTTGCTCCCTCATCTGGATCCAGTTCTTCATTCCCTAAGCCAATTGTCTCCTCCCCGGCCTCAGATACTTCTTGGGGTCCTCATTTCACACACACCTCTGCTAGGACTCTCCCCAGGGTTGTTCAAATTCATGAGCTCGTCCCATTCCTCCTCAGGATCCAACCATTATCTCCATGACATCTCCATGGAACTCATAACGCCCAGCTCTTTGTTCCATTTCTCATACTACTTGCTTTTCAGATCATCACCATCCAGGCTGCCCTTCTCTAGACATGATCTTCTGTGTCAATGGGCTTCTTAAAATGTAACACTATAACTGGCCACTGTATTCCAAATGCAACCTGACCAGAGTGGAATTATTCCTTCTTATGATCTGGACGCTATACTTCTGTTAGTTCCATATCAATTTTGTAGGTGCGAAATCATAGCTTCATTCCACCCTGGGTTTTTTCAGTTTAAAAAACAGAAAGCATGAAAAAATCTAACTTGTACATGTTTTATATGCATTCTTCTCCTAAGATATGCCCCTTTGTATTTTTTTAAAGACATTTATCCTGTAAGAGTAATTTTAATGCATTTCCCCATAATATATTTATTTTTGTGTTCATTGCTTTGAACTGAAACCACACCACAAAATTCAGAGAAGTGTGCAATATGACTGATAGTTGCATTCTAATCTGCATATGAACCTGGGACTAGAAAATTAAGTCAGTTCACATTAAAATGTGGATTGAATGAATGTCTTCTCCATCCCTTCAAAAACTGTCTGGTGGTCCCATGTTGCTCTTCCTCCTTGTATCTTCTATAGACAGGAACATGAGGTCTTTCTCTTTGCTACAATAAACCTTTCTGAGGTTGTACCATGTGTCAGTAGAGCCGATGAATAGAGATGAATATTGGTCCCGAGGCAAGCTGATGTATCGGCTGAACTCAGCAACTGGTTATTTCATTCCTGCTCACACCTTGTAGCTGGTTGTCAGCGTGGGCAGTGTTGAAAGAGTGTTAATTTCCAGCTATGTTAAACAGTTGCTTGAATAATTTATTGGTTATTTATTCTGCTTGAGAGGAAGGTCAGAATATGCATTTAAATGGAAATGTTATTGCAAACACTACAGAAAGGACCGAGTCATTATCAGTGCTTCTCAGCTGGACCCAGTTTGAAACAAGCTGGTCAGGGAGATCAGGGAGCCCATACTTAATCCTGAAGCATTTATCAAACACTATCGCAGCTGTTTTACACACAAAGGGTCTCCAGAATGTGTCTGAGCTCACAGTCCCTGTCCTTGAACAGGCGGGAGTCAGCATTAGTCTACTTCCGCCTCTCCTCACTTTGAACAGCCAACTTGGGAAAGGGTGAAAGGCCTGTTCAGAAGCCTTCAAGCCAAAGGAAGATTAAGGTCATTTCTGCAGATCAAGGCTTTTCAGTGGTTGGAACATAGGGAGCTTATAGTGAGACAGATCATTGGTCCATCTAGCTCAACATCATCTGTCCTGACTGGCGGCAGTTCTCTGTGGTTTCAGGCAGCGACTGAACCAGGACTTTGGGGTTGCAAAGCACATGAGCTATTATGGAGCTACAGCCCTCCCCTTGGACAAGTATTGCAGCCTGGTCTTGTATTGACATGATGTCATTGCCTCCATCCAGCCTCCCTCACTACTGTATTTTCCCAGTTGGTTGTTGCTATTGCTACCCAGGAGGGAGTGGCAAAGGGGAAGTTGGTGTGGTGCAAACACACAGTCAGGAAATCTGGATTGGCTCTGCCAGTGTGTCCACACCAACCTCCATGTCTTGCCCCTCCTGGTAAGCAAGAGCAGCCCACCTGCTGTCAAGTTAACATAGTGGCTCTGCTCCACCCAGAGATCTGCTTCTGATCCCCTTCCCTACCCATAACAGCACCAGCCACAGTGCATCCAACATACATTTTGAGCTTGTTTCTTCTTCTACAATGTGCCTTGATCCTCAGGACACACAAACTCACTGCTGTTGCTGCTGCTCTCTACTCACACCCAGTGGTAGGCCCACTGTGTTGTTCATATGCCTTCTCACTCTGCCTCCTGCCTGTCATATCACAAAGTCTTCAGTCTTTTCATTGCAGCATGCTGCTGCTATAGAGTAAACTGCTGCTCCTGCACTCCTGTCTAGACCAGCCTTCTCCAACCTGTAGCCCTCCAGGTGTTGTTGGCCTATTACTCCCATAATCCCTGACTATCAGCCATTCTGGCTTGAGCTGATAGGAGTTGGAGGCCAACCATATGTGGAGTGCACCAGGCTGGGGAAGGCTGGTCAACATCAGCTAATGGTAAGGCAAGCTGTGCTTCAGTACCAACCATTAGGATTCTCAACTTGTGAGGTAAGCATTGCTGCTGCTGCTGCTGCTGCTGCTAGGAATTGAATTATCTTGGTTAGAGGGGGAAGCAGAAAGCAGATCCAGTAGTGCTGAAATAAATGGGCTTTAGGAGACCTGGGGTCAAAGTTCACTGAAAAGCAGCAAAAGATTATTTTAAGAAGATGGATCAAGGTGGGGGAGTTGCCTTGCACTGTCCTTTTCTCCAACTGGTTGGGCAATGTTTTATTTGAATTGGTGGCAAATAAACTAAGGTTAAGGATTTGCCTTATTTCCTATATCCCTGCCCTATTACTATGGTAATCAATGTGGGGGGCGGGAGACCCCTTGTGGACCAAGCACCAGAAGTTTGGACTAGAGCCATTAGTACAGCAGCTGTGTTGGTGCTGTGGAATGAACTGCCCCTTGAAAATATATGACAAACAATTCTTTCTTTCTGCAGGTCTTTCCATAAGGATGAATCTATTCACTGGTAGGAATTTGTTGGCAGTATTTTTTTAATGAATGAGAATGGTTTTTACTATGTTTGGGGTTTGTGGGATTTTTTTGTACACCATGCTATTCCTAAAAGTTTAGCAGTTTATAAATATTTCTAATAACAACTTTATAGACCCTAGTTTTATTTAGCGTGAGCTTAAGTTAGGGAGACGGCAGCAAAAGTGTGAGCGCTGCTGCTACCTATAAATACATCCATGTATACTTCATGTTGTATTTCTGCATTTTGGATCTGCTTTAAGTTATTATGTTGCCAGTATGTTAAGATGCTTCAGTTTACACTGATGTTTTAAGAGGATATTTTCTCTCATTGTTTAGTGTTGCTTTAAAAATGCAGACTTATAAAAATTGTACTTTTTGGCCTTTTTGGTTGCGTTATTTTTTGTTTATGAGGTTGTAAACTGCTTGGAGACTTCTTTGAAATATGGAGCCATATATATATGCTGCATCTGCCAGATGTATCTGTTTCCCTGAATAAGGGTTGAATAATGCAGGATGTCAGTTGAAAGAAACCAATGTGAACTTCACTGGAGAGCATCCAAGTGTGCAGGATAAGGTGTGCACGTACTGCCTGCCCTCCCATTCATGCACACGCGTTCATGCACGGCATCACTATTCATCACTGAGTCTTAAAGTTCCCGAGGCATATGCATGCCAGTAGTTGGCCTCTGACTTTCATGGTTCTTTAGATTTTGCTAACACCGTGTGTCTATAAACACACAGCTAGCTTTGCATTATATGGACTGTTACGCAGGAATAAAACAAATTAATGAGAGAACAAGGGTTTTAAAGGCAGCCTGCCCTTGACTCACTCTGCACTATAAAAAAGTGTGAAGAGTTTACTCAGCCACAGATAGCTGGAGTTATAAGAGGTTTGTTGAATTTATGGTAAGAGATATTTCAAACACCCCATTTCTAAGAAGGATTTCACGTATTTGTGAGGAAATATTAAGCATCCTGGCCAATTACAGTGGATAGCTGCTTTCCATCCTCTCGTTTGCTGCCATTGGCCAGAGAGCTAACTGCAATAATAGGATATCATAATGTTATTTATCTATTTATTATTTTATTTAATGAGGCACTCCCACTTTCACCATTGTCCTGTGAAAGGGAGGAGCCATGACTGGAGCAGACTGAATATAGCAATGAAAGCTCCCATAGGATGAGATTATCATTACAAAAATGTGTTGTTAACACACTGTAAGGATTCAATTTTAAATGCTCGTTAAAAGTGTGCACAACAGACAAAGTCGAAACAACAACTGGGTGTGCAGAAGGCCCCCTCTTGGTGACACCAAGGTGCACAATTGGCTGGACTGTGTCTTCTCCTGCTCCACATCGCCCTCTGGAGCTCAGTACTGAAGAGAAAGTGGGAAGAGGGGTGTCATGGCTGGCTTGGGAGGATAGAGGAGGGTCTACACTGGCTGCTGCCAGAGAACTCGGCCCATGTCCCCCTGATCATGGCTGCTGCTTCCTGCTGGCAGCAGCATGGCTGGCTGGAGTGCACAAGTCCCACTGGTGTGCCGAGCAGGCAGTTGTGCTCAGGCGCTGGGCTCCTCAGCTGCTTCCCCCCTGTGATTCACCTTCTTCCCCCCTCCTCTCCCAGAGAGGTGAGCAGAACTATCTGCTTCGTGGTGGGTATCGGCACATTTTTTTCCTAGAAAAGGGGCACAGGATCTTGGGGTTTTATTTATTTTAAAAGCACGTCAGACAAGCCTGAAGTCTGCTCAGTGCTAGCGAAGACAAGCCCAATAATAGAGCTTCTTACCATACCTAGGGCCATTTAAAGCACTATGTTAGTGCTTTACCATGGCTTTCCCCCAAATAATTCTGGGAACTGTGGGTTGTCAGGGATGATGAGAATAGTTTGGAGGCTACAGTTCCCAGAGTTTTCTGGGAAGAGGCATTAACTGTTAAACCACTCTAGGAGTTGTCATTCGGTCAGGGGAATAGGGGTCTCCTGGGAACTCTCAGCCCCATAACAAACTACAGTGGTACCTCGGGTTACATATGCTTCAGGTTACAGGCTCTGCTAACCCAGAAATAGTACCTCGGGTTAAGAACTTTACTTCAGGATGAGAACAGAAATCATGCTCCAGCAGCGCGGCAGCAGCAGGAGGCCCCATTAGCTAAAGTGGTGCTTCAGGGTAAGAACAGTTTCAGGTTAAAAACGGACCTCCGGAATGAATTAAGTACTTAACCTGAGGTACCACTGTACAGTTGCCCCAGAGTTCCCCCATGACTGTTTAAAATGGTGTGATACTGGTTTAGATGTACGGTGTGAATGTGGCTTTAGATGCTTGTGCTCAGGTAAATGGGTCCGTGGAAGAATGATTGAGTTCCAGTATTCATTCCACTTTCTGACCCTTTCCTGTGAGGAATGAACACTGCATTGCAACAGTAGAAATAGGGGGAAAACTCAGCCCATGGTGCCGGATCCATGGAGCACTTCCTCTTGCGCTCCCTTCCCTCCCATGGATGCATCCACTCGGAGGTTTCGCGAGTTCACTGATGTTTTCATTTCAAAGGGCCTGAAACTGACTTTTTTTGTTGTTGCCTCTAGAAATTTGTCACGGCACTTCAAACCATTTCAGCTGCTGACACATGAAGCAGAAAATTTCCTATTAAGACTCTGTGAGGCAAGGAGAGGAGTTTATTTTGAGAAACTGTTCATTTACTTTGGGGGGGGGAGGAGTTTTTCAATGAAATTTTAATTCACTTGATGCAAACAAAAAATGCCATTTTTACCCAGCTGTGTACTGAACACTTGGAAAAGGGCATAAATCTGGCCCTGTCCATCTTCTGTGTGAAGGCCCAACCCATGGCTTTACTGAGGTAGGCTGCTCTCAGTTCCCTTTTGTTCTTATTCCACCCTCACAGCAGAGGGATGGAAGAGGATAGGTTGCATCCAGCAGCAGCAGCAACAGTACCAGACTCCATGTCTTCCTCCAAGGAATCTTCGGGGCTGTAGTTTGTTAAGGGTTCTGAGAGATGTTAGAAAATATCCCTTGGCCTGTAAAGCGAGATGAGCACCACAACCCCAGAGTTGTTCACGACTGGACTTAACTGTCAGGGGTCCTTTACATTTTTTAACTGACTGTTAGAGTGAAAAGCAACTAACAGATAAGGTGCAAGGAAGTCTTTGCATGTACAGCAAAAAATAGCCTTCTCTTTGATTCACTGTACACTTTATACATACTGTCATTTTGACCATATCAAACGGCACCCCTACCCCAACCCAAAGAACAAAAGAAGACATTAAACAAACAGCATAATGGAACAAAAAGCATTTAAATGGGATTTTAGTTTATAAAGTTACTATGATTTTATCTTATACGTACTGCAATGCTGTTTTTCCAAAGTAGAAGGGAAACAAATGCAGTTGTCAGAACTTGAATTGTTCTTTGAAGAAAGAAAAATGACAGACCTTTCAAGAGTTTCTGTGAGAAGGGAAGGGAGAAGGCCAGTTCTGAAATCTTTCTTGGGACGTCAATCTTTTGTAAGCAATTCTAATGGTCTCAAAATTTATTATTGGCGTTCCATACTTGCTTAATGAAATATCATTCATTATGCAACTTCACAGTTATCAAAGATCACTATTAGGGAGCAGGGCCTCATTATTAGCAGAGTTATTGTCCTTTGGTGATAGAGTTAGTGCCCATTTGTCTTTCTCGAAGTGATTACTAACTGCCCCCATGGGGCACCAAATAGGCTACATTTAGTGAGATAGTGTTATATTCCCTCTTTCATCAGCCTAGATCAGGCTTCCTCAAACTCAGCCCTCCAGATGTTTTGAGACTACAATTCCCATCATCCTTGACCACTGGTCCTGCTAGCTAGGGATCATGGGAGTTGTAGGCCAAAAACATCTAGAGGGCCGAGTTTGAGGAAGCCTAGTCTAGATTGTTGTGTGTAGCCTTCACCTCTTTGTACAAGGTCTGACATCAACACCTTCCTCGCCTTACTTTGCTCATTCCATTTGAAAGGGCAGTGACTGAAGTTCCCTGAGAAAAGCTGGACAAGGAAACCCCATGCAGTGATGGCCAGGTCTGCAGCAATAAATAGTATATCGTGGATCATTAGCAAGTTCATTAGTCTTCATGGGTCACAAAAACAAAATTCTGTTTGTAGATTCTTTCTCAACATTTCAACAGATGATAGTTTCCATGATGGCTCTGCACATGTCTTAGAAGACTGAAATGCCAAGGTAAAAACCCACACCTAGAAATCTGTTGCTTGGCTGATGTGAACTGAGAAGCATTCAGGAATGGAGGATGCACTCAAAGTTCATGAATTTGGAACTGGTGGAAGATACTTGATGCATAACGTAAGATGGGTAAGTTGCAAGCTTGTGTCAAGGATCCAGTGTCCTGTTTTTTTAAAGGTTAGCTAAGCAAGGAGTTGGGGATGTGGGTGGCACTGTGGGTTAAACCACAGAGCCTAGGGCTTGCTGATCAGAAGGTCGGCGGTTCGAATCCCTGTAACAGGGTGAGCTCCCGTTGCTCGGTCCCTGCTCCTGCCAACCTAGCAGTTTGAAAGCATGTCAACGTGGAAGTAGATAAATAGGTACTGCTCTGGTGGGAAGGTAAATGGCGTTTCCTTGCGCTGCTCTGGTTCACCAGAAGCGGCTTAGTCATGCTGGCCACATGACCCAGAAGATATACGCCGGCTCCCTTGGCCAATAAAGCGAGATGAGCGCCGCAACCCCAGAGTCGGTCACGACTGGACCTAATGGTCAGGGGTCCCTTTACCTTTACCTTTAAGCAAGGAGTTAGGGATAGAGATGTAAAATTTCTGAAAATTTTGAAGCCATAAGGAAAAAACTTTTTTCTCCCCTGTTTTTTTCCAGGGGAAAATAGAAATTTTGGAAAAAATTGAAAAAAAGTTCAGTGTGAGGTAGTTTTACAAATTGCATGAAACACAGTGTATATAAAAGTATTTTGCTTGCAGTAAAAGTGGTAACCACCTTTCCCACAAAAGCAACAAAAAAAGCAAGACACCTTAAACATAAAAAATAATCAGATTCGCCCCTTAGCACCAACAGCAAATACAGTTAAGGTCCACCTCAATATTTAAGCTCCATAGAAGGTCTACCCTTTGAGTAGTGCTTTTAAAAAAATAGAAACAGAAGACACAACATATACATGCAGTTTATTCTATCTCATTTTCTGAACTACTGTTATCATTTTCCATTTCTTCTTCCTCTTCCTCTTTGTCATTTTTCTCAGGGACTTCTAAAAAAATGGCTTTGGGGAAAAACAGGGAAAAACCTGTTTTTTCCCAATTTTTCTGGTTTTTTCCCAGGCCTTCCCATCTCTACTTGAGGACAGCCAGGGAAAAGTGTAAGGCAAACCAGGCCCAGAAGTAACCAACACCCAGTTACTGAGTAGTATGTTGCACTGAGGCTCAAACTCTGTTTGAAAGGAAAAGGAGTGGGGGGGGGTTAAATTGAATTTGTTATTATATATTATAAACCACATGATGGTAAGAGAGTTTCTAAACAATTTACAAAAATATACAACAGAGCATTAAAATGATTGATAAAACACAGTTAAAAGCAGGTATTTAAGAGTATTCAAAAGATGATTAAAGTCAACAGTGGTTAAAACTGGGTTGGCCCTAATGGGCTGGCCCTAACGAAAATGCTTTGAGCAGTTGCCAGAAAGAGTACAGTGAGAGCACCTCCCTGGAAGGCCTGGGGGGGGGGGTTTCAGAAAAATGGGGGGGGGGGTGCAATATCCAAACTATATCAAACCATTTTTTCCCCAATTTTTCCGGAACAAACAGGAAAAAAACCTGGTCAAAAAAAAATTCCGCTTTTTTCCAGACCTTCCTATTTCTAGTTAGGGCATT
Source organism: Podarcis tiliguerta (assembly GCF_965153285.1). Classification (NCBI taxonomy): domain Eukaryota; kingdom Metazoa; phylum Chordata; class Lepidosauria; order Squamata; family Lacertidae; genus Podarcis; species Podarcis tiliguerta. The sequence goes on from NC_139538.1 coordinate 36,585,968, forward strand.
GAAATACAAATGAGGAACCGAAAATGGTGACCAACTTGAATAATCTGAATACGAATGGCTCCCAAGAGCAGGGTGACAGGATCAGGAGAAGAGCTGGACCCTGCCGTTGCCAAAAGGAACTCCACAAGCATCTAATCAGGCAAGAGAAGAGATTTCTCCTTCAAGGGGAGAAAATCATTCAGAGGTGTGTCCTTTATGTTTTGTTCCTACATCACAAAAACAGGCGGATTTGAGGAGTTTGCTGCATCCCTTTTCTGTAGCCTTGAATGTCTTCTGCCTTTGAGATCCGTGTGTGATGGTTCTTCTCTTTTTTCCCTCACAGCTCCAAGTCGTAGCTATGCTAGGCTGTTGTAGTAAAAACAACAGAGCTTTGTAGCATCTTAAAGACTAACAGATGTATTACGGCATAAAATTTGGAGGATTCACTTTGTCAGAAACATCAGGTAATTGTGCTATTAGTGTTGTTGTTATACTGTGAGCCACCTTGGGAATGGTTTATCTCAAAAAGTGGAATATACATTTTTGAAATACAGGGATATCAAAGTCAAATCGAGAGTTTGCTGTACAGCCACACACACCTGTTAAAAACAAGATAAACTTGAAGAAAACTCCATAACATGAACTGAAATAAGATACAGAATATATAGCAAACACGTGCAGTATATAGAGAAAGGGGCAGGGACAACCAAACAAGAGCTGAACTGAGAAAGTTCCTGTATGAAAACAGCTCATTTCCACCATTATCATCATGGACAGACGATACTTTTTTTACTACATGAGGTAAAATTATATTTTCCAAACAACTCTCCTAAGAATTAGGAGAGAGTTAACATTTGCATTGATTCAAATCATATTTGTAAAGGTATAATAAAAGCAAAGAAGAAGAAAAACTGCTCAACCAATCCCCTACACACCTAAGATAATTCATAGTGCTTTACTTTATTAATACTGTGAATAGAAGACTGGATAATTATTCATCTGTCCGCTTCAATGCTGTTAAGCAGTTGGCAGAAAAACTGTAGAAAAATCTCCCCGTGTCCAAAAATGATACGGAGAGAAAAACTTTATCAAAGAAATATCCTGCTGACCTTAATGGTGATAATTTTGGAAAAGAAATGCAACATTTACCCCCAGTACATAAAGCAAATTTTGTAAATGCACAATTAAAGCCATTAGATCTGTTGAACTTGTTAACAAAGTACAGACTTGGTGACCTGTTTCCAAATGTTTGTGTTAGCTTAGGAACACTATTAACAATTCCAGCAATGGTAGTTTCTAGAGAGAGGTCAGTTTGTAAACCTTAAGCTAATTAAGAGTTATTTAAAGTTCACCATGTCTCAAAAACATCTTGTGGATCTGGCCAGGCTAAGTATTGAATCAAACATTGCCAAAGCAATTAATTTTCATGTTATGATTCATTTTTTCCTCCACAAAAAGGCCAGAAAAGCTCTTTTTAAAAAGCAAATAGTAAGTTTATCTACTTTTTTTTTTTACTAATACTAATGTCTTCTGATGATCTGATCTGCATTGCAATATAAAAGGATGCTTTGTTGTGAATTATTTCTCCTTATCTGTATTGTAGCATAAGCAATGATGTTCAATTCAAAAATGCTTTCTTATCTCCGATCCTATTTTATTTATATTTATTTATATTTATCGTAGCGGGAGCGTAAGAGTACAAGGCCTTAAATGAATAAAATTAACAGAGCACTCTATTCCACCCCTCTCTCGACTTCAGTGCCCTTTTTGATCTCACAGGCTAGAGCTCATGGCATAAATCCTTAGTGAATAAAAACAGGATGACTGATGGGCAAGGAAAGGAGCCCAAAATAAACTTTATACCCCCTGATAAAATTCCTCTCTGAGGCCTTGTATATTCATTGATAGCATACAGAGAGATAGGAAGCATCAACAAGCATGGACAAGTAAAAAAGGAAGAAATCAAAACATAAGGCTAACTTCTATATACAGACTCTTCTGAATGTTAGCACAGGCCAGAGCTATGGTTACTTAAATAATAAATAAAAAACCCACAACTATTTATTATTTTTAGCCTGCTCTTATAAGAGGCGACGGGATCTTCCGCCCAAGGGAGATCAGATCTATGTTTATTGCTTCTACATCAGTTGGCCGCCCACCATTCCTTTGCCTCCTCCACCCCGCAGCCTTAAACAATTATACTCAAGTTTTCAAATGGGCAGATAGTCCCCTGGAAGTAACATGAGATTCCTTGCTGTAGGGATCCCAGTCTCTTTTCAAAGGCAATAGGAGTGAAGGAGAGGTGGTGGCCTCTGGGGTACTGGGCCAATCAACTTCAAGGGGCTAGGAATGAATTTAAAATTCTAATTTCTTTGCCTCAGCCAATGTTAACAAGGCTCTCATGGTCAGGTGAATTGAGACTACTTCCTTTGAAGCTCAGCTCCACTTAATATTCTTAAAAGATTCTCCAAGTGGTGGTTCCTTACAAGATTAAAGAATTGAGACTTGCCGAGTTTACCACTTCAAAGGTACTGATGGGCCATTAAGATAAGAAAAGGGTGAAGGCCTTGGCTTGGGATGCTCCTTTAGCAGTTGATTATCACCTCAGCTGAGTGATTTCCATACCAAAGGACACTGGGTTATGACTTTGAAACAGACATTTCTTTGGAGCAAAACTCTGTCAGCCTGCCTTAATGGAAACAGTTTCATTTTATAACAGGATACTTAAGTGTGTGTGTGCACATTATCTTTGTACTCTATCTATCTTTTTCTTATATAAATATTAACTTGTGTATTTACTGGGAAAGTAACCTATCTAGGAGAAGAAAACTCTGGTCCTACTGCCTGGCGGCTATACTCATTCATGAGAATGACTTCAGGAGTAAACACTGAGGAAAAATCTATACCTGTTGCCTTGAAGGACATCTTTGGGAGATGAAAAGGCTAAGGAATAAACTGTACACATATCTGAAGTGGAATCCCTAAGACGGTTGGATGGCACCTTGTACACCTCCTTCCAGCAACTCCTGCAGCCAAGCTGGTGCCAAACTTATTCCTCTGCTTTCCTTTGGACCACATCAGTGAGGCTGAGAGTGGGGTCTTGTCATCTGGGCAGCCCAGGGCCTTCATACGCACCGCCCAGGCTTGCGTCCAGGAAAAGTCACAACACTGGAGGCAGCAGTTATGAGTTTCCAGTCTCTTTAGCCACTGTGATTCTCCAGGGATTGGACTTCACGCCCAGAAGGACACTCCATTCTCTCTCAAGACAGACAGATGCCAACAACAACGTGAGCATCACTTGGCTCAGAATACACAGGCACGTTCTTAGTCTCTGTGCCCACTTCTTTTTAACAGGAGAGGGGTGGTGGCAGTGTGAATGCTAGATTGTGATACGGCCATGCTTGCAATATGAAGCCAGACAAGACCTTGTGTTTGAAATGCTGAAGGGCTCATGCCAAATTGCATTGTTACAGCTAGTTGGACAACTCAGCCCAGCAGAAGGCTATATGTATTGGGTGGAGAGGCTGCATGGCATGACCCAGTGCTACTCTCTGCAATCAGCTACTTGCTTCTGCAGTTATATTAAACTTAAACTCCTAAGTGCCCTTCTGGATTGGCTGGGCAGGGAGAACTAAGCCTTCCTTTACAGCATCAGTATTCAAGGAGAAGGAATAAACAGAGCTCTGCATCATTGCAGCTCTGAGTAACAGTGATGGACTCACTGAAATGTGACAAGATTTATTACTTTCTCCCAAAGAACAATTGCCTGCTTGGTGTCCTCAGTAAATAATGCTCTCTCTGTGTGCCATCTGGGGACATCATTAGTCCAAAAGACAGTGACACCAGAGTTAACCATTTGATAGACCTTTGTCATCCATAGTGTACAGGGCCTGACCTTACGAGGAATCCTTACAGATGTTAGTAAGGAAATTCTCACTGAGGAGCATAACTGAATTATTGTGCCTCCTGAATGGAGCAACATCATGTGTGAGGAGATGGTTGATGAGGATACTTAGGTCAATGTGATGTAGTGGTTAGACCAACCTTCGCTAACCTAGTGCTCTCCAGATGTTTAGGACTACAACTCCTATTACCAACAGTTGCAGCTTCCAGTTCTCTGCTCTTGACTTTTTCAACAGCACAGCTCATTTTCTAGCTTTGAAACTCAGCTATGATCTTCATTGGGTGACCTTGGGCCAGGCTCTCTCTCAGACATTTATCTTGTCTCACAGGGTTGTTTTGAGGATAGAATGAGGAGACATCATGGTTGATACCTTGAAGTCCTTGTCAGAAGGATTAATAAAAAGACAATAAATAAGTATTGTGAGGTGTGTGGCTGGTGCATGACAGTAGGATGGCTGCAGCCACACTCTGAGGGGTTCTTGTGTAGGATAGCAGACTATATCAGAGTTACTCCAGCAACACATTTTTAGAGGCTTCATTTCTCATAAACAGAATTTAGGTGTTACTTCAGTGTGATGATTCTTCACTATACAGCATCTATAGAACATGTTGGCTCTTCTATATCATGGAATTCTATGGGCCGAAATCATTGTTTCTTCAAAGGGCCTGTTCCTTGCAATCTGACATGGAAACATAGTGGGATGAACGAGAAGGCTGCCATTGCTGATGATTTCACTATGATAGTCAAGTCCAACTTGGATGGGAACAATGTCAAATCTGAAAAAAAAATCATATTTGTTCCCCCCAAATTCTCTTCCACTGCTGCCACAACCAATATGGCTTCTACTTAACATTTATGTACTTGCACAATATAGATTGAGCTAGGGCAGCAATGGGGAACCTGTGGTCCTTGAGATGTTGTTAGCCTTCAACTCCCAATAGCTTGAGCCATTATGGCCAATGGCCTGGGGTGATGTGTGTTGTAGTTCAGCAATATCAGGAGGAACAGAGGTTTCCTATCCCTGAGCTAGATGATTGCAGCTCAAGAGATGGGTGATTATTCATATATTTTCCAATAAGGATGTGAAATTCAATCAGCTCTCCAGCTCCTGGACCTGCATATATTTTCTTCTTGCCTTATTCTCAGTACTCCTTTCCTAGGTTCTGTTACCTGCTCAATTCAGTCTGTGAGATTACACCAGCTGAGACAATCTCACTACTAAACTTTCACCACTCTAGGATGCTTCACAGTAGAAGAAGGAACCTGAGGACAGGGATAGACTGAATTTGTTGAGGAAAAAGGACGAATCACACTTGAATGTCTTCTTAGCAGCTGGCTTTTCTGAGAAGCAAACCTGAAGGCCAGCACCTGTCACTGATAGAACATGTGTTTTGTCAGCTATGTGAAAAATTGAAATTACACTAGATAGAATATCCTTTGTCTTGCAAGATGGGTCACTACAAGGGATGGGGGAGAAATTCAGTTCAGTTTACATTTAAAGATGAACCTACCTAATTAGCACATTCCAAATCAACATGCAATGCAAAACATAGCCCTCTTTGATACCCTCATTTCTCTGAATTCTGCAATTCATTTCTCCAGCTAAGCATACAAAAATGCATATATGAGGTAAAGTGTGCACAAAAATACAGATATTAGTGAAAATAACATTATGTTAGGGGGGATTGCTTTGCAAAAATGTGACTATTAAGCAAAATTGCATACAAAATGTGTGTGTTGGGAGAAACTTCCCTGAAATCCTGATGAATTTCCATGAGGACTTAAAAAGAAAGAAAGAAGCAAACTCATGTGGAAACGTGGAGAACTGAATGTAAGCTTGGAGAAATGAGATACTGAAATTGACAGGTTCCCCCACCCCCAGTCCCTATGTGATGGTGAAAAGGAGAGTATCCAGGTGGCTTGCTCAGGTAAATGATACAAGGACAGCATCCTAGTTAATTGGGAGTTAAAAAGAGAAGATCATTGAAGCAACCGATCACAGAGGAGAGAGTATATACAAACAAGGTATCTCCAAGGACGCTGCCTTTGCCTCTGCTTTGCACTTTGTTTATTAATGAGCTGCAGCAGAGCTATGGATTTTGTTTACCATAGGCTTTTAAATGTTCTTAAGGGTTGATAAAACACTTGGTAGAGGTGGTTGTTGCTATTATTGCTTTACAAGCAAAAGTGAAACTGCAAAGTAGTCATGATTAGGCAGCTAGTCTGTGCCAGAATAGGGAAGGAACTGTGCCCAGATTATGGTAGATTTAAGATTTTTTGCTTTTACAAGAGGCAACTTCCTTATGCCCATATAATTTAGATCTGTTTCAAGAGTTCGTTTACTAAAATGGTAAAGTCACATGAGAAGACTATGCCACCTCACTGATGGCAGTTAGGAGCCAGTTTGACACTGGAGGACCACATTCAGTGTACCTATGTGGAGTCTCACACATCTCACTAGTATCACATAAACTCATGGTTTCCTACACCTGCAGCATCAGCACAGCTGGAGATCATGGCTTGGGGGCATGTTGTGCTTCAACGCTAATGCTGCCTACTCAGATCAGCAAGTCAGGGCCAAACTAGACATTACTTTAATTGTATAGTCATCATTACACATAGTTTGGTATATGGATGCATGTGATACTAGCTGTGGAGTGGGGTAGGCTTTTCATTGGAACCACAGAGTAAAGGGAGGGGAGGTTTAACACTTTCCTACCCTGCTGTGATCCCAACAAAATTGACACACACAGCATTAGGCTTGAGGAAAGAGGCTATATGGATAGGCTATATAGTTTGAAACACAAATGAAAAAGCTGTTCTGCAGGCATCACAGTGAAGAGAAGGGGTTACATGAAGGAACACAGCTCTTCACAGAGCACGTCACACGAAGTTGGGGAACCTGCAGCCTTCCAGATGTTGCTGGACTACAACTCCCATCATCTGTGGCCACTGGCCATGTTGGGTGGAGCTGGTGGGACTTAGTCTAGTGATACCTGGAGAGCCGCAGGTTCCATATCACTGCACTATGAATACACCTCCTTCTCAATTCCATCTGAGTGGGGATACTCCACAGCCGCCTTCTTCACAGTCTTCACAAATGGCATTTAACTTGCAGGCATTACCTACAGTGGATGCCCTTTTGAGAGTCTTGTTGTGGGGATGCGGGTGGAGAAGAATGAAGAAAAGCAATATGCGAGGGTCTGGCTAAGCAAGCTGGGAGAGTGGGGGTGGGGGGAGAGGATTTAGGGCCAAGCACAGAGACAGAATGCAGGCGGAAGCTCATAATTTGTGGAGAAGATCTAGTGAGCACAGAGAAAGGTAAAGGTACCCCTGCCCGTACGGGCCAGTCTTGCCAGACTCTAGGGTTGTGTGCTCATCTCACTCTATAGGCCGGGAGCCAGCGCTGTCCGCAGACACTTCCGGGTCACGTGGCCAGCGTGACAAGCTGCATCTGGCGAGCCAGCGCAGCACATGGAACGCCGTTTACCTTCCCACTGGTAAGCGGTCCCTATTTATCTACTTGCACCCGAAGGTGCTTTCGAACTGCTAGGTTGGCAGGCGCTGGGACCGAACGACGGGAATGCACCCCGCCGCAGGGATTCGAACCACCGACCTTTCGATCGGCAAGTCCTAGGCGCTGAGACTTTAACCCACAGCGCCACCCGCGTCCCTACACAGAGAAAAGCACCGAGCACAGAGCACAGAGAAAAGGAGGCCCCAAATAGCTTATATTGTAAGTAGTATTTCAGCTGGCTTTATTTGCTGGCCAAAAGAAAATCCTTTGTTTTTTTAGATGTCTGTGATGGAAAATGTGGTCCACTCAGTGTCTGCTATAATCCCTATTATCTGACAAACAGTTTATCCTCCATGAGCATCTTTACGTGGACCACTCTGATGCACTAACAGCTCATGGATTGGAAACCATAGGTATCTGTTTTATACAATCAGCTCACCTGGGAGCAGACCAGATGGATGGGGCGAATCAAACCACTCAGTGTTGCAGGAAGAATGGAAACTTACTCATTTCACATTGATTCTCAACCAAGCTGCTTTCGGAATCATCTTTCGGGGGGGGGTGCGTTTGTGTGTGCATCTTTGATTCTTTTTTTATGAATACATTGATTTGGGACTGAATGAATGGAAAGCGAAACTCTTTAGTTTCTCTACTCCCCATCAAGATAGCGCTCTGTATTTTGATCACATCTTCTTTACATTATCAGGATAAGAAGCTTTACCTCTTTCCTTGGAGAAAGACCAATACAGGGAGCCCTTGCCAGTGAGTGACAGTTTCTTTCAGTATTAATTCTGTACGACCCAACTTGTAATTGCACCCTACTAGAGGAAGATAAACTCCCCTGTACCAGACTAATACCTTTTCCTTCTCAGTGTTAACAGCCCTCACAAATCACTCAAGCACTTCCATATCTCCCCTTAGGAGTAGCCAAGCCATAACTCTTTCATTTTTAATATTTTCTTCTATGCCTGTTCCTACCTCTGTGGAATTCCTGGCATTGGTATCATGACGAAGCTTCACTGAACACCAACTGTTGGGTCCAGGGGCTACAGTGTCTCATCCTCTTCATCACTAGGACTCTCCGTCCTTCTCCTCCGCACCCCTCTCTCTTTACACACACAGACCTTCATGCATGTATGTCATCATAATAGAATGCAAGGATTTCACAGACTATGATTTGCCTAGCCTTTAAAAGGAACAAGCAAGAGGAAAGATACTAATAAGCAAAAGGTATACATAGAACCGACATGCCATTATATAAACTGAAAGGGCTTGACAGCTTTGCAAGTACAGGTTCCCAATAAAGCCTTTCTGTGCTCTTCTCATTCCTTAATGCAGCTTCTGCTCAAGCTACCCTGCAAACAGAGGGGCCAACTGGTAATTATAATTCAATTTATCACCACCTCTTTTTGTCTCTTCTTTTAAACCAAGTCAGCAGGTGCCCCCTCTTTTCAGGTTACTGACTGATCAATACTCTTGCCTGGGGCAGTGAGGTGCAGCTCTCAAACATTATGGCACTTCAATTCCAAGAATGTCAAAGAAGCAGAGACAATTGGGTGGAGGGGGTGGGGAGAGCCAGAGCAGATTATCATCAGAGAGAAGAATAGGGAACCCCTGCAAGCACCTGTCATTTTTAAGGCGGAATGCTTCTGTTTTGCTTACAAGCGCAGTTCATATAATGCATGTTGTCCTCACTCAGACATGTCTTCTTAAAGTACAAAATTATAATTCATAAAGACAAGGAATGTGTAAGACCAAGGCATGTCTCAATCGCTGATTATAATTCTTTGTAAGTGAAGCACTTCAGCCTTATTGGTATAATGTATTTGAATGCTTTTGGTGAAATTACTCAATAAAGTGATCTTGTTCACATATCATACTAAACCACGGTTTAGTGTGAGATTCACAAACACAAATGAGTGCAAGCTCACATGCTCCCCCTGACTTCATTTCCACCTTTTTAGAGTTCAGAAGCTTCTGCCTTTGCTAACCACGGCTTGCCATCCATCCATCCATTCATCCATCCATCCACCCACCCACCCTATATATTTGTATCCCAGCTTCCCTCTAAGGAACTCAAGGTGGCATTCATGGTTCTTTCCATCCCCATATTTTTCATCACAATAGCCCAGTGAGGTAGATTCAGCTGAAAGACTGTAACTTACCCAAGATCACTTAGTGAGCTTTGTGGCCAAGTGTGGATTTGAACCCTACTCTCCCAAGTCCCCATCTGTAGGGATGACCGTGGGGTCCGGAGGGAGCACACTCCCCACCCGCAGGCAGCCACAGTCTGCCTGCACACGTGACCTTGGGGTGCGGGGCACACACCCCCCCAGACAAAGCCACAGCTGTCTGAGCATCGTACCCTTTCTCTAACCCTTTGCGGTCTCAGTAGTCTGTGGTGTCCTGTCTGTAACCTTTGTCTCTGAGACCTTTTGTCTGCTTCGTCATACACTGTGCAAGGGTGAAATGATGCGGTGGAAACAGGTGCCAAAATAACTTTGAACCACCCCACAATCTCAAGACTGGAAGATGTGTAAAGGTCACAGCCCAAAATGTATCTGCCTGGTTTGCATATTTGTGTCAAAAAAAGGAGGCTCCACAGAGCTGGCTGGCAGCTTGCATGCAGCCCACCTGTGCGCAGCTCACCTGCATTATCAACTCCTGCCTCATGTCCATCACTTCACCCGTCCAACCTACTAACCACTGCACCACATGTCAAATGTCTGCATTGCATTCAGTTAGCAATAAACATCTCTTTAGCTACATAATTGCTTTCTCTCTGAGCATCCAAAGACAGCTCTTTAACGAGCGGGCCTATATTGGCTCCTCTGGTGCCAGATATTGAAGGGTGTTTTTAAAAACCCAGAAAAACTGCATGGTGCAATATTTTCATTTTCACTCTTTAAGAGCAAGATCCATTCCACTGGGGAAGTTTCAGATTTTTCTATCCCAATTTTGAATCCTGCTTTGCAGATGCTTCACAATAAGCTCATAGTAATGGTACCAGACCTTAAATTACAAATAAATTGAGAGAAGGCGTTTATGTATTTAAAATGTTTATACTCTGCACTCTGATATAGTAGAGTAATTCCTAAATCTCATCTCTGCAGTACAACTACTTTATTTTATGTGGTGCTTTTTGATATAACAATCTCTTTATTCGTATGAAATGAATGAATACATAAAAGTAAAAGACAATCAGCATTGCATAGCCAGGCTTCCAACTTCCCTGTGCTGACTACTGGTATACTTACCCAAACTGACTGCATGAATACTGCTGGAGCGAAGAACTAAAATCTGGTGTTACATTTGGAATTCCTGAGATTTTTCTGTTCCTATTTTCTAAACAATGCTTCCAAGACACTGGCTTGCTGAAAAGCCATTAAATTAGTGACCTTTTATTTCTTTAAAATCTTGGGAACTGCTTGGAGAATCCAATCTGTGGTTGATAAAATGGATGGATGTCGGCTGGCATAGATCCTCCTCATCAGTGTGACTGAATAGTAAATGCTACAGAGCCTGTTTTGTGCCGGAACTGTTGCAATTTGGCTTTATTTCCTCTTGTCTGGAGTGAGGTTGAGCCTGCAGGATAGGAGGCATGACATGACATCAATGGATCGTACTTTGTTTTTGAATGGTGGATGGGTGAAATAGCTGCATTGCCCTTAAATCCTCCTGCTGGTTTTGCCAGCAGGATAGGATGCATTAGTTCACTCAACCACGTATAACTGCAAACAGGATGTTGGTATCATACTGGAAACAAGAAAAGCTGGCAATCTTCCTTTATTAATCATTAATTTCTAAACAGAGACTTTGATTTCCAGAAATGCCTAAGGGTGCTCAGATAATGGTAGTTCGAACTTTGGTCACTCCGAGCATATGAAACAAAGTAAATGGGGCAGAAAGAGGGGTGCAAATGGTGGGATGCACACAGCAGGCTGAACTGTGAGGAAATGAGTCTTCCTGCCCCCCTTTGAGCAACTAGCCCTTATGCACCAATGAAAAATGGATGCCTATCACTCGACTCTGTCTGCTTCCACCCATTCATTTGAAACAGTAGCATTACGCAAGTCGTTTTTGACTCTAAGGAGGAATTTTTAAAAATTCCTCTTTGCCCAGACATTTGATGGCTGAAAAATACTGTTCCTGCCAACCCTGGAATTACTGGTTGAGGGAATGTTTTTAGAATGCTTAGAAAACAACAACACCTTTTCTCATCAATGTGTTTGCTACCTTGGGCTCCTTTAGGAGGAAGGGCAGAATATAAATTGAAATAATAAATAATAATTGTGCAGCTCTGACATTTTCTCCGCATCTGTGGGGTCTTAAGAACGGGTTTTCAAAAGGAAAAAGACTGGCACAGCGCTTCAAGACATAGCACGTTGGGCAGAATGATGGGGTTCAAGTCATCCGTCTTTGCCTGCCCAGGTATAAAATGCTTCATAACAGGAAGTTGGTGATCATGTTAAAAAAAAGGGGGGGTGACACAAAATATGCACCCTGGTTTACATGCCAAGATAAGCTGAACCTTCACTCAAGTCCTCAGGCTCTACCTTGATTATGTTAATTAGTTTTGCTGGCATACCCAAACACTTCAAGGCAATCCATAATGAATTACGATGGAAGCTGCTGACAAACGATTTCTGAAAATCTATGAAGTAAATACTGAGTGGGTTTTGCCATTCAATGAGCTCTCCATTTATTATTGTCAGGGTGAACATCTGGTAGAAACACAGCCAGAAACAGTCAACCACTTCCCTTTGTTCTCTTTTCAGGCAATGCTTTCTGCAGCCTTTTTCCCAGAGAGAAGAGCAAATCCATGGCAGTCGAGACCCCTTTTGTGGTTAACTATCCCGCTATTTTTCTGTTGCCACGCAGGTTTATCATGGTTTCCTATTTTTACATAATGTGTTGATTTTTAATGATACAATAACTGGGCTAATCCACATTTATTTCTCTACCTAGACAAGGATTTAGATGTGATTGCATCGTTCATTGTTTGTGATATGAGGTGTAATAATGTTTTTAGTTCAGGTTGCTTAGTTTCATTGTCAAAGTTAATCATTTCTTTGAGGATCAGAATTAGAAGAAAATTCCAAGACCTAGAACATAAAAAAAGAGTTTTAATTTCCCCTCCCCACCTGCTACTTTTTTCTGCTGTAGGCCTGTAACATTGTTTCCATTAGGATCCAGCTAAATGCTCTGTGGTGAATCCAGCAAAGGCTTTTTAGGGATTGGTCGGTTTCACAAAAGCCCTGTACTCACCTTTTCGGCCCCATTTTCTGACACCTGCCTCTGGTCCTAGAACTCTTTACAATTCCCTTAATTCCCCTTCCCTTTGTTTTACACAACATGACATCAGGGTGGGTACAGGAAACACTACCCTCTCTCTGATTGGGCTTCAAATGTCATCACATCTCCAAATCTGATTGGTTATGTGGCATAATCATAAAGTCAAATTTAGAAGGAGTGCAATGCTTCCTGCCTTCGTATGGAAAAAAGGGGGGATGGAATGCAGAGCAGTCATGGGGCTTGTAGTGACCCCCACTTCACCCCATACCTAGCCCTCCTGAAAAAGGGGCAAAAGCAGTGGGCATGTACTGGGGTGGTGGGTGTTTTCACAGCACAGCTATAGTTTCTAATAACCATTTGCTGGTAAATATATGAGTTGCTTCAAGAGAGCGAGAGCACCAGAGATTTCTAATCTTCACAGGGTGGAATCCAGTGTTGTGCTACTATTGTTCAATCTGCGAAAACATTTCAGATTTCCAGATGGAACAATCTCTCCTCACCATCCCCCCACCCCACTGTTCTGGAGTTTCTCCAGGTCTCCCAGAACTGATGAGCATGTGTGTTAGGGTGCAGGGTGGAGGAGAGGGGAGAAAGTCCCATTGCACCAGCGGGACTTATTGTACCAGCTTCTGCGAGTGCAACTATTTAGTTACATCTGGCCCTTAAATCACCATGTACATATTGAAAAAGATCCCAATCAACAAATGGAGCGCTCAAACAGAAAGAAACTTCGCGACTAGGGAGTTTGCATCAGAACATAATTTGTGAGTCAGTGTGGTCAGTGACTTGTATTTTGGCTTACCTTATCTTTAACATGGAAGGAAATTTACTGGGGGGGATTATTTCCTCTGAAGTGGTATTGTGCAGAATTCTATGCTTTAAGTCCACCTCTATACTCTGCGTGGGACGCGGGTGGCGCTGTGGGTAAAACCTCAGCGCCTAGGGCTTGCCGATTGCATGGTTGGCGGTTCGAATCCCCGCGGCGGGGTGAGCTCCCGTCTTTCGGTCCCAGCTCCTGCCCACCTAGCAGTTTGAAAGCACCCCCGGGTGCAAGTAGAGAAATAGGTACTGCTCCGGCGGGAAGGTAAACGGCGTTTCTGTGTGCTGCGCTGGTGCTGGCTCGCCAGAGTAGCTTCGTCATGCTGGCCACGTGACCCGGAAGTGTCTTTGGAAAGCGCTGGCTCCCGGCCTCTTGAGTGAGATGAGCGCACAACCCTAGAGTCAGACACGACTGGCCCGTACGGGCAGGAGTACCTTTACCTTTATACTCTGCGTAGTATATAAACTGGCTCTCAAAGAAAACCTTTGCCATGCTTTTCCTATAGATCATCTGCACCCCACCCCTCATCCACGAATTCCCTTCCCTAGCTGGAATCATCACGTTAAATGGATGCGCTGTTAATGTCTCCATTCTATTGTTAGGTAAAATGAAGAAAAAACATGTCCCTTCATGGTTCATCATCATCTTGCCATTCTTTGTCATCATGAATCCAGGCCAAACAATGACATCAATTCTGGGCATTTATCCCTTCAGTTGTTCCGTGGATTATCTACAGAGCAGGATATACTCTTTATAAATGTATCTGCTGTGCTTAGGCATTCAGGGAATCTTTTGTAGAGAACAATGCCAGCATATTGATTATCTGCTGCATATGTACCCCATGTCCAATTCTCTACCTGCGATGAGCTGCATGAATGGTCACCTATGTGCCTGCTTCTCTCCCTTGATTGTAACTTGCCCTCGGGTTTATAAATAGAAGCGTTACCTGAATAAATCTCTGGAACTTTAATATGCAGCATGACGCTGTGGGAGATGGAAAGGGAGAAATCAAGAACCAGGGCTTCCTCTATAAATCTCCCTGCCCTTACTCCTTTGCATTGTGCATTGGCATCACATCACTGGTTTGCAGCAGCTTACAATGTGCTGGTTGTAAAGTGCAGCACTTTGACTAAAAGAAGAGAAATATATGTTGGCATTTCCGGAATTGGGAGTCCAAGCTCCTGAATGTCATTGCAGTGCCTCATGAGAATATTTAACATTTTCTAAATTAGAAGGTGGGATGGAGAGACAGAGCCATAGGCATTTTGCTATCTGAGTCATTGGGCAATATGGTGTCTGCCCTATTCCATGCACACAAGTTGACCAGGCTGCTGAATGAATCTTACTCAACACTGGCAATTGGACAGTGTCCTCCACAGCACTTGAGGGCAGCAGGCTGAGTGAAGTGGTACAGTAGCTATGTCAGTTCAGTCCACTCCCTGCCCCTTAGCATCTGCTGCCTGAGGCAGCCATCTCACTCTATCTAACAGTAGGACCACTCACGGCTAGAGAAAGTTCATAAACAAATATTCCTCATTTTTCTTGATGGTGCTCTGCCATAGTAAGAGACCAGATATGAGAATTAAGCAGGATTGATTGGCCTTGAGTCTTTCAACATGAGGGGTACCATGTGCAAGACTCATAATGCAGAGACTCACAAATATGGACTTAGTGCATCTCTCTAACCTAAGGTTACCAGGTTTTTTCCAATGAATCTGGGGACACTTTTCAACTTCAATGGATTTTGTATGGGGACTGATTTGTAAATCCAGGGACTGTCCCCAGGAAACAGGGACGTCTGGTAACCTTACTCTAACCTCAATAGTTTTAGAAGACAGTTGAGAATAACTATCCAAGAGGCAAAATAAGTAGTTGTGGAGCTAAGCTTGGAAAGTTTGTTCTGTTAGTCCATTTAGGGACAGGCAGACCAAAAAAAATGACAGAAAGAAGCAAAGTTATAGGGAACAATTAAGTGTTTTAAGGTTACAAAGCACTTGAAGTGTGTGCCATTCTTGTTGCAGTGAACAACCAGTCCTCAGTCACTTGCCTTTATCAAATTTATGGATGGTTAGTTGGTGCTAGCAAGTTCAGAATATTTTAGAGCTGGGCTTTTAAGTTTACTGTTTCTTAGCAAGGCTTAACTTCTTATTGGACTTTTAACAAACTGCACTTTTCCTATGATGCAGAATCTCCTGGAAACTGCTTTACCATGAAGGCTCAGTTTAGATTATCCTCTAAGTGCAAAGGCAGGATTTATGTTGTTTTGCCTGAAGTTGTCTTCTAGGGACTCAGGCTGAGGAAATTTTGCCCTAAGCCATCCTTCAGCAGGCATGAAGCAAAGCGCAGCAGACCCGTGTAAGCATACAAATGCTACTTAGTCTCAAGCCATCAACAACAACACAAGGCTATTGCCTTTAAGAAAGGCAAGAGGAAAGCCAGGATAGTAGTCAGAAAGGATCTTTAGGATGTCTTCCCGCAGAATGGTTAAGCCTCCTGTGGCTGAAATCTGTCAGATTTGGGACCAAGCTTCTGTTAAATGTTCTACATTTCCACAATTGGCAGGATAATTTCCATCTCTGACTACTGGGTAATAATAGGGGGTCTAATACAGGGGTGGGGAACCGTATGCCAAATCAGTATTTGTTTCCAAGTACAATTCAAAGTGTTTAAAGCCTTAAACGGCCTCAGCCCAGTATACCTGAAGGAGCATCTCCACCCCCATCGTTCTGCCCAGACACTGAGGTCCAGCTCAGAGGGGCTTCTGGCGGTTCCCTCACTGCGAGAAGCAAAGCTACAGGGAAAGAGGCAGAGGGCCTTCTCGGTAGTGGCACCCGCCCTGTGGAATGCCCTCCCATCAGATGTCAAAGAGATAAACAACTTCCTGACATTTAGAAGACATCTGAAGGCAGCCCTGTTCAGGGAAGTTTTTCATGTGTGACATTTTAATGTATTTTTAATCTTTGTTGTAAGCCGCCCAGAGTGGCTGGGGTACAAATAAATTATTATTATTATTATTATTATTATTATTATTATTAGTGTTGCTCATGACATTTCAGGCAACTTCACTCAATATTACTGCTTTTGGTCTTTTAGACTTTTAGAATATATACAGTCTGAGGCATAAAATAATGATGTTTATGATGCATTTCAGAATGAAGACAGTCAGTGTGATAAGAACATAAGAAGAATCCTGCTGGATCAGAACTTTGGCCTACCTAGTCCAGCATCCTGCTTTCACAGTGACCAACCATCTGCCTGTGAGAAGCCTACAGGCATGACATGAGCACAGCAACACCGTCACCATTTACATTTTCAGAGACCTGTCACTTCCAATTGGAGAGGCAGTGCACAGCCATCGTGGCTTGTAGTCATTGATAGCCTTATCTTCCCTGAGTTTTTCTGAGCCTCTTTTAAAGATGTCCAAGCTGGTGGCCATGGCTACATTCTGTAGTAGTCAATACTATGCATTGTGTGGAAGTGGAACTTCTTTTTGTCTGCCCCAAATATTTTATAATACAAACAGCAAGTTGGGCAAGAACAGAAGGAGAAATTGAGTGAACAACTACTACTCAAGTCTTACGAAGAAGTAAATAAAACCCTTTAATGCAAAAAATGGAATAAAAGAAGACGTTTGTATTGATAAGTGGTCAACAAACATGTGTGGCAAATGATAATGCCTAAATGATATGGTCAAATTATCACCCAGTACTCATATCAATCAAGTTGGCTTTGGAAATTCAGTCTTTCAGAGGTTCTACATGCAACAGCAGCTGTTCACATAACTTCCACTTTTGTTCCTCCCCCTCTTGCTGTTTGTGTTTTATCTTGAAGGCTGGGTTTTATTCTACTTTGCTTTGGTTTGTCCTGAATCCTCCGACATTCAGCTTCATTGGATGACCCTGGCTTTGATTAATAGGAAAAATGGAGTAAAATTTCTATTCACTTTCATTATGCCATGAATAATTTTATACGCAGGCAGTTAGGCCAAAATTCCTTAAATAAGCAGTTATGCAGATACTGTTCCTTTGGCCGCTTCCTTGTCTGGCCTTCTCTACTTCTAGATGCATGCCCTAATTCTATCTGTGGCTTTCTAATTTTAATGCCAATCACCAATTTCCAAATGCTCTTATTTTTTTGTCCACACTGGCTGAATCTGTCCTAAATCTTGCCTCATCTTCCATGACTTGATGAAGTTTTTTGGAGTGATGGACTCAGCTCACTTGACACATGACATCTTGGCAGATTCCACTGACACTCAAATTGCGAAGATGGTGTTTTCCTAAGAAGGTAACCCGAAGCTCCTACTGCCATTCTGTGGCTTGTCTGTGAGCCAAAGCAAATGCCTCAGTGCAGCTGGGGTGGGGCTGATTCTGAAGGTTACTTTAATGGGTATTTTCAAAATACTAAATATTATTGTATTAGTTCTCTGTGCCTTCATATTTGGGAGTGGAGTGTCCAGCTTTTTTGGGGGGAAATATGTGTGTACAAAACCTTCTGGAGTCAAGCTGAAGAATCCTTTTGTCAGCACTTTGTTTCCCTCAAGATAGGACCCATTTCTTAATATGTTACCCTTTCAGCATATCCAGGCAAAGAACTGTACTATTTAACTTTTATTTTTTTATTTTTAACCATTCTGTGACAAATAAGACACATTTCTGTAAAGAGACCACTTCAATACTAGGGCTGTGCCAGATGTTTGTGGGCTCATACTTTCTGTGTGAAAAAGGAAGCTTTCAAGTACTTGAAACTTTTCCTGAATAATCTCCCCAAATGCCATCATACCAGACCAGTCCAACACATTGCATGGCTGCAGAACATTTGTTGTAGCTGTTGCTGCTATTGTTGCAGTTAAAGCCACGTTTCTTCTGCCTGGTGGTGACAATGCTGTCATATGCCTAAAGTTGATTGCATTCAGTGACCTTTTGTCATGTAGCTAAGCATCTCACTTTGCATTAGCTGACTTTGCCCTAATGGCTATGTGGCACGAAGAAAGCCAGTTCTGAACTAAAAAATTTTCTAGAGCAGCAGCTTATAGGGACTTACTGTAGTATTTGGAAACAGTCTGATCTGTTTGGGATCGACTCTGTGTTATTCTAATTTGACAGCCATCCAGAGTGGATTATACCTGCCAATTGTCAGGCAGATCTGTCAAGGGGTGTTTGTGCAGGGAACTTTTACATTATTTATTTATTTATTGAGATAAATAAATAAATAAATAAATAAATAAATGTCTCTTACTTTTTATTTTATTTTCTGCCATAATTGGAACCAAACACGGTGAGCGGAGTACACTGGGGAAATAATTTCACTGTGATTAAAAGCTGGACCTTTCTATCAAAATGAAATATGCCCCCATGTCTACATCCCCTCCCCTCTCAAGCTCTCAGTGTTTCCCCAGTCAGCTTGCTTTCATTTCTCAGAAAGAAAGAAAAAAATGCGTGTGCAGGTGCCATTTTGCTTTATGGAAAAATCCCTATTGACGCACCTTGTTAATGGCTGTCCTACTCAGGAAATGTGAGGTCATGACCTGAATCATTCCAAATCCCCATGTTATTTGGGGTTCACACAGAGTCAATGCACACCCCTAATAGACACTGAACTGAATCATATAACCCAAGCAATTATTTAGGTTGCATATGCTCTCTATCCCAGTCTGAAATCCCTTCAAGCTACAAATGTCCCTGATTGTATAGAAAGCCTATATATGCACAATTTGCAGTCATTCAGGCTCTGTGCAGATGAACTAGATCAATGTATAGACAACTGAGGATGATGCTAAGTCTTCGCACACTACCTGTCCTGTTTCCGTCAATTGAACAGGGCTTCGTCAATCTCATCAATCAGACTGCTACCTGTGAAAGTTCATGTCACAATAAACCTATACCTAAAATGCCATTGCCTCTTTTGTCATATTAGGTAAGTAAGAGAAGGTTAGGCAGGTCTGAATATTGTGAGGCCTATACCAACAAATGCATTAAGTGTGAACTTGAGAGGCTGCCATGGACTGTGAGTAATCCTGAGCACTATCTTTGCTATCACTCATCCTTGATGGAAATGGGCAACCCTAGACCTCAGTGGCGAAAAATTGCATTTGTTTGTCCTTTGCAAGAAAAACTTAACAATTTGCTCTAAGTTCCACTTCCCTGCAGAGATTTATTCCTGGTGAAGCTGGAAGGCAGCTGATGTTATGTCATTTAGTAACACTAAACGACCAAGCCAAGCATTAAGCCAATTATATCCCACAAATCATTGCTCAGCAGGGCAGCACTCTCACTTGAGCAATGGGCCAGCGGCTGCAAGGATCAGCAGGGAATTAGCATTGATTGGTTGCCTGGGGACCAACAAGACAGCCCTTCTACCAGCCTTCACAGACCAGTCAATAGCCCCGGGCTGCCCTTGGCCTCTTAAATATGTTCAGTCCCTCTCCTGCCGAGACTCAGAATTCCAAGACAGAAGTCCTGTGGTCTGGGACTGCGGATGGGCTCTGGGGAGATTGCTCCTCCCTGCAGAAAGCAAAATATCAAATCCTTTGTGTCTTTTGCGGGGAGACAAAAGAAAAAGAAAAGGACTTTCAATGCGGTGTAGGGAAATGGAAATAATTCTCAGATGCAGCCTTCATCTTCTTTAAAGACCGCAGCGTGGGGCTCCCCGCCTAGGGAGTGAGCTCTTGCATGATCTCATGTACAAAATCTAACATTTCTGGATATAACTCCTGAATTTATTTACAATGGTTTAGGCTAGTATCACTCAGGGCAAAATGATAGCAGTGATTGCTACCACCTGTGCCTTAAGCTTTGGGAATGGTCACACCATTGTCTTTACTTGATCTAGCCATCATCACTTCACCTGCCATTTGGGGTCCATGTGGGTGTTTCTAGAGATCAGTATCTCTTCTCTGCAGTTAAACACTAAGATTTTCTAGTGTGACAAAGAAAATGTAGATGCTTTGCCAGCATACTAGCTACCCAGGATGGGTAGGGTGGCTGATGGTTCAAGGTGGGGAGGTGACTTAGGCACATGAGATGAAAAGCTGTGCTATGAAACATTTGGTTAACCATTAAGAAGTGGGATTAAAAAGTGGCAGATGAATGGATAAAATGACCCTGACTCCCTAGAATCATTCAATCTGGCTCCTCATGATCTATTTGGTTCTTCATATCAACTGCCTTTGAACACAGAGGGCAATTCTACCCTGCAGAAAGTGATGAGATCAACAAGTACCATTTTGTGTCAATAACAGCAGTTTCACCCAGCACAGCATTTTCCAACCTGATGTCCTCCAGATGTTTTGGACTTCAGCTCCCCTCATCCCCAGCCATGGCCCTTGCCAGCACAAAGTATCTGGATGGCATCAGGTTGTGGAACACTGACCTAGCAAATACTTCTCTTCTCAAATACCACATTTCAAACTATAGTAAGGGGTACATTCAAATTATAATGATTATAATGCTAGCACTTCTGTTCCATTTTCTAATGTTTCTTCCGCAGTGCAGTATCTGTTGCATTATGGAACTGTGGAATTATGGCTGCTATACCAGCATGTCATGCTACATTTCATTCACGCCACTGGGTGTGGTGTGAAACAACACTGAACATACTTACACTCCCCCAACCTGTTGACACATGCGTGCTTCTGTTCCCACATGATTCCCTCATGAAAGCAGCAGGAAAGAACTGTATTCTGGTATACCACCCCAAATGTCATCACTTTACTCCTGTGACTTTCTGGGCAATGGGGTTGTAATTAACACAGAAACAGAACCAATTAACAAGGAAATGAGTGCTGAACATCACCTATATTCCATTTCTGTAAATGGGTTTTATGCATTGTAAAAGATGAAATTAACAGTTTGGGGAACATTAGGGAAATAGAATATACTGTCATGTGAATGCAGCCAAAATGGAGAAAGATGATGTGGGGAGATCTTTCCACCCACATTTTGGTGCAAGAAAAATTCATGACAGCTATTTGTCCTTAGCGTCCGCAAATCCGTATTCGTTTTCTCAAGTTCATGCAACTAAAAAGTGGGGAGGGGAAGGGAGAACAGAGTGAATCTCCTAGCTATGAAGGCTATCTTCAGCTAAGAAGGCCTCCATCTTGTATTCTCTCTCTGTTATCAGCCTACCTGTCTCAAGCTGATGACCTGCAAAATTATTCCAGTTATACACAGGAGAAGTTATTCTGGCAAGGTTAAAGAGGGAAAGGATCATAGCCTTGCAAATAGTTTAGTATCCAGTGCCACAGACCTTGGGTGAAACTCTGAACAAGTTAACAGGAGAGCAAGTCCCTCTGAAATCCTTTCCAAATATATTTCTTTATACAACAGTGCAGATGACCTCTATGTTTTTCAAGAGTGAATAGAGAGAGAAAATGAAAGCTGAAGCTGATGCTGACTGTGCCCTGTGTGAGACACTTCACTGATTTCCTTGAACTTTCTTGATAGGTCAAGGCAGTATGAGTCCCATCATCAGCCTGAGAGTGTTGTTGATGTGCACAGAGTTGTCAGGGGTGTGTATGGAGCTAGTCCTGAGCATTCCCATATGCCGGAAGAGTTCTGTCATTAGGTAAAGAGCAGGTCAGGACGCCTCACCACCAGAATGAAACAATTCTACCCAAAACACCCAGTGATGCTCCAATATAAATCATGCCTCACCAACCATAACCTTACTGCATGGTGAAATGGCTCCTATAAAAATTTCATCATGTGAGCACAGGGGACTGAAGGAAGCCATTTTAGTACCCATTACGCCAGGCTGGAAATATTATACAGAGCAGGAGACAGACGCTTTCCTAGAAGAGCAGGGCAGCATCTCTTTGATGTTAAAAACAACAAAGGCTCCAATGAACAGAGAAAGGTAATACAAAGGTGTCAGAACAGCAGACTGTATTTCAAAGCAAATATAAAGAGATTGGGGGTGGAAAGAAATATCCTCGGAAATAAATCACACATCCCCTGCCTCATAGCTACTCAGCATCCCTTGTAAAAATGAAAGCCCTTTGAGGACCCCTGCTTTGGCTCTGCTTGATTCACCCACCAACTGCTGGGCATCTGTGTAGCACTTCTCATTTCAGGGGCCAAACGAGATGTGACAGCAGCAGTGCAATATGTTTAATCAACGAAGAGTGTCCCGATCATATAGAAAGTTTGTGTGTGGATGTGCAATTTTTCAACCAAACATGGATGGGGGTTATTGACGCCTGTGCATGCCCCTACCTATCTCCCCACAAACTACAGCTCCCAGAATTCTTTGGGGAAGCCATGACCATTTAAAGTGGTTGGAGATGTGAAATATGCCACCAGGTGTAGTGTCTGGCAGGAATGGATGACTCCATCTATTTTTGGACCATCTCATTTTTACATGTGTCCATTCTGTTGAGTTTCCACATTAATCACTATGTTTTTGTTTTAAAAAATCTATACTTAAATATGTACTTAAATACACATTTCATCATAAAATATGTATTTAGATACATACTTTATCTCAGTGTATGCATTTCTAAATGTTTTTCTTTAATAAAATACATTTCTAAGTGCATCATGGTGCTTTTTAAAAATTGAGACAGGAACTGTATCATGAAATTCACAGAAGTGTGAACTCCAAAGGATAATTACATTCTGATCAGTGTATTAATCCAGGAGATGTGAAAAAGGTCAGTTGGATTAAAAATGCAGACCAAACAAAATTCTCCATCCCTGGTGTCTGGGCATGATTGCATACTGTTTAGCAGTCTCTACTTGACAATTATAGTCAGGGAACCTGGAAGAGGTTAGCAGAGAAGGCTAAAGCACTCACCTCCTGCTAAAAAATATTGGCTGGGACACAGGACATGGACAGTATGGTGAGAAATATGCAGCAATCCTATGGACCCCACTCAACGGGAAAGACAAAGGAGAAACAGCTTAGAGGTCTCCAAGCGAGCACATGACAGCAGATTCATTTAAAATCACTGCCTTCCTTTATCCACACCCTTCCAACAGCTGCACAAAGTAGCTTCAAAAATACAATTAATGTATTGCATCCTGTTTAAAACACCTAAGGTTGAAACCTGCTACAAGCTGGACTGCACAGGAATAAATCTACTGAAAAAGATTGCAGTTATTTGACAAACATAGCTATTTCGTAATCAATTTTCTGAGCTGGAAACTTGACGTATCCGTTCTATTTCTTTTATACCCCCAAAGTTCTGGTGTTTATTTCCATGTGACCTTGCCATGCATTTATTGATGATATCCTGGGGGTTTCCATGGCAATGGAGCCCAGTGTCACAAGACGCTACTCTTGAGGTCACACGAAAGCAAAGTAGGAGCTGGAGACTGATAAGAGCACAATCCAGATCCATCTAGTTTATTAAAATGCTATCAATAGGTGATGGTGGGTCCCCCCCTCCCACTATTGTGCTTTGCAGTCTTATACATGCTTTCTTCCTTTCCCCACTACAGATTCAAAATGCCTACTTAGTGCTCCTCCATTTGTTTGTTAGGGTGGAAACGGGAGAGCCACATACACAGCCTCGTATTTTATAACCACAGGACAACCGGAACACAAAGCTAGACTTGCAATAGGCCCCCTGGTGCAATAATGTGTGTTAATTTACTATAGGCCACTCTATGTACAAAAGAAATCAGTATCAAAATTATTGCAAGAAGGTCAGTCTCTGAGCTGTTTTTCCTCTGATCTCTGGGCAGCAACCGGCAGGCAGGCAGCAGGGTCTTATTTGCAGACTGTAAGGCAGAGAGAAGACATCTTAAGGGATTATTAAAGTGCTAAGAAGCCATTCTCTGTTTAGATCACTAGTTCAAATCCAGCTTGCAGAAAGTTATTATCGCCTGATGGCTGTTCGGTGGCCTGGTGAACTGCATTGATCTCGTCCAGTCCAGCCCTCAAGCTTTTGTGTCAGAAAAGTGTTCCCACAATATTTTCTGGCAGGATCATCAAGGGAAACGAAAGAGGGTTGCTTTCAAATGTGCTCCAGGTGTTTTTTCAAGGGGCAGTTGAGTCAAGACTATTTTTATTTTCCTGTGAAAATCCTTAAAATGTAACAGAAAGCAGCCTCCTTCTTCCTTCTCCTTCGTCCTGGAGATGGGGGTATCTCTGGGTTCAAGAGGTTTGCCCTTTATTAATTTTAGTGAAGCATTGTGCTGTCAGCTCAAGTCCCCCACTTTTCCTTGATTTCATCCTCCTCCCAATTTCTAGTGTGTTCTCCCTTGCAATGAGATTTGGGTAAGGGAAGTAGGCATGGTTTATAGTGGCACAGTGGGAAAGAGGAAGAAGAACTTGGATCTGGAGGACAAGGCTATCAACCAACTACAAGCTATGATGGCTGTGCCTTCCCTCCACAGGCAGAGTCACTTTGCATCTGACTGCCAGTTACTAGAAATTGCAGGTGGGCAGAGTGGTGGTATGCTCACAGAGGCGTACGTAAGGGTTAGCAAAACTGGTCGCTGCTGGGGGTGAAGGCCCAGAGGGGATGTGTGTACAAAAATCTCCTCTCAAGTATTGGAGTCCTCCCACAACACCTGCAGCACTGAGACACCCTGGCTCAGTGCTCCAGCACCTGCTTTGCCAATAGAAGCAATCTTCCAGGATCTCCAGCAGGAAAAGCTGTTGCAGGAGGGAATGGAAAGGGGTCCTTGGAGCAGCTTCCAGGCAGAGAGCAGTGTGAATGCCCTGTCTAGCCCCACTCCTGTTTTACCATGTGAGTATCATACACACAGCGCGGGTGGCGCTGTGGGTTAAACCACAGAGCCTAGGACTTGCCGATCAGAAGGTCGGCGGTTCAAATCCCTGTGACGGGGTGAGCTCCCGTTGCTCAGTCCCTGCTCCTGCCAACCTAGCAGTTCGAAAGCACATCAAAGTGCAAGTAGATAAATAGGTACCGCTCCAGCAGGAAGGTAAACAGCCTTTCCGTGCGCTGCTCTGGTTCACCAGAAGTGGCTTAGTCATGCTGGCCACATGACCCGGAAGCTGTACGCTGGCTCCCTCGGCCAATAAAGTGAGATGAGCGCCGCAACCCCAGAGTCGGTCATGACTGGACCTACTGGTCAGGGGTCTCTTTACCTTTATCATACACACAAGTCATGTGCATATAGGGCTAATGATTGGCATTATCAAAGCAACAGGAAGTGAAATACTGTTTCTTTTTCTTCTTCTTCCTAGCTGGCATAACAAGCAGGCATTTATAGCTCGCTTGGGTACAGGAGCCACATACCAAGAAGCAGTTCTTCCTGAGATTTAGCATCCGGTTCTCTCTGCGCCTGAGACGTGCACTGGAGAATTCAGTGCCGACTCTTGCTGAAGATAACCTAACAACTGCTTTAGATGTATTCTTTAAGCAAACTTTAATGGGTGGATTAACACAACATGGTCCAGGAAGGTAAAACAATAGGGCAAGTCCAGGCTTGTCATAGAAAGATAATACACACAAGGGATTATTTGCTGGTGTGCAGGGAATGGTAGCAACTAATAACAGCGTGTAGTTTGGTCCATTCAAAATGGAGGCCGTCTGTTCCATGCAGACAAGCAGTAACAGAAGCTTACCGGTATATTTTGACTCAGAATCATAGAATCTTAGAGTTGGAAGCGATCCAAAGGGTCATCTAGCCCAAACTCCTGCAATGCAGGAATCCATGACAGATTGCCATTTTACCTTTGCCTAAACACCTTCCATGAGAGTCCACCACCTCCCAAGGGAGTCCCTTTCACTGCTGAACAGCTCTTACTGTAAGATTACCAGATTTTTTTTCAAAGAATCTGGGGACACTTTTTTTTTTGAAAAGAGAAAACAAAAGTTATTTTAAAAGATTATTTTTTAAATAAATTAGGAAGTAATGTCTTCTCTTCTGTCTCCTCTGTCACCCGAGCCTGCTCTCTTTGAGCACTAGCCGCCATGGAGTAGGCTTTGGTCAAGCCTGGGCTCGGCCACGTGTCCTTGCCCTCCTGGTGCTCTCCTACCTCTCCTCCTCAACAGTGGCGGTGGCAGCACAGCAAGGTTGGGGCTCCCCTCTTTTTTCTCCTTCCTCTTCCTCTCTCTTCCTTCTCCTTCTCCTCTCCTCTCCTCCTTCTTCCTGTGTCGGCTCCAGGGTTGTTCTGGCACGGAGTGCTGCTGAGCAGTCTGCCAGGTGACCAGGTGCTCTTGCTCCCGGCTCGATTTGGGTCGGGAGGGTCAGCAGTTCCCCCAGTTGACATGTTGGGTATCCCCAGTTCCCCCTCAGCAGTGGCAGTGGCAGTCTCAGCAGCTCAGAGCCATCCTGGTAGTGCAGTTGGCTCTGGCTGACTTCAAGAGCTGCTCGCTGCCATGCTGCCCACCTTTTTGCCTCGCCAGAAGTCCCCATATGATGTGTCTTGTGCTGTTGAACCAATCACGCACCATTCATTCCCTGCTAATAAATCTACAACACTTAAAATATAAATCCAGGGACATTAAATGAAATCCGGGGACATTCCGGGGACAGATTTTGTCCAGGGACAGATTCGTAAATCCGGGGACTGTCCCCGGGAAACGGGGACATCTGGTAACCATATCTTACTGTCAGAAAGTTTTTTCTGATCTCCTTTATTGTATCTTGAAGCTATTGGTTCAAGTCCTACTCTCCAGAGCAGGAGAAATCAAGCTTGTTCCCTCTTGCATGTGACAGCCCTTCAGATATTTAAAGATGCATATCATATCTCCTCTTGGTCTCCTTTTTTCCAAGCTAAACGTACCCATGTCCCTCAGCCATTTCTCCTAAGGCTTAGTTTCCAGACCCTTGATAATCTTGGTCGTGATCCTCTGAACACGTCCCAGCTTGTCAATATCCTTCTTAAATTGGGGTGCCCAGAACTGGTGGGGTCTGAACAACTGACTCAGACAACTCAATTCAGCATATTCTTCACAGTGCAATCCTGTGATGGTTACTCAGATGTAAGTCTCCCTATGTTGAGTGGGGCATACTCACTTAGGAGATGGGGCCATACAGCAGGACACTTTCTTTTAAAAAAAGTGCATGCAGAAGGCCCCATCTTCAATCCTTGGCATCTTTAGGTAGGGATTTGAGAGGTTTCTGCCTGAAACCCTGGAGAACTGCTGTGAGTCAATGCAGAGCAGGGGTGGTTATTATGATGCCCTCTGAATGCTCTTGGACTATGACCCCCATTGTTGTTGCTCAATAACCGTACGTCAGGCACACCCATGTACATTGAATCCTAATATTTTCATGGTGCCTTCCCCCTGCCTGCCCGACCCAACACATTTGGATTCTGCACTTTTTTGTTTTCAAGCTGCAATTTTGCTGAAAGCTTCTGTCATGTGAAATCCACATTCCTCATCATCTCTCTGAATATGTTGGCTATTATGAAGACAAGAGTACTTTAGTTCTTAAGTGTTCGTTGCTTTGCTTAAGTGCCTGTGATTTGCACATGATGTGGTAGGTAGGTATGCTTGTTGTCACTCAACAGCCTTAATTGGGTTTGGACAGTCAGTTGTTTTGTGTTTGGAAAGGCATCTACATCACCTCACAAATTGGCAAGCACAACGTATATCTTTTTCACTCATTTCACACGCCGGAGTTGATTAAAGCCTTGGAGTGTTGAGTGCCTTGCATATTAAAGGTTATAACTCGCCATGTGATAACATATTGCCCACTTTGATAGCCCATGATTACTAAGCTGGTTCTTTTAGTAAGCTGCCTTTCTTTAGGCTTCCATTGCACCCACGAGGGAAGGCTGGTTCTTAGTTAAGGTGTTGCCCATGAATTGCAGTGTATCATATTTTACTAAGCAGTGTGTGGAGAAGGGAGAGAAGTGCAGGCATTTCTGAAGTCCTTCTAGACCACCAAGCATCTTTGGATGGGGGATTGGAACATTTCCTTCCATTGCCCCCTTTCCTTTCTTCCTCTCCTCTCCTTTTCTGCATGACTGACACAAGACTGTATAGACTGGACCAAATAATATATGCAGAGTGGATGCATTTTGCACCAGGGTTTCTTAACCCTTTTTTGAATTTGGGCTCCCTCTCCCAACCTTCTGCCTCCTAGAATTTTTCCACCAAGTGCTCACCATCTGGAGAGATGATAGATGATAGATGATAGATAGATAGATAGATAGATAGATAGATAGATGATAGATAGATAGATGATTGATAGATAGATAGATAGATAGATATAGATAGATAGATGATAGATAGATATAGATAGATAGACAGACAGACAGACAGATAGATAGATAGATGATAGATAGATGATAGATAGACAGACAGACAGATAGATAGATAGATGATAGATAGATGATAGATAGATAGATGATAGATAGATAGATAGATAGATAGATAGATAGATAGATAGATGATAGATAGATAGATAGATGATAGATAGATAGATAGATAGATAGATGATAGATATAGATAGATAGATGATAGATAGATATAGACAGACAGACAGATGATAGATGATAGATGATCCATAGATATATCCATCCATCCCTTGCCAGCACACAAGAGTTTCTGATCTAGGCAAATGCTATGGCAATGTTAGAAGGGTTCCTCTCCCTCTTTTCTATCACTTCCATTGTCTTGTCTGGAAGCCGGGCCTTCTTAGCTGACAGACTCTTTCTTCCAGGTCTCGCTTATGCAATTTCTTGTGTGTGTGTGTGTGTGTGTGAGAGAGAGAGAGAGAGAGAGAGAGAGAGTGAAGGCACTCCTAGGGTGAGTTTTCCTTTTCCCACCTATGATGTTCTGATGTGCATGCAAATAATATTGAGTAATTATAGTAAACTTGTATGTGATAATATGTATTGTGCTAAATATATAAGGTAAATTAGGGTAAGTATTGGGCTGGGTGGGGGAGTGTGCTTGGAGTGTTGGGCATGAATGGTTATTGGACAGGAGTTTTGATAGGGAGTTTGAATACTGTTGGGAGGTATTCAAAAACTGGAGTGGGATGTGGAAGAGAGTGTTTGGGTGGTTGGGGCAGGGTTAGCGAAACAGAGTAGGGTCAGAGCTGTTACTGATTGTGGTTTTGAGATGATGGTAAGGAAGGTTTTACCTTAGGTAGACTGAGACAGGTAGAAAGAGTTCATAATACCTAGCAGAAAACTAGGTTGTACACCTTGGAGACAGAGAAGGTGGTTTAGAGAAGATTAGGTAGAGCTGAGGGTAGCGCTAGAGAACCATATAGCTGTGGGGAAAATGGTGTGATGATAGCCATTGATTGATTTTGAAGTTGCAGCCACCAGAGGCCTAGAAGGGCCTGCTGCTCCTCTGGAAGAGTTCCAAGCCCCTTCCATGGATGTTCTTTCCATCTCTCTAAAGTAAATCTATCTAGCCTCCTTATTTATGAAGGCACCAAGGAAAGCATGCAGGTACATCTCTCCCTGCCTTGGCAAACGGGTGAAAAGCACACACAAAGTAATGCCCAAGGTCCATCTAGTCCAGGATCCTGCTGTCATACCATCCAAACAACTGCCTCCAGAAAACTCCCAGGAAGGCAGCAGCCATCTCCCATTGTTGCTCTCCAGCAAGTGGTAGTGTGATACATTTTTCTTCTGGAACATGCAGGCTGCACAGAACCATCATAAGTGGTTGTCACTAACAGCCTTGTCCTCTACAGATTTGTCTAGTTCTCTTTTAAAGTCATCTGAGCTGCTGGTCTGCAAGACTGCTCAGAATTCTAGAGGCACTGGGAAAACTGACAAGCACCCAGGACACTCTGAAATCTTAAAAAAAAAATTTATTGTATTAATATTTAATAACATAGTTCAGCATTGCTGAGCTTGCCAAGTGAGCTAAATTTATGTTCTAGCTCTTCAGCCTTGACCTCCCTATAGCACCCAGGTCATTTCAGGTCCCCTCATCCCCAACATTTCTTGATATGGGCTTGCTTCGATAGCCGGTCCCTCTCAGAGTTTCCAACATTCTCAACACACACACAACACACAACACACATAGTATGGAAACCTAAGTTCAGGGCCAGATATAGGTGTGGTAAGCCCCTAAACTACTGAAGGTAACAGGGCCCTTTATATGTCCAGCTGTCCTTTGTCAACAACAAATTGCCGCTGTTTTTTGTGTGTGTTGAATATATGCTATATGGTAATTTATGGACCTAATAGGTATCTAAAGCCATTTGCACATGTTGCCATGCAACCAGTCCATGCAGAATGTAGGCACCCTATATGTAGAAATGAGCAAACCAGAGATATTTTAGGGAGTAGGCTAGTAGGTGGGGCCCATTACTTACATCATAGAAGCCTACACAACAGAAAACACTGTATGTAGGTTTTATTTTATTTGTTTTTTTATCTTATATTTTGGAAATCGAGTCCTCCCTTAAAGAGGGCACGTATTGTGGTGAGACCTGGACAACTGACTCCCTGTATTGTGGGTGGGTATGACTGGTCAGCCACAGCACCCGATTGGTAGGTCCCTTGTAGCTGGGTGCAATCTGGCCAATGGGACGCAGTCCAAATGGTTCAAGGGACCTATTTATGCCCATGCACGTGACCCAGAGCTTCCTCTTTTGGCGCATGCATTCGGAACACCCATCCACCTCTCCCTACTCTTAGGGCTTTGCACTTGACCTTGCTATGCCATTGTGTGTCGTCTGTCATTGGGACAGGGGCATGGCAGGAATTTTCCCTACTTGGCTGATTGGCTGTTGCAATTTGGGTTTCGCCTGCGGTGCAGCAAATCATCACAACTTGTAAGGTTGCAGACAGGCTCTGGTTCATGTGATAGGGATGGGGCTCTCATTATCCCTATGTTAAGGGTATTCCGTTAAAGGAATCCAGGAACTCAAATGGTTTGGTCAACCCCTGAGAGGGGGGTTGTGCCCGTGCCAGAGTCCAGGGGGACATCTGGGTGGCGGACATAGCGCATTCCTGACTTTTCACTTATCCAGGTGTTCACCCTTGGCTGACCTATGCTGGAACCCTGGGTCAGTGCTACCTGCATGGCAGGGAGTTAGTCGAACCAATGCCTATGCAACCACTCACTTTCTGTAATCAATAAAGCTGTGGCCTAAATTCTGCCAAAAACCAAAACCAAAATTTGAGTCAAGTGTGAACTTATTTAGGGAGGAGGTTTTTAGATCTGAACAAGCAAATGTACATCCATGTGTTTTTTTCCTTTAATGTTTTTGGGGGGTCCCGGAGAGTGAGGCCCTAAGCTTATAAGTAAATATGGCACTGCCTAAATTGGATCCCTGACTGGCTCCAGAAAGCCTGTTTAGCATCTTTCCACTGGCTGATGAAAGCAAGGACCCTGCCAGTGGCATTTCTGCCTGACCACACTTTCAGCAGGTGGAAGCAGGGAGCTCTGCACCAGTGGAGTGATGCTGGTGTCTCACTACAAGCAATTGTCAGTGGGAGGTTGATGGAGGCTGGCAGGGATTATAGGAAGGATATCTTTGCCCAACCCCTCCCCATCCTTACAGACACAAAGGGACTTGGGGTTGCTCTGCCAGTTGCACTTGATTCCTCAGAATGAATTTTGGGATGCAAACCACACATGTGGCAAAGAATACAGAACCGGGTAACTGGGGCTATTCTGAATTCATTAATGAAGAATAAAAATGTTTAATGTTTGATTATCTTTATGTATCCATCTGAATCCCCTCTCTTCGATTCTGCCTCTCAAAATATTTCATGGATTTCGATGATGGAGGTTGTCACGTCATTAGTCCTGGGGTACTGCAGGGACAAAACAGATAAAAGTAATATATTAGGGATTACTTTTGTGCAGGAGTATGTAAGCTGTTTTATACCAGTTAAGTTGTCACAGCTTTCCCCAAATAATCCTAGGGCTTGCCAGTTAGAAGGTCGGCAGTTCAAATCCCCACGACGGGGTGAGCTCCCATTGCTCAGTCCCTGCTCCTGCCAGCCTAGTAGTTTGAAAGCACACAGTGCAAGTAGATAAATAGGTACCGCTCCAGAGGGAAAGTAAACAGCATTTCCATGCACTGCTCTGGTTTGCCAGAAATGGCTTAGTCATGCTGGCCACATGACCTGAAAGCTGTACACCAGCTCCCTCGGCCAATAAAGCGAGATGAGCGCCGCAAACCCAGAGTCGTCCGCAACTGGACCTAATGCTCAGGGGTCCCTTTACCTTTTTATGTAAGCTTTAGGACTGGGCAAAATTCTTCATCAGGGAGCATAATGGAATGTTCTATAAAACTTAACTTGCATACCCTAAAACCAATCTTGAGTTGGTCCGTAAAGGATATTGATTTCCTTATTTCTGATCATCACTGGCCTGTGCACATGTGCTACTTGGGAGGCACAGCTCATTCAGTCATTCTCTCTCCAGGAGTTATCTGGCTTATCCCAAGCTTGCTGATGGAATGAAAATTAATGAGATGTCAGGAGCTGGTTTTACTGGAGGTTCTGCCCATTTGTCTCTAACTAGACACTTATGCTTTAATGGAAGAAGATTTTTTTTCCCCCAGAAGCTTTTAAAAATTACTGCTCCCAGTGACCCCTTTTGTTTCATTCTGCCCCATCTCCCCACATAATAAGCCCTTCTGAATCATCCTTTTCCTTGTCAGTTTAATCAGACCCTCAGAGAATTAAAACCAACTGAGGCATAAATGCTTAAAGGGAGGTGCTTCCAATTTGGCTATTTTGACTGACCCCCTTTGGGGAACTTTCTTCTGAAGGCTGAGCATTTGGAAGAAGGATAGCGTTTAATGCATCACCGTTAGTGTCTCCTCTTCAGTGCTCTTCATCCAACCAGTGGCTGCTTCGAAGGGAGGAGAGCAGGTCAGAGAAATGAGTGAGGGATGGCTGCACTAAGTGAGAGCGGAGGTGTGCAATGTGCTGGGAATGGAATATGGGATGAAAGAAAGCTCTATAACTGCCAAATGTGCAACCGGAGGCCAGATTCCCAGCTGCTGAGTGAGTCATATTGCACCACGTAAAGGCTGGGAGATAAATAACAGAATCAGAGCTGGAATCGAACAAAAGTTTATCCAGTTCAGCCCTATGCTGTAAGACTGCTCATCAGCCATAGTCTCCTCCTCACAACCCAAGCAACAGAATCCACACAGAAGACTGCCAATTTTTCAACTGGCCGCTGCAGCTGTGCCTCTAACAGCAGGTATTATCAGCATGTGATCATGCATATTTTCATGCTTTTAAAATCTCATCAAGCCACTGAGAAGCAGAAACAGAAGCAGAAGAAGATGCTTAAGTCTGAACACATGAACCTGCTTGCATTCCTCCCAACTCAGTTTTTGGCTATGTTGGATCCATTCCAAATATAATCCCCCACCAGTAACCTTTGTTGTGGTGGCAATTATGGAACCTGGGTTCAAATTGTAGTGGGGAGAATGTAAAAGCTCCAAAATAGTGTGCAGTGCCTCCTGCCCACCAGCACCCACGTTTCATGAAAAGATGTAAGGGAAGCTACTAGTGGGCAACTTCATAGAATGTGGGAGGGGGACAGAACTAGGATTTATGTAGCATGGACACCATCCTTACCATAGTACAATTCATAGGACGGTTTGGGGAAAGCTGTGACAACTTAACTGGTATAAAACATTTAAATTCATGGGATATATATGGTTTCAATGTAACACTTGATTATGTTTAGATGGTGGAAGATTAGATTGGTTTAATCCACTATGATCAACCTCTATTCAAGTCCTATGTAGAAATTTAATACCTTTCACCATCTCTATGCCTGAATTGGGGGGGGGGGGCATGATCATGGTGTGAGGCTCCCTCCTCTTTGTGTGTTTAATGTTTCTGCAAGCAGTAGGGCTCTGGCACAGTTTTCCATGGGCATAAGCACCTTTCACGCTAAGTTTATACAGTGGTACCTCGAGTTACAGACGCTTCAGGTTGCAGACTCCGCTAACCCAGAAATAGTACCTCAGGTTAAGAACTTTGCTTCAGGATGAGAACAAAAATTGTGCGGCGGTGGCAGCAGCAGGAGGCCCCATTAGCTAAAGTGGTGCTTCAGGTTAGGAACAGTTTCAGGTTAAGAACGGACCTCCAGAACGAATTAAGTTCTTAACCTGAGGTACCACTGTATTTACGACACGCATAGCCTTATCCTAGGCACTAAGTTCATCTTTACATATTCTTTTACATATTTCTGACATCTACCATAATTCAAAATTCTTAGAAATGAGAAGGGAAGAGTATTTCTTAAATGATTTCACTGGGAATATTATTGGATTACATGGAGGCATCTGCACATTTGAAGCAATCTGTGCTATGTGAATTTTCGGACAGAATGGTTTGACCTTTTGACTCCAGGACAGCCCACGAGTTCTTGATAGAATGTAGGAAACAAATTCCAAAATGAACCAATTTCTCTCACTTCTAGGTTGCTTTGATTAAAACATCTCACAATTCTGAAGATTAAGCAGATTGCAACTTTGTTGACATAAAATATCGCCTACCTAAATGAGATATGAGCAGTGTGGAGCAGGGAGTCTAGCCAAAGGCACTCTTAGTGGAACTCTCTGATTCCCTTTGTGGTGTGAAGAAGGCACACCACATATGAGCTCTCTTCATCCCCATCTCAGCTGCTTGCACCATACATGCAGAACCCTGAATAGCAACACCCAATTTGACCTGATTCAGCTTTGTGGCACATTTTCATTCTCACTACATGGGCAATGTTTTCCTACAGCCACATTGCCAAGGATGTGAAGGAACAAATCTGTTCACCAATTATGTGTTTTGCTACTAATATTATTAGTTATTGAATTTGTTAGTCACTTTGTCTTGCTCAGGGCAACTCCAGTGACTTACAGACAAAAAAAACCCCACACAGATATACTAAAACCAATGTTTATAAGTTCCTGATGGTTCCTTTGCAGCTGCATCTGTACCTGCCCCACACTTAAGGCTGCGTATGACATCAGGTGTGAGACAATTGGATGTGGTTCGAGGAAACAACTTCACAAGCCAAATTAGGACCCCTGCCAAGCCTAATTAGGGCCCTAATTAGACTTGCAGACCAGAGGTTCTCCATCACTGTGCCAGGGATAAAAGAAGCTGAGCTGAAAACAAGAAGACTGGAAGCTGTGTTGTCAGTAGACCAGGATGAGCTGGTGTAAATTGTGTTATTGCTAGAACTTGGCTAAAGTAGTGAAATGGCATAGGTCTAGAGAGAAGTGTTTTTCCATGTTATTTTCATCTCCTAATTGCTCTTATGGTCAGCTACCAAAACTGTTTGTAAAATCTGTCCCCCCTAGAAATAATATTCATATATCTGTGATATTATTACTGTAACTGTTGAGCTTCTCCCTTTAAAAAAAACTAAATTCATTCTTAGTTTAATTGTGTAGTTTTCCCCAGTCCTGGAAATGTAAACAATAAGCGTCCAGGGTCTGAGAATGCCTATGCATGGAGTGAAGGAAGGCCATCCATTATAACAGATGGGACCAGAGCCACAGGTCCACAGTCTTTTTACTCATGCAAAATCCCTTCATGTGAGTAATGCACAAAAAGGGCATGGGTGATTGGGTTTTCTGTTGTCAGCAGCATACACTCTTCAGTATCTCATAAGCAGCCAGCTACAGATTACACAAATGCATGCATCTGACCCATGAAGCCATTTGTAAGATGAAAGGCTGCTGTGGTGTGAGGTGGGGTTAGAGTGCAGCAATAGAGGAGAATGGAATACTTAACACTTTCCCCATTTGCCACTACAAATTACCTACCAAATAGCTTTCCCCTGCAAAATTCCAAACACATGATAGGACAAACACAGTTTTTCTGTTGATAAGCAAGATAGGGATGAAGGGGTGGGTGGGATTTGTAGGTGAGGAATAGCAACTGGTAATAGCATTAATACTGAGCCCATGTGTACATGCCTATGAAAACACACACTCAAGTTGCTTCTCCACTCTTATTTCCTTCCTTCTCAAAACTGTTTTTCATGTTCTTAAATTGCAGATTTCAAACAATACAGTCAAGTATTAATATGATCAAAAACAGTACTTCTTTCTGCAATGATTTCTTCAAGGAAGGCTTGAACCTATTCTAGTACAGTGGTGCCCCGCAAGACGAATGCCTCGCAAGACGGAAAACCCGCTAGATGAAAGGGTTTTCCGTTTTTCAATGCGCTTCGCAGGACGAATTTCCTATGGGCTTGCTTCGCAAGACGAAAATGTCTTGCGATTCTTGCGATTTTTTTTCACTCCCCACCCCCTTTTTCTAAGGCACTAAGCTGCTAATAGCCTTTTAGCAGCTAATCCGCTAATCCCTTATGCCTTTAATAGCCGCTAATAGCCGCTAAACCGCTAATCCGCTAATAGGGTTGCTTCGCAAGACGAAAAAACCGCTAGACAAAGAGACTCGTGGAACGGATTCTTTTCATCTTGCGAGGCACCACTGTACATAATGAAATCATGCTAAGGTCCCAAGCTGCTTTTCACTTTAAAAATATGTCACCAGGGCTCAGTAGCATGCATTCACTTTGAATGTGTAGGTAGCTCCTGTGCAGGAGGTGAACTGGAGGCTAAAGGGAGCTGACAGTTGGAATGGCCCTTAAATCTGAAGCCCCACACTTCAGGGGCTTTCCTCTTTCAATAGATGCTGTTAAATAGGAGCAGAATGATGGTTATAACTAGATACAGTGTGGGTGGAATACTAGACTCTCTAGAGATACCTAGTTAATTGTGAATGATCTGACACAGTCAGCATGGGCATGGGGCTAGAAATATATTGGAATCTATTTTCTGGGTAAACAGATGAGCTGCAATTTATTGAGCTGGGATAGGAAGCCTGGGTTATCAAACTTGCAGCCTTTACTGGCCAGACTGTTAGTTTGCTCTTCAGGGTAGGGTTTTTCATGCACAAATAACCAGAATGGGAGTCCTGATCTAGATGAGGACACTGACATGGGTGTGTGTGCAAGGGGGATTAACCCTGTGCCCCCCACTAGGGATGGACAAACCTGTCAAATTCAGATTTTCTCAATTTCTCATTGTTTTTCCATTCTTATGTTCCCCACATTTCATCAATCAGCATTTTTTCATGCAAATTCACCGTTTTAGTACAAATTTCTCCAAATGTACACATTTTTGTTTCCAATCTTGCCTAATGTACACATTTTTGCAAAGCAATTTTTCTTATATCTTCTGTAATATTGTGCTATTTTTCTGTTGCTTTCACTGATGCATGCATTTTAAAGCACATTTCTCTTAGTTTATGCATTTTTGTAAACATTACTTGGCTGGAGAACTGCATTGCAAAATTTGGAGAAGTGTGAATGGCTGGGTTTGGTTCACGAATTGTTTCAGAAAGTGAGTGTTAGATCGATTTACCTTCAAATGTGAACAGAATCTTATTTCTTCTCCATCCCTAGCCCTCACAGCAGTCTCAAACCCCGATTGGGGGCCATTCACCTGCTGGTTGCACAGAGGGGAGAAGCTCCCATTGGCATTTTCTCCATTCAGACAGCATGTACAGAGCGCCATCTCAGTAATCAGGTGGGTGATAAGACTCTGCTTCTTTGAACAATTTTTTTTTATAGCAATATGATCCGGATTGTGAGTGGAGAGCAGGGTATGTGGCAAAGGGGGTCAGCAAGAGACTTGTGAACGGAATTCTTTGCACACCTTAAATTTTGCTCCTTCCACAGGCTGTCTGATAAAGATTTCTGTGAAAGTCAAAAGCTTGCAGACACCTAAACCAACCCAAGTCCATCTAATATTAGAGGTGGTATCATTTTACACACTCTGCCTCTCCTGTCTTTCCGGACAAACATGGCAGCCACTGAAGAAGATGATGTGGTCTGGCATGGCAAACGTACATTTCCTGTTAACAACATTGCCATACAACCCACACACTCAGTTTCACTCCCTTTTTCTTCTCTGTCATTAATGAAGCTGATGGGAAGTGAAGAGTAATTGCATTTGCAGCTGACAAGAGTTAGAAGCAGCACATTGCTAGGAAATGAGGGCTTGGCAAAGGCTCCTGTTTGGAGGTGAGAGAGGGCAGCCAAGTGAAAAAAACGAGGCAAAATGGGCCTGTCAAAGCAAGTTTGCACTGTTCAATCCCAGAGGCATGAAAAAAAAACAACAGGGTGCAATGTACAGGAAACAGGTCTGAGAGCAGCAAGAGCTGGGCATGGAACCAGACAAAGGTGTTTTTCCACCCCCTGCAGATAAGACTTTGCATTTTGAGAGCTACATCCCCTCCAGCCACTAGGTAATACTCTACAATTTGGCTTTGGGAATAGAGTCTTTTTTTATATACCTAGTACACCCTCCAGAATTCATCCCTGGCTTGGCTTTGCTGAATTAAAGGCTGCTGTGTTTCTCTTGAGTTCTGCTCTCTGGCAGTTCTGGGTTATAAGGCAGACTTTAATCTCTCAGACATGGGGAGCAGCCATTGTTTGTTTATCCTAGGTGCATATAGCCTGATTTCTGTAGCACCCAAGAGGGACTTATTTACCTTTGCAATCTCCATTTTGGAACTGAGCCTAATTTGTGTACATTAAAAAAAACAAAACTCCTCATACCTCCTAATTTGTGTAACACCTTCCTTGAGGAAAAGTTAGGGAGAACCCAAATACTTACCAGAATTTTTTGACATTTTAGTTGCTCTTAATAAAGGTGTTGTCCAACAATGGATTTAGTAGGGAGGGGGTTTCTTACAGATTAACATTAGCTACCTTTGCTTTTTAATATCTTAACTTTCACCTGCCTCTTCTTTCCATCCATACAGCTTATTCTGATAACCACTCCCAAGCCATCCAGTTTAACACTATGGTTTGTTGACTCCTGCAGGGCATTTATTCTTCCATCCCATGCTTCCATTTTTACAATTACAATCTTACAATTTATTCTTCCATCCCATGCTTCCATTTTTACAATTACACTCTTACAATTTATTCTTCCATCCCATGCTTCCATTTTTACAATGTTGTAGTACACAGTTACCGACTCACACTAGCATGCAAGAAAGGGTTAACCTACGCTCTGAGCTCAAGTTACTATTGGTGGGACCTAGCAGGCTCCCCGCAGCATTTGCTTCCTACGTGTCCCCCCCCCCCCCGTCCCCATCATTCCCTTCCTTGAAGTCTCTGAAGCCCTAAGCAATGGCTCCCAGCACATGTATGAAAAACCACATGAAGTTCTCTAAAAGGATATTTTTACAGCCTGCATCTATGCTAAGGCAAAGACTGCATATTTTGTAATGAAACAAAGTTCTTTCTTTTCAAGTTGTTTGAAGCCTTTTTCTTTCTCTATTTTACTGCCAAAAGATGGAGACTTGTTTGCTGTAACTTCTGAAATTCTGTGATTCTGTGTCTTCACTTACTTGCTAAGCCTCAGTAATTTTGGGGAGAATGTTTGTTTAAAGGTGGGTGAGGGCAGACATCAATCTAACAATTTTTTAATATGCTCGGAGCAATTGCCATTGTGTTAACTGCTATGAAAGACTAAGAAACCCCCCTTTTAATTTAATTTATTTGTTAGATTTATATACTGCCCTTCATCCAAGGATCACAGGGCAGTTTACAGAATAAAAATACAAAAATACATAACAATACTAATAACTGCCTCTTCTAAACTTCTCCCTCCAACATACAACTCAACATGCCAACTTCTGCTGAAATTGATAGCTTTAACTCGCCTCTGCCCCATTGGGCTTCTTGTTTGAACCCCTCCATTAGTGCCTTCTGGGGTTCCTCCTGACCTGCAACCCCCAAAGCTGCTGCGCCTGAGTTCCAGCTGCCATTTCCTTATGACATGGTGTATAAGGAATGTCTCCCTATGAAATTGCACATCTGCTTCACGTGAGTGGTGAAGAAACAGCCGCTGAGAATGGGGCATCAGCAGGCACTTCAAGATGCAGAAATTGTCACAGAAGCAATATGAAGGGAAGGGCCAGTGAGCTAGTTTGGGAAGTTTATTTGGCCCATGAGCTGCTTACTGAAAGCCAGGGAATAACGGTTGTTGCTCTTCTATATGGGAAAAGCTTCTGTGTAGAAATAGCACAGGACTGTACAGTTGTTACCTTGTCATAGATTGGAGGCGGAAAAGGAATGGATTTAATCATCCTTTAAGAATAGCAGCTGTGAAGGCCAATAACCCACCCATCACAGTCCTTCTGGCTCACCCCAAGTTTCTGTTACCCCCATGAGGGAAGATGCCACCGGAAAAATGGAGTTTCCTACCTGGGTCCTATAGTAGTTGGGGGTGGTGGTATTTGGTGTTACCACTGAGTGTGGGGAAAAGGGTTAAACCCCTTCCATGAGGTGCACAGCCCATTTGCAGCTGCTCTTGCTGATGGGGAAAACAGGCACATTAATTGCATCCATTGTTCAGTGTGACATCTATTTTGGCCCTGGTTGCATATGCAAGGAGGAGTGAGATCATCCAGCTGGCACTGTTCCTCACCTCAGGAGCATTTAGTATGACATGTGCACATAGCCTACAAGTATAAGCTCTGTACAGATGTTCTGTTAAATGCATGTAGGGGTGGGTCTGGTCAGTACAGTACAATACATAGGTTCAGGATGCATAAACGGAACACCTGCACAGTCCTCAAATGTAACAAAGCAGAGCAGAGTATGAGTCACTCATGTACTCCTTTCCCAGTGCTTCCTATAATGTGCAAGGCAGCCCTCAGCTGCAATATGATGTGTGAATATGGGCCTTATTCATTTCCCTCACGGGAGAGCTATACAAGTTCCCAATTCACACGTTACCCGGAAAATACAAACAATGGCTTTATGAATAACACACACACACACACCTGCTTCTTAGCATTTCCTCTGCTGTGCAAAGCTTTATGGGCATTTGTCGCATAACTTGCCAACCTCAGCCCTCAGTCCTTGCCAAAATATCCTGAATTTCACAAGGCAAAGCTGTGTCAGTAGGCAGAATGGAACAATGTATGCAAATCTGTTTCTTACCCTTCATTTGCCAGATAGATAGATAGATAGATAGATAGATAGATAGATAGATAGATGATATAGATAGATAGATGACAAATAGATAGAGAGATAGAAAAATTCAGAATTTTGCTCTAACATTCATTAAGCCATGATAGTATGTTCCTGAAAGGACACAAACACCATCCTCTTCCCTTAGTCAATAACATTTATTTCTGAGATGCTATTGTGCTTTGGCCCATAAAATCAGGATTAACATTTTCCTTCCATTTAATCCTGGTTTCACTGTACCGATGCCGGTGAAGGCAATTTGGCTCTTTGTGTTTAAGAAGAAATTGATAATTGTGTAACAGGGTATAACTTCACTTATCTAAATGGCCTGGGGGAAATTCAAAACACTAGGATAATTAAATTCTCAGAAAATAGAATGCTCTTTACGCAGAAGTATATAAGGCTACAGAACAAGGGGCAACAAACACACAATGAATTTAGATAACTAGAAGCTGGAGATAACTAAAGCTTATACATGGCAGGCTCTGCTGGGTACAATACTATTATAGTCAATAGGGACATGGGTGGCGCTGTGGTCTAAACCACTGAGCCTCTTGGGCTTGCTGATTGGAAGGTCAGCAGTTTGAATCCCCACAATGGAGTGAGCTCCCTTTGCTCTGTCTCAGCTCCTACCAACCTAGCAGTTTGAAAGCATGCCAGTGCAAGTAGATAAATAGGTACCACTGTGGCAGAAAGGTAAACACCGTTTCCATGCGCTCTGGCTTCCATCATGGTGTTCAATTGTGCCAGAAGCGGTTTAGCCATGCTGGTCACATGACCCTGAAAGCTGTCTGTGGACAAACACTGGCTCTTTCGGCCTGAAAGCGAGATGAGCGCCACAACGCCATAGTCACCTTTGACTGGACTTAACCATCAAGGGGTCCTTTAACTTTTTTACCTTTAT
Source organism: Podarcis tiliguerta (assembly GCF_965153285.1). Classification (NCBI taxonomy): domain Eukaryota; kingdom Metazoa; phylum Chordata; class Lepidosauria; order Squamata; family Lacertidae; genus Podarcis; species Podarcis tiliguerta. Next base: position 36,628,273 of record NC_139538.1, read on the forward strand.
TATAGCCAGGATATCAAAGTCCTGATCTTTTGCAGAGTTCAAAGCTTTGGAGCATGCCCACTTAAAAACCATAACTATTCATTTTGGGACAGGGTATTATTGGGACTAGAAGCACATCTCCTGTGAGCAAAATGTTGCAGCTAGAGAGGGATGGGATGCATACGATGTTGGCACAATTGTGTTTTGGCTTCAATGGCAAACTACTTTCCCTCTCAGCAAATGCTGCATATAGCTGTCTTGCTGGGAGCCAGGTGGCTGATCTAAGAGTGCACCCAGTAAATGGTAGCTAGCCACACATTTCAGGAGCCTCCAGAGTGTCCTCATTTTGTTGGAGGGATTCAAGTGCACACCAGAAATTTAGGTTTGCAAAATTAAAATGGATTAAAGGACTGTGTCGCCTAGGACAACAGAGTCTCTTAAAAACACACATACAGTTGGCTGTTTGCAGTAAGGAAAGTGACAAGGAATTGCACTAAAATGTATGGTGTGAACCAGGGATTAATGGCAATACATATAAACACCCCCCATGCAACTTAGGATGAATTTAAATTGTCATATAACTGGCCCCCCCATGAAGAAATGCTCAGTAAAGTCTGGACATAATCTAACTTCTGCTTAAGCTCTGTGTAAGCAAAGCAGGATGAATGGTCAATGAGGAGGTCCTCTGTAGGAGCCCTTCCACCAGCATGATAATCTCCACCAGCAGAGAGGCATATAGGCGAAGCACATCCTATATCTGCCTAGAGTTATGCTTCCACATGGCAAGTCAGCAAAATTAATGGTTCGCATGTCCTGCCACCCACGCAGAGAGAATAATTAAAAGGGAGAGGAAGGAAGAGGTCAAGGGCTGCCACAGCTTCACAAAATAGCACTGTGTGGTTGGCTGCTGCGATTGATATTGTTCATCAGCCATCAAGCCAATAATTGGCTGATTGCTGAGGAACAATGTCAGTCATAGCAGCCAATCTCACAGCGCTAATAAGCCATCACATTATGAATAGTGATAGCTATCAAATACCGACTGTCAGCTACCAAATGCTGAACATTCAGTATTCATCTTTTTGTGTCCGCTGAGTAACTGGAAGCAGTTAGGAGGGTTTTTCAGCACCAGACCAGTGGACAGGTACCACCCCCAAAATTGCTCAGCTGTGTGTTTCCTCTGCATCCACAGCAGCAGCCCACTCTGTTTCCTTCCTGCATCTGCTGATCCATTGTGCAATTTGTCATACTCTCAAAGGCAGTGCAGAGCAAGATGGGCAAAAATTGATTTTGTAGGGCAGGATGGATAGAAAGCAACAGCACACTGGGGTTTCTTGCCTACTAGTACAACTGAATATATAGAACCATTCTGCTTTGCTCCTGCACCACTTTCTCAAGGATTTTCAAAAAAAATATTCTAGTCTAAAGCCACCCCAATATACACCAATTGCTTGTTAGGAAGGAACAACTAGTAGACCTGGCTTCCCAGAGATGAAAAATATCTTCTTAATTGAGATCTAAATTTAAAATCAGTAACTTTGAAAGATAAAAAAAGACCTTTGTACCTTCCCCTCTTCTTCCGCTAAGCCTGATGGGTGAGTTGCACCAATTAAAAACACCTTGGAAAGATTAACAGTGTTTTAAATAGCCATAGGGGAAGACTTCCCAGTCTGCAGTGAATAAAAGGGGTTGGGAAGGAGCAGCCCCACTCATTAGCAGCATAGCAGAACTGACGGCTTCCACCTGCCGGCTTCACAAATGCACTCGGAAGTGCAGGCAAGTAGGTAGAGAAAGAGCTCTCTTCAGCTACACCTTCCAAGGGAAGGAAGCAGCTTCCACTGTGGCGCAATAAGGAACTTGCAAGGTAAGTGACCTTTGGGGGCACGGAAAACGGAACGTTCCAGCTAATGAGACAGAATGACATCCTGCAAGCTCTGGAGATGCACAGCTTTACTGATCCAGAGGCTGTTAAATGCTGAATTGTTTCTCTCTTTGCTACTAGCAGCCTTAGTAGCCAGCCTTCTCCCCTGCTGGAAAAAAGAAAGAAAGGCAGTGCTGGAATCGCAAAATGCTCCAAAGAGACGACCTCAGCCCTAAGCATCAGGAGACAGAGTTTGAATCCACACATACCTTGTTTGTTTAAAGAGTCAAGTGGAGTTTCTTTCTATTTGGATTTTGGATACTAAACATCTACAGCACACTCCACTTTGATCCATATGCACAACCAATCACGAACAAGGTTGCAATTTCTTTTCCTGGCAGGGGGCTTCTCTGCCTTAAACCGTTGTCATAAGCAGAAATTCTGCCCACTCAGTTCAGGGACGGAGCTTCATGCTCCAGCACCGGGGGCGGAGAGCAGGTGGGGGCGGGGCTGGCATGTGTCCCGGGGGCGTGGTGTGCAGCCCATGGGGGCATGACACACATCCTGGGGGCATGGCGTGCTGCCCATGGGGCGTGACACACATCCTGGGAGCATGGTGTGCTGCCCATGGGGGCGTGACACACATCCTGGGGGCGTGGCGTGCTGCCCACGGGGGCGTGACACACATCCTGGGGGCGTGGCGTGCTGCCCATGGGGGCGTGGCACACATCCTGGGAGCGTGGCGTGCTGCCCACGGGGGCGTGACACACATCCTGGGGGCGGGGCGTGCTGCCCATGGGGGCGTGGCATGCCACCTGTAGGGGCAGGGCGCTCAGCACAGTCAGGGGGGCAGCCATGATGGAACCCCACCAGGATCACGCTGCTGGGGCAGTGTGCTCCCTCTGCCCCCCTCTTCCTCCACCAGTGTCTCAGTTGCCTTCGCGTAGAGATGCAATGATGAGCAAAAGCTTCCCCGGGTAGTTTTCAGTATGATGTACCACTGTTAAAGGTGCAGAAGCCCCACCAGATAGGAAAAAGGTGGCAACCAGGGCTTTTTTCAGCCCAAACTCGACAGAACTCAGTTCCGGCACCTCTCAGGTGGATGGCATTGTTTTATTTAGCATCCGGAAGCAAAGCACACAAAACCCTCTGCCCCAAGCCCTCTCCTTGGCAGCCTAATGTAAGAAGCCTTCTACTTAATGCTGATGAGGGGAAGGGAAGGTATCCAACATAGGAAGGTGCACTCTTCACTGGACTGGTTACTACTGAATCCTTGATGGAGATGGAACCAGGTCCTAATATTAACACAAACCAATAAGGGCACATAAAAATGTTGCAGATAAATACATCTACTCTTATGCTGTCCTTACGGAGCCATTATAATGTGAGAAAGTGTCATTTTTCTTAACTGAATTAGTCATACTTTGTTTCATGAGAGCAAATAATTCCCCCTTCTTAAAAATTGTGTATGTGATTAGTTCTGAACTGGGTTGGCAATTTGGAGCATTTGCAGGGGGATACCAGGGTCAGTATCCCCCCGCAAATGCTCCAAATTGCCAACCCAGTTCAGTGGGATACTGACCCTGGTATCCCCCTGCAAATGCTCCAAAAAAAGTAGAGACATCACCTTGCCAACAAAGGTCCGTATAGTAAAAGCTATGGTTTTCCCAGTAGTGATGTATGGAAGTGAGAGCTGGACCATAAAGAAGGCTGATCACCGAAGAATTGATGCTTTTGAGTTATGGTGCTGGAGGAGACTCTTGAGAGTCCCATGGACTACAAGAAGATCAAACGTATCCATTCTTAAGGAAATCAGCCCTGAGTGCTCACTGGAAGGACAAATCGTGAAGCTGAGGCTCCAATACTTTGGCCGCCTCATGAGAAGAGAAGACTCCCTGGAAAAGACCCTGATGCTGGGAACGATGGAGGGCACAAGGAGAAGAGGACGACAGAGGACGAGATGGTTAGACAGTGTTCTCGAAGCTACAAACATGAATCTGACCAAACTGCGGGTGGCAGTGGAAGACAGGAGTGCCTGGCGTGCTCTGGTCCATGGGGTCACGAAGAGTCGGACACGACTGAACGACTAAACAACAACAACAACCAGGGTCAGTCATTTATTTTGAGAATTCTGGATTGGCTCTCCGTTTTCTTTTGTGCACCTGCAGGCTTCCTTTCCTTGATGCAGGCACATTTTCATAACACCACCTGGGAATTGTAGTGGAGGGCTGGGGGAGAATTCTCCCATGGTGGCAATTGTCACGCTGGCAGTCACTTGGAAGGATGCATCTGTTTGCTGCAGCGTGCCCCCTTCAGTTTTCCCACTTCCTTCCAAGGTGGAAGTGCAGCCAGATCCCAGAAAATGACAGGTTGGTTTGTTGTTTTTTTTTTAAAAAGTGGGTTTTTTTAGTCTCCCCTGTACCCCACCAAGTGATTGGACTCATGAATTGATTTAAAGGTCACATTCACCTTGGGGGCATATATGACTTTTTTGAACTTGGAAATTCCTGGGCCAATTGATTGCCCAGCAGCCAAGATGTTATTCTGTAAATTGCATTCCCATTGCTAAAAGTTCAAGCCAACTGCAGCCATAAATGACAGTTTCATTAAGAGCAGGAGGTGAAACGTAATCAGCTTCTGAGCATGCACTAATGGTAGCTGCTGGCTTTGAGCTCCTGGTCCGACAAATGCCTTCTGCGCAGGTGCAAACTGGCACATAGTCATAAAAATCTTGTTTTGCATTCCAGGTAATGATGGAAGAGGAATTAGGTTCAGGTCGCATTTAAAGGAGACTCTACCCATGCTTCCCAGAACAATATAGGAACCAAAGTATGGCCATCCTTTGAAAAATCGCACTGCTCTAAATTTTGAAATGCAGTTCTCCAACTAAGTAACGCATTTAAAAAATGCACAGCCCAGGCAAAGTGCATCTAAATGCATTTACTGCTGAAAATAACGTACAAAATGGCTTTGTAGTGGTGAAAATTGCTTGCAAAATGTGTACAGTTGGCAGAATTACATGCAAAAATGTGTATATTAGGAGAAATTTGTAATAAAATGCTGACAAATTTCCACGAGGGCATTCAAAAAATTGGAATTTGCCAGGTGATGTAGACATATAGAGAACTGAGTTTAGGCTTGGGGGGGGGGGGATGAGGGACTGAGAGAAACAGAAATTGGCAGATCTGCCCATCCCTAATTCCAAGCACAGTAACATTTTCAGGGCAAGGAAGCTTTCCTTAGGATACATCAAGGCATTGCAAGCTGGGGGGATATTTGTATTCAAGACCCATTATCTCCAAATTCTAGCCACATACATGCTTACAAGGCCACACACTGGGGTTGGGACCCTCAAGCCCAGTCCCATAAGATGAAAAGCCAGCTCATAAGATCATACGACTAGCACCTTCCCAAATAAAGATGGGGGAATTGTATGTTTCCATGCTGAGTTTATGCCTCAGCAGAAAACTGTGAGGTTGAACGATCCATTTTGAGAATGATTAATGGCATGCCAGCTCCCAGGCGAATTCAGCTGTGTCTCGCCACTGCCATGGGGGAGTGTAGGAAACAGTATTTACTTTTCAGAAAATCAGAGAGGGTGGGTTGTTAGCTTTGTTATGGTTTTGGTTAGCAAATAGATGCCTGCAAATTGACAGGCCTGTGCCAAGAGCACTCAGCTGAAGTGCTCTCGTTCCATGTTGGAAGGCTGCTTTTTGGTATTTGCTCTCAGCCTTCTGGTTTATAGTGTGTGTGCATGGCTATGAAAAGAATTAACTAAATGCTAAGTGCATTGTAAATATTCATGCAGAGGCTTCAGTCGGCAATAAATGTTACACAAGCCAGAATTACAGAATTTCCTTGCCATAGGCATGTAACTGGTCCATGGTAAGCACTGCTTACTCTTCCTCGCAATCCAAGTACTAGGCACAGGGTGCCAAAGATGCCAGGAGTTCGAGTGGATGAGACAAACAGTGCCAAGATCATAATAACTCTTGAAACTCATCACAGAGAAAACTGTAAGGAATACAGTGAGGCTCACATAGGGGGTTAGTTAAGGCTGGAGATGGAGGAAGAATCCACCAAATTCAGATCAGACCCTCCAAATGTCCCTATTTTCCAGGGACACTCCTGGATTTTCAGAAGCTATCCCAGTTTCTGATTTGATCCTAGAATGCCCCACTTTTCACCAGAAAGTCCCCATTTTCATCGGAGAAATGATGGAGGTTCTGGAATTATGCAACTCACAAACCAAGGAGATTCAACCTTTAGAAGACATCTGAAGGCAGCTCTGTATAGGAAAGTTTTTTTTAAAAAAAATGTTCTGTTTTATTAAATATATGTATATATATGTTGGAAGCCACTTAGAGTGGCTGTGGCAACACAGTCAGATGGGTAGGATATAAATAATGTGGATTGTGACTCTGATTGGTTCATCTGTCCATTTCAGAATTTGCAGGTCCATACTGTCACTTGTGGAGGCATGAATACCAGAAGCAATCAATAAGTCCAGATCATTTATATATATATTTTAAAATTAATTAACTTTAACATATCATTACAATTTGTACAGGTAGGTTTGAACAACAACAATACAAAGACAAAAGAAAAGAAAAGGTTAGTTCTTGTAGTAATTAGTAGCATATTGACTGTAATTACCAGTAAATGAAGTGAACTACGATGAGTTTTATCTAGGCTACTTGGATGTTCCAGCATAAACAAAAGTGGAGAATCAGGCCATCCAGATCATTGCCCTTTCAGGTTCCTTTTATGCCAGTATTTCATTGGACTAGCCATTCTACCTTCACCTTTTCTCAACCAAAAAAGTTACCTAAAAGGGCCAGGTGACCTAAGGACTCCTAAGTCCTAAGGACCATGAAAAGTTCAGGATCAGAGAGAGGTTCTCCCTCTGCATTTGCTTTGTCAGGGTTATTTGGTGGGGAAGAGATGTGATTGATTTCAGGAACATTAAAAGCAAGAAATCCTTTTGCTCCTTTTGTTCTCTCTATGCTTTGTGGTTGCCTGACAACGCAGAGTTCCTAAAAGTGCTGAGTCTTGAGATATCCTGCATGGGCCTAGGCCTACTTCTCATGCATTTTACATGAAGCCTTATTAGATGGTGACTCCTGCTATTTCTTCCTCTTCATTTATTTATCTAACAGCTTTTATATAACTTTTCATTATAGTAAAACCTCTAAGCAGTTTACAAAAATATTAACATTATAAAAAGTTAAGCCATTTTTTTAAAATAATCAAAATTAACATTAAAAGAGATGAAGGCATATCAGTATCAATGTGAAGGGATAGGCATGCCTAAACAAATACGTTTTAAGCAGGTAAAAGTACCTACCTGATGTCAACAGGTAGGCAGTTTCAAAGAGAAGGTGCTGCCACCCTAAAATGTTGATTTCTTACAACAGTGGAATGAGCATTATGTGACACATAACTGTGTCAGTTCCTTAGATCGAAAAAGTTGATAGGGCACATATTGAGTAAGGTTACCTTGCAAGATGACCTTCCCAGCCTTTATTAAACTGAAAAAAATTTGAAAGTCAACTCCCCCCACTTTTTTTTTTTTTTTTTTTTTTTTGCTTGGACAATCCTTGTAGCATTCATAGAAGGGACCACAAGAGTCATCTAGTCTAACCCCCTGCAATGCAGGACTCCTTTGCGCAACATGGCAAGCCACAACCCTGAGACTGAGAGCCTCATACTTTACTGATTGAACTCCTAGACTAGGTGTGGTGGAATAATTTGTATGATGGTGGTTCTTGGCTTCTATACCACAACTAAGGATGCTGTGCTTATTTTGACCATGGTGCCTAAACAATGTTTTCAGTGTAATACCTTGCAAAAAGTCTATGTTTTGTCAACTATGCAGGAGAAGGAGGACTGTAGAGGAGCCCTCGTTCTTTAAAGTCTAGTGACAATGATAAACTGCCAGGATCTACTGCAGTATTGTTATCAGAAGGGGTTTGTGCAAGATGAGATGAAGAAGAGCAAAGTGGGAGTGGATTCATCAGGGCAGTCTTTAGCAAAATGGTGGACTTTGAGGTCTATTGCTTCTCAAGGGGGAGTAGATCATTATACTCTACAATCCTCTTCAAAAATAATGTGTGAGCCTCAAAACTGTTTGTGCCAGTATTGAGCAGGAAAGTCTGAAATGTGTTCAGCTAAAGTCCCTTAGAAGCTTCCTTGGGGACTGGGAATAGTGCAGATGATTCTGGGTGTGTTGAATTGAATTCACCTCCAAACCTTCATGCTCCGTGTGGGAGTGTTGGGGGTAGAGCAAAAGTATTTGGCACATCCAGGAACATTGTGGGTAGAGCTAGCCTACACACACCCCTCCCCAGTTTGAGCCCTCCCATGCTTTCTGAATGACTGGAGGCTGTTCCAGTGATACATATACCGGCAATATAAAGCTGGTTGCACCATCCAGGTGTGCTTGGGTGATGCATGACATAGACAAATTTAATCCTCAGATTACTCATTCCAAGGGATAGGGTTACGAATGCAGGAAACAAGTGTGATGACATTTAGAATGATGCATTAGAAACAGCCATTGGCCTCAGAATAAGTTGTGGGTTAAAGTTTGTGTATTTGTGCTGCACTCAGATTTGATGTCAGACTCAATAAAATTAGTATTCAGACTCTGAAACCTCCTGAATGTCAACACTTTGGTATTTGTGGAAACATTTTCTTTTTCTTTTTTTTTAAAAAAAAAGCCAAATCATTGTTTGCTGGTTGATCTGGGGCACTATTTATTTGGTTTCCATATTATTCCCTATTCTTCCTTTGTGGGCTTGCACCATCCAAATGAATGCATTGCTAGAAGCCGTTAAAAATTTGGAAAGTTCACATCCTAAAATCAGAGGGAATGCGATGACAAATGCAAAATTCATGGCAGCCATTTGATTGGCTGGCTGGCTGGTTGGCATGGTGACTGCATGCCAAGATTCTGGGGTACCCCAGGTAATGAACAGAAAAGTCATTTTATGCAAAGACGTGCTGCCTCTCACAATGAGGGCAGTGGGGTACAGACTCTTGGAAATGGATCCTCTTTTTTATTTTAACTTGCACTGCTCTTTAATATTCTCCTGGGATATTTAAAAAGAAGGTCATTGTTTAACAAGTCAGGCAGACCCCCCCTCCCTCCTTTCTTTTGCCAGCAGTTCAGCAATCTCTAGATAAAGTTAATATAATGCAGGGGCTGCCGGAGGGAGGAAGCCTGTCGTAAGGCATTACCATTGACTTTGCCAACATGATAATATTGTCCTTCATCAGCAAGAGGATTAGGAGCAGGAAGGACTGCGTGGTGCAGTGGATTAATGCACTTACCTTCCAAGGTCAAACACAGAGCTTTGATAGGCTGTAGCATCTATTCTTGATGTACACAGCAGTGGGGAAAAACCCTGCAACAAGTCTGGGAACTGAGAAGAGGTGTATGCAGGCTGATCCCACCCATGTTACATTTATTTTGGATATGCTTTGCAATGCAGAGACAGATTCATTTCTTACCTTTTCTCTTTTGCAGTGTCAGCTGGGTGGGAGGAGAACCCCTCCAAGAACTCCCTCCCCACAGTGAGTCTATCTCCTCCCTGCCATTATAAGTAGCTGCTGCTGTTCCTCTCTCTTCAGCATTGCCTCCGCCTTCTGGATTGCCAGGCAAAGAGCCAATGAGCAAGCAGGCGATGGCATCTGCTCCTCCTCCCTGTCATTGTTATCTGAGCCATGCCTGACCATGCGCCTATGACACCAGCCCTGATGCACAGCCAGCAATATGGCAGCTGCTTGTGAATTGCCCAGGATTTGATAGACCTGATGCAGGAATCTCTCCCGAAATTAGCTAGGCTTTGTAACCTTCTGTAGCACCGTAGATTCAATATGGGGACAAAAGGGTGCTTGAGATACTGCAGTGGAATAACAAGGTCAGATGAGCAGAAGTACAGTATATAGAAACGGGAATAAAAAGCTCATTGGCTCTCTGTTTTTCTTCAAAACATCAGGTGCAGACTCTACCATTAGGCAGAGTGAGGTAGCTGCCTCAGGCAACGGATGCTGGTGGGCATGAAAGTGGCAGAAAGGCTTTGGTGGGATAGAGCTATGTATAGCACACAGTCTACCCTGCACCCAGTAAGCTAACCCACTGCTCTCAGATATGATGGGCGACGATGTCCCATCACCAGTGTTCAAGCAAGATTCAAATTCTAGCTTGGTCAACTTCTATATGTAGAGCAGGGGACACCATATTGTCCTTCAGCTAAGGTGGAAAAAGTGTTTTGGGGCAGCCCTTTAGAAAATTTACCCTGAAGGTTCCTCCACTTCTTCTGTATTCATCGATGATTTTCAGTGTTCAGCTGCTAAAACCTACTTTACTGTAGGAGCCTCTGGAAACATTTGTGATCCAGGACACAACTTGATCAATTTGCAGGTGATACGCAGCTCTGCTTATTTGTCTGAATTCGTCCGTGCAAGTTTTGGACCAGTGTTTGGATGCAGTGGTGGGCTGGGTGAAAGTCAATATTGAAAATAATTTCTGACAAGATAGAGGGATTATGGATAAGTGGTTGCTGCATTCAGAAATGGCGCAGATTACCTACTCTGGATGGGAATTCAGTCTCCCTTAAGAAAAGGTGCATAGTCTGGGTGTATGCTTGGCTCCATCTCTGTACCTGGTGGCTCAAGTGATCCCAGTGGCTAGAAGTCCTTTTCCTTGTTCTGGCTTGTGTGCCAGCTAAAGCAATCCTGGTCACGGTGATCCATTATGTATTTTTTCTTTATCTGGGAAAAAAATTGTGTACCACTCACATTAAGAAAAAAATATTATGATGTTGAATTAGATCCATTAAAGAAGCAGAAAATAATCACAAATCAATAAATCGGATTAATACATCAACATCCATGCACAGCTCTGGATTACTGTAATGCTGCCTGTGTGGAACTCCCCTTAAAGTTCATTTGGAAACTGCAGCTTGTGCAAACTGCAGCAGTTTGACTGCTAACTTGAGCAGCCTACTGTGAACACGTGACACCAATGCTCAAGGAGTTTGCTACTGGGACAGTTTGCTACAGGAGCAAAGTTTAAGGTTCTGTTGCTGTTTGATAAACAACACAGCGCTTGGTTACCTGAAGAAATCCCTGTGCCCATATAGACCAGCCTGATTGTTGAGATCTCAGGATGAAACTATCCCGGTTGCACAGCAGCCTGTGGGAGTCCATCTGGCAGCAACCAGGGGGCAGGACCTTTTTTGCTGCGGCACAAGCTAGTTCTATCAATAGAATTATTGTACATTGGTACCTCAGTTTAAGAACGGTCCTGTTTACAAATGATTTGGTTTATGAACTCCGCAAAACCAGAATTAGTGTCCTGGTTTGCGAACTTTACCTGGTCTAAGAACGGAATCTGAATGGTGGAAGGTCACCGGTGGCAAGAGGCCTCGGTTTAAGAATGGTTTTCGTTTAAGAACAACTTCCAGAACGGATTAAGTTTGTAAACTGAGGTACTACTGTATTGGTATTTATGTGTTGCAATCCACCTTGGAATTTTTTTAAAATGAAGGGGATATAAACATGTTTTAATTAATACACAAACCACAACTGTTCTGACAGTTTCACCATAGGCAGAGTTACATATTAAAGGTAAAGGGACCCCTGACCATTAGGTCCAGTCGCGGACGACTCTGGGGTTGCGGCCTTCATCTCGCCTTATTGGCCAAGGGAGCTGGTGTACAGCTTCCAGGTCATGTGGCTAGCATGACTAAGCCACTTCTGGTGAATCAGAGCAGTGTGCGGAAATGCCATTTACCTTCCCTCTGGAGCGGTACCTATTTATCTACTTGCACTTCAAGCTTTCAAACTGCTAGGTTGGCAGGAGCAGGGACCGAGCAACGGGAGCTCACCCCGTTGCAGGGATTCAAACCGCCAACCTTCTGATCGGCCAGCTGTGTCAGAATTTGCCTGGGGGGGGGGGAGGGTGTTCTAACTGAATAAGTTCCTTCAACGATATCGGCTGAACAGGACTGTATCGAAAAAGCATAACATGCCCGGATCGAGTTAAAGGGAGATAGCTTTATGAGCTGATGCAGATGCTTTTAGCTTTGTTCTAAAACTGAAGTGTGTAGCAGCCTAAGTGTGCAATAGCAACAATGTTAGCCATTCATTCCAAGGCAGTAGAAACCCCCTTTTAATAATGGCCAATTTACTCCTACTTAATACTACTTAGCATTCGTTTAACAGAAGTGCCAGGGACTCTGGCACCTCACCATTTTATTCCATTGTGTTCCGGGTGATATATTTAGAAGAGAAAGTGGACTAAAGTAATGGAGGGGGAATAGGAGATTGCATATACCCTCTGGTATGAGCAAGCCATAAACCTTAGGTTGACCCTCTCAGTATGATAGTGTGTTCTTTTTTCAGGGGAGCCCACAAAGGCAGTTTTCCCAAGCTTGCATTTATACTGCAGAGGATAAAATAAAAATATATCAGAACATCAGAAGCTAGAAGTGGCTCTCCAGGGTTTCGGAGAAAGAACCTTCCCAGCCCTACCTAAAGACACTGGGAGTTAAATCTGGGGCCTTCTTCATGCTAAGCAGATGCTCCACCACTCAGCTATGGCCATTCCCCTTGCTAGAACCAGCAGAATGTAGTATGGCATTCATTCATTCATTTATTTTATGTCTCTCTATGCTGCCATTCAGCATAAAAATTCTCAGGGTGGCTCACATAATAAAGCCCAGCACAAAATGTCAAAACAACAGTAAACAGCCTACAAATTATACACAGTAAATCCAGTCCAGCACCAGACCATAGTGAGTCCTTGCAATGATGCTATCCAAGGCTCCGCCTGGTACAAGCATGGGCTCCAGCCCAGCTCTGTCACTGGCCCACCATCACTTGGACCTCCACCCCTACTCTACTGCCATTAAGTTAAATGGCAATAAGGTGTCTATATCCATCAGGTACTTTGCAAATGCTGTCACTGCAAGATACTCCCACCAAGACTTCCCCACCTGAATGAGTGGTCCATGTGGTGGGCCATCACCATCTTGGATCCCTCAAGAACCCTTGAAATCACTATACCACATGCCATGACCCTATTACCCTCTAAGAAAATGAGGGTGGCTGACCTGTGGTCCTCCAGAAACTACAATTCCCATCATCCATGACCACTGGAAATGCTGGCTGGGGCTGGTTGGAGTTAGTGTGCCACAACACCTGGCGATTCACAGATTATCCACATCATCTCTATCTTGCAGGCTGCTGGTTCTTCAGGGCAAGAGTCAGCTTTTTGCTTTTGTTCAGCATCATGTATACTAGAACAATAATGATAACAACATCAGCAAAATATAACAAGCTGCATCACTATTATTACTCAGGCTTCCTCAAACTTGGCCTTCCAGATGTTATGAGACTACAATTCCCATCATCCTTAACCACTGGTCCTGCTAGCTAGGGATCATGGGAGTTGTAGGCCAAAAACATCTGGAGGGCCGAGTTTGAGGAAGCCTGCTCTTACTATTATGCAGAAATCACTAAGATGCTGTCTTCCCCGGGAAAGGCTGGAGCACTTTCAGGCTTGAGAGTTTTAGTACTCTTTCTGACTGAGAGGCACAAAGCCACTTAAGGGACACTCAATTGTCTCTAAATTAAATGGGAATAAGGTGTCTGAATCCCCCAGGCACTTTGCAAATGCCAGTCAAGGCATTTTCTTTCCCTTCTTGTACAAAATGAAGACTGGCGTATTTGGCTGCAACAATAACTGAGCTATCTCCTGATCAAGGCAGAAAGGAAGATGTGAGCGAGATTTATGGGCTGTCTTAGCTAGCTTTGCTTTTTCAGTGGCTCTTTGGCTGGTCAGATTCCCCACTGAGAGACCTGAGCTTCTGTGTAATGTACAGTGTATACATTTGACCGTTGGAAAACTTCTGCAAACCCCCACTGCACGGTATATGTCATGAGAAAACAAGTCAGGGTTCTAACAGAGGCAGGAAATGGCCGTGATCTGCATTTACATCCTCACAATCCATATCTACAGTGGTATTGATGTAAAAAATTGGAGTAAGTAAGTTCCCAGGGAAGAAACAAACTCACTCGGTGCTGTCTCCAGGTCTTCAGGCAAGATGGTCCTCCCTGACCACTTGCTCTTCCTATCCTTCCTGTTCCAATCCATACCTGCAGAGTAGTGGCAACGGCAAAAGGAACAATGGCAATGGCACCAGTGGTTAATAGTAAGGCCCTGTGTGGACCTCTGTAGGTACCCAACAACTCCAAGTCCTGGTGTCTGGCCCTGTGTTCCTTCTCGCAGTCCCCTCTGCCCATCTCACCCATTCTTCTGGATGCCTTCATTGGATGGACCAGCCTTTTTCATTTTGGGAGCATGAAAGGAGAGATGGATAAATCTGTCAATTTCAGTTTTTCATTTTCTCAGCTTTAAATCCAGCTTGCCACATTTCCAAATGAGTTTCCATTTTGAAAAATAAGCCTCAAAAGAATTAATCAGAATTTTGGTACTCATTTCTCCCAATGGCTATTTCACTTGACAGAGACATTTTTGCAATATCTTCCCCAATTTGTTATTGACTTAAAAAAAATAATCACATTCATAGGCTACTTTTCACAACAAGAGTCCCTTTTTAAAAGCAAGTTATTTTCACTTATATATGCAATTTTATCACACTTGCCCCTAAGACATGCATTTTTATATTCATATATTGGCTGAAGAACCACTTTCGCAACATTTGGATAGATACAAATTGTGAAGGACAGCTGTGGTTTGGTTTGTGCATTGTTCCAGGAAGTTTGAATTGCATAAGTTTGCATTAAAATTGAAGGTAATTATATTTCTCTTCCATCTCTACTCAGCTGGGATAGAAAAAGAAATGCCATATGTTATACACAAGGTTGGATTTTATTTCAAAAAATGTGTTTTAGGAAAACATGGTTATGTGACTATGTGATGTGTTTTACTTAAATATTCAGGAGCCAGAATTGAAATTGGAGTTTCTACTCTGCTCATTAGTTCCTTATCAGTTCAATTTTGGAGTAGTGTGATTGCTAAGGGTGTGAGATGCAAGGAAGGAAGTCAATGGGCCACAACAGGATCTTGTTGTCTTTCATTGAGGAGGAACTGACAATGAAGGGAAATTTAACTGTCTACTTGCTCAAGCTGCAATAGTTTGCCCACCCCCAAAGCACGTTGGTTGTGATGTGGAATGTAAGTTTCATTATCCCCAGCTGGCTAGTGCCTGTGACGTCAAAGGTGACAAGAAAATCAATATATATTCAATAGAAGGTGCTTTTTCTTGTTTTATTTAGTTCAGTTCTTCTGGCTGGAATGTGTTCTTGAACTGTGATAATGCCTCTTGCTTGTCTGGATGGAGAGATACAGGGAATGGAGCCTGGAAACACCTACCTACCTGCCTACTTTGTACTATTGTACAAATGTGTCACAGCTATTGATTTGTTCACTTTTGGCCCCACCCACTACTGACATGTGGTCCCTGGAAAGTTCTCCACAATGAAATGTGACTGGGGAAAAAATTCTATTCGCCATCACTCCAATATACAAGGACAAGATACAGCATTGATGGGGCTGGGCTTGATAAAATGTCATGCTATGAATAAAATGAGCCTTTTATTGTTTGAGTCTTAAAGATAACTGACGGAAGAAAGCCGCAATTTCCTAACACAGATACATTTTATAGAAATGGTTTGAGGCTAGCATCAAATGAAGACCACATTTCTCCTTATTTACTTTCCATGTATTTGTGGTCTCCCTGCTTGACTAATAATCAAGGAGCAAAGTCCATCTGCATTTGATCTTTCAAGAAAGCTTATGTTACCATTGCTTTGCTTCGCAGGAAGTTCTCTGATAGCTCTGATTTTATATGTTGCAATATACCAGAGTAAATTTAGACCGAGGATATATGATTCATGGTATCACTAATATTTCCTTCTCCCTCTTTTATTAGGATATAGCTGCAAGTCCAGAAACCTGTCCCACTAGCACAACTTCCCTTAAAACAGGACTCAGCTATCCCTAAATCAAAGTCGACACTCCGCATTACCTTCCTTTCAACTGTGGGTGACAGAGTGCAGAATCTCTCTTTCTTACGGTCATTTCTTACATTCATATTTGATTTTGAGCTGCCAGTACTGCTTCTGTTGAGGCAGAAAACCTTGCCACGATGTTACCTAAAAGTTCCAGGGAAGAAAGGAAGGTTTGGTTAGTAGAAATGGGCAGCACTTTGAAGGTTGCAACCTCTCCCTTTCTGGCTGTCCTTCCTGTTTAACGTATCTGCTCTCCGACCTCCTCTTCCTAAAATCATTGTTTGCATCTGTCACAGTTATCAATCCAGCCCTTCCTTGAATGTTTCGCCCAGGCTTTCTGTCTCTTTCTGCAACAGCTTCAGACAGGAGCCTCACTGTAATGCATTAGACTAGCACATGTGATGCATCAAGCTATACGTGGCTGGAAGACTAGCCATTCTTCCCTTGGTGGAACTTCTGTTAAAATTTTGAGGGATCTATAGGAATTTCAAGGAAGCTAAAGGGAATTTTGGTAAAATTTCCAATGTTTCTGTCTGGATTGTTGGATGCTAATTGTATATATGAGCTGGTAGCACTTTTAAGTGCATAGGCTCTATTCACACGCAGGCACAAGCAATATATGGGTGCAGTGCTGCTCCTATGGTTATTGTACATGACCGGAAGACAATGTCAGAGAAGCTATAGTAATAAGAGGGAATGTTCGCCTCACTGAATATCAGGTTTCTTTACTCCTTGCTATTTTCCTTGTGCTTTTAAAGACTAGCTATATATGAGTGCCTGCTTTTAAACAGCACATTAAAGCTGATTCTTTCTCTAAACAATATCTCTTTTTTGGTGCTGTGAAATGGTGTTCTTATTCTTAGTCTTATTAATTATGCATCCACTGAGAGCTGGTGTTTGTTTTTTGTTTTTTTTAAGTATAGAATGCCAGAAGTGGAAGAAAAAAATGCACTCACCTTACTGTTATAAGCCACAGAACACTGTTTCTCAAACTGCCCCCTCCCACCCTGCAGACCACTTGAGAATTGCTGCAGGTTTTGCTTATATTTTATTCTACCAGTTGCAGCAATTGTAATGCACTGCATGATTTTGAATTGCATTTTTACACTCGTAGCTCCCCCCCCCCCCTAGGCAGAACTCACCAGAACTCAGTTCTGGCACCTCTCAGATGGGCACCATTGTCATTATAAGAGAAGAAGGGAGGCATTCATGGTGAGTTCTGGCACCTCTTTTTCTAGAAAAATAGCATGATTACAGACATACCATGGACCACCTGAATGAAGCTCATGGACCATTGGTGGTCTGCAGACCACAGTTTGGAAACCCCTGCTAGAGAACAATGGTTGCTTAAATAAACACTCTGTGGTTTCACTTGCTTCTGAGTGAAAGTGTATATGTGCCCTGTGGAACATGATGCTTTGTAGTAGGACAGCAGGAATTCTGTGTATTGCTATTTGTTAAGGATGTGGGGAACTTTCCTGTGCTTGTACGTGTTTTAAAAATCATTGTCATGTGCATTTTTTAAAAAGATAATCACTCCACACCTGACCATGTGTTTGTCTTTTAAAGTATTCCTGTTTCCTTCCTGCAGTTCACTCAAACACATGCCCTGTCTTAGCATTCTTCTCTACCTACACACCTGCTGTTTCCTGTTAGGAGTAGCCTTTCCTTATCTCTCCCATCAAGCTATCTTCTCCTTTACATTTCTCCTCTGGTCTTTCATCAACTGCTTTAGCATGGCATGCTTTGTGTAAGATACTACCACCTAACCTTTACTTCCATGGATGCTGTCACTCTTCATATTCATCAACCCTTACCTTTCCTTTGTACCATTGACCTGCATTTGGTATGTGGCTCCTCTAAGCAGAGTGGATCATCTGTTCTGGACTTTGCAGCGGGTCTGACTAACCTGTGGTCCTCCAGATGTTGTTGGACTCCAATTCTAACAGCTGTACCCAACATAGTCAAGGGTGATGGGAATTGGAGTTCAGTAATATATAGGGACGTGGGTGGCGCTGTGGGTAAAACCTCAGCGCCTAGGACTTGCCGATCGTCAGGTCGGCGGTTCGAATCCCCGTGGTGGGGTGTGCTACTGTTGCTCGGTCCCAGCGCCTGCCAACCTAGCAGTTCGAAAGCACTCCTGGGTGCAAGTAGATAAATAGGGACCGCTTACTAGCGGGAAGGTAAACAGCGTTTCCGTGTGCTGTGCTGGCTCGCCAGATGCAGCTTGTCACTCTGGCCACGTGACCTGGAAGTGTCTTCAGACAGCGCTGGCTCCCGGCCTTTAGAGTGAGATGGGCGCACATCCCTGGAGTCGGACACAACTGGCCCATATGGGCAGGGGTACCTTTACCTTTACCCTTTAATATATGGAGGGTGTAATGTTAGCCACCTCTGATCTACAACATTTAATGAAACTTATAATGGTCAGTTGTTTAATTTACGACTGGCTCAATGAGATGCATACAGGGAAACATTTTCCTGATTTGATTTGGTCCACTGCATCTTATGGAAAGGAATTGGCAGTGCTGGTAGATGGGTTCAGCCTCAGAACTCTTCCACCCCATTGAAAAGGAGAAGTCCTTCCCAGCTTAAAAGCCCCATGAGAATTCAACTATGGGTCTCTCAGTCCCTCTAAAGCAGTCTGGATGTGAGTTGCTATGGGCTATTTCATTGTCCCTTGAGAACCTACACAGGACAAATACAGAGGATCCTCATTTGAGGCAATACAACCTTGACTATCTTAGTGATATCCTTCATATTTTGAGAACCTTGGGCATGAGGGAAATCAGTGTGCAGTAGCCTTAAGAGTAATAATGTTCCTGTTAGCTCCAGTAGAACAGGTGTAACATCTGAAACTCAAAGTATTTGACCACAGTGTGTTCATAGCCTCCTAGAGGAAGGGAATCTGCTGTAAGGCCAAAGGAGGAACTAAGAATCAGAATGGAAGTATTCAGATTCTTCAACTGGCAACTCATTTGTTGAACTCTTCTACCTATTATTAAGGATCAGTGCTTAAATTGCAGGTGTGTGGGGAGTGCCCCTATCCCCTTATTCTTAATTATAGCCTGCTTAAATACTGTTTTTAGAAGGTTTTAAGGGCACAATTTGGGTAAAATCAGAGAGAATAAGGGTGTGGAATTGTAGGTTTCATTACAGGTCCACCTAGTTTTCCACACATAATTTGAGCACTGTTAAAGATATAATAACTCACCCTGGGACTTTAGGGTGAAGGGCAGGCAATACATTAAACCACCACCAACAGCAACAATAACAAACACTATTGTACAGTATCCAGCTGTAAATAATAATGACAACAACAACAGGCTTCCTGCTATTGCCTATATAAGAACATTAGAATGTCACAGTGTTTAGGACTGGCATCTCTTGTCTATGTTTTTCATAGGTCATGTTCTAATCCAAATAGAAATTACCCCTTTCATACAGATCATCAGCCTATGGCCAATATTTTCTAATTACCTCTGCCAGAAGTGGATGTAGATTAGTCATTTGGAAGTATCTCCAATCTAGATCCCATAGAAACCCCCCAGGACTCCACTGTCATGTTAAATGTCCTTTTCCAATTGAGTGTACAAAATAAATTTTACAGCACAAGTTAGTTTATAGAGAAAGAAAGCCCCTGGGCACATGGTTAAAATTGTCCCTTCATACAGCTGAACACTCTGCATTGCACTTTAACTTCCACATATTTATATGAGTAGGAAAATTGTTGTATCGAAACACGTATCTGAAAAGAAAAACATAATTGAAACAAGGTGGCCAAGATTAATTTATGTTATCAGGTGTGGTTACCAAAGCAGTAAATCATTGTTGGACATAGGCACTTATCCATATTTCCATATTAATACACAGAACTCACCAAGTCAAAATATAATAATAGGTAGTGGTGGCGGGGTTATTGTTTTGTTTTGTTTTGCTTTGTTCTTATTATGTATTTTGTGTTTTTTCTAGTATTTTTATGCTGTGAACCATTCTAAAACCTATGGATGAAAGGTGGTATACAAATAATAATAATAATAATAATAATAATAATAATAATAAGATTAAAGTAAACTTGGAGGTCCTCAAACCCAGCATGACAAGTGAATGCTTCAGTCTTGTAGTGTTGCTGTGTGTCAGGAGTGCGTGCAAGAGCCAGGCCCTGTGACCAGTAGGGGTTCGCAGGACTGGGGCCTTCCTAAGTTTGTTATGAAGAGGCAAGGCATGGCCGCGCAGGTGAGGCCAATTGGTAACTCACTGCACCTTGTGGCAAGAACTGGGAAGGGGTATAAGGCCAGCATTTCCCTTCGGCTCTTTGCCACAGCAACACGTTATATTTTCAGCCATCCCCCCCCCCCCACACACCAAAGATGGATGTAAAGAAAATGCCCATGGAAAAATGGTGGGGAACAAGAACAAAATTGACATGGGAAGGGGATGCAATAATATTGCAGTTTTAAAAACCTCAACAACATTGCAAGGTGACTGAGTAGTGTGTGTATTCTTGCTTTAACTCATTGGGTTTTCCTTACAATTCCAAACCAGTTTCTGGCACTTCTCAGCCTCACACACTGGCTATGATGCCACAGGAGGCACAGAGCATCCGCCTAGGGACTTTCCAAGAAATACTGCTATCTTGGAGGCTGGTTGAGAACTTTCAGGGATTTTTTAAAAAATAATAATTTAACAAACCATTGAAGGATTCTTCTAGAAAATTCAGAGGTATTCTTTTTTTAAAAAAAGGTAAATCAAGAACATGAACAGCTCTTGGTCTCTTCATACCATTTTAAATGAAAAAGCAAGAAAAAGAGAAACTGACCACCCTACCCTTTCCATGAAAATTTCACCAGAGGTTTTCTGTGTCTCACACCCCAAAGTGGGAGAAATATACACCCACTTTCACTGGAGGGCAATTATACTTGTCAAATGGGGTGGAGGGGTTAAAGGTCCTAACAATTTAATGGCATGGTTTGGGGGGGGGAGTGGCCCTGTGGGCCAAACTGGGACTGTGCCAGGACTAGGCAACATTCACACCATGCATCTATGCCACTAAGAGGACACTTTAAACAGTCACAGCTTCCCCCAAATAATACTGGGAGCTGTGGTTTGTTAAGGGGGCCGTGAGTTGTTAGCAGGCCCCTATTTGTCTCAGAGAGCCAAACCACTCAGTGGGATTTAATGTCAATCTCTCTTCACAAGAGAGTGCTGGTTGTAGCTTGGTAAAGGGAAAATGGGACGCCTAACAAATTTCAGCACTTTTAACAGATGACAGCTCCCAGAAATCATGAGTGTTTAAAATGGCATCACGGGGTTTTAAATATATAGCGTGGATGTAGCCAAATTATGCCTGCTGTTGAGGAGATGGCAGTTCCCCATCTTGTCTTAGCCACTCCCCTTCAGATTTTATAATAGTCTAATAAAACCTACAGTGCCATGCTCTAACCAGGGTGTGATAAATTAATTCACTCTATTTATATTTTTAATAGTTGCAAGTAATGAGTAAAAGTGCACAATCATCATGCAGATGTACTACGTACTGGTCTGATTGAGGCCCATGAGGATGCTGGACAAAGATGTGGAATAATGTATTGGGAATGATATGGAGAGACTTCCAGTAGTAACAAGGAGCAGATAGTGGCTGATGAGGACATCAGCACCTTGGAGAGTTCCAGTGGCCCATTGATGTTACAGCAGCTGTAAAAGTCAGGACTCAGGAGCTTAAGTGAGCTGTGGCAGAAGTGATCCTTCAGGATCATACAGGACGACCAAGGCAGGCTCACTGACAAACAACAGAAATATCTGCAATGCAGCCAACTAAAGTAGGTCTCCTTTTTGAGGTTTTTTGTGCAGCCGGATGCAAACATTCATACACACATAGTTGCTATCCCAGTATGCAGTAATATTAGAAAACTTAGCTAGTCATTTCAGCTGCACAGTGGAAGGGATCCAGATGATGCATATGGCCTAAGCCCCTTCTAATTTCAGCCAGCGCATCTCTGGGACAACCTCATGCTGTGGTGTCTAAAACGGCTTCAAAATGATCTTTGCTATCTGACTCAGTCCTGACAGGATCCAGGCACCATCCTCCCCCAGGGGCATCACTCAGAGGCTTCTGCTCTGGAAACAAGCTCCCCTAATGCCTTCCCTTCAGACTCCTGTTATGAGTCATTCTCAATAGAGGAGATTCAACGGGAGCATATGACAACAGAATATGAAGTGGCACCCCAAATTGAGTTGGAGTATATTCTCTGGAGGAAGGATAGGAGAAAGTGTGCATTCTTAACTTCTGCAATTCTTTCACACTGCATAGGCCACACTGGTCTGTTTTATGATTTATTTATATATCCACATTAGGAACATTCCTGCTTTATCAAAATTAGGTGTGCTTCTGAGTAAAATCAAATTTATACTGCTGTGAATTATTATTGCTTTCTAAGCAGCAATAGGGGAAAAAATGTTATGCTGTTATATTTACAAGATAATAGTGAATAATAATAATAATAATAATGTCTGATGCAAAATTGGGAACCTGGGCCCTCCAGATGCTGGAGTTCAGAAACATCTGGAGGATCACTGGTTCCCCATCTCTGGTTTAAGACAATTAATGAAGCGCAGGTTTCTTAGTAGATATTGAAATTATAGACCAATATTTTTCTTTTGTCTTTTAGACTGTGTTGCTGTGGTTGTTGATGTTATTATCAATATTATTATCATTATTATTTGTGAATTGCTTCCTATGAAGTATCTCAAATCTATTTCACAATACAAAATACAATACAAGAAATATTCAAATGTTTTAGATGGGACTGCTTCATGAACTTATGAAAACAAAATCCCACCAAAAAACAGGGTTATTTTGGCATGAAGCTCTAGTTCAAATAAACTCAAATTAATTTTCCTCTGATTGGCCAAAAGGTGGGTTAGGTAAAAAGGTAAAGGTAAAGGTACCCCTGCCCGTACGGGCCAGTCTTGACAGACTCTAGGGTTGTGCGCCCATCTCACTCAAGAGGCCGGGGGCCAGCGCTGTCCGGAGACACTTCCGGGTCATGTGGCCAGCGTGACATCGCTGCTCTGGCGAGCCAGAGCTGCACACGGAACGCCGTTTACCTTCCCGCTAGTAAGCGGTCCCTATTTATCTACTTGCCCCCGGCGGTGCTTTCGAACTGCTAGGTTGGCAGGCGCTGGGACTGAGCAACGGGAGCGCACCCCGCCGCGGGGATTCGAACCGCCGACCTTTCGATCGGCAAGCCCTAGGCGCTGAGGCTTTTACCCACAGCACCACCCACGTCCCAAAAGGTGGGTTATACACATACAAACACTTCTTTATTGGCATCTTAGTCTACTTCTTTTGGCAACCATAAACCTGATGCCTTCAGGCTATTATATGTGCATTCACATCCACATATACCAGTTCTGCACTATTTGTGGCCCTTTAGCCCCTCATCCATGCACTGTGTCCTGCCAAATGCTCAACAACGCCTTTCCTCTTTCAGTCCCAGGTAGGCAGCAAATCCAGGAGATTCACTGAGTCCCTGGTGGACTGTTATAGGTGTCTTGTGGGCTGCATTTGGCTTGGTGGGTCATAAATCACACTGTCCTGATATATGTACAAATGCATGCAGGGCTCTTTCACACACTCACCCACCTGGAGAATCCTGTATGTGCAATGGCTCAAGCACTAACCAAATCTATGATGCAGTACATGTTATTTGCTGACTTCACATCATTGTTCACTCTTTAAGATTAAGATGAACACAAATGGATGTGTGTGCATCACCATTTACCTACATACTACTTACATCATATGTTATGTCATGTGAGCAGGGGGAACATGTACACTTCTTGTCAGACATAAAGGAAGGATGCCAGGTTTAGTGAGTTCAGAGGAAGCCTGCAGTATCCCAGAATAACTACTTTTGTGGCTTCTGATGAACCGAGCGCTGTCTGTTATGGTTTCTTCTCTTTCTTCCTTTTCTTTTCTTTCTCTCTCCTCTCCTAGGTAGTCCATTAGGGTAGAGATGAGGTGCCCAGGCAGCCAGTCAGGCATGGCTGTGATTTGCAGCTCTGGCTAAAGCCCCTATAGAGTGTCGCTCAGGCTTTATAAAATAAAAACTAATAAGAATCATAACAATATTGTTTTCTGTCTGCAGCCTGCAGCAAGCCCAGCGCAACATGGGAATTGACGAATAAAGGCCATCAATGTCTCCTGGCTCTGCCAGCCCATTGCCTCCCACAACCTGCGTTCCCCTCCTCCTGCTCCAAATTGTTTTGAAAACATTGCATCTCCCATGCCTATTTCATTTCTGCAATGAAGTCATCAAACATGATGACAGGGACTTTCCAAGAGTGAAATCAATCAGCGGCTTTGCTTTTTTTTTGCTTTTTCGGCTCAGAGAGGAAATAGGTGAATAAATTCTAAATGAGACAAAGGGACGGCAGAGGCATAATGGACACGAGGAGGCTTTGTATGGGAAATTGCAGGGAAGGGAAAGACCATATGAACCCCAAAGAGGCAGAAACTCATTCCTGAAAATTAAGTATTAACCAAGCCATTTTGGTCATCTGCCAAAGTTTCCAAAATGCAATGTGGAAAAAAGGGATTCAAGCTTTCTCCATCCAGCTGGGGTAACTTCACATCATACATTTTAACACATACACATGAAACAGTTCATGGATGCCAATACATTTGAAATATGTGTACAGATTAGGGTTGCCATATTTCAATAAGTGAAAATCCAGACACAGAAAATACAGAGCTTTTTTGGGGAGGGGGCAGACCAAAGTTGTGGTGCTTTGGGGACAAAATGGCAAAAAAGGGATGTTTTGGAGTTTTTTATAAAGTAAAATCACCAAAAACGACACTGTGGACATGTGTTGCCAAACAAACAGATTTTTTCGGACATTTTCGCCAATTTGCTCCCAGACACTGCTTCCAACAGCAGTATTCCTGGTATGTCCAGAAATTCCAGATGTATGGCAACCCTACGGATGAAATACTTCTACAGTGCGCCCCCAACCCCCAAGTAGGGCTCTGGTATATGTTGTGATTGCTTCCAGAGAAGCTTAGAAAGTGGTACGGAGTGCAAAAATGAGCAATGAGTGTCTGGCATCGCACAAATGATATGAGAGCACATAACAGAGGGGCAAGATGACCTTGCTCTAACTGTTATCTCTGCATATGAAACTCCAAGCTGGCTTGCATTAGAGAAAGCTGGCTAGGTGGTGACTCATGCAAAGCTGGCACCATATTCCTGGGTGCATGGTCCAACAGCCAATTCAAATCTTTTTAACGTCATATACCAGCATAAGATAAAAGTACCTCCGCATATAAATAAAACATGCTAGATAGGCAATAGGGCAACTGCAGCATCCTGTATGGATGCAGGGTTGGGTGGGATTATCATTAGAACATAAGAGACTTAATGGATCAGATCAAATACCCATTTAGTCCATCATCCAGTTCCCACAGTGGCTGATCAGGTATCTATAGAAAGTCCATAGCAGCATCTTCCCATTCATGATTATCAGCAACTGGTATTCATCTCTGATACTGGCAGTGGTACATAGCCATCATAACTAGTAGCTGATGAAAGCCTTATCCTCCTACTTTATTGGGGATGTCATCAAGATGACATCCAGTGTTCAATTTGTGCATTTTGTGTGGGGCAAAAAGGAAGTTTTTTTATGTAACAGTGTCCTGGCTGCAATGCAGTAATTTCAGATGTGGTGTTGGGTGTTTGTTTGTCATATTGTGTGCTGTTTTCTTTTCTTTGTATCTATTGTCCTCCCCAAGCAGTGGTGAGCAGTGGTGGGATCGGGGGGGGGGGGGAGTTAGGTAAGGAATTTAATAGCTTGGACTATTTGCAAGAAAAAAGTATTCAAACATCAAAGAGTGAAAGCACAAGGCTGAGCAATGATTATATAAGCAGTAAGGTCACTTATTTAGAAATTTAAAATTGTGGGTCATATTCCATCCTCAGAAGAGACCCAAACAAGTGCACATCCTTGATCCTGTCCCACCCACTCTTTTGTGAAAACTCTGCAGGTGACATGCATGCACGCCTGCTAAAGAATATAGAAAATTCAAGACATTACATACTTCTCTTTGTTTTGAAGTGCCGAGTCCTTTATTGATGTGTTATGAAACACAAGATTGTGACAAGTGCTACAGGTAATAAGCTTGTCCTCACAGTCTTTGACTCAAAATCAATATGTCTCTGTAGAGGAGGGAGCCAATACTTCTTGGCTTCAGGAAAGGAAAAGGTTAGGATTAATAAAGGACCTTTATTTTAATAACACGTTTGGTTGATTTGGAAGGCATGTAAACAAAAGCTGATACCGCTGAAAGCCCTGCTGAAAATCTGTACTTGACGTAACCAAATTGTTGTACTGCGGAGGGGGAAATCGATCCTTTCTGGAAAGAACAAATTCTCATCATTTGATGTAATAGATTTATTCTTATTTGATTTTATAAATAAATCACATTTATTTTCAGTGACCTGCTCCTATAAGCTGCTGTGCTGGCAAAAAGGCGGTGGGGATGGGATGGGTGTAGTGCTTATGTAATGGCACCACCTATGGCTTTGGACAGGTGCAAGAAGCCAAACCGGGATATCACAGTGATACTAGTGGCAGGTACTATCACAGAAGTCAATACACAGGGCGCTGTACACCATAATAATAATAATAATAATAATAATAATAATAATAATAATAATAATAATTTATTTATACCCCACCCTCCCCAGCCAAGGCCAGGCTCAGAGCGGCTTACAAGCAAAAATAAAAACAAGATGAATGATTACAACTTAAAAACAAAAATAAAATACAACATTAAAATAATGGAACATTAAAATATTGAAATGTAGCCTCATCGCAGGAGGAGAAGGAAAAGAAAAAAGAAAGAGAGGGAGGGAGGGAATCAAATTGGCTCCAAGCCAAAGGATGTTTTTTAATATTAAGACAAGAGATGAGAAAGGGGATGACACATCAACCAGAAACCAGCCCTGAGTGCAGCATTCAGCAGCAGCATTCAACCCTAAACATGCAAACATAGTTGTGGTTAACTCAAGCCAATTTCAAACTTGTAGTTAAAATTACTGAGACAAGAGTATCAATAAATGTTTTTAAAAATGTCTTAATTTATAAAGATATGTTTTGATTAACTCAGAACAATTCTTTCTTTCTTTCTTTCTTTCTTTCTTTCTTTCTTTCTTTCTTTCCAGCTTCTGGGCTTGTGGGCAGTGCCTAGTGAAATGTTGGAAGCTGGGGTGGAGCAAGATCTCAAGAAGGATTCTTACTGCTAATGGACTGGGGAATTAACTGTCTTGCTAAGTTATTTGTCCTTCCAATGAAGCATTGCTATTGCAAAGCAAAGAAACCAGGATCCATCTCTAAAAGAGAAGGAAATGGCTCTGTACGGGCCAGGGTCAACCTCTACTTATGCATATAGATTGGTATTTCTCAGTCTTTGACATTTCTGATTTGCCTTCAGTCAACAGAAGACCTTCTATTATCCAAATGCACTGCCCTGTGCAGGTTCTATGTCCAGATTAGGACCAGATTTAGGAGACGCATCAGTGAATTTCAACAGATAAACATCATGGCATCCACACATCTGCCATACAAGAAATGGGTATGGTAGAAGACCAAGCACAGCACATATAAACGATGGATGGTCCATGAAGCTAAGGGCAAGTAATTTGGTGGCAGCTTTTCTGCGGTAACTATAACTAGTTTTCTTTGAACACGAGCATTGTTTATCAAACCCTGCCTGGCTGAACAGCCCACCATAATAACATTGTTCCCACAGCATCTCTTCCAGTTCTTTGCATGCAATGTTTTCAGGTCTTCTGCTTTATTGTTTCTGAAATGCACTGTATCTTTTAAGCTGCACAATAAGTGTTCTGTCTATTTGAATCCCAGTCACGACATCAGGATGTAGCATTGTTAGGAGTTTTCTGTGTTGTGTTTTTTTAAACTGATGTTCCAATCTTGATCATCTTTGCGCGGGGGTGGGGGATCTTTCCCAACCCAAGGGCTGAAACCCTATCTGAGAAGTCTTCCAGTGGTCTAATGCCAGTGAGGGGCAGGGCCAGATGAACAAGGGAACAGGACTGCACAGGCTTCAGGTTCCCCATCCCTAGCTTGCAGTAAAGTGGTTAAGGAGGCAAATAAGGCTCTGCGAAGGCCTGGCTTGTCTACTGACCTGTTGCAGGTCAGTGACTCATGGAAGATGGCCATCATAGATCATAAACTGAACCTGGAACCAGACTTTGGGGTCAATGACCAGGTTCACGCACCCCAGCAGACCCCTAAATAATCAGCCAGACAGTGGTAATTTCATTGATTATAACAATACAGCTAACAGAGAGATACAAGAATCTGCCTTAGATCAAGTCAGTCCATTGATCTACTTAGCTCCACAACGACTATGGAAACATAGTAAAAGTAAGGGGACCCCTGACCATTAGGTCCAGTCATGACCGACTCTGGGGTTGCGGCGCTCATCTCGCTTCATTGGCCGAGGGAGCCGACGTACAGCTTCCGGGTCATGAGGCCAGCCACTTCTGGCGAACCAGAGCAGTGCACGGAAAAGCCGTTTACCTTCCCGCCGGAGCGGTACCTATTTATCTACTTGCACTTTGACGTGCTTTCGAACTGCCGACCTTCTGATCGGCAAGTCCTAGGCTCTGTGGTTTAACCCACAGCGCCACCTGCGTCCCTCCACAATGACTATGACTATACAGTGAGTTAAAAGGCTTTTCAGAGCCTTTCCCAGCTTTACATGCAGAGGTCAAGGATTGAATTCAAAATCTACTGCATGCAAAGTGCTAAGCCACAAGTTTCCCCCATGAAAGCATTGGTCAGAAATACCTGGATTCCTTGGAAGTAACTGAAAGGACATTGCCTCTTGCACCCCACCTCCCCTCAAATGGTGACCCTCCTGTATGAGCAAATGAAGGTGAAAATGTAACATGGGCACAAGAATATAGTTCTGAGTAGAATGCTTATGTCCTAAAATAGTGTTTGTAACTGTTGTAGTACAAGAATAAAAGGCTAGGTTTATCCACCACAAATGTTTGGGCCAGCAATGCAGTCCCATGGATTTTGTACATTCTTGTTGCTTCTGTATGTCATGACATCTGTTTAGTGACCTGAGTGCCCGAAAGGCACACACTAAAACATAACCTTTAGGGAACCTGTAGAGTTTCCTGAGTCACACCACTTGGTGGCTGAGATGCCTTGAAAGATGCTGCGGGAAGTTATTAAAGCTTTGTGTTTTCATCTGCTCTTCACAATGCATCATTTATTACACTGGGAAAATAAACCACTCCGGTTAATACACTGGGTTGAACAGCAAAGGCACAATTACAAAGCAATGCAATCACCACAGCTACAGACGGCTACAGATAGGGTTGTGCTGTGTCCCACCCCCCTGCTTCTTGCCAGGTGGTTTTGTTGAGTTCAGGTAAAACATCACAGTCCATTATCATCAGGTCTCCCACCTCCTGCTACTGAATTCACAGTGCAGCATAAAAATTAATTTGGTGGATTTCAGGATGCACAGTTGCCAGCTACCTCCACTGACTCCCCATCTGCAAGGAAACAAATTTTCTCCTTAAGCACTTTATACTTGACCTGCTCTTTTCTCTGCTAAGAAAATTGAGGTCAGTGAGCTGGCGTTCAGCAGAGGCAGCTGCCGAAGGTGCAATCTGCAAATGCTACAGAAACACCAGGCCCCAGTTTTCTGAACTGCCTCCCGCTAATGGTGGGTTATCAGTTTTGTTTGGCATTTCTCCCCATGTCTGTGTCTTGAGTGATCTTGCACAACTGAAATGCCTTTGAGTAGGATGGCGGACCCACACTCCCAAGCAGTCTAATGATTTCTCACATCTTTCATCTTCTGTCCAAAATGTTAGGTCTGGCAGCTTCGATAATAAACAAAAATAGGCACAGAGATGTTAGGTGAGAGGTGAAGTGGTGCTGTTAAGAATCAGAAAAGGGTTTTAAAAGATAGGCTAGACTGAAAATAAACACTTTCTGTTGGTGACATGGCTATAATTTAAATGCCCCCTTTGAAAGAATGGATTTGGGGGGGGGGTGCTATTGTTATAATTATTATTTATTCAGTTTGTATACTTTATCCAAATATCCCAGGGTAGTTTCCAACAGAAAATACAAAATGAGAATACAAAATAAATAATAAAACAAAAACACAGCATTGTGGTTGGAGTTTTAGGATGATTATGCTGGCCAGCAATCAGGTTGATTTATTCAGGATCCATATGCAATGCCTATGCCAAAACCAATATGCATCTATAATCAATAAAGGTATGGCCATTTCAATCTTGTCTTTCTTTACTGCTCTTATACTTCCAGCCTCCTTCCCCACCAGTGGCCTCCCATCCACTGAGCATAGACCCGCTGTTGTTGTTTAGTCGTTCAGTCGTGTCCAACTCTTCGTGACCCCATGGACCAGAGCACGCCAGGCACTCCTGTCTTCCACTGCCTCCTGCAGTTTGGTCAGACTCATGTTTGTAGCTTCGAGAACACTGTCTAACTATCTCGTCCTCTGTCGTCCCCTTCTCCTTGTGCCCTCCATCTTTCCCAACATCAGGGTCTTTTCCAGGGAGTCTTCTACACAAGTACAAAATACAAATGGAAGAATTGTACTAGAGAAAGCATTCACGAAGTTACTGGCCAAGACAGCATATGCTCAGTGCATTTGGCCACTCTTCTTATTTGCAGAGTGAACATTAGCGGATGGCAATTTTCTCCAATTTACTTCATTAAAATTATTCAGCAGATGGTATTTATCGTTAGCTATATGTGCTGATTTTAAACAGGTCACCAATGTAAGTACTTGATACCAACAGTCTGAGCGGTGTCAATTAGCTGACATTAACCACAGAAGGCAATGCTGTAATTTTCTTCCGCTAAGCTGGCTTGATCTATGTGAATATTTAAGTCCTCCATCTAAATATACCTATATTTGGCAAGGGGTCTTGACAAATGGCCTTGCTTCAGGAAAACACAGGAGGACTAAATCTACAGGATGCTTAAGCATGCTCTCAACATTATTCAAGTGAGTAATTTATCTGCATTCGTTGGTATGGTTGTACTTAAAGATTTCACCGAGCAATAGATGCTGTAGAGATTAAATGTTATTCAGAGAAGAATTGTTGTTATTGATATTACTCAATTATGAAAACTTCTTGAAGAAAAATACACTCTCTTATTTTTCATACTCTGCCCAAGGCATTGTTCCTAGAAATTCTAAAACTGTGCTTCCCAATCTTGATGTGGTGGACCAGCAATTCCTTACCACCAGCGACCAACAACAACAACAACTTTATTGTTTATTTGTCACCCATCTGACCAGGTTCCTCCAGCCACTCTGGGAAGCTCCCAATGAAATATTAAAAACACAGTAAAACATCAAACATTAAACATTAAAAACTTCCCTATACAAGGTTGCCTTCAGATGTCTTCAAAAAGTCAATGTTTATTCCCTTGACATCTGGTGGGAGGGCATTCCACAGGGCAGGCACTACTACCAAGAAGGCCCTCTGCCTCGTTTCCTGTAACTTCACTTCTAGTAGTGAGGGAACCGCCAGAAGGCCCTCAGAGATGGATCTCAGTATCTGGGCTGAACAATGGGGGTGGAGATGCTCCTTCAGGTATACAGCACCAATGCCATATCATATTTGGTCCCTGAAGCATCCTACCCCAACTGGACTGTGATGAAGTCACTGCAGACTGGCAGCCAATGGCTCATGGATCAGCAATGGACTGTGGACCACCACTTTGAGTAACACTGTTGTAGAGAATACAATACAATTCAGTAAGTGGGTAGCAGATGGTTAGAAATCCCAAGCATCTAGTAACCCATACTCTGGAAAAATTCTAGTGTTTTGGATATGTCCAGCTAAGGGTAATGGGATTGCTGGATGAGACTCAAGGCAGTGCATTACCAGCAAGATATCAGAAAACAAGTTCCAGGGAGATCAAGGACGCTTCCGTGGAAGTGTGGTGTGGGTATTGTTGTGACAGAACCAAAGTTCAGTTGAGTTAAATAGGAGAACAGACTTGATGACTGACTAGGCTTTGGCCTCTGAGTGTCAGCTGAAAGCTTTTTTTTTTTTTTGTCAGAGTCCTGGTTTAGTCTTGGAGTGATGCTTCTGAGCAGATTGCCTTCTGCAACTTCAAGTAGAACCTTAGGGGACTGAGGGTTTAACACTGATAGGGAAGATGTTGCAGTCTCCATGCTTGGGGAGTCTAAGTTGTAGGTTTCAGAGGCAGATATACCCTTTCTCAGGGTTTCAAGACAGTTGGCCTCCCTTGAATTGCACCTCGGACAAGCTTCAGGAACATGGGAGACTCTCTGGGGTAGCCTCTTCCACCTCAAAAACACTTGGTGAGGTGACAGCTTGAAGCCAAAGAAGTGAAATATGTTCACAGTTTTGTATGGAGATGGCTCTAATTCTAAATATTTGGTGTTGTCTTCCTATCTACACATCCTTCCATTTGAATTGCAGCTTCATTTTGCTTTATAGGATCCACTAAAAGGAATTGTGAGTGCTTATGTAATCCTAATCATGGGAAAGGAAAAGAAGAAAGCTCGATTCATATATATTTAGGTTTTTTTAAAGCCAGCAAATTCAGCACAAAATCTACTTATCTTGTAAAATGTGAATAACATAGTTATTGGCATATTAGTCACCAACACTTAAATAGGAGAAAATGAAAAGCTAGTAACCTCATAAATCTTACACCTGCTATATAATAAACAAATATATTACTTTCATCATGTACTACTCTTACACTCCATTTAAAGTAAACAAATATATTTCTGGGATCACCTTCTAAGAAAAGTATATTTCATCAATGCATGACAGGTAGAACATTATTAGGACTTCTTATCGTTATTTATTAGAAGTATTAGCATTACAATATGTAAGTATTTTCATTTAAAATATCATTTAACAAGAAATATTATAGTATAAGTACATTGCTCTGTTGTTAGCTGTAGGCAGAAGATTTAGGCTGCAATGCCACATACAGTTAGCTTGCTTAAGATTGCACTCTTATATGGAATTACTCAGAAGTAAGCCCCAAAGATAGGGACACGGGTGGCGCTGTGGGTTAAACCACAGAGCCTAGGACTTGCCGATCAGAAGGTCGGCGGTTTGAATCCCCGCAACAGGGTGAGCTCCCGTTGCTTGGTCCCTGCTGCTGCCAACCTAGCAGTTCGAAAGCACGTCAAAGTGCAAGTAGATAAATAGGTACCGCTCCGGCGGGAAGGTAAACGGCGTTTCCGTGCGCTGCTCTGGTTCGCCAGAAGCGGCTTAGTCATGCTGGCCACATGACCCGGAAGCTGTACGCTGGCTCCCTCGGCCAATAAAGCGAGATGAGTGCTGCAACCCTAGTCGGTCACGACTGGACCTAATGGTCAGGGGTCCCTTTACCTTTACCTAAGCCCCAATGAAATCATCAGGACTTACTTTTGAATAGGGTTGCACTGCAAATCCCATGTTTACAATGGGATTTAAGCACCCTGCTCAGGTATATGATTGCAATTTATATAAACACACTTTCTTTGCAATTTATTTATTTGTTTGTTCTTTATTATTTAAATTTATAGCCATCCTTCTTCCCAAAGGAACCCATGATGGCAAACATGCAACGGATAAAACAAAAGCATCTGAAAACAGTTCCGATACAGATGCAGACTGGGAATGTTCTCTACTTAAAACATTTGTTGGAAGAGGAAAGTCTTCAGTAGGCACCAAAAAAACAACAGGGACAGTGCCTTTCTCATATTTAATGGGAGGAAATTTCAAAGAGTAGGTGCCACAGCACTAAAGGCCCTATTCTTATGCTGTTATCTTATATCCTTGGTCTAAACAAGTGGAGTAGGAAGGAGCCCTACCCCGCCTCTTCATGATCAAGTATCAGGGTACCCCAGTAAAAGGGTCTGGTAAAAGGGAAGGTTTCTGTCTGAATGTCCAGACAGGGGCTAACAGGCCACAGAACTCCCACAATGGTGTCCTGGAGGGATCACCCTATTTGATGTGCACCACGCGGTGATCCTTAACCCAGGATCGACTCTGATGAAGTAATCAGTCAGCAATCAGGCTGGTTGATGCAAAATACATACCCAATGCCTATGCCGAAGCCTATTGACATCTGTTGTGGCCCCTTTGATCTAAAGATTGAATGTGCCTTCATAATAGAATAAAGTTGACTTGTATGGAAAGTTCTGAAGTCCAATTTTTTTATTTGTGGTACCAGAGGTGATAACGTTGTGCGCTTGGTGGGTGGCAGTGGATTAAAAGTAAAGAACTGGTCTAGCCTTTGATGGATGGGGGGGAAATCTCATTCTAAGGGTTTTTTTCTCTCCCTAATTGGCCTAATAGCTGAAGAAGTATTATGGGAAAGAAAGAGTATGGCTAATAGTTGAGGAAAGATTATGGGTTGAATCCTTTTATCTAGCAGATTTCTCTGCTAATGGAAGTAACAAGGCAGCTGATTCTTGCAGATATCTCCTTCTTCTGCAGCCCTCTGAATATCCCCATGAAAGGGTGTGCACATGGTTGCAGGAAAAATGTGGGAGGCAGCAAAAATTTCCTACTTTTTCTCCTTTCACTAGCAGGATCAAATAGCACTATTGAATTCAACCCTTTGTTTTTAAACTGCATTTTCTTATTATAAGGCTGTTGTTTTAAGTGATGGGGGAGAAGAAGGGCATTTTGTGTTTGGAAAATAATCACAATCACACAATACAGTTTCATTACTCTTTTCTCAAGATGGATGCAGTACTTTTGATGGGCTTAACATGCTTTCTTCACAATGAAGATTGAGAATGAGGGCAATGTTTTTAGACCAACGTTGTCCTCACTTTGAATGGGCCACAAACCCTGGAAAAATCACCAAAGGCATGTGGGACACTTTTTACTACTGAAAAGCACTACTGTTAAGCATTTTTATGAAGAGCAACTCCATTTCAGCTCAGCCCCAAAAAATAAATCTTTGGCTGCAGTTCTATACACACCTGGGGGAAGGCTCTGTTAAGCTCGGACTTACTTCTGAGTAAACATGCATAGTACAGTATTGGGCTGTCAATGTATTTGACTTTTTCAATTGCTTTCATTCTAGAGATTAACAATCTCCAAAGCAAATAAGCCATATGTAATTTACACGTCCTTATCTCTGTGGAATATTGCCAAGACTCTGTTGGGAGACTGCACAAACAGTGTTGTTGCCCTAAAAGCCTTGTTATTCACCTCCCTTTTTAATTTGCACTGAAGGATAAGATATTAGTTAGCCCTTGCTGGTTGGCGCAGTCAGTGTGATACTCTAAAGAAACCTTTGCTGGCCGTCTGTTTTCATTTTAGACTTACATGAAAAATTATCAGTGAGGGGAAAAAGTGCTAAGGCAGGACTTAAATCCTTTGGGCTTTGCTTCGTAATTGAAGCATTCTCCTGAATTTTTCTGTTTTATCCTGCACTAAATTTCCCCAGTGACTTTTTGAAGTATGCAGCCCAATATCCCTGAGCAGTAGTCCAACACCAAGCAATTATAGGCAGGCGAATGGTCAGATGCAAGGAAGAAGTTACAGGGAGAGCAAACAGCTGTAACTGGAAAATTCACCCTTCCTAACACAGGGTCAAATGTAGGTAGAAGCGGGAGGGTGGTGTTCTTCTGGTCTTTCAATGGGAAATATGGTACCTTTACAGTTCACTAATTGTGACTAAGCCAATAACGCAGATGTAGCACTGGCAATAGTCATATGGCGATGAAGGCAGCATTCGTACAACTCACCAGCAGGCTGTTACACAAGGCACCTTCTGCAGTATACATTTAAAACAGTATCATTCTGCTGCTTCTTTGACTTCTTCCAAAGAATCCTGGGAACTTTGGTTTGTTAAAGTTCCCGAGAGGTGTTAGGAGACTCCTATTTAATTCACAGAGCTGGTCTACAGAGCTCCTTGGAAATAGGGATTGACTGATGAATCACTCTAAGAATTATAGCTCCGTGAAGGGAATAAACAACTCGCTTCACAAACTACAGTTCCCAGGATTCTTTGGGGGGAGCAATGGCTGTTTAAAGTGGTATGATGCTGCACGTGAGGCCTAAGACTCCACACAAGAAATTCTCAAACATATATGTGTTGCAGTTGCTGACTGTGTGAGCTTCTACTTTCTCCTCTGGCCTCGCCAGTTTTACCTCAACATTGTACAAGTAAGTGAAACTGGCTCATACCAAAATCCTAACTGATCAGACTTTATTCAGTAAAGCATTACAGAACAGAGTCCAAAGAATCTGCAATAATCTTCCATCAGAACACACTCTTTATAAGGAAATCTATGCTATCTTGGTTCTTTCATTCTCTGGCCAACCACCTTCTGCCATTCCATTGCCCCACTATCTCTCATCCAACCACAGTCCTCTGAAGCACTTATTCAACCTTTTTTTTTCTTTTTACTCTGGATGCAGAGCCCTCATTGTACCTTATCCTGAGTTGCTTTTCACTGTAACAGTTAGCATTAGTTTCATCCTTAACTGGTTCTTACCAGTGTTGTGATCAGGCTGTATTCTTGTGTATGTGACACTGGTCTCACAGATGATGGGTTTTTGAAATTCTATATCAAGTACTATGGAACTATGATTCAACATGCCACGAGGAACATCTTAACAATATCCTTGGGAGCCCTCCTTTAAACAGCAGTGACATCTCGGTTGTAAGTTTCAGCCTCAAGAGCATCCAAAGAGATGCTGGCTGTTCTCCAGTTCTGAAACTTTGTTCCTTTTTCAATGCTCATTTTTGGGAAGTGATGTAAGACTTTTTATTTAAGCAAGCTTTCATTGGCTGGGGACACATATAAAGCTGTTCTAATTGCACATTTTAATCTGTACTTAGTATGGTTTATATAATTTTAATGGTTGTTACTCTCCAGAGCCTAAGGAATGTAAACATTGACTAATAAATACAGAAAGGAAAAGGGGGAAAAATCTGTCCACTCTCTTAATAGCCCAAACGTGCAAACTTTTGCCCGTTTTCTCCTTTCAAATGTTGTAGCCCATGCAGTTAAAAGAGTCTCATTAGTTCAGGCTCAGTGAGAAACTATTCAGCAGCGTTTATTCTTTATGGGCTTTGTACTCACGTTAGTGAAGTTATTCAAAGTTGCACTCTTTAACGATGGTCTCTTTGCATGCTGTGAGGCACCTGGCTAACTTTACAAATGTTGCTAGCAGGTCCACAGTGCTTCTCAGCACAGACAGTCATTGTGGAGGCCACAGGGAAGGAGGCAATATAAAGAGGTTACATGTATTGCTTGAAAAATCAGCAGTGCATGTATATTACGCCTGCCTTCAACCAAAGAGACATCTACATCGAAACTGTGGAAAGATTGGCAATACTAAACAGCTCCAAGCAAATAAAGGAGGATGTGGAGGAATGCCCAAGGCTGCACTGTGACTCACATATGGAGAAAGAAACTACGGATCGTTGCTACATCTGAGTTGGGTGTGAATCAAATTAATCTCATTCTTTCTTTTTGTTTAGTATACAGATTCCACTAACAAAATGTAACTGGGTTATGACAGTTCTATGTGAACATAAAATAACCCTGCTGGATCAGACCAAAGGCCAATCTAGTCCAGCTTTCTTTTCTCACAGTGTTGCGTGCAAAACCCACAAGTAAACCACAAGTGCAGTCACACCCTCCCATTCCCATTCCCCAGCAACTGGTATTCGGCATGTGAATCTGATAATATAGTCATCATGACTGGTGATCATTGATA
Organism: Podarcis tiliguerta; assembly: GCF_965153285.1. Lineage (NCBI taxonomy): Eukaryota > Metazoa > Chordata > Lepidosauria > Squamata > Lacertidae > Podarcis > Podarcis tiliguerta. Next base: position 36,665,971 of record NC_139538.1, read on the forward strand.
GTCTGGTCCTCCATGACAGCCTTGTATGTGCAAATCCCAGTCCACCAGACAGCTGCAAACAGAGCCATTGTATCACTGCGGAAAGAAAATTCGAGGTGTGTTAACCGAGTGCCAGTCATACATTTCACACAAAGAGAAACGTGTTGAGCTAGAGCAGAATAAATCCCTCTCGGTGTCCTTCTTAGTGTCCCACCTTTTCACACAAAATGTGGGGCACCGCAGCATACAAAAGAATGGAAAGGCATCAAATCAGAAAGCCATCCACCAACCAGGACAAATCAGCCTCCGTTGCCCCGACCATGTATGGCATGAGCAGAGAGCAGGTGCATTGCAGAAGTTTCCTGCTCAGCAAATAGCTCCAAATAATTCTTGCAAACACCGCAGCTAGAAACACACTAGGAGCTTTGAGTTAATCTGGCCTGGAGAAATATGCCTTTCTAAGCCCACATATGATAATAGCAAAAATGAAGGATAAAATTTTAAAAATCCACTGAATAAATTTTGTTGGAAGCCATTCCACTCCGGCCAGCACCCGGCCTATAGCTGTGACCATCCCTGAGGTGCCCTCATGCCACAGTGGAGGGAGAGAGTTGTTTTAACATACCACAGGTCAATCTAAGATAATAATGTTCATTCCTAAGCAGCAGATGGAATTCAGTTGCTGCATCACAGCTGGAAGGATTGAATCGGCAGCCTCTTCTTGACCCATCGCTCTTTGAAGCCTATGCCCCACTGATCCGCTGAAGAGAACAGGGGAGACTGTTTCTGCTTTTGTACCTCTACGCTTTTCAACAGACTGCTTGGGAAGGGATTGCTCTTCAGCCTCCATTATTAGCAGGAGTAAAAGCAAAGCTGAACTGAGGAGTTCTAAAGGCTTTCATCCCCTGTCAACTGAAAAGATAGTATAACAAAATACACACACACACACACACCATCTCTGTACCTTTACAATGCAGCAAATGCTGAGAACTGAGGGAAAATCTGAGACCTTGCTTCTCCATGGTCAGGACACCAAGAGACCAGATTCTCTGCTGCCATGACCCTGTGTGGCATCCTTGACACAAATGCTGCTGACGTTGCTGCTGCTGCTGGGTTTGTAGGAGGCAAAGATCTCCTAAAAAAACCTAGGTCCCAGGTTCTATTCATAATTTCTGAAATTATTAAATGTGTGGTTTAATCAATGGATTTAGAATTGCCTAAAAAAAAAAAAGTCAAGCCAGTTTCCTCAGGAGATTGGCTGAAGAACAAAAACACATGATGGGAAAGTCATTACCTGAGAAAAGGTGGGACATTTGGTCTCAGACAAGAAGCGGGGAGGGGTGTTAGTTAGCAAAAGACAATACAGTGGTACCACAGGTTAAGAACTTAACCTAAAACTGTTCTTAACATGAGGTACCACTTTAGCTAATGGGGCCTCCCGCTGCTGCCGTGTGATTTTTGTACTCATCCTGAAGCAAAGTTCTTCACCCAAGGTACTATTTCTGGGTAAGAGGAGTCTGTAACCTGAAGCATCTGTAACCTGAAGTGTCTGTAACCCAAGGTACCACTGTAACAGAGATGGGAGATTGATGTCACTGCAGAGGAAAATGTCATTTTTGCACAAGGCTTGGGTTGCATTTTTTTAGCTAGGGTTTTTGGGAAGAAGAAGGATGCGGCCAGGTGCAAAGTGGGCTGATGAATGGACAGGCTCTGTGGAGGAGACACAGAGATGGTGTTTGGGCTGCCTTTGAATCCAATGCTGTGCCACCGTGGGGAGCAAGCCTCTCTTGAGATGTGCAGGCCATGTTGGCAGTTCTGGGTTTTGAGGCGGGTCAATTTTGCAACTAATGAACAAACCCACTACTCTGTTTGGCTGTAGCCAGTCATTTAATAGCAGATCACATGGCCCACTGCTTTTATCCAAGCCAGCAGTGATTTGCGCTTCCTAGATTTCCATGTACCTATTTCCATCATGTTTTTGAAATGCCCACCCTGTGTTAGGTGGGAAGTTCAAGTTGTGTTTGTACAGTCTTTGTATCAATCCACAACATATTCTGATGGAGTCTGAAGCCTGCAGACACTGGAAGCCTCTGCCAAGCCCTTTTTAAAAAGCAACAACTAGCACTCTATTTCTTGTTAGGCACCTGCTGAATAAAGCATCACTTGCATGCCAGCAGTTTTCCTTTCCATGGGCAAGAGGGCACTTGATGGTTCTTACCAACACAACAGTCTCCCAAGAGGAAGCTTAGCCAGTCCCAGGCACCAGGCATGCCCAAGCGCAAAACACTCAACCTACATCTCTGGGTTTTTGCAAGCATTAAAAGAGAAAACAAACAAACCAAACTTGGCATCAATGCGGCACACTAGCTTACTCAGATGTATGCAAATCACAATGATTATGAAGAGTTATGCTTCTAGCAGTGCATAAATGCATCACAGGCAGAGATTTCTGGACTCCCCTCCTAGGAAATTTCACTAAGAGTTCCTCTTTTCTATTAGCCAGCCATATATGGTCTCACAAAATAAAGCTGATGGTAGCAAATTTTATCCAGTTCCTTTCGATATTATTAAAATGGTCCTTACTTCAGTTTCCCTGTATGCAGCCCATAAGGACTCACCCAAATGAGGCGAGAGTTTGCTATTTTACTACAGCTACAATGGGATATGCCATATTTTTCGCTCTATAAGACACACTTTTCCCCTCCTAAAAAGTAAGGGGAAATATGTGTGCATCTTATGGAGCAAATGCAGGCTGCGCTGTGCAGCAATCCTTCTTGCTGTTCTGGCTTCTGGGATTCAGAATTTTTTTTTTCATGTTTTCCTCCTCCAAAAACTAGGTGTGTCTTATGGTCTGGTGCATCTTATAGAGCAAAAAATACGGTAGATGCTTTTCGTTAAGGGGAATGAGGGTGCACTGGTCATGTATTGGTGTCAAGTTGCAGAGTCATTTTCCTTCCAGTTGCTGATTAAACCTGATTTTTCCTGCAGCCAGTGTCCCTGTTGTTCTTTGAGTGACTGTGGCAGGCACTTCACTGAACAGTACCATTTAATCACTTACGCTCTCTCTACACACATACACACACACACACACACACTGTTTAGCATCTTTTAAAGGGTGTTGTTGTTTTCCTTTCAAAAGAAATGCAAGCACTTCTCCTCTGTGCTTATGAAGCTCCTGAAAGGGATAGAAAGCCATGGACAACCTTATTCCTTCTCCTGTGGCCATGACCTGCCGTTTCTCAACATTTCATTCCTTAAATGCTTTTTTCCCTTTGAAGGATGGGCACTTTTCCACTTTCCCCAGCTCACGTGAGATTGGCTCATAAATGAGCTGATTACTGAACCAATCAGACCTCTAAATATTCTCAGGAATAGCTCTTCATAGGGATGGAGGAGGAATTCCTTCCATCTGGTTTTGTGTTTTTGTGTTTGTTGTTTTTTGCAGTGGGCTGACCTGATCTGACATGTTGAACTTGCTTGCGGATGGGAATGCAACTCTTAACTGGATTACACCCTTATCTGGATTTTATGATGCATCTTTGGTGAACACTGAGTGCTCAGAAAAATACACATTTTACATTAAAAAATGTGTATAAAATGCATAATTGATGGGAGAATGCATTGAAAATGTGTGTTTTCTGGGCTGGAAGTGTGCACTTTACATAAAAAGTATGTACAAAGTGTGCGCAATTTAAATATTTTCATGTGTGCTTTCAAAAATTAATCAGCCTACAACAGCATACGACAAACCTATGAATGAGCACCAAATAAACCCAAACACCACAGAATTAAAACTGCTCAGGCTATCCCTAGCCCTTAAACACAGCCTCCTAGCAAAACATCAGCAAAGCATCTCTATTGTTTTGCTAGGGCATACTTCAGAGAGCAACCTCCCCAGGAAAATGGAATAGGAGGCAAAATTGCACAGATTGTAGGAGACTTTCTTAGCTCAACAGCCAGCCAAATCCAGTTCCATTGGGGACAACTCTTCATCATAGCCTCCTAGCAAAACACAAAGACCTTTTTCCTTTGCTTTCCTAGGGCGCTGCTTTGAAAAGTTAGCCCCTGGAAAAATCAGGATGATGGGGATCCAGCTTTCAAAGGAAAGGCAATTCTTCTACAACTTGGGCTTTAATCTGAGTTTGAGAAGAATTTGGGGGTTTCTAATAAGCATTTCCTTAAGAACACATCCATTCTTAAGGAAATCAGCCCTGAGTGCTCACTGGAAGGACAGATCGTGAAGCTGAGGCTCCAATACTTTGGCCACCTCATGAGAAGAGAAGACTCACTGGAAAAGACCCTGATGTTGGGAAAGATGGAGGGCACAAGGAGAAGGGGACGACAGAGGAAGAGATGGTTAGACAGTGTTCTCGAAGCTACAAACATGAATCTGACCAAACTGCGGGTAGCAGTGGAAGACAGGAGTGCCTGGCGTGCTCTGGTCCATGGGGTCACAAAGAGTCGGACACGACTGAACGACTAAACAACAACAACAAATAAGCATTTCTTCTTTCAGATAAATACTGCTTAGCCCTTGTTTTCAAAGCAGAGCCCAGTGAAGTTCATGGGTATCTGTACTCCTCTCCTCATGCAATGGAGCACCCATCACCCATTTGTAATGGAGGATGGTGGGAAAGAGAAATTAAAGAGGTGGTCAGTTTTTCCCCTTTGACAAAGCTAACTGCCCTACAGCCAGAGCAAGGCTCCTCTTTCCCACTCCTTGTTGCCCAGCAGCTTTCTTCATAGGATCACCTTCTATTTGGATTAGGAGTCATATGTGTTTTGGAAGAGTCACATAGTTATATTCTATTAAACACCAAGGAGAAACCAAGCAAATGTACCAAAATGTTATTAGTCCCAGCCCAGCCCCTCTCTGACATCAGGGCAGCTTGGCCAATCCCTGAAAAAGCTTCTCCATTGCCACGAAATGTGTTCATTATCAATTTTCTGAGTCTGTGCAAAACAACAACCTGTGTTTACATGTCTCATTTGCAGAGACAGGCTCAGATGCTGCCATATGGACATGTTTCTCAGCAGCTGCCGGCCCCCTATGTATAGGCTGCATAACTGATGTGCAAAACTGCTCTCACTGGTTCCTGTACAATATATATATATTCCCCTGTGGCTACAGCAGTATGCCATGCTGGTAAGGCCGGTGTTTTGTGTACCTCAGATTTCAATGTGTGAGTCTACTAAAGCAACGGGGGAAGAGGTGTATAGATTCCTTTTTTGCAAAAGAAGAAGAGGAAGAAGAGTTTGAATTTGGTATCCCGCCTTTCACTCCCTTTAAGGAGTCTCAAAGCGGCTAACATTCTCCTTTCCCTTCCTCCCCCACAACAAACACTCTGTGAGGTGAGTGGGGCTGAGAGACTTCAAGGAAGTGTGACTGGCCCAATGTCACCCAGCAGCTGCATGTGGAGGAGTGGAGACGCGAACCCGGTTCCCCAGATTACAAGACTACCGCTCTCAACCACTACACCACACTGGCTCTCCAGTGTGGTGCAGTTTTCCAACCTATAGACTCCTGTCTGATTATCTGCACATGTAGCCTTCTCCAGCCAGGTGCCATCCAGACACTTTGGACTACTTGTCCCATCACTCCTGACCACTGGCCACATTGGCTGGGGATGATGGGAACTGTAACCCAAACCATCTGGAGGCTACCAAGTTTGGGAAAGCTGTAGCAGACTCTGACCTGTCTCACTTTTCTGATCACTTTTCTACGCATGTATGAAAGGGCTAGGTTCAGATTCAGTCAAGGTTGGACATCACATGTAATTTTAATTTTAAGCATGTTGTCTTAACGTCTAATTTTATTATCCACATTTATTTTTCAGTTGCTGATTTTATTTAGTTTTTGATACATTTCATGTGAACTTATTTTTAATTTGTGATTTTACCAGCATTTTAATGAATATTTCATGTTGTTTTATGTAAGTTGCCTGGAGGTTTCTGATGATTAAATTGGATAAATGTCTCGTTAAAGAAATAACAGGGAAAGCATGGACACCAGCTGTTGGGTTAGCACTTTAACAATCAGAGGAACAAGAACTTAGAGAAGCTGTTTAGGGATAAGATGTAAATTTCGTGCAGGGGCATTAAAACATTCTCAAGATGAACATCACAAGGATTTAACACCAGGAAGCTGCAGCCCCACCCCCTTGCCCTTCATATTGTGTCCTAATCAATAATCTAGAGCAGAATGAAAGCTACCTATTTTCACATCACTCCAGAAATAAGGAGAGAGTAGAGATGAGCAGAATGTCTTGGTTCTCCTCCAGCAAAGGTTCATCATTCCTGGATTTCTCATTAAAATGCTCTGCAACTGAGTGAGGAAGCCTGCTGTCCGAGTAAGAGAAGAGCCCTCATTGATTAAGAGTCCTCACCCTACCCTGGTGACAAATTGTCAAGGTAACAAGAGAGTTAGACGGCTGCATGAGGAGAGGGTGCATTCCACCAATGAGTTTATTTATTGAAGCATCAGCTAAAACTGTAGCAAGCTCACAGCAAAGTCACTGTGTGCCAAGGGTTAAATGCCAGTGCTGTAAATCTCCTAAAATGCATAGCTCAGGTGCTGAATGTTTGCAGTGACAAGGCTGTAGAAACTTAGTTTTCAGTTTTGCCACAGCAGGACAGCCTTGAAGGGCCACAGTAATCTATAACCAGAAACCCAGATTAAATCCCGTTTTTTGAAAGAGGGTCAAAAAACATAATTTATAGTTCCACGCAATACAGACCTAGCTAAAATGACAAATGCCGGCTTAGTTTTTAGCTCAAGCTCAGTGTACTCCTCTGTCTTAGCACCTTCCATTTTAAAGGCCATAGAGTCATAGAACTGTAGAGTTGGAAGGGACCCTGAGGATCATCTAGTCCAACCCCCTGCAATGCAGGAATAGGCAGCTGCCCCATACAGGGATCGAACCTGCAACCTTTGCATTATCAGCACCACGCTCAAACCAGCTGAGCTATCTTATGTGTAAAGGCTGGTCTCAGTCTAATTGAAAGGTTTCAGTGTTGAGTTCAAAACCAATTCAAAACTAGTTACAATTTGCAGCTAGAGGGTAACTGAAAACCTTGAAAAATCCAATTGAAGATCAGTGTAAGTTTAAAGTTATTCAGCACATCATATAAACTAAATGGTAAAAGCAGACCTCGATCCATGTTAAAAGTTTCAGCATTTAGCTCAGTTTAAAACCACTTTAAACTAGTTTCAGCTTTAAAACTTCCACAGAGAGTCAAAGAAGGAATCGCTGGAATTCCCAAAGGGGCTTTGCCATTCATTCATGCACTATTTGTTTGATCAGGCCAGCTTCTGTCTTGCTCTACTCAACTGACTGTTGGCAGTTTCTTCACCCTTTTCCTGACTCCCAGGTAGGTCCATGATTGGAGCATTTCCACTGTTCTACTGGTGTGACTGCCAGTCTGCTAGGAGTAAGGGAGCATTCCAGTGAGGGAAACTGTCCCTTTCCCTGGAGGCACTTTCTGTGCAGCAACACAGCACCAATTTCAAGACACATTGGAAGATGCCTTCTGGACAGGCCCTCCATCATCATCTTCTTCTTTTTGGCGGGGGGAAGCAGCAGAGGTAATTGGTCAATTAGGAAGTTTTAACCAGTATCTGCATCATAATGTATCTTCACTAATGCTCTCAAAGGAATAACCTGTTTAGGGAAGCTTTTAATGTTTAATAGGTTATTGTATTTAAATATTCTGTTGGAAGCCACCCAGAGTGGCTGGGGAAACCCAGCCAGACGGGTGGGGTATAAATAAATTATTATTATTATTATTATTATTATTATTACTACTACTACTACTACTAGCCCTTTGCTAATTGGGGGAAAACCCCACATATACCCCCTGCTTTAATGAGAGGAAAGATAGATCTGTAGTTACTAGTGGATCCTGGCAAGTAACTATAGATGTCTTCTTAGGCCTCTTTATTAGGGCATCAATTTTGAACTGACATGTCACATCTCCTAAGTTAACTCTGGGATATTTTTGTGAGAATTGTAGTGTTTTCAAATCATACTCTGTTTTGTGGCTCTGAGATAATGTGAAAACAAGAGAGACACTTTCAAGTTATGGGAAAGGATGCAAAAGCCAAATTCTCAGATCCAGAACCTAAGCCTGTAATGTAGGAAGAAAAGTACTCCAAATTTTGCAGATGGCACATAGCCTCCTGAGGCACCAATGCAGGTGCCTAACCTAATCTGTTTGGACTTTGCATGCAGAGCCTGCAGTTGCCTCTTCATGCATTACAAAGCCCCAAGAAGGATGCTATCCTAGACTGAAAGGTAAATAGATTTCACAAATGCAGCTCAGTTAACCAGTACAGTAGGGACGCGGGTGGCGCTGTGGGTTAAAGCCTCAGTGCCTAGGGCTTGCCGATCGAAAGGTCGGCGGTTTGAATCCCCGCGGCGGGGTGCGCTCCCGCTGTTCGGTCCCAGCGCCTGCCAACCTAGCAGTTCGAAAGCACCCCTGGGTGCAAGTAGATAAATAGGGACCGCTTACTGGCGGGAAGGTAAACGGCGTTTCCGTGTGCGGCTCTGGCTTGCCAGAGCAGCGATGTCACGCTGGCCACGTGACCCGGAAGTGTCTTCGGACAGTGCTGGCCCTTGGCCTCTTTGAGTGAGATGGGCGCACAACCCTAGAGTCTGTCAAGACTGGCCCGTACGGGCAGGGGTACCTTTACCTTTACCTTTTAACCAGTACAGTGGATGAGGAGGGAAGTGAGGCAGCCCCCAGGCTGGGCCATTCCAAACAAGTCACAAGTTTTAGTGAAATGTGTGAAACTGAAATCAAAGTTAAGAACAGGAGGTAGGAAGGATGAGGGGGGAGAGACAGATTTTTGTGGCTGGAGGAGGTTTGAGATCTGGTTTTAACAGCTGCAAGCAAAGATTTGCCTCCATCATGGGCTGATTGTGATCTGACTGCTCAATCCCATGCTTTTGCAATCCAGTACTTTTGCATTGCACTTCTCCTAACTTTCCTGTGCAGTTTTCCAAGAACTAGCTATGCCGCTGATTCTGCTAGATCTGCTCTCAAGCCTTTGATTACAAGGCTTTGTGAACACACAGAAATTCAGCAGGAAATGCTTTCTACATATTACTGTGTCAGAAAACACTTTAGCTGATAAGTTACTATGTTAGGCTGCTGAGGCAGGGCCATTAAAAAAAGGTACTAGCAATATAGAGAGGAAAAATGCAGACAGAAGCAAACATCATTGCCCTTGGCAGAAGCAACATATAAGCCAGACAAATTCTAGACAACCAGATTGTCATGTGGGAATACAGTTTCTACATTGTACCACTTTGGAAATCAGAACTTTGCCTCGAGTATAGCTCCTACCTCCTTCCCATAAGCATATGGTTGGCCATGGTGGACACACAGTGATGCACTAGATAGGCCTGTGGTCTGATCCAGCAGAGCTCTTCCTATATTCCTGATATTTTGTGCACATGGTCTTTATATGGGAGAGCATTGAATCATAGGACTGAATCATGGACATGGGTAGTGCTGTGGTCTAAACACTGAGCCTTTTGGGCTCCCCAATCAGAAGGTTGATGGTTTGAAACTCCATGAAAGGATGAGCTCCCATTGCTCTGTCCCAGCTTCTGCCAACCTAGCAGTTCAAAAGAATGCAAGTGCAAGTAGATAAACAGGTTCTGCTGTGGTGGTAAGGTAAACAGCATTTCCGTGCACTCTGGCTTCCATCACGGTGTTCTGTCGCACCAGAAACAGTTTAGTCATGCTGGCCACATGACCTGGAAAGGTGTCTGCAGACAAATGATGGCTCCCTTGGCCTGAAAGCAAGATGAGCTCTACAACTCCATAGTCGTCCTTGACTGGACTTAACCATTCATGGGTCCTTCACCTTTTTTTCCCTTTACCTTTCCCATATGCATGTCTTTAGCATTATGCCAGCAGTTTTTAGCAAAGCTTAAATGGGAACTTTCTGGTGGTAAGAACTGTTTGACCATGGAAAGGACTCCCTCAAGAGGTGGTGGACTCTCCTTCCTTAGAGGATTCTAAGCAGAGGTTGAATGGACAACAGTCATGGACGATTCAGTTAAGATTCCTGCATCACAGGGCTTGGACTAGATGGCCCACAGGGTCCCTTCCAACTCTACAATTCTATGATTCTGTGGTAGACATATTTGCTTTGAAGAAGTTACATCACATAGAGTCATTCAACATGGAAATCATCTCATTCCTACATTTGTCTAGGCAAAACAACTTATCAGACACTTTGAAAGATCCATGAATATATTTTTGAACACAGATGTCACCATATTTTACAGAGTGTCTCTCCAGGGACTTGAGCAAGTCCTTAGGTCCTAGGTGCTGCCTTCAGCATCCATACCTGGTTTTCTAAAGGAGGACTTTCACTGGAAACATTTGTTGTTGTTGTTTAGTTGTTTAGTCGTGCCGACTCTTCGTGACCCCATGGACCAGAGCTTCCACTGCCTCCCGCAGTTTGGTCAAACTCATGTTAGTAGCTTCAAGAACACTGTCCAACCATCTCGTCCTCTGTTGTCCCCTTCTTCTTGTGCCCTCAATCTTTCCCAACACCAGGGTTTTTTCCAGGGAGTCTTCTCTTCTCATGAGGTGGCCAAAGTATTGGAGCCTCAGCTTCACGATCTGTCCTTCCAGTGAGCACTCAGGGCTGATATCCTTCAGAATGGATGCATTTGATCTTCTTGCAGTCCATGGGACTCTCAAGAGTCTCCTCCAGCACCATAATTCAAAAGCGTCAATTCTTCGGCGATCAGCCTTCTTTATGGTCCAGCTCTCACTTCCATACATCACTACTGGGAAAACCATAGCTTTTACTATACGGACCTTTGTTGGCAAGGTGATGTCTCTACTTTTTAAAATGCTGTCTAGGTTTGTCATTGCTTTCCTCCCAAGAAGCAGGCATCTCTTAATTTCGTGGCTGCTGTCACCATCTGCAGTGATCATGGAGCCCAAGAAAGTAAAATCTCTCACTGCCTCCATTTCCTCCCCTTCTATTTGCCAGGAGGTGATGGGACCAGTGGCCATGATCTTCGTTTTTTTGATGTTGAGCTTCAGACCATATTTTGCGCTCTCCTCTTTCACCCTCAATAAAAGGTTTTTTAATTCCTCCTCGCTTTCTGCCATCAAGGTTGTGTCATCTGCATATCTGAGGTTGTTGATATTTCCTCCAGCAATCTTAATTCCGACTAGGGATTCATCCAGCCCAGCCTTTCGCATGATGAATTCTGCATATAAGTTAAATAAGCAGGGAGACAAAATACAGCCTTGTCGTACTCCTTTCCCAATTTTGAACCAGTCAGTTGTTCCATATCCAGTTCTAACTGTAGCTTCTTGTCCCACATAGAGATTTCTCAGGAGACAGATGAGGTGATCAGGCACTCCCATTTCTTTAAGAACTTGCCATAGTTTGCTGTGGTCGACACAGTCAAAGGCTTTTGCATAGTCAATGAAGCAGAAGTAGATGTCTTTCTGGAACTCTCTAGCTTTCTCCATAATCCAGCGCATGTTTGCAATTTGGTCTCTGGTTCCTCTGCCTCTTCTAAATCCAGCTTGCACTTCTGGGAGTTCTCGGTCCACATACTGCTTGAGCCTTCCTTGAAGAATTTTAAGCATAACCTTGCTAGCGTGTGAAATGAGTGCAATTGTGCGGTAGTTGGAGCATTCTTTAGCACTGCCCTTCTTTGGGATTGGGATGTAGACTGACCTTCTCCAATCCTCTGGCCACTGCTGAGTTTTCCAAATTTGCTGGCATATTGAGTGTAGCACCTTAACAGCATCATCTTTTAAAATTTTAAATAGTTCAGCTGGAATACCATCACTTCCACTGGCCTTGTTATTTGCAATGCTTTCTAAGGCCCCTTTGACTTCACTCTCCAGGATGTCTGGCTCAAGGTCAGCAACCACACTACCTGGGGTATACGAGACATCCATATCTTTCTGGTATAATTCCTCTGTATATTCTTGCCACCTCTTCTTGATGTCTTCTGCTTCTGTTAGGTCCTTACCACTTTTGTCCTTTATTATGGTAATCTTTGAACGAAATGTTCCTTTCATATCTCCAATTTTCTTGAACAGATCTCTGGTTCTTCCCATTCTGTTGTTTTCCTCTATTTCTTTGCATTGCTCATTTAAGAAGGCCTTCTTGTCTCTCCTTGCTATTTTTTGGAATTCTGCATTCAATTTCCTGTATCTTTCTCTATCTCCCTCGCATTTTGCTTGCCTTCTCTCCCCCGCTATTTGTAAGGCCTCATTGGACAGCCACTTTGCTTTCTTGCATTTCCTTTTCATTGGGATGGTTTTCGTTGCTGCCTCCTGTATAATGTTTCGAGCCTCCATCCATAGTTCTTCAGGCACTCTGTCCACCAAATCTAAATCCTTAAACCTGTTCCTCACTTCCACTGTGTATTCATAAGGGATTTGGTTTAGATTGTATCTTACCGGCCCAGTGGCTTTTCCTACTTTCTTCAGTTTAAGCTTGAATTTTGCTATAAGAAGCTGATGATCTGAGCCACAGTCAGCTCCAGGTCTTGTTTTTGCTGACTGTATAGAGCTTCTCCATCTTTGGCTGCAGAGAATATAATCAATCTGATTTCGATGCTGCCCATCTGGTGATGTCCAGCATCAATTCTTCGGTGATCAGCCTTCTTTATGGTCCAGCTCTCACTTCCATACATCACTACTGGGAAAACCATACCTTTAACTATATGGACCTTTGTTGGCAAGGTGATGTCTCTGCTTTTTAAGATGCTGTCTAGGTTTGTCATTTCTTTTCTCCCAAGAAGCAGGCGTCTTTTAATTTTGTGACTGCTGTCACCATCTGCTGTGATCATGGAGCCCAAGAAAGTAAAATCTCTCACTGCCTCCATTTCTCCCCCTTCTATTTGCCAGGAGGTGATGGGACCAGTGATCATGATCTTAGTTTTTTTGATGTTGAGCTTCAGTCCATATTTTGCGCTTTCCTCTTTCACTTCCATTAAGAGGTTCTTTATTCCTCCTCACTTTCTGCCATCAAATTTGTGTCATCTGCATATCTGAGGTTGTTGATATTTCTTCCAGCAATCTTAATTTTGGCTTGGGATTCATCCAGTCCAGCTTTTCGCATGATGAATTCTGCATATAAGTTAAATAAGCAGGGAGACAATATGTAGTCTTGTCATACTCCTTTCCCAATTTTGAACCAATCAGTTGTTCCATATCCAGTTCTAACAGTAGCTTCTTGTCCCACATAGAGATTTCTCAGGAGACAAATGAGGTGATCAGGCACTCCCATTTCTTTAAGAACTTGCCATAGAAATGGGAGTGCCAGATCACCTCATCTGTCTCCTGAGAAATCTCTATGTGGGACAAGAACCTACAGTTAGAAATATAGAAATAGATAGATAGATGGTAGATAGATAGATGATAGATATAGAAATATAGATATATAGATATAGAAATATAGATAAATATAGAAATATGGAAATATGGAAATATAGAAAGGAACAAATTAGCCATAAAGCACACCTGGGCAACATTCCAGGCCCTCCACACTTCTTCATCCATTTTAGGGTCCCCGCCAACATTGCCATTCCTTTGGAATCATTAACAGAATTAAGTAAACTGTAGCACCATTGACCAGCAATGAAAGTAACAACCACACAATGTGCTTCACTGCACTTCAGTGCTGCTTGGTTAACTTTAATGATGTTGAATGATGCCATGTAGACTCCAGGAGATGAGGTAACAAGGTGTTAATGGCTCTGGATAAAGATGTAAATGGCTGCTAATGGAGCCTTAATGACTTCTCTGTGAGCAGAGGTAAAGTAAAGAAACATTAAAAATATTTTACTATTGCCCTGGAAGCCACACCAACCATTTTGGCCATGGGTTATGCAGAAGGGAGCGGGAAACTTTCACATGGCCCACTAGCAATGCTTTGTGCCACCATTTTGCAGGGGATCTGCACCGACCTCCATTATTTAATAAGACACTTTTGGAAAGCCAGAAAGATTCATTTAGTGGTAGATTAAGCTATTTCTCACATAATGGAGAGTTATTGTCTTTTGCAAGTTGGCAAACAGTAAAGGAAACCAAAATTGTATTGCCACTTATCAATAGAGACACTTCAATTCCCATTAGACATGATAGACAAGCAAGTAAGTATCAGCCTTCTCTTGCCTGATGGGCACAGTCAAGCAGCTGTACTTGTATTTCCTTTTCACTGAGGCAGCAGCTATAACTATTGGCAGCTGAATACAGTTTCCTGTATGGGAACTTACTATATTGCAACGTTCTCTGAAGTCCGTGTATTGCCCCGCAGCCTGCTGCAGATATTAGGACTGGAATGCAAAGTCTGTGGACTATCAACAACAGGCGAGAGCTATTTATTTATTTATTTATATTTTGTTTATTAGATTTATATACCACCCTTCATCACAAGATCTCAGGATGGCCCACAAGCTAAAAATACAAGATAAGAACACAAGTATATAGTTAAAACAAATCAACAAAACAATACCCACCCCCAAACACATTCAAAAGGCTGTAGGATGTTATTCAGCCCAAGGCCTGGTTGAAGAGGAATGTTTTTGCCTGGCGCCTGAAAATATATAAGGAAGGCACCAGGTGAATCTCTACAGTACCTTCCCAGTAGGTGGATTGTTGTCATTTACCAGGAAGGAGATGGGCAGGGCAGTTGACCTTGCCCTTCCTAATAATCACCAGCAACCTAGCTCCCAGGAAATAGTATAATGGCTTTGCTCCACCCACAAGTCACTTCACTGAGCTTTGGAAACCTGGTGTCAGTGGACAGTATCTTTGGGCATCAACTAGATCTGGCTGAGCTCATTCTGCTACTGAAATCTGGAGGATCAGAGAGCACAACCTCACTGTAGCTCAACTGTAGAACACATTCCATCATTCCATGGCCAAGCAAATTAATTGCATGCAGAAGGTCCCAGGTTCAAACTTGCATCTCCAGGTAGGCCTGGGATTCCATGAAACTGAAAAGCTGGGAATTTCTGCTGCTTGGTGTAAACAATCCTTTTACAGATGGACCAATGGTGCATATGTCTAATGATAAGGCATCTTCCTGTGCTCCTACCAAGTTCTATACCCAGAGTATGGTCAGGGATTCATCCCTGACATCATGCCAATTACCCACACGTAGATCATTCATGTGCAGATAATATGTAGAACAAGACAGAATAACAATTATCATTAGTTATAAACTCACGGGAGATTGATGTATACAGTTGTGACATTTTGAGGCTTTTTGTGGAACAGTAATGAGGACTTGGCATTATTTTGTAGGAAAGTGTTAGAATTACGGAGAGGAGTGGAACCCAGGGGGGAAACACGAAGACGAAAGCTGTGTGCTGTCGCCAGTGGATGCTCTGTCCGTAGCTCAGAATGTTGCCTTGCCCGCAGGAGACAAGATAGAAGGCCTTTATTTCATGAGGCTAAAACATCACAAAATAATAGATATAAATCACAGTGGTGGGTATATGATTTATTCATTTGGGGATCTAAATCTAGAGAGAATAAGCCCAGAGTTATGCATCAAGGAGAGCAAATTGCCTCCTCTCCTTCAGCTCCCCCATCCTCACCTCACTATATAGAAGTTAATTCCCAGGCATCTCCAGTCCCAGTGTTTTATCCAGCTATCAACACACAAAAGGGAGACAATAAAGGTTGTTAAAAAAAGGCATCATTTATCCCAGCTTCAGTTCAATGTAATGAAGACGCAGGATCCTTCAATGCAATTCAATCAAATCCATTCAAAAACCACCATATGACCCGCCAGTTCAATCCCTCCAAATTTGATTGCAGAGTGTTTTGATTCAAATCAATTGTTTTCGGTCTTTGCCATTGATTTCAATGAACTTGCATTATTCAGCAGTCTTCATTTAAACTCAGGGATTTAGACCAAGAGATCTCATGTAACGGGCTTTGAACATGGGTTGCCTGGGTGCAGAGATGACAGATTATACAGTAGTTAAAAAGAAAAGAAAAATGTTATCCAGAGTATTATTATTTTTAATGCAAGTCTCCCCAGGCTTTACCACTAATATGCTGAACAAAATATGTAGCTTTGGTTTGAAATAACAAAAACACAATGTGCCGACAAACTTATACTACTCGCTTTTGCACTGAAACTAGGATAGAGGTGACTTCATAGCTTTAGTGTACCAATTGGGTTCAGCTGAAGACTACACTTCTTATGATGAACATCTGGAAGAGACAGCAAGATCATGCCTGCTGCCTAAGCCTACAATCCATGCCCATCATTCAAATATGTAGAACACAACCCTGAGCGCTTATAAATGCATGCCTATAAGTTGTTTTGTGGTGCAACCCTGCAATATGTGGTGTCCCCAATCACACATGCAGTCACATGCATGTAGAAGTCCATTCAGATCTTCTGCTAAAGAGATTTGATTCTGGACTTATAGACTGCCTCGTGGAGAAGGTCATCCCTCTTCATTTCCTGTAACCTGTAGAGGAAGAGAAATTATGTCCTATCTGTTCAGTCACAGAGAGAGGCATGTGGCTTCTATTTTGGGCAGTAGACCTGCAGTATATTTTGTATCAGAGAGTTGAGTTCCACACTCAGCCTCCCCAGCAGAGAATTCCCAGCCCCTTCACAAAACTGCAGTGGTATGGTTTTTGAAAAGGGGCTGCAAAAGCAGCCACTTCTGGTTTTGTAAGGTACATTTTCTTTTGTTGGCAAGTCTTCAACATTCGCCAGAGGACACCACCTTCCATATAATGGATTGCATCAAAGTAAGCCACACTCAGAGTAGATCCTTTAAATCAATGGACCTAGGTAAGTGATGACTAACTCAAAGGCACTGATTTCAATGGTTTTACTCTGAGTATGACTTAGTTGCATGCAACCCTATAGCATAACATTGCCTAAGTAAGCACATTTCACTCATGTTCTGTTTTCCATGTTGGTAAAGTCTGTGCTACAAATGCAATTCAGTTGTAACTGTTCGCACTATAATGGTGTAATAATGTATTCATGGAGCACATGATGTAGGCAGTGTGGTCCTCAGGCAGAGTTGGGTGCCCTCTGACATAACATAACAAGCATTCCAGAAATGTTGCCCAGACCCTTGTTATAAAACAATGACTTTTCAATGACCTATCACATGCCTTCTTTTGCTTTTGTACAACAGGCAGCCGATAACAGATTTGTCAGCAAAATTGCTTTGCTATCAAATACTAAAAACCAACTTGCAAGGTGACATTTAGGTGGAATTCAATTCAGTCCTCGCTGTTTCCCGTTCTCTTTGTTTTATGTATGATATCTTTTTCTCTTTGATTCTCATTCTAAGGTCAGCAGAGCAGAGGCGGTAGAGGCGTTATTAAAAGAGAAAGTCTTATTTGATTTGGAGTAGACTCTTGGGTGATGGAGAGGATTTCTCACTCTGCGGCGAGTATACCAATATCTTTTAAGGCGTGCTGAAAAACTGTTCATCTTGTGGAGATTGGGCCAACTTAAGCTACAGATTTGTCCTCGGGATATGGTGAAACATAACTTCAGGTCACTCTGAGACTTTCATATTAGGCCCAGTTGACATACAGACAAGTACTGAGGACTGACCATAAGAACATAGGAATTGCATTGCCTGGTCAATCTCATCTGGCACCTTTCCAGTGGTGGCTAGCTCCCAAGCAGGATGCAATACAAATACTAAATTGTTGTTGTTGTTGTTTAATAAACTTGTACCCCGACCTTCCTGACAAAGGAGCCTCCCCCTTTTATTTATCCTCTGAACCAACATAAAATCGTTTCATTCTTAGACTGCATAACTTTTAGCTTAATTCACCTTTTCTCCACAATTCCTTATAGGGCAAAGTGTCATGGTTTTGCTCTGGTGGGTGGAAGAGCATGGATTTATCTATTGTTTTTCCTTACCTCTCAATAATTAAGAGATATCTGAGTGGTGTATATTCTTTTTTTGTACATTGTTCAAAAATATTTTAGCTTCAGATGCTTGTTTGTGTTCTCTGATAGGTGACAGGCCTTCAAAACAGGCCTTAAAACACTATGGCATTCTGAAGAGCTCTGGGGTGGTGGTGGTTTTTTTTTGTTAAAGTAGAGCAGGATTTTAAAAAACTGAAATGATGCTTTTAACTTTTAAAAAAAAAACTCGCACTGCTGTGCTTAACAAAAACCAATCCAGAACTCTTCAGTGCTCTGCAGGTAACCACTGGGGCATCCTCGCTTCTTGCAAAGCCCATGGATCTCGTGAACCAGAGAGATATACAAAAAAATACAGCTATTCTCTACAGAAAAGCAGGGAGACAAAGCAATCTGTAGCTTCGTGGGGCTCTGATCTGATTTGGGAGGCTTTATTGACATTATGCTTTGGCTTGGCACAGGGCCAGAGGAATCCCCTCCCCCAAGTCACCCTGAATCACCTCGTTATTCAGCCCAAAGACAGAGCTAATACATACCCCCTAAGAATGCACACTAACAGTTTTCAGTGAAATAGGTTTGGAGGGATAACTTAATGAACATTCTATATGTAAATGTTTATGACAAACAAAGGCAGAAGTAAATACTGCTTCCATCATTTAGATGTATTGCAGTTAAGCAGAGAAAGGGGAGGAGGGAATGAAAGCCTCCTTTATGTAGTTATGACATAGAGTCAAGATTTCCTGTAGACTTGGCATGGGAATTCTGGCAGAACATTGGTCCACTGGCAGAACAGCAAATTTAGTTCACACACCCTCCAACGTTTCTCCAATGAAAATAGGGATGTCCTATTCAACGAAAACAACAATAGTTATACCCTGTCCACCTGACTGGATTGTCCCAGCCACTCTGGGCAGTTCCCAACATATATAAAAACATAATGAAACATTAAACATTTTTAAAAAATCCTGATACAGGGCTGCCTTCAGATTGTTCGGCGTTTGGATAACTCCATACCCCCCAACACTTCTCTGATGAAAATAGGGACATCCTACTATAACCTCCAACATTTCTTCAGTGAAAACAGGGACATTCTAAGGAAAAGCGGGATCAAGTCAGAAACTGAGATGGCTTCTGTAAATCTAGGACTATCCCTGGAAAATAGGGACACTTGGAAGGTCTGAGTTCAGATCCTACCTGTTCCTAGGCAGTCAACAACCCTAAAGGTCTGGATCAGGCTTCCACAGCCTCGGCCCTCAAGATGCTTTTGGCCTACAACTCCCATGATCCCTAGCTAGCAGGACCAGTGGTCAGGGATGATGGAAATTGTAGTCTCAAAACATCTGGAAGGCCGAGGTTGAGGAAGCCTGGTTTGGATGATGTCAGAAACTTGTGGACTACTGTGGAGGATTGTTCTGGACAATCCTAGAAACTTGTGAAAGTGGCTCATTGTTTTTCTTGATATGTTAAGACTTGGTGTATTAAGAATTGAGTATCAGAACATCTACAGCTTTGCAGGTATGAAAGTGGTTTGGTTAACACTACTCAGCATATATTAAAGCAAAATTTATATTTTGGGGTCCATTGTTGAGCCTGATATAATTTCACATGGAATACAAAGAAAATTCTGTGCCTTAAATCAAACTACCCAGCATGTGGTCAAGTGAAATTAGTCTTCTGGGTCCAGTAGAAGTCAAAGAAAATGTTGCCCCATTGATTGGAGTGGCTTGGAGCCACAGTGACCAAACAACACTAGAAATAATGAAACCTGTGTGGAACAGATAGTATTGGACAGAGGCAAGCCTGTGTTTTATCTCATTGAAGTATAAGAATCTGTAGAAGGCACCTTGCAATTGGAGGATGGTAGAAAGAATGTGTTCTTGCTATGCACAAGCCATAACTCACTGCCAGTTATCTTAATTAAAAATATTAATGTTGGGGAAATGTTGCTACTAAGCCTAACATAGCATTTCTCTCTCTTTAAAATTGCTTTGTAATTGCCACAATTTCTCTGTCTTAGACAGTATCATTCCCCAGTGACCCTGCACCCCTCCTCCAACCATCCCTATTCCTTCTATGCCTTCACAGTACAAAATCCTTTATTACTTTACAGGCAGAACCACAAGGTGTTATCACTTAATTAGAAACAAGGGCTTGCAAAGAAATGGCAAAGGAAGCAAAACTAGGGAGACTTATGCCGATCAGGCGTCATTCTCACAGACAGCTGGACATGACAATACACCAAAATGTATGGCAAGTTCAATATTCTGGTTAATCTTTGCTCTTTTGAGGAGGTCCATTGGCCCCTCACTGGTTGAAAAGCTCTATAATGAGGTCCTTTGGGTTCTATCAATATACTCAGTGGTACAAGATAGCTATTAAATATGAAAACCACAGTAGCATGAGATGATATAATGTTTACGAAACCAGAAACATCCAGGCTAAAGATGTAGCTGATAATTCTGAATCAAACGTGAAGTTCATCCACATTCCTAACACAGCCCATCTCTAGGCCTTCCATGAGGTTACATCCCATTAATTTCTAACCTCCTTGTTTTCTTCTTTTATTCCCCTGGCTCCTTGGCCTTCATCCACTGCTTCCCAACCTCTTTCTTCCTTACCCATAGTGAAGCTAGAGATCTTCAGTGTTCTCTCACTACAGAGAAAGCGTTTCTGTGGCCCTCCAGATGTTGTTGGACTTCAAATCCCATCATCCCCAGGTAGGGATGTTAAGACACCAGTTTCCATTCTGATCTGTATTTGTCACATGCAGTGCTGTTTCCATTCCACTGCAGTCCGTCTTCTGACAAAAACCATGTTATTCATCTTGCTGACCATTGTGTTGGAATTTTACTTAATTAAATACATAAATAAATATGATGTTATTACATTATTCCGCACCATTCATTCAGTGCAAGGGAAGTACAATGCAAATGAGAATGAAAACAACAATAACAATGAATACCAATTTTATCCGCTGGATTAATTTCTGTTTCAGACATGGGACAAAAAAGTGAATAGCAACCTTCCCTCCTCCCTTTCCATTCAAATTCTATGACATTCCTATCCCCAGCCAGGATATGATGTGAGTTGTACTCAAGCAACACACGGAAGGGCACAGGTTCCCCTTTCCTTTGGTGGGATTCTAAAGACCCTCTGCCTCTTGGTTGTAACACAGAAAAAGAAAGAAGAAGAAAATTCAGCTGGAGACTGAGAGAGGACTGTAACCTGAGATCAGGGACTCAGCTACACTGGTAAAGAAAAAATGCTTAATATGTGTTGTTTATGCATTCTAACACTGACACCAGATGGCGCTGTGGAGTTCCGTTTTTGCTAACCCGATTTCTCATACAAAGTTTGCAATGTGTTTAACTGAAACACTTATTTGACGTGTTGAGATCCAGCCCAGGTCTTTGAGCACTGCTGATGCATCAGAGAGGTTTCTGGCTGATAATGTTCTGATTTTGGCTTACGTTGCACAAACTGACTGCACTGAGTAAAGCATGGAACGAGAGAGCCTAAGCTGACTACTGCAGAATCCTGCTTAAGGATTTGAACTGTTGCCATTACATTTTAAAACCTGTTCTTATGTGGTACCTGGAGCCTAGCCCAATCATGATTTTTCATAGCTTTCAGAGGGAAGAATTTAATGTTGCACTCTGTTAAAGTTCCATAGCAGTGAACTGGTTGCGCTAGCAGAATGGCTTGCAAACAAGAGAGGGGCAGGAAACCAGCATGGTCCCCATGGCTGGTTGTACAACAGGTTGCTGTAGCCCTTAGACTTCCTGTTCTACAACCTGCTGCACAACCAGCTTCTGCCTCTTGTGCTGGATTTCATATTGCACAACCATTATTCTCACCCATGTGCTAGTGCAACAGCCCTTGTGCTGGTGGTCAGAGATTGTTGAATCCAGGCCAAGAATGTTCATCTGAAAAAAATTCATGAAATCACAGCTCTTCAGACAATAACAGAGGGAAGGGTGGGTTGGCAAACAAAGGACAGGTCAAGCCCCTATTTTAGCCCCTATTGCGTATGAGATTAAAAACAACTACACTGCAGTTAGCCCAGTGGAGAGAGGTTATACAGTGAGTGCTTGCTTATACTATGATGAGTAAATCAGAAGTTTTGTCCAGTGGGTTAGAGAGACAAGAGTTAGTGAATAAATCTCTCTCCCTCTCCAAAGTCATGTGAGCGACTTATTTCGGAATCAAGCTGGGCTTTCAAAATGAATATTATTTGTCTTTTCAAAGACTGAAGATACTGTGAAAACAAAGGGGGCGAACTAGATAAGAAAGAGCTTGTCTATATAGTATTCTGTAGTGCACACAACAAAGGAAACTCCAGGTCGCTTGTTTGTTTTAACTTTGCTCTTGAAATTTGTTTTTATCTATATTCTTCAGAATCTGCCCTCAAACTCTACAGCAGATTTCAAACATTCTCAGTGATCCCAGTTATCGACTTGTGTCCTGAACATCCAAGCCGTGGAGTAGAAGATGAAGATGCATTACTTTTAAATATGTGGCAGCATTATAACAAGAGAGCTAAGAGGCACCAGCTGCATTTTCTGGGCTTTTCTTCCTTGACCAAGAAAAGTCTTCGGCTCTCCCTCTCTCCCTCGCACTTTCATCACTTCTTTCTCTCTCTCTTAAAATCCACTATCTGGACAACGCTTTCCTGCATGAATGTTAAGGTAAATGCAGCTCAGGCAAAGAGTATTGGATATAAATCTGGTAGCCATAAAATGGTGATGTTGTCTTTCCATTTCTGTATCTTATGTATCATAGGAGCAACAGCTGCTATTATCTTTGTGTAAAGACAGCATTAGCTTCTTCCTATTCTTTG
The DNA here is from genome assembly GCF_965153285.1 of Podarcis tiliguerta. Classification (NCBI taxonomy): domain Eukaryota; kingdom Metazoa; phylum Chordata; class Lepidosauria; order Squamata; family Lacertidae; genus Podarcis; species Podarcis tiliguerta. The sequence continues at coordinate 36,688,719 of NC_139538.1, forward strand.
TTGCTGCTTTTAATTCTAAAATAAATAAAAAACCCATTTTAGTGACCTAGCAAATGGTTTGAAGACACACAATAGTTTCTGATGCTGAACTGGAGCAGGTTTGGCTCTGTAAATTGTTCAGGCTTAGCTCTGCCATTAGGCGGAGTGAGGCAACTACCTCAGCAGGAAGATGTTGCTAGCAGCAGCAGCCTCTGGCTAGTCTTCTTGAGTGGCCCCACCCCAGCCTTCTTAACTATGCTGTCACACAACATCTCCTAAGCCCCGAAATCTAGCCTGCTGCCTCAGGCTGCATATACATCGTAAAGAACATGTCTTCCACCAAATAATCCTGGGAAACAGTGGAGGTTGCTCCATTAGGGCAAATGGGGTGATGCCCCACCAGCTCCAGTCCTCCCTCAGCCAGCCACCACCTGCCTGCCTTCTTATGTACAACCAGTAGAAGATGCGGGTCAAAACTAGAATTAGTGAGGCATTGCCTGTCATTGGCTCCACCTCCACCTACTCTTGGCTTCTCTGCCTTCTTCCCTCTGCCACTTCTGGGAGCTGTAGTTAACCCCTCATAGAGATATGATTCCCAGTGCCATTAAAAACAGCTCTTCCCAGCATTCTTTTGGGGAGGTCATGTGCTTTAAGTGTATGGTGTGTATTCATGCTTTTAGATATGCTGTAAGCTACCCAGAGTGGCTGAAGGAACCCAGCCAGATGGTCAGGGTATAAATAATAAAAATATAATTGCTGCTGCTGCTGCTACTACTACTACTACTACTACTAAAAAGAACTACTACTAAAAGAACTGGCAGATGTGATCTCAGAACCACTGGCAATCATCTTTGAGAATTCCTGGAGAACAGGCGAAGTCCCAGCAGACTGGAGGAGGGCAAATGTTGTCCCTATTTTCAAAAAGGGGAAAAGAGAGGAGCCAAATAATTGCCACCCAGTCAGTCTGACATCAATACCAGGGAAGATTCTGGAGCAGATCATTAAGCAAACAGTCTGTGAGCACCTAGAAAGGAATGCTGTGATCACCAATAGTCAGCATGGATTTCTGAAAAATAAGTCATGTCAGACGAACCTGATCTCATTTTATGACAGAATTACAAGCCTGGTAGATGAAGGGAACGCAGTGGATGTAGCCTACCTTGATTTCAGCAAGGCATTTGACAAGATGCCCCATGATATTCTTGTAAAGAAGCTGGTAAAATGCGGTCTTGACTATGCTACCACTCAGTGGATTTGTAACTGGCTGACTGACCGGACCCAAAGGGTGCTCATCAATGGTTCCTCTTCATCCTGGAGAAGAGTGACTAGTGGGGTGCCACAGGGTTCTGTCTTGGGCCCGGTCTTATTCAACATCTTTATCAACGACTTGGATGATGGACTCAAGGGCATCCTGATCAAATTTGCAGATGACACCAAACTGGGAGGGGTGGCTAACACCCCAGAGGACAGGATCACACTTCAAAACGACCTTGACAGATTAGAGAACTGGGCCAAAACAAACAAGATGAATTTTAACAGGGAGAAATGTAAAGTATTGCACTTGGGCAAAAAAAATGAGAGGCACAAATACAAGATGGGTGACACCTGGCTTGAGAGCAGTACATGTGAAAAGGATCTAGGAGTCTTGGTTGACCACAAACTTGACATGAGCCAACAGTGTGACGCGGCAGCTAAAAAAGCCAATGCAATTCTGGGCTGCATCAATAGGAGTATAGCATCTAGATCAAGGGAAGTTATAGTGCCACTGTATTCTGCTCTGGTCAGACCTCACCTGGAGTACTGTGTCCAGTTCTGGGCACCACAGTTCAAGAAGGACACTGACAAACTGGAACGTGTCCAGAGGAGGGCAACCAAAATGGTCAAAGGCCTGGAAACGATGCCTTATGAGGATCGGCTAAGGGAGCTGGGCATGTTTAGCCTGGAGAAGAGGAGGTTATATGATAACCATGGGTGATATGATAGCCATGTTCAAATATATAAAAGGATGTCACCTAGAGGAGGGAGAAAGGTTGTTTTCTGCTGCTCCAGAGAAGCGGACACGGAGCAATGGATCCAAACTACAAGAAAGAAGATTCCACCTAAACATTAGGAAGAACTTTCTGACAGTAAGAGCTGTTCGACAGTGGAATTTGCTGCCAAGGAGTGTGGTGGAGTCTCCTTCTTTGGAGGTCTTTAAGCAGAGGCTTGACAACCATATGTCAGGAGTGCTCTGATGGTGTTTCCTGCTTGGCAGGGGGTTGGACTCGATGGCCCTTGTGGTCTCTTCCAACTCTATGATTCTATTCTATGATTCTATTCTACTACTCAGCCTCAGATGTGCTAGAGGAGGCTATTCCATCACCAGTGTTAAAGTAAGATTCAGCTGCTAGGGCACTTGGCTTCTGGGTGTGAAATGGGATAAGTTTGATCTTGAAAGTGACCTGGCAATCACATGCCAACTGTTTCAGCTCACAAACTGTGAGGGGATTTCTCATTCAAAGAGCAGGCATTTTAACTTGAATACTTCTCTTTCTGCCTCATGTGTGTAAAGTGACAGAAGGTAAAAGGTTCAAACCTTCTACCTGTTGTGAAGTGTGTTATCCACCAATATAAATGCAAACCATTAACAACCCGTAAAATGCTTCTTTTTTTGTAATAATGATGACGATGATGACATCTAAGGACAGGAGGAGGCTATTAAAACCTTTGCATCTGCCATCCAGAGCTAAAGCTCTGAGAGACATCCACCATGGCAGGCTGAGTGTGGAAGCCCTGTCCTCTGAGGGACCAACATCTGGCTGATATGGCTGCCATTTCCTCTGAGATCTGCCGAGGTCCTGAGATTCAGAAACAGAACAGCAGTTGAGATATCTGAAGGGAAAACCATAGTAACTCCTGTCTATTTAGTTATATGTTAAGTATATTTTGAGCTGGCTTTGGTTAACAGGTGGGGTATAAACAGTCCGATTAAACAAATAATTTTAGAGCACTCAGAGGCTCCAAATCTCTAAACGACAATTGTTTTCAAGAGAGTTGAAGACAGTGTAACGGAAACATCATTTCCTATAGTGCACACCATCCTTCATTTTTATTTTATCCCACTCTCAGCACTGGTTAAAAAACAAATATTAGAAAAACCCATTAAAGCTGGGCATGTGTATCACCCTCTCTAAGCTCTGCTGTCTACCTCATTCAGATATAGAAAAAAAGATTCTCAATTATCTCCTAACCATTAGCTCCCACCAAGGGAACCTTAATCTGGACCATTAATCTCCAATCTGCCTATTAAAAGAAGATAAAGATTCATACTATGGCAATTGGTACACAGTGAAGAAGTATCTAGTAAACATGTACCTATACTGAATAATTAAAATACCTGAAAGTCATTAAAGGACTGTGCACATACATGCCAAATGCGTGTTCAGTCTACATGCATAAAGAGGATCACAGCTGTTATCCCATCCCTGTTTACACACATTTGGCACAAATGTGCATCTATTAGCTACACCTAATTTGTTCTTCCTCACAAGTGGGAAACTTGATTGGCTGTGTGTTCTTGATTTTGTCGAAGAGTCCTACCTGCAAGTGTATTTGCTGAATATTCTATGTACAACGTCTAACACGCTATTGACTAGCAAAGCATCTTATCAATTGAATCAGAATTTCACGTTCTCCCTTTTCTTTCCTGCACTGGTTCTCAGCTATCTGTACTAGCTCTGTGACCTCAAGCATGAAAGGATAGCCAGTCAAGGAAATTCATCAGCCTGGATAATACCAGCTTCTTGTGTTCTAAGAAAGTAGCATGCTGCCTTCAGCAGTGTGCTCTGATTGGCAAAAAAATAAAGAAATAACTGATACCAGAAACTAATCTCTGTTATTGCATGCCATGTGCTGGCAAAAAAAGCTCCTGTTCACTGGTGATGCAAGTTAATTACCACACTGTCATCAGACATTATGTGCTTCCTGTCAAGCTCTTATGACAGGTCTTGGTATCTTGAGTCCTCATTCCAGTTGGTAGTGAATGGCAGTGCATTGCTGTGTGATACTCCTGTCATGTCATCCTGTGATGAGTCTGTAATGAACTTGGGTTAGTGCTGATCCCTGTGAATGATGCCAATAAAAGTTACTTTATTCAAAGTACCTTTTGTTAGTGTTGCACATTAGGTATTCTAGGGAGAGATGCCAACAATCCTGAAATGAATACTCTCCATAGGAGGCCTGTATTCCGGAATGCTAATCAGTCAACAGTATGTACACAGCATATGCTTCAGGGCACTAGCTAAGCATTGTTGTGCACTGTAGCCTTTGACAAAGCATGTGACTGAACCTTATAACTGTATTAAAACACACAATCACATAGTAATATTTATTGCAAAGTGTCTCTGGTGACTCCAACCAGTGTTGTTTTTCTCTGTTACTACGTCCTAGTTGATGATGGTTGGAATGTCATCTCCCAGTTCCCCAAATCTGGGGTGCTGAATTACTATATTATGCCAATGGTTTGATAGTTAGGCACACCAAGCACATTAATGTGGGCCTTGCTTTGAGTTTGCTCCTGCTATGTACCACAAGGAGATGTGGGGTGATTCCTGGTCATCTGCTCATGCCAGTCACAAGTGGTCTTTCTCATCTGCTTCGCTTGTCTTTCTGTGCTGAACCCAAGGCTACAGAGGAGTGTGCTATGATGAGGTGAATACTGATACTACTGAGCCCTTGCTTCCGTTGCTTCAGCAGTGCATGGCTGTGAACCTCCTTCTCAATAATGTGAAAGTAGAAATTCTGAGAACGAGTTGGGATTCCTTGTTTTTCTTATGACTCTTGGGCCTCTGTTAGTTGTACAGCAAAACCAAAGTACCCTCTTTCAGCTTTCGAAGTTTTACACTGGCTAGAAGAAAGTGGAATGGCTTCATTATTGGCAGAAGTAATTTAGGCTGCCTCCCAACACATACTTCAGAAGAAACATAAGAGAACCTTGCTGGATGAGGGCAATGACCCATATAGTCCTGTTCTCACCGTGGCCAACCAGATTCTCATAAGAAACCTCGTTGAGAATAAGTCACATTAGGTGAGGTCCAGGCTATTTAGCCACGCTTCCGTTCCATTTCAATCAACACAATAAATGACTCATGACAATAAATTACACAATAAATTAGCATACTTTTCAGTGTATAAGATGCCCCTATTTTTTTTGGAATATGGGGGGAGATGGCTCAGAGTTGTTGAGCTTTTTTGCAGAGGATTGCCCAGAGTTGTTGAGCCGGGGGGGGGGGGCCTTTTGCCGAAAATTGCTCACCCACACGCGGCACAAACTCCACCTCTCAGCTGTCCCCTCGCAAGCAGAAGCTGCCAATCGCCCAAACAATTGCCGCAGTGTCAGCCAATCAACACCAGCCCACAACAAAGCAACCAATAACACGCCCAGTACCCACTGATAGCTGTGCCAGCAACAATTCAAACGTCCACCCTATGCACTATCCATGTATAAGACCCCCACTTTTTAGCATAATTTTTAAAGAATACCTAGTCTTATACATGGAAAAGTACAGCAACTAATACTAGCCCTGGGCTGGTAGCGCCAGAGCTTGATGTAGTGGCACAGTCAGGCTACACCCACAGCCTGGGCACTTGTGCTGGTCAGGGCAGATGGGAGCTGACGAATGCCCCTTTACTGTGCCAGTTCCCAAGCTTCTGCAGTGACAAGACCTGGATAGGGCCCATTGCCATCACAATACAGCAGCTGGGTGCACACAAAAACTGGTGGATTTTATGTCAGCACTATGGCCTACCACCAGTGGGGATACTGATGTTATGGCTTCCACCCGCCATTTTGGCAGGTGCACTGGGTGCTCCACCACTTGTGGAGCTCCCTGAACAGCAGAGGATGGCAAAGCTAGACAGGACTAGGCACAGGGACATCTCCATTATATCCAAACCTCCTCCAGAATGGCAGATCGGGGTACAGTGTGATGGATTGCTCTGTAAGTTAATTGACTTTTTTCATATATTAACTAAGAATTAGACTGTATACATCCCCACAATGCCTACTACTCTCTGCCTCTATTATCAGTAAGAAAATAAAGGGGACAGATGGAGAAATAAAGGGGATAAATCTAAAAAACAGAATTGCTGTTCTCTATAAACACTTAAGAAAGGTTGCCATATTGAATCATATTTATTTTTCCAGTTCTGTCTTTTCTATACTATTTGTTGTTTGACAGCTAGATTTAATAACTCCAAAATACTTTGATTTGTTTCTGGTATTGATTTGTTGTCCAGGCATAAAAGGCTATATTTTAAAAGTGTTTGAGAAATAATTGTTGTTTCATTATCAGTTAACTGTTGGGATTTTCCATTCCACCTTTAGTTGCAGGCATGGGATTGTTGTGTGTCACATATCTGTTTACATTTCAGCACAGTTTGCTGGCATAAACTGAACTTCGGCTGTATTGCTTTTGCTTTGACGCTTTCTCCGAGGAGACGGCTGGGAGAGACGACATGTTTCTTTGTCTTGATTTATGTTTAATAAACCCATAGTCCATAGTATGTATTCACACACCTCAGTCTCTTCTGTTCATGTGTGTGTTCGCATTGTATAAGAACAAAAATTGGCAATTCATATGTATACAGTGAAAGGAACTTGTGAAAAATGGAAGATCTAGCTGTATTTTATTTGATAATCTGAGCTGCTAAATAGTTTTATTTTTCTCATGATAGAAAAGAAAAAAATGCTGCATTTTTAGTATTGTATTGTTATTCTTTAATAGTGCATCTTGTCTTTTGTTTAGTGAGACACCCAATTGCAATACATCACCATCATAAGAATCTTCTGAATTCACAAGCTTCTCACAAATTGGAACTTGGATATTTACTGGATATTAAATATTCAAATAAAATTCTCAAAATTAAATCAGCAGCATAGGAGTAGTGCAGCTCATTATTCCTTTATTCTGCAGCCTCAGCCAATTATGGAAACTGATAATGAGTTTCCATGTCAGATGCATTTTGGAGGGGAGACAGAAAAACCGAAATCAGAACATTGGAAAGAAGAATTCATGTAGTGGCAAGAGTGTTGGACAAGGAGACCTGGGAGACCAATGTTCCCATTCTCTACTCTACCCATGAAGCTCACTGGATTATCACAGAAGGCAACCTGACCTACCTCACAGGGATGTTGTGGTGATAAAATGGGGAAAGGGAAAATATGCATGGCACTTTGAGCTCCTCAGTAGAAAGGTGGGATACAAACATAAAAATAATAAAATAAACAAATGGGATCAACTCAACGTTTTTAAGTTCTCCTTTTTTGCAGGTTAATTTTCGGCACTTACGAATTCAGGATTCCTCCAATTAAGTCATACTTAGAGTAGACCCCTAAAAATCAATGGACTTAATTAAGTTGTCCATTGATTTTTACAACTCTGAGAATAACTCAGATGGATTGGATACAGCCCCATTTTATTTATTTATTTCATTTATATCCTGTCTGCCTTCTGCTATGAAACTCAAGGCAGAATGCTGCATGCTGCAGTTCCCAGGTGGTCTCCCATCCAGGCACAGACCAGTCCAGACCTACTTGTTTTCGACAAGGTTGTTGCATCACATTCCTTCAGGCCATGCGCTGGGATCGTTTAGTATTCATGAGTTTGCTATTCGCTATTTGTAAGATTGGTGTTTAGAAAGAGGGGGGAAAGGGGGTCCTGGTTTGTCAAAGTGATTTATTGCAAATTAGATTCTGAAAAAGGGCAGATTCAAATCGATGTATTTGTCTTAAAAAAGAAAAAGAAAACAACCCAATCCTAACCACAGAACAAAGGGGCGAATGGTATGTTGTCCTCTGCCTACTTGAAGTTTTCCTGCTGCAAACTCCAGTTCTCATTCTGTTTTTCCCCCCTCTGTGGGCGGTTCCAGATGTATGTTTCTGTTGGAGAGCACACATTTGGAACACAGTCAGGACAGGTGTGTGTGTGTGTGTGTGTGTGTGTGTGTGTATACACAAAAGGAATTGTAGTAAGAAGCAGGGGAAAGCTTAAGCATCTATCCAGTGGAAGGCAAAGGAATTTGAAGTGCTGCACTGTTGGTGACTGCTAGGCTCTTAATGGTTTGGGACCAATGGTTAGGATTTCCTGCCTCAACCTGCTCATAGTCAGTGCTGGATATATGTATAAACTAAACAAGCTATAGCTTAGGGCCCCACTCTCTTGGGGGCCCCAAAAAAATTTAAAGGGAAAAAAACCTGGATGTACATTTCCAAAATATAAGATTTTTTAAAAAATAAACCTACACACAGCAACAGTGTTTTGTGTTGTGTAGGCTCCTATGATGTAAGTAATGGGCCCTGCCTGCTAGCCTGTTCCCTAAAATATCACTGGTTTGCTCATTTCTATATATAGAGTGCCTGCATTCTGCACGTGCAAATAACTTTAGATACCTATTAGGTCTGTAAATTATCATATAGCATATATTCAAAACAGCGACAATTTGTTGTTGACAAAGAACAGCTGGACAAATAAAGGGCCTCATTACCTTCAGTATCTTAGGGCCTCATCAAACCTAAATCCAGCCCTGCGCATAGTGCTTCTGAAGCCTGCTTGCCAAAGCATTTGGGTTGATGAGCACATAGATGAGGGCTGTTTCATCAATGGCTCCATTCCTGTGGACATCAGGCATGCCCCATGCCTAGATTATTCTTTTTTAAATCCCTAGATATTTTTTTAATGGGCCCTAAAATCTTTTCTTTTTTCTATGACATTTGGTACCATAGCTAATCATGATCTCAGCTTCAGAATTTGTATTGTGTTCCAATTTTTATACTTTCATACTATGTTGGACTATGGTTGTAGGAAGCGGGGTAGGTGACTTTTAACAATGTTTTGGTATTATAATGTTTGAAATTGAAATATGATAATGTTTAATAATGTTTGAAACCTAGACAGCATCTTAAAAAGCAGAGACATCACCTTGCCAACAAAGGTCTGTATAGTTAAAGCTATGGTTTTCCCAGTAGTGATGTATGGAAGTGAGAGCTGGACCATAAAGAAGGCTGATCACCGAAAAATTTATGCTTTGGAATTATGGTGTTGGAGGAGACTTCAAGAAGATCAAACCTATCCATTCTTAAGGAAATCTTCCCTGAGTCCTCACTGGAAGGACAGATCGTGAAGCTGAGGCTCCAATACTTCGGCCACCTCATGAGAAGAGAAGACTCCCTGGAAAAGACCCTGATGCTGGGAAAGATGGAGGGCACAAGGAGAAGGGGACGACAGAGGACGAGATGGTTGGACAGTGTTCTTGAAGCTACCAGCATGAGTTTGACCAAACTGCGGGAGGCAGTGGAAGACAGGAGTGCCTGGCGTGCTCTGGTCCATGGGGTCACGAAGAATTGGACATGACTAAATGACTAAACAACAACAATGTTTGAAATTATTTGGAAGTTTTAAATAGTTTTATATTATACTTTTTTCTGTAACTTGTAAACTGCTTTGGACATTGGATCATTTAAAAAGAAACAAATGGAAAGAACAGCATGGAAACTGATTACGAATCCCACTGCCATTTCTCCATTCCAAATCACCTTCTCCAGAAGCTGCTTTCCTTCAGAAGGGAGTAAACATTTGGATTTTGTAACTTGTATTTGCATGTAAATAAAAGTTTGGCTCCAAGTCCCATTGATGGGAATTGCTTTCAGATAAAACATTCAGGCATATGATCAGCAGATTTGCTGTTTGTTACTGATTGTTAGCATTTCAGCAGCAAACAAGAGACCAAACGCTTGAATAAAGATGAATTTATAGGTGAACTTTGCCCTTTCTGAAACAAAACAAGTATGGAAACACAGCCATCCTTCAAAATTCATGCTTTCCCAAATTTAGTAACACAGTTCTCCAGCCAGATACACAAAATGTGTACCAAAAAATGCATATTAGTGAAAATAACCCTATAAATGTTTTAAATTTGGAAAATTGACATTTGTAAAAAAATAATAATTAAAAAGCATAATTGCATACAAGCAAGTGCATATTAACAGGAAGTCACTGATAAATTTTCTAGAAGATTTTTTTAAAAAATAAATAAATGCAAACCAACGTGGAAATGGGGAGAACTGAAGATTGGAAAAATGAGAAACGGATAGAAATTGACAGATTCTCCCACCCCAATGCCTGAATGATCCCTAGTTCAACCTACTTGGATATTAAAATGACAGGGGATGCCCTGCTAGTGGTACTGTGACCATGTGTGGTTTTAGGAGCAGAGGGACGTGCGAGGACTTTCTCTGTATCATCAGAGCCAACTCCTAGGGACCAAGGTCCCTCTGCCCCCCCCCCCCCAATAAAATATTTGAGGGAACCAGAGCCCCTCAAAGTTGATGAGCATTGCCATTCAAATGGTGCACTGCATCATGTGATTATGTGGGGCAGGGCTTACCCAGTCCATATTTTATTCAAGTTGGCACCCCTGCTCTGTATCAACGCCCAGATTGCATCTGAGTTGCATCTTGCACCATTGTTGCACAGTTACACCTACTTCTTTACCCAAGCCTTAGGGTGAGTGGATGATTTTCCCTGTTGCTGCATTGATGCACTCCTATTGTTCTGCTTTTTTGATATTGTTTAGTTTTATGGTTTAACTTGTCACTTTAGTGAATTTTACATTGCTTTAAATTGGGACATTTTATGAAACCTGCCTTCAGACCATTTGGTGAAGGGCAGGCCACCAGTATAAACTAAAAATAAATAAATGTGAATAAAACATTCTGCTTCACAAGTCTTGTATGGCAGGGAAAGAAGGGTTCTGTTCCGGCTGCTTGGTGTAGTTTAACTGGTTATTTCTGGGCTTTTATGTACTTTTCCCATTCCTAGTCTTAGGGATCAGGGAGGCTAAAATTGGAACTAGACCATTTATAGAAAAGAAAAAAAACTTCCGTAGTTTAAAATTGCAAACTTTCAAAGCATGCAAGGCCCTTTATTAGACAAGGGCACTGAGAACAAAAATGAAATAAAATGAGATTATATAGGATTTAGCTACGTCACCTCTTTTTCTTAAGGTCTCACCTTCTTCCTCTGTTCAATATCTCTCTCATCAGTGAGGTCTCATACTTCGCAGATTAAGGAAAGCATCAGTCTGAGCTTCTGAGCCACTCCTTTGTTAGCTTGCGTAAGGGTGTTTCTGGTCACACTACTCATCAGTAAGAAGTAATGGCACCACTTTTTCTTGCTGCTCATGGTGGCCATTTTGTGCTGACACCCACAACACTTTTACCAGTATATGAGTTCCAGCACCTCATTTTCATGCCCCAAAAGCACTGACTTGCAGATCAGCCCTAACCATGGCTACTCGAGAGGAAGTCCTATTGAATTCAAGCTTTCCACTGCAATACTATACACAAACACTTACTGTACCTGGGAATAGGTCCCACTGAGTTCAACAGAACTTACTACTGACTAGACGTGGTTAGGTTTGCTATGCTAATGCTCACTGTCACTCACTCAGGCAGAAGAGACCCTTAAGCTCAAATTCTGCACTTAAATAACAAGGAAGTAAAACAACGAACCAAATTCCCATGGCCATCAGGAACAGTCAAGATCCTTTCAAGCCATGCCAAGGAGAATTGACCATAAAGCCATTCCTTTAAGAAGAGAAAAGGAAAAAGGAAAAAGAGAATAGGACATTTGAAGACCTAAAATGAAAACCTTCTCCAGGTAAATGCCGGTGGAGTGAAATTCTGATTACAGCCTCATCATCCTGCTGCCTGCAGTCTTTCTCCCCCATTTCATTCAACAGTCTGTCATGCTTGTTACTGGGAAATGAATTCCCTTCACCCTGACATTTCATATACTTACTGATATGGCATATAATGAACACTCTACCAAACTGTCAGATTCTAACAAAATTAACTTTTTTATTGCATTAAAATAAAAATTAACAGGAGCCCAGCCCTGTAGGTAAGTTCAGACTGACAGTAGATGTTTGGTGTTGTAACAACATGACGATTTCTGCTCACGATCCAGCCTCTATCCTTGTGTGACCTTGCCTTTTCCTCTGATGTCTTCCAAGCACGATCTCTTCATTTCCCAAAGAAAAATCCTCCTTCGGTTCCTTCCTACAAAGTGCTTCAAAACCTTTTAAATTCCACGCCACTGACACCGGTGGAAGGCAACAATTAAAGGAATCTTTTACTTGCCACGGAGGACTTCTTTTGTCAGGAAATGGAAATGTTACCTATAGATTCTGTTCCACTGAAGAACCTGCTCAAAACCTGTATGTGGGGAGAGGGAGACTATAAACCATTCCACTCTTGGTTTTTTCTATGCTGCAGTAGCAGATCTTGCAAGTTTAGTTTTGAGACACCCAGCAACCATAGATCTGAAACCAGGATGACCTGATAGCTCATGGATTATTAAATCCCACTACCTGATGCAGCAAAGTAAAAAGATTTATTATATGCATTAGGTTGGGACATGACCTACAAACATACAACTTCAAACAAGTCAATTGCACATGTCCTTAGCAACCTCATCACCCTCTTATGATCTGCAAGCTTCACGCAAACTCAAATCCCTAGCTTAGATGGCTTCCTCTGAGAACTTGGTTTTTCCTTCATCATCCAACTCTCCTTTGCTGCCCATGTGTATTTCTGACTTCAGCGGCTGTCAGTAAAGGTTGTGCTTTCCAGAGCAAGGGCAGGAAAACTATGCCCCTCCAGATGGTGTTGGATTTCAACTCCCATTAGGCCCAGACAATCTGGCTGTTGGTCAGGAAAGATGAGAGTAAAGGTGACCCACTGTCAAGATGCAGCTTTGCCCCACCTGATGAGCTGTTTCTGGTCAATGGTCCTGCATAAATATTAATTGTGTGACAGCCCTGGTGCCATGTCACCCTACAACTCACATGCGATTGGACTGAAAAGGGCCATAACTCAGTGGGAGAGCATCTGGTTGCATGAAGAAGGCCCCAATTTGTTGTTGTTTAGTCGTTTAGTCGTGTCCGACTCTTCGTGACCCCATGGACCAGAGCACGCCAGGCACGCCTGTCTTCCACTGCCTCCCGCAGTTTGGTCAAACTCATGCTAGTAGCTTCGAGAACACTGTCCAACCATCTCGTCCTCTGTCGTCCCCATCTCCTTGTGCCCTCCATCTTTCCCAGCATCAGGGTCTTTTCCAGGGAGTCTTCTCTTCTCATGAGGTGGCCAAATTATTACAGCCTCAGCTTCAGGATCTGTCCTTCCAGTGAGCACTCAGGGCTGATTTCCTTAAGAATGGATACGTTTGATCTTCTTGCAGTCCATGGGACTCTCAAGAGTCTCCTCCAGCACCATAATTCAAAAGCATCAATTCTTCGGTGATCAGCCTTCTTTATGGTCCAGCTCTCACTTCCATACATCTCTACTGGGAAAACCATAGCTTTAACTATACGGACCTTTGTTGGCAAGGTGATGTCTCTGCTTTTTAAGATGCTGTCCCAATTTAACCCCTGGCATTTTCAGTGAGGGCTGGGGGAAAAGTTCTTTGCCTGGAAAACAGCTGACAGTCAGCGTAGACAATACTGAACCAAATGGACCAATGGTCTGACTCAGTATAGGTTCTTATATTCCTAAAATGCAAACAAATTTCATGGTAACAAGTGAGAAACTGTGGATTCTCATCCCATCTGTATCTCCTGCTTGGCCACTGTTTGTTCACAGACATCACCAATAGCAAACATGGTTGTTTCAAATGGCGACCGGTGTGTTTTCTCTTTAAACACAATATAAACAACTGTTACTGCAGCTGCCTTGGGGAATTCTGTCTCAATAGCTGTCATGGTAGACAAGTCCCCCGGCTCCTGTAGTAAAGTCCAGTGTTTCTGCAGCACTGGGAGCTGCTCATTATATCCAGGGCTCTGTGGAGCATGTTTCCATGGAAACAGGCTGGCATTATGTGGCTGTTGACAGCTCAGGATAGTGTTATTCTGAAATGGTTGGACACATAACAGGTGTGTCCTACCCAAGTAGCAAGCAACAGTGGAAATGTGGAATGATTAGGTAATGAGGCAAACATCTAATCACTAAAAAGCATTTCTACAGAATGGGCCTGAGACTGCTGCTACATGAACTTCATGGATTTCAACTGTGGACACAAGTCCCCAATCATTGCCCATAAGGGTTGAGGAAACATTCTTTGTGGTTGTAACTTTATCACCTCTGCCTCCCAGTGGCCCTAGAATTAGAGTCATCTCTTGTCTTCTTGTGATACTGTAACCACCACTACTATTGCTACTACCACATTGTATAGTCTCTTTTTTGGACTAAGGTGGTGGCTGTTGTCTCCTCACGAATGCCCTAACGTTCTGATATAAGCTGCCCCTTGCTACATTTCTCTTCTGATATTTGGTATAGTGCCACATCAAATAAGAACAAGATGATAGCTAGGAAGTATCCTCTGGTGGAAGGAAACATTGAATGACTTTAAAGTTTTTAAGGTGTGGTGGCTGATGAGAAGTTAGCAGGGGCTGTTCACTGGAACTGTCTCATGTTCAAACTGAATATGACAAAGTTTGTTCATACTTTTAATGTGTACTCTCATCATCATCAACATCACATACACACATAAACACGTGCCATAAGTAAAGGTATTTCTAAAGACTGAAGATGTGTGTCTAAAATGATACATTTTCTCAAGGGTCTGAGAGGACATGGGGACGTGCAGTGCTAAAACTATCCTATCTAAGATTTTATAAGCAGAGCAAGAGAGAAAAAGAAAAGAAAAGCAGAAAAAGAAAAAGAAATACAAAACAAAAGCTGCATACACAACATACATTTAAAGCAAATCCCTACCCCCACCAAAATCCTGGGAACTGTACTTCACCCATCACAGAACTACTGTACATTTACCAGCACTATTAACAAACTACAATTTCCATGAATCTAGATGGTGTGTACAGTGTGCTTTGTATGCAACCAGATGTGAGAAAGCGGAGGAGATTTCAATGTGTGCAGAAAACTGATTGTCCAGATGCTGCAACTTAGCAGAATTCCAAAGCATGTCAGTCTGTGTAGCCCTTGTTTAAAGGAAGATTTAATTCCAGTTGCAGCTAGCTATGTTTAGTGGAATAATTCTACTTTTGGTTTAGAAAGTTCACAATGAATGCAGTCAAGTGTTGTGCTAAACTGTGTTTTAGCAAGGCATGAATGAGCCTAGCCTCCTTCCAGGCTTACGCATTCATTCATCCTTCCCTCTCTTACCCCAGATGACCAAGAAGAAGTCTACTTTTTCTGCTTCTATCCTCTCAGCCATCAACTTTGTGAAAATGTCTGTTTTTAAAATTAAATTTTGATTTGCATATTTGACAAAGGAAAAGAAAAAAAGAGGAAATGATGATAAAACTTACCCGAGTTAATACAAGCTCTCTAGGTGTCTAAGTACAGTATCCACACAAAACTGATATCAGTAAGAAATATGTCAAAATGTAGCCAGGGCAGTGATGCCTTCAGATCATTCTGTGATATACAGTGGTTGTTTATCCTTCCAGGCTCAAAGCAGAAGTCTCTTAGTGGCCATAATGGCTCCTTAATCCATTTTTATGGTCCTACCATTAATCCCCATATTGTGGGAACATAATTTGAATGTACATAAACGTCTACAAATATCAAGGATTTAGGCAGTACAAAATTGATAAAGACAGCAAATTCAGACCAAAGGGGCTTGATGATGCTCCTAGCAAGGAACAGGCCAAAGCTGTTTTCAGTCAGGTTATTCTGGACACTGTGGGTTATGTCTGGGTTTGGGGTAGTGGCATTAGAAAGAAAGAAGAAAGAAAAACACTGTCCTGCCATTCCAGTGTCACAATCTGTCATATCTGTTCAAGGCAGTCAGATGACTGTACCCGTCGCAAGGCATCATCACAACTCTCTATCAGCCTGCGATAGAGATCAGACAAAGAGCAGTGCCATCTCTCCATGAATTAAAGGCTTGGCGATTGAACCCTCTCTGAAGAAGATTAAAAAATATTCATGGTTTAGGAGATGAATTCCTTTTTTGCTAATTTTATTATTCCGCTCAGCTCCAGTTAAACCAATTTAAGCTCCACAACATGAGTTATTAAAAGCGGGGGAAAGGAGGGGGGGAAAGAACGATGCCTGTCAACTTTTCATTGCATTACTGCTCAGTTTTCACCTTGTGAAAAAAGGAGACTTCAGAATTAAACTGTGTTAAAGTGTAAACCAGAGGACGAATGAATTAAAAGACAGCTGTGGTAATGCAGTCTGCCAGCCCAACCCTTCCATGAGCCCAAGTCTAGAGCCCCACATAGACATTCAAGGGAACACCTCCACCCCACGCCATTTTGTTCTTTGTTCTTTATTTCCAAGTCTGTGAAGCCACTAGGGACATACTCCCCACCACCATCCAGAAGTCTTGGTTAACGGCGAAACACTTGGCTATGAACAAATGCACTGCTATAGTACCCAAAGAGAGTATTGTTATGAAATAAGGGGTTTCCCTGTGTTTCTCTAGTGTTTCCCTGCCCTAATTTGTCTACCTTTATGAAGGTGGCACCAATATGAAGCATTCTGCCTCACAGAAGTTTCTTTAGGAACAATGACACTTCCAGCCAGAAGCTGAATTAAAATGTTTGCCCCACAGATCATTACCGTAAATCTCTATCTTACAACTTGCTATTCACACATTTTATTTATTCCTACTAGATTTTCCCATTTTGATCCAACAGACAAGAAAACAAAGGAGAAAGAGGAGAAGAAACAGATCGTCTGTCATGGGTGCTGTGGCGGTCACACAGGGTCCCCGGACGTTTGACGGTCTATTGATCCCTGTGCCACCACTGTGATTGCCTCCTCGCTGCCACCAACCCGTTTCTCTCGGGTACACACAGAGTCCAGACAGTTGTTTACATTAACAAATAATCAAGTTTATTTTATAAGAATGAACAAGTTTATGGTTTCAGTTAATTTTTCTTGGCAGTTTCTTAATCTTAGTTTCTTTACTAACCTAACCTATAGTTCCTAACAACTTCAAACTGATTATCCCAACTATCTATCTGACTCCACCTAACAGTTCCTCTAACTCTCTCACATTAAAACTAGACCAACCCACAGACTTATCCTCCCTCTTCCTTCTCCAACTCCCAACTGACTTCCAAACAACTCCAACTCTAATTCTAACTCCTCCCCTTGGGTTCCCACTGGCCAATCACTTAACACTCATTTAACCCTTTCCTTATGACCCACCTAGGAGGGCAAACGCCACAGGTGCTTTAGCTGAGATTCCTGCATTGTGGGGAATTGCAGCAAAAGACCCTTGGGGTCCCTTCCAATTCTACAATTCTGATTCTATGAGGAAAAAAATATTATTAATTAAAAATATTGAGCAGCCATATGAGGATATTGGGGGCAGTGGGAGGCATGCCTAACTAAAGAAGGGGAAGAAATTCAGCTCAGTTCACATTTCAGTGTGAATGTATCTAATTAACATTTACTGAAGTAATACGCAAACTGATATGCAGCTATCACTTTTAATTCACAAATTTTGTGATGCAGTTTTCCAAGCAGAAAATGTACAGGAAAATCCATATATTAGTAAAGATTGCACATAAAATGAATATAACATATTAGGGGGGGGGAATGCTTGGGAAGATGTGCATATTAGGCAAAATGGTATAAAAATGTGTACTGATAAATTTTCGTGAGGACCTTTAATAATAATAAAAAGCAAACAGAGTCAGAAGATGTTAGTCACCCATAGAACATGGAGCGTCAAATGTATTTTTCAAAAATAGTCTGAGTGTCTCTGTCTTGGTTTTCCTGGGTGGAAGTGATATCTCCAACACAAAGTCAAATATGTTGTCTAGTATGTTGAATTTTGCAGAGAAGAGCCAGTTTGGGCAATATGAAGGCTGACACAAGATAACCCAAGATAATATCCAATTCAATGGTGCATAGTTGGAAGGCTTAAAAGACACGTCATTCAGGAAAATAGCCAAGAACTTTATGATCTCTCCTAACAACAACGGAACAGACACAGGAAAACCCTGATTCCAGCCAGACATAAGGCTTCATTCACACATGGAGGTCTATTGCATTAATTGTTTCTGTCCTGATTTTGAATGTTTCCTTTATACTGCAGTACCTGTTGTGTTGTGGAACTGTGGCTTTCTGATCAATATACTGCCATATTGCAGTAAATTTTAAATGGTGGGAGAGAACTGCATGCCGGGATACCACCCCAAATTTCATCATGTGGAATTACAATGCAAAACTACCACATTTTCTGAGTTAATGGGATTGACAACAGATTTTTTTTAAAAAAATAGAAACAACACGGAAATGAGTGCTAAACTTATACTAGGTTCCACTTGGTTTCCAGAAGTGAATTTTACGTTATGTGAATGATCACATAAAACATGGGAACAGACAAAGAAACATCAGTGAAATGGAATAAAGTGTTGTCTGAATGCAGGCCAATGCCACCTAATGACTAGAATATAGAATGACGATTTCTGCACACTCATAGTCTCCGGTAGAAATGCAAAGCTTCTTGAACAGTCTCCATTTCCTGTTAACAGGAACTCTGCATGTGCAAGTTAGGCAAACTGCTCTCTATTCTCTAACAAGACAGGGTCCACTGAATGTTTCCTTCATGGCTTGTTTCTCTTGAAGTGAAAATCAGCTACTGGAAGGTAGTAGAGAATGCTCATTACAAGAAAACATGCATTTGTGAGCACAACAAAAAATATAGCTTGCTTGCGGGAAATTACCCTGTCTGCAAAGGGATAAACCAGCACCCTACAGAATGAGAGAAGAAAATAAAAATTGAGGACAAAGAGATTTTGAACAAATCAGATCAGTACATCACTGGCAAAACAATTCAAAGCAAGCACTAGCGGCAGGCAGCCAGTTCTTCCATAATTGTTTCAGCAGAAAGCCAGAACAGCAGCACTAGCTCCTTAAAGCAGCTATAAAAGGTTTTCAGATGTTTGATAATGAAATCTATGTCCTGATGGACTCTTCTCTCTCTCTTGAACACTCAAGAGTGGTAGTTTGCTATTGTTGGATTGTTAGTGAGTGTTATGCTACTGGCTCTCATATTTCTAAGGAAGTGAAAATGAAAATAAAACATTTGGGGTTGTGGTGGAAAAACTACACAACTGGGATCCAAGCCTACAGCACTTACTCAAACAAGTGGACTTTGTTCACTTGGGTATTTCTGCTATTGCTGACCAGGAGCTTGGCCAGCATTAAGGCCTATCAGCTTCATTGGGAATACTCAAAAGGCAGAAAGAATTGAGGCCCAGGGAACAGAGCAATTCTGGAGCTCAGTCCACTGAAAGGATGTATGAAAACAGAAGGCTGAAAAACTCTTCTGAGGGGAATGGTGAGCGTACTACATCATTACAGTACTATGAATGATTCATAACACTGTTATCTAGTCAGTGTTCTTCAATGCTGAGTCCTAAGATGTTTTTGGACTACAGCTCCCATCATCCCCAGCCAACCTACCCAATAGTTGGGTTGTTGGGAGATGTACCCCAACTACATCTGAGGACCCAGCTGTAGTCCAACTGGGAATTCAATTTCTTGGCAGCTCATTATCCCTCTTCATTTAAAATAAGTGTGAGGGCTAAAACTGTGTAAAGGGCATGAAGGCCATTTGCCACCACACCCTCAGTGTCCCTGTGTGCATCACACGTGAGCTCCTTTTGTTACCTTCATATGTGAAATGCAAAGGTTTTCAGGGAGACCATGTTCAGCTGAAATTGATCATGAGCCCCAGTTCTGCATGGTTCCTGGTTGTGAGAAGGATTGTAACTGCATTCAGCTGGATGAGGTTAGAAATCCTTCTTCAGAGCTTGGTGTTCCATGTGCAGAAGTCAAGAAAGGAGCCAATAGGGACATGTGTGCTCCCTCTTCCTCCATGGTTATAATGCTCCCTTCATTTTGGAACACTTCTTGGGCAAGGTTCTTGATCATAAGGAGAATTCTAACTGTATTACAGTAAATGCAGTTAGAATCCCCCTTTAGACCTTCTCAATCAAAACATGAAAGTTGAGAGAGGAGCCCAACTGTTCAGGGGCCTGCGGTTTGCATATATACACCCTCCAAATGTTCAGCCTACATGTATTATTTTGAACACCTAAAGAGGGCTATTTGGTTTAGAGTGATCAAGGCTCCTTACATACCAGTGCCAAAGTGTTGAGCTCACGAGGGACCAAAACTCAGTGGTAAACCATGTGCTCCTAAGTCCCTCATAATCCTCGTGACGTATTTAGTTTAGTGGATCATGTAGTAGATGTTGCAAAATATCTCTGCCTGACACACAGGAGAGCCAAAGGTAGTCAGAGGAGACAATAGTGGACTTGAAGAACAAATTGCCTGATTTCATAGAAAGGAGTTTCCTAACTGACTATGCTCTCATTCATTCTTAGCTGGTCAAAGACACAGTCAGCTTGAAGATGTTCTGGGAGATGGAAGATGGGTTTCTCAAACAGACACGTGATGTCTCAGCTGGGTCTCCCTTTCCATTGTGCTGGTCTGCTGCAAGTGCCTATACAAATTGTACAAAAACTGGTGAGGTAACACAATAAATTAAAGGTATCCTTGGGCTGGATAAATACTTCAAGGTTATTTGCACTCTCCAAAGATCTGGATTTATTTTATTTTATTTTATTTTTATTCATTATTAGGCTCTGGAAAACTAAGTCAAGGTAGAATATGCCAAAGGCACGAATGATATTTATTACACATGACTAAATAATAGGAAAGGTCAATATTAATCAGCTGACCTCTTTTGTAACTTTCTGCCTCATGGAGTTGCCATCTTTTCCACTACTCTCATCTGAAAATATACCTTTTCTCCCTTGGCCACAGGTGTTAATTCCTTTCCCTGTGTTATTATTTATGCTTAAATTCCATGAAGCTTTTTGAAGAGCAGTTTGCATGAAAAATGCTCAGAATGAAATATGAATTTAGCTATATTACATGGTCCATTACCCTCCCTCCTCCATACCTTTCTTCAAATATGCTTTCCTTTCTCTACCTCTCCTCAGATCAAAGCAATCTTTTGACTATTTATTTGAATTAGCTCTCGTAAAATAAAAGATGGCTGACACCAGCAGTCATCAGTTTTGACCATGCAAGCAAAAACAGACTTTTCCCATATACACTTGCTAAGTGCAGATTTCTCCCCTAATAAAGTTTATTGGAAGTAAATTGACATAAGCAGGCATGCTGGCAGAGGTCTATTTCTTTGGATACATATACTGCACTGTATCTGCCATTTGATTACAAGAAGCAATTCAGCTCACAAGCACTAGCACCTCTAGCAAGCTGTTACATGGTAGCTACATAAGGGAACACCCTGAATAGAGGGCAAAATAGAATGGCCTGCATATTTTCTTTACTTCTGCTGAAACAAGGGTGGGCAACCTTTTTGTGTTTGTTTTGGTCAAGGCCCATGTACTGTCAGCTGCTTCACATCAGTGGTGGGTGAGGCTTGTATCAGAAGTAAACAAGGTCAGAGCCAAAAGTGGGTGGACAACTCCATTTTTCTCTCTTCCTGCCACCCTCTTCTCTCTCCCTCTCCTTTCTCTTTTTCTCTCTGTAATACCCAATTCCCTCCTATTTTTCCCTTCCTTATCACTTGGGTGAAATTAAGCCAAGGGCTACAGCATGTTCTGAAAAATCCAAATAGAACCACTTTGAAACAGAGTGTTCTTGCGCTATGCTTTTGGCTTTTCTTTGTTTCATAGAGTAAGGATTTGAAGGCACCTGAGATGGCCTCCTTGCTGACACTGTGGGTCTGGAGCTGGTCAGTATCTGGATAGGGATCTTCCAGGGAACCTCCATGTATGCCACCTTACTTTCCATGACAGAAGAAAGATAGGAAATAAATATAGGAAAATAAATAATTAACTGTCCTAACAGATGAACAACAAACATGTGCTCAATTCATTTACACAGCTGACCACTGCTGATACTGGCAAACAACACTTTCAGACAACAGATGGAGAGGCAAACAGACAAGCAAACTAACAGTGACAGAATATTAGTCTGGTTGGCCATTGTGGGAGCAGGATCCTAGACTAGATGGGCCACTGGTCTGATCTAGCAGGCTCTCCTTACATTGTTAACAAAGTTGTGAATAATAACTAGCCAATTGTGGCATAAACCTTTATGGACCATTTCATCAGATGCCATCTTTAAGTTGCCATGAGACTGTTGCTTTTGCTGCAAAAGACTAAGAAGGTTACTCCTCAGGAATTCAAGAACAGGGTGTCCTCTTTGCACTGGCTTTTCATAAGAGATTTCGGTGCAAGCAGAAAACACAGTTTATTCTTTTTTAATAAGAGCAAATGCAGCCATAAGCCAATCAACAAGTTAAATGTGCGAATTATCCCATGAACAACATTTATTTACAACTGTATTTAGACAAGCACTTTGAGAATAGGCAATCTTCCTTCCCCAACATTTTCTGCCTGTAAAAGAAGGAAGATGATGTTCTTGAGAAATTTCATTGATAATAAAGCATTTTGCAAAGCTTTAGACCATGTCAGTGCTTCCTTTTTCAAATCCAATGACAGCCAGACCCCACAATAGCGAAATTAGATGAAGCCAACATACATTTTTCAGACCCCAAAGAAGTAATTTCAACTGCAAATTGGTGGAGAAGCCATATAAACAGCTGCAATACATATCTGCCCATTACTTTTTAGAATCTAAATAGAAGCAGAACATAAGTGGTAATTGTGTTAGCTCTGGAGATAATGTAAGGAATAATGTCTTTTCAGCTGAATGTAATGAGGTTGCAATTCCACTGAGGTATTCAAGGGACACCAAGACTGTTAAGCGACAGTCAGTACATCTAAGAATTATAGACTTCGTTTATGGACATTTGGGGAAAAAGTGGTGGCATGCTTATTGTTAATTTAAAAGCATGTTTTCCCCACTTTACTCTTTGTTCTTTCTGACCCTGCTATGGACATGTCATTTCCCTGAGTTTTGCCTAGACTTGAAACTCACTATTCTGCCTCCTCACCTTTCACTGTCATAAGGAGCAATGAGTAATTTTAGCAATCAGGGGATGAAGAAGAATGTTTCATAAACATAAACCATTTAAGTGCAGTTCATGTAAAAATAGCAGCAAAGGGTCTGGGTGGGTCTGGGTGTGTTAAAACAAAACCACTATTAATCAAATTGTCAGCTGCCTCTGTGACTACGGGTTGAGCAAAGATAGCCTGACCACTGTTCTTGCTGTAAAACTGCACCTGATCCTTCCCAGCAAGAACATACACCATGATTTCAAAATGCCTTGTGCATTTCTACCAGGGAGAGCAACGTATCTGTGACACCTTTATAGAAATTTGGCATATTCTGTTTGCAGTCTTTTTTTTAAAAAAAAGAGTAACATTAAAAAGAGTCTTGTTGGCAAGATGGTTTATAAATTTAACAACCAGAAGTTATACCACTTTATTTTACTCTTCATGCCATACTTTACTTACAGAGTCAAGTATAGTGGAAAGGTCCAACAATGGTTTATGAAACCTTGGAGATGGCTGTCGTATTCAAATGTTGAAATATTGTACATATTCTCCTCTCTCCCCCACTAGTTTCACCCCAGTGGGGAAAGGTGATAATCTGTGATCAAGGAAAAATCACTTCTACATGTTTGTTGCTGTCCAATCTCTTTCCAGTCCACTCATCTAATCACTACTGAATACAGAAATACTTAAAATATGAATGACATTGCAGGTCTCAAATGTTCCAAGCAGGATAGGCATGACTGTGAAAAAATATAGAGAGCAAAGGATGCTGAATCTTCAGTTCAAATAAACTATGATGCTCCATTACATCATGCAATATGAAAAGTAGCAGAATGCCAGAAACAATTGCTAATGTAACTCAAGTGGTAATACCTTGAAAATGTCTTGAATGCAGACATAGCCAAACCTGTTTCTAAACCCATGTTGAAGGCACATCTTCTTTTTCTAATTTTAGTCATCTTTGCTGCTCCAGATGGATTGGGGCAAGTGTAATCATATTCTTAAGGGTTAAAAGTCCTTCTTGCCTCCAGAAATATAAGATCAGTGTAGGGGGTGGGAAATGCAGGGAAGTGAGTTCCAGGATTCCCCTCCCCCCCCTTCAAAGCATGAGCAATGATTGTTGGAAAGAGAGGTTTGGAAGAGAGATTCTTACTCACCCATAGCAGAGTTAAGCACAATGGTGATTGCTCCGAGTACATTTAAACTTGGTTAGTTTTACATCTGCCCTCATCCACTTTTAAACAAACATTCCCCATGAAAACACTTAGGCAGAATAAATCACAGACACTTAGCTTTGCAAATAAGTGCATGTTTTATGCAGTTTTCAGAAGTTACAGCAAACAAGTCTCCATCTTCTGGCAATAAAATGAAAATGAAAAAGTTTCCAAATAATAATAATAGAAATTTATTATTTATTGTATATGTCATCCATCTGACTGAGTTGTCCCAGCCACTCTGGACAGCTCCCAGCAAAATATTGAAAAACACAGTAAAACATAACACATTAAAAACTTCCTTATACATGACTTAAAAAGAAAAATAATTTACAAAAAGGACAGCAAAGATGCAGGCTGTGAAATATCCTTTTAGAGAGGTTCAGTTCACTTGCAGGGAACCATGGCCACATGGTTCCTTCTTCACTTGTTCCAAGAAGCATGCAGAGGGACTTCAATTACCCAGATATTTGTTGGATGTCAAACTCAGCCAAGAGCATAAGGTCAAACAGATTCCTCACTGGCCTTGCAGACAACTTCATTGTCCAGAAAGTGGGAGAAGCAACAAGAGGAACAGCCATTTTAGATCTGGTCCTAACCAATGTCGATGACCTGGTTAATGGGGTAGAAGTGGAAGGATCATTAGGCGCAAGTGATCATGCTCTTCTGAAGTTTACTATACAACGGAAAGGAGCAGCCAAGCATACTAGGACTCAATTTCTTGACTTTAAGAAAGCCAACTTCATAAAACTTAGGGAAGTGCTGGGTGAGATCCCATGGACAGTAATACTAAAAGGAAAGGGAGTTCATGATGGCTGGGAGTTTGTTAAGAGGGAGATAGTAAAAGCACAACTTCAGGCAATACCAATGAGACGGAAACATGGAAGGTGCCTAAGGAAGCCAGGGTGGCTATCTAAAGAACTTTTAACTGAGTTAAGATTAAAAAAGGATGTGTACAAAAAATGGAAAAGGGGGGAAACCACCAAAGAGGAATTCAAACAAATAGCCAGCACGTGTAGACACAAAGTCAGAAAAGCTAAAGCACAAAATGAACTCAGGCTTGCTAGAGAGGTTAAAAGCAACAAAAAAGGCTTCTATGGGTATATTCGTAGCAAAAGGAAGAACAAAGAAACAGTGGGGTCACTCAGAGGAGAAGATGGTGAAATGCAAACAGGGGACACAGAAAGGGCTGAACTCCTCAATGCCTTCCTTGCCTCAGTCTTCTCCGATAAAGAAAACAATGCCCGACCTGAAGAATTTGGAGCAAATGATTCAGCAGAGAAAACACAGCCCAGAATAACTAAGGAGATAGTACAAGAATACTTGGCTAGTTTAGATGTATTCAAGTCTCCAGGGCCAGATGAACTGCATCCAAGAGTATTAAAAGAACTGGCAGATGTGATCTCAGAACCACTGGCAATCATCTTTGAGAATTCCTGGAGAACAGGCGAAGTCCCAGCAGACTGGAGGAGGGCAAATGTTGTCCCTATTTTCAAAAAGGGGAAAAGAGAGGACCCGAATAATTACCGCCCAGTCAGTCTGACATCAATACCAGGGAAGATTCTGGAGCAGATCATTAAGCAAACAATCTGTGAGCACCTAGAAAGGAATGCTGTGATCACCAATAGTCAGCATGGATTTCTGAAAAATAAGTCATGTCAGACGAACCTGATCTCATTTTTTGACAGAATTACAAGCCTGGTAGATGAAGGGAACGCAGTGGATGTAGTCTACCTTGATTTCAGCAAGGCATTTGACAAGGTGCCCCATGATATTCTTGTAAAGAAGCTGGTAAAATGCGGTCTTGACTCTGCTACCACTCAATGGATTTGTAACTGGCTGACTGACCGGACCCAAAGGGTGCTCATCAATGGTTCCTCTTCATCCTGGAGAAGAGTGACTAGTGGGGTGCCACAGGGTTCTGTCTTGGGCCCGGTCTTATTCAACATCTTTATCAACGACTTGGATGATGGACTCAAGGGCATCCTGATCAAATTTGCAGATGACACCAAACTGGGAGGGGTGGCTAACACCCCAGAGGACAGGATCACACTTCAAAATGACCTTGACAGATTAGAGAACTGGGCCAAAACAAACAAGATGAATTTTAACAGGGAGAAATGTAAAGTATTGCACTTGGGCAAAAAAAATGAGAGGCACAAATACAAGATGGGTGACACCTGGCTTGAGAGCAGTACATGTGAAAAGGATCTAGGAGTCTTGGTTGACCACAAACTTGACATGAGCCAACAGTGTGACGCGGCAGCTAAAAAAGCCAATGCAATTCTGGGCTGCATCAATAGGAGTATAGCATCTAGATCAAGGGAAGTTATAGTGCCATTGTATTCTGCTCTGGTCAGACCTCACCTGGAGTACTGTGTCCAGTTCTGGGCACCACAGTTCAAGAAGGACACTGACAAACTGGAAAGTGTCCAGAGGAGGGCAACCAAAATGGTCAAAGGCCTGGAAACGATGCCTTATGAGGAACGGCTAAGGGAGCTGGGCATGTTTAGCCTGGAGAAGAGGAGGTTAAGGGGTGATATGATAGCCATGTTCAAATATATAAAAGGATGTCACATAGAGGAGGGAGAAAGGTTGTTTTCTGCTGCTCCAGAGAAGCGGACACGGAGCAATGGATCCAAACTACAAGAAAGAAGATTCCACCTAAACATTAGGAAGAACTTCCTGACAGTAAGAGCTGTTCGACAGTGGAATTTGCTGCCAAGGAGTGTGGTGGAGTCTCCTTCTTTGGAGGTCTTTAAGCAGAGGCTTGACAACCATATGTCAGGAGTGCTCTGATGGTGTTTCCTGCTTGGCAGGGGGTTGGACTCGATGGCCCTTGTGGTCTCTTCCAACTCTATGATTCTATGATTCTATGATTCTATGAAAAGGTGCAGAAGGGAGAAAGCAGAGGCTGCTGAGAACCTACTAAGACACACTCACTCAGGTAACTTGAGCTCAGGGCTCAGGTTAGCCCTTCATGCATGCAGGGGTGAGTCAGTAATTATATAATTACAACAATGGTGTCATCTGTTGGAGCACCAGGTTAATTGATGGACCTCCCCCTTTGCTCAGGGAAATTACAGTGAAAATGTGGCTTTCAAGTTGTACTCTTTCTGGGACTCTCTTTCCTTCTTCCTTCCTTCCTTCCTTCCTTCCTTCCTTCCTTCCTTCCTTCCTTTCTTTCTTTCTTTCTTTCTTTCTTTCTTGCCTTTTTCCCTGACAGGGAGTCAAGGCAGCTTACAGATAAACTAAGAACAGCTAAAAACTGTTTGGTTCGAGGAATATTCTGAAAAGTGGATATTATGCTATGTACTGCTGGATTTGGTGTGCATAATGGATCAGTACAACTCCCTAAATCGTCCCTAAATTTTCTGTGGGACATGACTATGAGAACTCGTATGATGAGCCCCTGCACTTCAAAATTTGCATTACTCCAAAGGTACTATATTTCCTACTAATTTTTAAAGCTAGCCAGCCTATTAGTCCTCTATTGTTTGGAAACTTCCTTTTGAATTCCAGCTCACACTTATGAATGTGTAGCATACATGTGTTGAATTCTGATCCCAGGGTTTTAATTACCTGGCTGCCTAAGAGTCAATATATGGAGCAATAGAATAACACCTGCGGTATGCAGTTAGAAGTTGTCCACAGAGCAACTGATTGCTGTTTCTGAAGTATAGAGGAAGCCACTAAAAAGCCTGCTGTTTCCCTCTTTAGCAGGATGCTTTGAATAATGTGTAGAATCTAATGAATTTAGAGAGTGTTCTTTGCTGTTGCTAATAGAACTGGAAACCCAACATTTCTATTTTGCTAAAATGCAATGTCCCAGTAATGTGAAAGATGATGCAGCAAGCATAGTGGACTAAGGGCATATGGACTAAGGGTACAGCGTATCCCTAGTGTAAAGCATTCCTCCATCACAGAAAATCCTGGGACTTGGAAGTACTGCAAAGGAGTGGGATAGGGATTTCAAAGTATGTTCATGACCCGCCACAAACTACATTTCCCAGGATTCTTCAGGGAAACCCCTGACAGACATAAGTTTGTAGTATACATGAAATTGGCTTGAAAATACACTACTTACTTGGTTGCCTGCAATGAACAAGTGTTGCCATCAGAGACTAAAAACAGATGATTTACAAAAGGTAGGTCTATTATCTCTTTCTGGCCACAAATGGCTTACACAGGCATGTAAGGAGGCAGCATAGATCAGTGAAAGAGAACCATTACCTGCCTGAATAAAGATCTCTCTCTTACTCACAGATAAGAGTCTCACTCATTGTGTTTTGGGCAGAAGTTGGTTGTAGTCCATGAGCATCTGATCTGGAGGGCCACAGGTTAGTCATTCCTAGTGGAATGTTTGGCCATACACTACATTAAGTATGTTAATATTACTGCTGCAAGAAAAATAAATGCCACATATTTTGTTATCTCCTTCCTATCATCACATTGTTTGTTTGGGTACCTGCGTTTCATTTTGTTCTTCTTTGTGCATTTTCTTTCTTTAACTTGTCCTGTTTTTGTCATTACAGTGGTACCTCGGGTTACAGACGCTTCAGGTTACAGACTCCACTAACCCAGAAATAGTACCTCGTGTTAAGAACTTTGCTTCAGGATGAGAACTGAAATCGTGCTCTGGCAGTGCGGCAGCAGCAGGAGGCCCCATTAGCTAAAGTGGTGCTTCAGGTTAAGAACAGTTTCAGGTTAAGAATGGACCTCTGGAACGAATTAAGTTCTTAACCCGAGGTACCACTGTACCTGCAGTGGCAGTTTTATTGTCCCAGGATGCCCCAGATATTGCCCCCTTCTGGGGAAAGGCCTCTACTATGAAAAACAAAATGTCTTCCGCTAGTGTCTGACGTGTTTCACCAGAATGGCACAGTGGTCAGGGCATTCTTAGAAAATGAAATGGTGACTTCCAGAAGTGCTCAACAAATTCAGTTTCCCTGGGACTGTCGCTGCGGAACAGCAAGCCCACCACCATCACCAAATGGTATGAACAGGGAACAATAGAACAAAATAATCCATTTCATCCATTAACTCCCCAGCATATTCCGTTCTGAAATTAACACAAATTAAATAGAATTGGCTAAACATGCCAAAATGAATGAGACTGCTAAGGAGCACGTGCATGCGTCCATAAAATTCTGATGCATCCGTATGTGCAATCACATCAAGAGGATTATTTTGCCGTGTTTTGTCAGTGTACATCGGAAACACAGGAGGGGGGAAATGCAAAGAGCGGAAGGAACTGAAAGATGTGGCATATGCTACATATGCTCCAATTCCTGGAATTATTTCTTCTAGTTAAATAAGAATTCAAGAGGAATTAAGGGCAAATCAAATCAAAGGAACAATAAAGCACTTATGAAAGAAACAAAAGTTACTTATCCCTGTAGAATACATGTGTTTGTATAACAAAACAAAACAAAATCCAAACCTGTCTTTAGAAACAGAACTTCCCTGCTCTTCTATGGACAGTTGCACATTAACTTGAATAAGGATTGTAAATTGGGCATAGCTATGGAGCCAAGAGGGAATATATTGCATGTGGGTGGCCTTGATTTCAAACAATCTGTTCTCAGGAAACTATTAAGCAGGTTTGAGAAAACTGTAACTGGAAATTTCCTGCTCCCTATTCATTTCCTGATATGAAAGTATTCGCTCTCTGCTGAGTCATCCTTATTAACAGAGGTCATGTTTTATCAATATTAAGGCAAAAATGACAAAACGAAATAACTACGGCTGTCCTGAGCTAAACGTAGAGTCATTTTGGTACTAACTAGATTATCACGTAGTTAATGGTTATCTCCAAAGAGCCGGTTGGAATAGGCTGATAGTGCTTTTAATTTGTGCTGCAAATTGCTAATTAAAGTCTGTGAAAAGGACTAAAAAAAATAATTCCCTCAATTAAAAAGATAAATGTGATGGAACTGGCACTTGGGCCATTCTGATCCACGGATGATTTAAAAACCTGCTCTGTGTAGAATTTATAATGCTGTAGTAGGAGCTCTGCATGCTGTGCTCATTTCATTGTAACCACCAGTTGCAAAGTAGTCACTAAATTGTGGCTTTACTAAGGGCCAATTCATACTGACACTTTTTCTCAAATTGGCACGTGCTAATTTCAGTTTGGTTTTCGGCAGAATTTAGGCCACAACTTTATTGATTACAGAAAGTGAGTGGTTGCATAGGCTCTGGTTCGACTAGCTCCCTGCACACTTGCAGGTAGCGCTGACCCAGGACACCAGCATAGGTCAGTCAAGGGTGAACACCTGGATAGGCGAAAAGTCAGGAACAGACTATGTCTGCCACCCAGATGTCCCCCTGGACTCAGGCACGGGCACAACCCCATCTCAGGGGTTGACCAAACCATTTGAGTCCCTGAATTCCTTTAACGGAGTACCCTTCACATAGGGATGGAGAGAGCGTTCCCCCATCCCTATCACCTGAACCAGAGCCCATCTGCAACCTTACAAGTTGTGATGATTTGCTACGCGGCAGGTGACACCCAAATGGCAACAGCCAATTGGCCAAGTGGGGAAAATTCCTGCCGTGCCCCTGTCCCAACGACAGACGACACACAACGGCATAGCAAGGTCAAGCGCACAAGCCCTAAAAGTAGGGAAAGATGGGCGGGTGTTCTGAATTCTTGCACCAAAAGGGGAAGCTCTGGGTCACTTTTATGGGTATATATAGGTCCCTTGATCCGTTTGGACTGCACCCCATTGGTCAGATTAAACCCAACATTGAGGGACCTACCAATTGGGTGTTATGGCTGACCAATCTTACCCACCCATAACACAGGGGATCGGTCTCCAGGTCTCACCGCAACACGTGCCCTCTTTCAGGGAGGACACAATTTCTGGGTTTGCAGTGTTTGGGTTCCAAGTTGTTTGAGAACCAAGGTACCACTGTATATGTAGACCTCTGATTGTGTAGGATTCCACAAGAACTGGAACCCCAATTGCCTGGAGTTCCAACTCCTGTGTAAGTGAAAGCATTCAGGCGTCTACATGCATAGGCTTCCTTGGCTCAGAGATCCAATGCCAGGGAAGCTTCTTGGGCTTTGTTCCTTTCAACATGCATGGTCCTCAGTGCATATATAATACATGAAGGGAGCTGTAGTGTCATGTCCAAGGCCAACCAATGAACTTTGCAGGCTAATCAGGAATTTGAACCTGGGTTTTCTATGTCCACATCTGACATTCTACCACACTGACATTAGGTGTTCTATTTACTAGGCCATCTGTTTCCTGAACCGCTTAGTTCTTGAAGATTTCCAAATAAAGATTTGCTTTCTAACTTGAATGTATCTTGTGTCTTTCACTATCGTCAAGACAGAGCATGGCTTTCGGGTTGTGAGTAATGAATCTTCATCAATGTGCTACTAATCACAATGATATTTGCCAACTTTTTGGACCTCACTAACTACTTCAGTCATTAAAAACAAACAACTTTCTCTGATGTTGAACCCCAACACTAAAGATGCTCTTAGTTTGTACTACAGAGAAGGCAAAACTGTGTGTCTTCACGTTTAACAAGCAGATACAGTCATACCTCAGGTTACAGATGCTTCAGGTAGCGTGATTTTGAGTTGTGCATTGCGCCAAACCCAGAAGTACTGGAACTCGTTACTTCCAGGTTTCAGTGCTTGCGCATGCGCAGAAGGGCTAAATTGTGCTTTGCACATGTGCAGAAGCGTGGGTCGCAGGTTGCAAATGCTGCGGGTTGCGAACGTGCTTCCTGCACGGATCACATTCACAACCTGAGCGTCCACTGTGTGTGTGTGTGTGTGTGTGTGTGTGTGTAAAATGCAAATAGCTGTCCTAGCTCCTGCCCAAAACCTACAACAGGCATACCTACTTGCAAATAAAGAAGTAAACATTTGTTATAACAATCTAACGATACAAACTTAGCAGTTAGGTAAGAGCAGACTCTAGTCCAGATGCTATTACAGTTCAAAGAGCTTTGGGGGTCAATATCCTTTCCACTGCACCCCAATACAGATTACTCTAAACTGACCAGCTCCTCTCTCTCTCTGAATCTTGGCTATTACTCTAAGCTGGAGTCATGGCATTAGCCAGTCTTCCTCTCATTATGTGGAAGTATCAGCTACATTAATTGAACTCTGAATGAGCCATTGAACTATCATTACCCTTCAGACCTGATGAAAGAATGCTGGGAAGCACAATGCATTTATTGTTCCTGACAGTCTCGTTTCACTTTTAACATCAACTAAAGTTTCTCCTCATCAGTATTTGGTGCAAATCCTGCTAATATGAGAAGCTTCAGGGGGTGGGGGGAGACCATGTACACAAAGCCAGAAATATATGCTTAGAATGCCTGGCCAATGCCCTGCTCTGTTTTTGGAAGACCAAGCTCCATGCTTCCTAGTTTTTGCTGCTACTTTATAACATGTCAAAGGCAATTTCCAAAGGCTGCCTGACCCAGTCAAGACCAGGAGGCTAAAAGTGATCAAAGAAGAATGAACTTAACAATTACCATCATTGCTGGAATATGCTTTGGTTATACACAGAGGTGATGGGACATGTGAACTTGTGATGAGGTTTGCAGGAGGAAAAAACACTAGAGCAAACACTGGAATATATTTTGAGTTATGAATTTCTTCAGGCTTTAATAAGAAATGTATTCAGAAGCAGTAGCCATGGTAAGTGGAAGATGCTTGCCAGGAGCAAACTATTGAGAAATGAGTTCTATTGCTGTATTTATTTATTTTTAATGTCACATTTTGCTTTCTTTTTAAGAGGGTTCAGCAGTCAAGGCTCCTTCAGATTCCAAGTCTGTCTCAGGATTTCAGAGGAGACCAGTCCTGAAGGCAACCCTTTACAGTGGTAGCTCAGGTTACATACACTTCAGGTTACAGACGCTTCAGGTTACAGACTCTGCTAACCCAGAAATAGTACCTCAAGTTAAAAACTTTGCTTCAGGGTGAGAACAGAAATCATGCTCCGGTGGCGTGGCGGCAGCGGGAGGCCCCATTAGCTAAAGTGGTGCTTCAGGTTAAGAACAGTTTCAGGTTAAGAACGGACCTCCAGAACGAATTAAGTACTTAACCCAAGGTACCACAGTATTGGGAAATTTTTTAATGTCTAATGTTTACCATTTTTTATGTGGGTAAGCCACCCAGAGTGGGTGGGGAAACCCAGCCAGATGGGCAGGGTATTACTGCTACTCCTACTACCAGTTGGTCTCTTTCCCCTAAAAGAAGTCCCGGTCTCTTCCCCTCACTCTGAACTTAAGTTTTAAATACTATTGTTTATCCACCTCATTTAATTAACTTTCAGACAGTTCCAAAATTTGCTTTCTTTCTTATTCTCTGACAGAGCTGTGGAGTTCTGTCACTTATGGTCTCTGTCTGACTTCTTTCCAGAATACCCATTTCTTTTGTTTAGCTTTCCCACCCAGCCAGGGTGGCAAAGGTTTCTAGCTGCTGGCCTTTGTAGGCTATGGAGATTGCCAATGGTATGGCTGCTGCCCCCATTTTCACTGTTTGTCTGTCTACTGATAAGGGTGGGGCTAATGGTCCCATCCCTGTTCTGTCACCATGCCAGGCCATTTCCATCCCAGTCATGTTCCTACTTGGCCATGATGAGGCCCATGAGTGCTGATGTCTGAAATCAACTGTCATCAGCTACTTACATATTCATTCATTCATTCATTCAAAAGATGCAATATCCATTTAGCTGGACCTTTTTTTAAAAAAAACACACACTACACAAACCCTTTGCAGTAAATTGTTTCTAGTAAAAGCTGACCCAGATGCCCCTCTGACCACTTTTCTCTGCATGCCTAGATTTTCCATCTCTTCTAAGATGACAAAACATACCACTAGTATGCCATTCACTTTCTCAATGACCTTCAAATATTATTTTAAACACTCTTCCTTTTCATGTTCTACGAAACCTGCACAATGAAGCTGTAAAAAGAAGAAGCAGCTATGAGACTGAAGAGTTTCTGTAGTTTCTAATTATAATTTAATTTTAGGAGAGTTTGATTAAGCACCAGTGTTCTGATCCAGAAGCTCCTACAGAATTTCCTATCACTTTTTGCTGATTCTTGGAGCTTGGTCACTTCCTGGACTTATAGTGCGATTGGAACAAATGAGGTCATGCTTTAAATAAGTTTTATTATTGAGACACACACACAGCTTCATACAACTTCATACAAGCATTTAAAAGAATGAAATCACTCCAGTGCGTAAAGAGGAAGCAAAAGAAATTTCTGTAGTAGCTAAAAGGTATCAAGGGTGACATGTTAGTTCAAGGTCCCATACTCATAGCACACAGGGTTAGTAGTCCAGGTGGGAAAGAATCACGAACACCCAAAACTCATGTTCTCACCCCTTTTGTATATTTCTGACTAAACATCAGGAAGAACTTTCTGGTGGTAAGAGCTGTGTGATAGTGGAATGGACTCCTATAGAAGATGGTGGACTCTTCTCATTGGAGGTTTTTAAGCAGAGGTTGGATGGCCATTTGTCATGGATGCTTTAGTTGAGATTCCTGCATTGGAGATGCCTCAGGGTCCCTTACAACTCTACAATTCAGTGATTCTCTGATTCTATGTCTCACTGTCATGCAAGAGAAATGAAAAGGATTTAATTTGTAGATCTAACATTCTCCTTCAATCTTCCTATATTTGAGTATCTGGGTCAGGAATTGGACTTTTAAATGAATGTAAACTTGCATGAGTGAATTTTCACACGGCACATGCCTATAGATTTAAGGCCAGAGCAGAGCTCTTATGAGTCCATTGGGAGCCAAGCTAGGAAAGAAAATGGTCTCCCTTTATGGAAAACCTAGAGAAGATACAGAAAGATATATCCAGATTTGTCTGGCAGGGCAAAAAGCCAAGAATAAAATTTAAAATACTAACAGATGCAAAGGAAAGAGGAGGCTTTGCCCTGCCAGACTTGAAACTTTACTATGAAGCAGCAGCTTTTTGCTGGCTGAAAGAATGGCTACTTCTTGAAAATACAGATATACTGGATTTAGAAGGATTCAATAATGCGTTTGGGTGGCATGCTTACTTATGGTATGACAAGGTTAAAGTTCACAGAATGTTTAAGATTCACATTGTCAGGAAAGCATTGTTTAATGTATGGATTAGATATAAGGATTTCTTTGAAAACAAGACCCCAAGGTGGTTATCTCCGATGGAAGCAAAAGCAGTAAAAAAACTCAATATGGAGGCCAATTGGCCAAAATATTGGGAGATACTAGAACAAGATGGAGATAAATTGAAACTGCAGAGTTTTGACAAATTAAAAAGTAAAGTCCGTGATTGGCTCCATTATCATCAGATAATGGAGGCATATAAATTGGATAGAAAAATTGGCTTCCAGGTGGAAAAATCAAAATTGGAAACAGAATTGTTAGAACCCAAAACTAAGATATTGGCAAGAATGTATAATCTGCTGCTGAAATGGAATACACAGGATGAGGAAGTGAAATCAGTAATGATTAAATGGGCACAAGATGTGGGTCACAACATAATGCTAGCCGACTGGGAACGGTTATGGACCACTGGGCTAAAGTTTACGGCATGTAATGCCCTAAGAGAAAATATTATGAAAATGATATACAGATGGTACATAACACCAGTCAAACTAGCAAAAATTTACCATATGCCTGATAACAAATGTTGGAAATGTAAAGAAACTGAAGGTACCTTTTTTCACCTCTGGTGGACATGCCCAAGGATTAAGACCTTTTGGGAGATGATCTATAATGAACTGAAGAAAGTATTTAAATACACATTCCCGAAGAAACCGGAGGCCTTTCTCCTGGGCATGGTCAATCAAGAGGTACGTATGAAAGACAGGATATTTTTTATGTACGCCACAACAGCAGCAAGAATACTTATTGCAAAGTATTGGAAGACACAAGAATTACCCACACTGGAGGAATGGCAGATGAAAGTCATGGACTACATGGAATCCGCAGAAATGACTGGCAGAATCAGAGACCAGGGTGAAGAGACGGTGGAGGAAGATTGGAAGAAATTTAAAGACTATTTACAGAAACACTACAAGATTAATGAATGTTAAAATAACACCAGATTGAATGTATAAGGTTATTGGAGTAAAATTTTAAGGATCAGAAGACCCAACATCTTAAGTTATAAGCATTGAATAAGCTATATTAAGACATTCAAATCAGAAAGGAGGTTAATTATGACAGAGGGAAGGGATTTGTTGTTTAATTGTATGAATTGGAATACAGGGAAGGGAGACTTGGGGAAGTCAGAGAAGCAAGTTAATGCAAGATCAATATGAAGATAAGATTGTTTTTATTTCTGTTGTTTGTAGTATGTTATGTTTGTGTAATTTTGTATGTTTTTGGTGTATTGTTTGTTGCTTTTGTTTTGCTTTGTCGTCTTTTATGCAAAATCGAATAAAATTTATAAAAAAGAAAAAAGAAAACCTAGAGAAGATAACTGAATTCAATATTACCTTAACCAGACCTTGAATACCCCATGGTTCTCTCCATATATATTCTACATTGAAATCCGTTCTGAAATGAACTGGATGTTAATTGCCCACATATTAGAATGTTTTAAGGATGCTGAGAAGATTCTGTCACAAATGATAAACAGCAAACTGCTTGCAAATCTTGGAAGAAATAGAAAACAATTGGCAGATGCTTGGTTTTAATATTTCTGCCTGCATGAAAGCAAACAGCCACTGTGCCATGGACACGTCTATTTGTTTTCAGTTTTCCATTTCACTTTCCTTTGATTTCAAGTTATATAAATGCAAACAGAGGGAAAAGGCGAGGAAAAAAGGGAGAGGTGTGCACCGTGGGAGGCCAAAGGCTCTCACCATGCTTCCTTGCAAAGGAAGGACTTATTGCTTACAAGCAAAGCCGCCTGGTGAGTTTGCTGTGAAGTCTTGCCAACAATTCCATGGAGAAGATCAAACTTCTGTTCATTTTGTGGCTTAATGAGTTTGGGGTGTTTACATATGAGGGGAGAAAAATATTATGAGGGAGAAAAGAGGGAGGGGGGACTTGAATTGTGAAATCCGTGGGGTGCCATGTAGGTGACTGGGTCCCTCTGCGTGAATCTAGTGCTTGGAAGCAGAATTCAAGGTGAGCATCTAGGAAGGTGAGCATGTTTTTTCAGGCTAAACAAATGGAGAGCTGGTTACCTCTGTCTTTGCAGGACCAGCCTCATGGTGTGCTCAGTAATTACATTTGTGCCTACTGAACAAGTATATTAACTAATAAGCTTTAGCAGTAAACCAGCTGGATAGCGCTATTTGAGTTGTACTATGGTGTTTCAGTAGTAGTACTAAATATTAGCCTTTTATAATTAAGAAGGTGTTCTTAAAAATTCAGAGCTGGCATTATTATCAGCCATTATTTAAACTAAAGGTTTGTCCACAATTCTACTTTTCCAGTTGCCTAGAAAGCCTAGGTCCAAGCAGTTTTCTGCTTGTCCCAAAATTTCTAGGTACAGGTCTGAACAGTTCTGACTTTGCCCCACCATTTCCCCAGGAAAACCTTCTCTCTAGTGATAAATCAGAACAAATGGCAATATGCAGAAAACCCATGTGCCGTTTGTTCCAATCCAGCACTAAACTGCAGGTTTTCCCAGAGGAAAGTGACAAGGCAAATAAAAGTGTGGATAAGTCCTGAGATGAAAGGCAGCTACAGCTTGGAATGGAAAGGGTTTGAGATTTGTACTTAGCCTGACCTCCATCCATCTGTATGAACTTGGCCATAGTACTTGTACTCTCTCCTCTACATCCTGGTCTTAAATATGGTTACCAAGGAAGTATAACCCATTGATCTAATTGGGACTCCTAGTAGGAAGGTTGTGGCTGGAAACCAGGTAGCTATTTCCCAGCTAGTCACACCAAGTATTGTATTCTAACTCAGTGGTAAGTCAACAAGGCTTCCAAAATGACAGACACCACATGTGGCAACAGTGGTAACCATTCCCACCAAAATTCATAGCACCACTGCCTGCTAATGGCATCATTGCTCACAGAACTGCCCCTAGTAAATATGCACAGAAAGTTACATTCACCAGGGAGGAATGAAACAACGGGGTTGTCACCTTCCCATGTGTATCCAATGCTTCTTGCCTGTATCTGATGACCATTGTACTAATAGCTCCTAATCTCTTCTCCTGTCCTCTACTGCGGGAGGACCACTGCCTCTGTTGTTATGCCAGCAACAACAGAAGACAGGCTTGGTAGTAACCTTATTTCAAAAAAGGTCCATGGAAAGGCTAATGGAGTGCATCAAGATGAATGGTTCATTGTGTCAAATGACACATGGAAAACTCCTCACTGAATAATAATAAAATTTTATTTGTTTCCCACCCTCCTCAGCCAAGGCCGGGCTCAGAGTGGCTAACATCATAAAAACAATACAATATGCATAAAAACAGACAGACATAAATTAATTAAAATACATCTTAAAATTAATTCAGATAAGTTAAAATCTGGACAGGTGGCAATTATCAGGTTGGAACTGAGAGTGGTTAATACTTGCCAGGACCAACTGTTTCCATTGATCATACAAGGACCTGTGAGCGGGTTGGAGGCCTCCTTCAGGCTTGTTTTATACTGGTGGAACAGCTCCATCTTGCAAGCCCTGCAGAAAGATGTCAAATCCCGCAGGGCCGTGGTGGGAGAGCGTTCCAGGTAGTCAGTCACTCAACTGATCTGGTGTGGTGCATATGGCAAGTAAGCAAGTAAATGAATGGCATCTTCAGCTCTGGGGGTGGGGGGAGAACAATTTCAAACATCCCTGCCCACCCACCAGAGAACTGCAATACTTTAACCTCCTTGCAATCTGTTTCAGTGCATATAGATAGTACAACATTAGCTTCTGATTAGTACCAGATTTATGGTTCTGCAGAAAGTATGGCAACTTCTATCTTTGGCAGGGAGTACATTTGTAAGTGACCATGTTAATAGCTCGATCTTAACATATTTCACCTGAGACGTCAATTAACTGAGGATTATTGCTATGATAAATGCTAAGACTTAATGCTAAAAGTAGACATGAATCCACCAGAAGGAGACTGGTGGCATCTCAGAAGCAGATCAAGATGTTCATCAGTTATGACTAAACGGTGTGTCTTTTGGTTAAATTTTCATCCTAATTCAGTTCATTCTGTATATGTAACATAAGGCATACTAGAAGAGCTTCCTGTCTCATTAACTATTTCAAAGGTAGCGATTTTATTTTGTGTAGCCATTGTTCATATTAATCTACAATATTTATACTTTCTGGAAGAGCTCTAGAGATTTTTATTTTGGTTCTGGAGGAGTTAATTCTTTATCTCTTGTTCTTATGAATTTGCAACTGCATTTGCCAATTTTTAAGATGTAAAGGGAATTATCTGGATAAAAATTGATTGCAGCACAATTTATGGATTAACTGTGCATGTGTATGTAAGAGTGTATCTGCATTTCCTTTTTGGAGTGTTTAACAACATACTTTAGTTTAG
This sequence comes from Podarcis tiliguerta, assembly GCF_965153285.1. Lineage (NCBI taxonomy): Eukaryota > Metazoa > Chordata > Lepidosauria > Squamata > Lacertidae > Podarcis > Podarcis tiliguerta. The sequence goes on from NC_139538.1 coordinate 36,728,432, forward strand.
GTCTGTCTTTTATGTGAAGAATAAAAGAAAATAATGAAGTCCTGATTCCCTTTTCATTTTATTGTTTTTAATGTTGAAAGGAAGTGATAATCCTCCTTAACACCAGCCGATAAACCTCTAACCACACTTGAAACACAAAGTCAATAACCTATGGAAGTTGGGTGCACACCACAGCCCAGATGGGATGCACTGATTGGCCTCAGTTCATACATTTGCATTTGTAACAGAAGCAAGGCCAGAAAGTTCTTTGGGAAGTTAAGCAGCAGCACTATATAAGCTGAGAAATGGCACTGATGTCAGCAGGATGCCAAAGGTCCCACCAAGTATCTATTTGATCTGAATGGAGAGGTATGATTAAAAAAAAAAAATAGTTTGTGTACTTGTTTCCTTATGGTGAGTCACTTTTCTGTTCTTTTCTAAGTGTTCCCTCTACACCCACCTAATTTAGGCATTAGCCTAGTTTGTTGAGGTTTTTTTTACTAGTTTGTTAAAGTCTGCTGTACACCGCCAAATCTATTTCTTTAAACTGATCCTTTTTAAAACTAGCAGCCTGATTTTTTTAAAAAAATATCTTCCAATTTATAAACATCTGTCCTGTGTGTGTGCATTTAAGGTTTAAACTATATTGTTTCATTTTGTCTATATAATATTGCATGGATCTTTCACCGTAGTTCTTTGGAAAGAAGACTTTGCATCCCCAGATTTCAGCTTTAAAGCTTTATTTGACTTGTACCATGCTTCATCTACTACATATTATTCACCACTCCCTCTGTAAACCTAACTGCAGCTTTATAACAATAATATACATGATAGAATCATATATTGATATATCACCAGTCCAGCACCTGTCTGACCTGCTACTGTTGCTTTGTCTAAATATTATATTGCAAGTTCATTTCATCGCATGCCAGATTGCTATTTCAGAGGCATGTTGCTCAAAAACACCATCTGTTTTACTTTGAAACATATTTTGAAAAAAACATAAACTTTAGAGAAGGCCAAGCATAGAAACCCCTTGATCTTTGAAATTTGACATGTTCAATCCCCTCTTATTGGGCTACTATATCACCAGGTTCCATGCATCTAAGTGGAAATATAAAAAAACTATGGATGTATTATTATTATTATTATTATTATTATTATTATTATTATTATTAAAAAAGAGGACATTAAAGATGGCTAACAGGGGGGAAAACACAGGGCCTACCTGTCTGAAATGTTGCAGGATTGTCAACTTGATTCCCTCCCCCTCTTTCTTTTTTGCTTTCTCCTTTTGTGATGGAACTCCTACTTGGGGACTTCCCTGGCGTTTTTCTGGCCCATGTAGGACCAGTCTGGATAGTTAGCCTTTGTGAAGACTTGATGTTTTCATCCCAAAAAAAGTTTTTGATTTGAGTTTCCACTGAAATGAGGCTGCATTTTAATGTTTTTTGTTGTTCAGTCATTTAATCGTGTCCGACTCTTCGTGACCCCATGGACCAGAGCACGCCAGGCACTCCTGTCTTCCACTGCCTCCCGCAGTTTGGTCAAACTCATGCTAGTAGCTTCGAGAACACTGTTCAAGCATCTCGTCCTCTGTCGTCCCCTTCTCCTTGTGCCCTCCATTTCCCCCAACATCAGGGTCTTTTCCAGGGAATCTTCTCTTCTCATTAGGTGGCCAAAGTATTGGAGACTCAGCTTCAGGATCTGTCCTTTAATCTTTTAATGTTGTATTTTAATCTCGTTTTTTTAAGTTGTATTTCAATTAATTGTTTTTATATTTGGTGTTAGCCACCCTGAGCCCGGTCTTGGCTGGGGAGGGCGGGGTATAAATAAAATTTATTTCCCAAATGCGTATTGCAACACAAAAGTATTCATCTGCCAATGGAAGGGTAGTAAGAAGGGAGCCAGTCTAACTTCTCTAGAGAGAGAGTTCCAAAGTCTGGAAGCAGCCACTGAGAAGACCCTCTTCCACGTTCCTACCAAGCATGCCTGTGAGGGTGGCGGGCCTGAGAGAAGGGCCTCTGCAAAGATCCCCAAACCCAAGGGTATGAGGAGATATGGTCTTTTAGATAGCTTGGGCCTAATAAACTCCAATCAAATCAAAGACTGGCTAGGTATTGTGCATCCGACTACTAAACAGTATTCATCAACATTCCCCACTCAATTGCTGACCAGCTTGCTAGTCCAAGGAATTCAAACTGGAACCTTTCACTTTCTCTATGACTGAGCTACAGCCCTTTTGTTCAAGAGGTGCTGGGTCTTTTTCATTTTTCTTTGTTGTATCCGTGCCAAAACATGTTGCTATATTTGGAACGCTTTATGTGCAGCTGTCAATATGTAGTTTTCCTCCCCAGGTATGAAAATCACTGACATTTGTTGTATCCCTAATTATTACCAATATATTGGTGTGATTGCTTGGAAGTGCACTTATTAAGCCTTTTATGAGGAAATCTGTCTTTAAAAGCAGCATAATAAAATACGTCTGTGATCAGCTGAAAATTATAAGGTGTGTTTTCTGGCTACAAAATTTAAGACAGACAAGAGCAGAGACCCACAGAAGAGGGAAGAAGGGGGAGAGATTGCTAGAACTCTCTCCCCTAAGATTAGTCAGTGAGACCTGAGCCCCACCCCCACCCTGGGATTGTCAGATTTTAAAAGGCTGCTGTTATAGTGAGAGCTAACTGATAAAAGTACAGTCCATTTCCTAGGACCCAGCTATTGAATGCAACACAGTCCTCGTTGTTCCTACTGAGCAGAGCTTTGCTGTTGAATTGCAGTGATGCTGGCATCAGGCAATCAGCTCTGTGGCTCTGTCCCACCATATTGGCCACTACTGCTACACAGCAAATATCAGTGTTGTCCGATATCAGCGTTCAGGGTAGTGCAGGTCAATGTGGGGGTGAAATCAGGACTGTGAAGATCATAGAATTGCGGAGTTGGAAGTGACCCCTGGTCCAACTCCCTGCAATGCACCAGATGAAGAAGAAGAAGAAGAGAAGAGTTTGGATTTGATATCCCGCCTTTCACTCCCCTTCAGGAGTCTCAAAGCGGCTAACAATCTCCTTTCCCTTCCTCTCCCACAACAAACACTCTGTGAGGTGATTTGGGCTGAGAGACCTCAAAGAAGTGTGACTGGCCCAAGGTCACCCAGCAGCTGCATGTGGAGGAGCGGAGATGCGAACCCGGTTCCCCAGATTATGAGACTACCGCTCTTAACCACTACACCACACTGGCTCTCAAGATGAATAGGTTGAGGCAGTCTGGTTTCCCCGCTGGTGCTTAAAGTTGTTTTAAATATACAATGCGTGAAAATTCAACTTTTAAAGCCTGCAGAACATCACATTACCACAGAAAACTTTAAATGGAGACATTAGGAAACATAATAAACCAAAGAAGAAACAGTTCCATTTAATTTTCACCAACAAAAATATTTAGGGTGAAAGGAGAAGGTCAATAGTAAGAACTTAATAAAACACAACTCTAGTTTCCCTATTTACTACCTGCGTGCAGCTACTTCATTCACTGATGGGAAGCTTTGACACCAATTCCTTTTCAAACATGTGCTTCTTCCTGTGGTGATCCCAGCCAATCATGTAGGTGATATGATACTATCTTTCCATCACACCATTTATCAACTTTAGCTCTTGAATAACGTCTTGAAATCAAATCAGAGTGAGGCATAGGAGGCATTACCCTCACTCTGAATATACTTCCTAATGCTGCCATCTATACCCAATCAGATGGGACGCGGGTGGCGCTGTGGGTTAAAGCCTCAGCGCCTAGGGCTTGCCGATCGAAAGGTCGCGGTTCGAATCCCCGCGGCGGGGTGCGCTCCCGTTGTTTGGTCCCAGCGCCTGCCAACCTAGCAGTTCGAAAGCACTCCCGTGTGCAAGTAGATAAATAGGGACCGCTTACTAGCGGGAAGGTAAACAGCGTTTCCGTGTGCGGCTCTGGCTCGCCAGAGCAGCGATGTCACGCGGGCCACGTGACCCGGAAGTGTCTCCGGACAGCGCTGGCCCCCGGCCTCTTGAGTGAGATGGGCGCACAACCCTAGAGCCTGTCAAGACTGGACCGTACGGACAGGGGTACCTTTACCTTTACCTTTATACCCAATCAGATTTGAATATCTGAAGATGCCCCTGAAAGTAAAACAACTGTGAATGGACAAACATTTTCACCTCCCTCCCTCCTCAGCCCCCTGGAAACATTGCTGAAATGTGGAAGTGCATTTCTTAAGGAGTCAACTTTCTCATGAAAGGCACCTCCTCTTTCGACTCAGCCTTCAAAACAGAAGCAATGAGAGAAGAGAATGCCTTATTCACTCAAATATATCCGTTAAACTGATGCTGTGGCTTTGCGGAATGGAAATTTTTGTGAATAAATCAGCTGCTGAAAGGTTTAGAATGACAACGCAATAGATCTACTGGATCTAATAAGCAGGGACCAAATCTAGGATTCATCTGGTTACAGGAAAACATTCTGGAGTCCTTTCCAATAGCAGTATGAAAAGATTGCACCTCCTCTGGGCTAACTTGTCCTTGTGGAGGTGGGGGGGGGGAATCCATCTGAATAAGAATGAAGCACTATCTTCCGCTCTCCAATTAAAGGCTGCAAGGGAGGGAGGGAGCCAATTGATTCTCGTACAAATGCTTCTCAAAACAGAGAATGGGAATATGTGAAGCGTGTCCTTCATAGAACAACAGTTTTATTGTGTCGCTTCCATTAAATCACAAGGTCAGCCTTCAGGAAAAAGCAGTGAGGTGGGTGCTTTTATGTGAACAACTGGCTCCTTCCCCCCGCCATTCCAAGCAAAAGAGTGCCAAAGGAAGAGGACAGACTCTTAGAACAGAGGCATACATTATCTTTGCCACAGAACTACTGTCACCCAAGGTGGCTTCACCATGGTGAAGTTTAGATACCAACAACATGCAGATAGATCATCATATGCTGTATCAGGGCAGCCCAACTTTTCATACCTGTGGGCCACACACTGCCTTGTTGTGTGTGGAATGAAGCGAGGCCAAAGTTTGATGCCCTTCCCTCCCCAGCCCTCGTGCTTCCTTCCCAAAGCTGGCTAAGTGAGGTGGCAGGCTTTGGGTAGAAGGTGAGAGGCTCTTGCCTCCTTCTCAAAGCCGGGAATGCACTAACTAGGCTTTTGGAAGGAGGAAGGAGGGATCTAGGACCCTGTCAGAGCCTTCATGCCTCCTTCCCAAAGCCCAGCGCCTTGCTTACTGGGCAAGGTAACGCAAGAGCTACAGGGGAGGGGCCCCTCAAATGCTGCCAAGGGCCATGAAAAAGGCCTCCAGGGCTGCATGCTGCCATCAGGCCACACATTAGACCACCCTGTGTTATATTACCTTGTTCCAGCCTGCTTAAGGATGATGTGAATTGGCCCAGTATCAGGCCAGGGATGACAAAACCTGCAGCCATCCAGATGTTGGCATACTCCAGTTGCCATTGGCCCCAGCCAGCCTGGCCCAATGGTCAGGGATGGTGGGAGCTGTAGGCCAGCAGCATCTGGATGGCTTCATGTTCCCCAACTCCTGTTTTAGGCCAAATTATTTCATTCTGTCAAGAAATAGCCGTCTTCTTTCTAGGTACTCTGATTGCTTGCTAATTGGAAATAACCTGCCATGTGCTGTACCAAAATCTATCCTCCATGATTTCTTCCTGTACAAAAGAGGCTTATGTGTTTCTGCCTCATCCTAAAGGGTCTTAAACATTTATTTAGAATTTCTATGGGTTTGGGATTTTGTGTTCATCTTACCATTGTTCAGTGGCTGAGGCTGCTGTGTGTTTCCGGTAAATGTATCTGCAGCCTCCCTGGCTGTTGCGGCTTTCTAATCTGAAAAAAACTTGATGGGATAAATTATGTCCTGCTGTCTTAACCTGGTCTTTGTAGCACTGGCACCTAGGAAGGCTGCAGAGAGCAGGCTGCTGGTGGGGTGGTTTCTAGATCAAATGGAAGGACACTCACAAACACCCCTCAGAAACCTCAAAAGTCAGGTAAGTATGAGAAAACCCCATGAGAATTTCACCAATTTTTTTCCTCTCCCAGTTAATAATTTTCAAATGCAATTTCTCTTCTCATTAATTAACACTAAAACAAATAAAGGATATAAAGTTTAAAGTTGGTCCTGTGAGGAGAGGGGGCAGTCCAGCTGGAGCTCCTCCTCCCTCCTCCTCCTAGGAAAATTGAGCCTGGTTAGTGGAAAATGAGAAAGTTTTTCATTTCTTTCCATCAGAACACTAGTCTCGCCTGTCAGGTGAGTCTTTTCTCTTTCAAAAAAAGAGAGACCTACAGCTGAAGGAATAACTATCTGAATTGTTGGAGCAGAACAGAATAGCTTGTGTGGTCGAATTTGGCTAGGGAACTTCCTGCTAACTGGAGAAGGCTGCACTTTTTCTTTTGTGTCAGAGCTCAGCTGCTGTACATCAGCTGGGAAACTGGCCCATCAGCTGCATTAACATAACTTTGTTTAGAAACTGTAAGCTTCTAATAAATGCAAATTTCAACCCACAGCCCCATGTGATTCTGTGTCAATGGCAACTGTTGACTTCTAGAAGAGAGAGAGACAGCCGTGTTTTTGAGTTTAGTTTAGCTTTGCTCACTGTTATTCACAGAACATTTGGTATTTGAAATTCCAGCTCTGAAATCAGAAACACACAGCAAAGCAGTGACAGCTGGGATGGAAAACTTGGGGGATATATTTATTTGCACATACTTTGCAACAGCATTTTCCTAATGGAGCTGACACCAATCTGCACATATCGATTCATAATGGTAAGGCTGCCTGCTGAAAAGGCATCCAAGAGCAAGGAGGACGGATGGACATGGACGCTTGACCACAGTGAAGACCAGCTGGGCTTCAAGTGACAAAGCTGGATCTAGCATCACCCCCAAGACTATGTCCTTTTTCCTTCAGAGGGAGTGTGCTCTATCCAAAACAGTCTGAATTCTGAACTCCTAGATTTGGAAACTGGCCACCAAAAGTGTCTCCATTTTTAGCAGAGTGTTGTGCAAACTGGGAGCCCATTCTTTCTCAGCACAGCAATGGAGCCATTTGCAGGACACCTATATGAACAGTTCCTACCCACCCCAATGCACACCGATGTAAAATGCCATGCAGCACCAAGATGCAGCCAAGGTACGGATGTGCATAATGCATGGATAATGCAGAAAATGTTTGCTTCTCTTTGGCAATACTAATCACACAAAGTTGAATCTTAATTAAGTCTGTTTCCCTGAAAGCTGTTCCTCTCTTCTCTGTTCTCATTCTGTCTACACAGTCATGCATATTATGGTCATGCTTGTCTGTGAAAGCACCATTTATTTATTTTTTAAAAATATTTGGATCACTAGAGCATAGTACTAAGGTCACAAATACTGGGGATAAGAATTCTTTGCAATTGCATTCTTGCAGCTTTGGGTGAGGGGTGCATTTCTTCTCTAATTCAAGGTTAACAAATAGGCTTCCCTTTGAAGCTCTCATTTGCTATGCATAACTCAGCCAAGCGACGCAACCGCCTGCATTGTATGTTTCCCATGTTAATGTGTCCCATTGATCCCAACAGGGCTTGGAGATGCTCCATACTGATTAGGAAGGTTCTTTTTTAAAAAAAACCCTGCAATCTTCCTAGTAATTCTGGTCCAGCTTTTACACTCCTGTGTGCCATGTTAATTAGAGTCACTCATCTAAGCACTAGGTTTTAATTCTCCACCGTGTACATAGGCCTCTAGGAACCAAGATGCTGGGAAAATATCCAACGAGAGTGCAAATTGATTTTTGTTTCACAGGTATAATGCCCCCTAGCCTTTAAAAAGGACTTCTGTTGCAAGTCATAGAAGAATATAGCCATTTCCTTAGCCTTCTTCTCTTCTCTTCTCAGAAGAGGTGGGAAGAGATGTCTTCCTTTCTCCAGTTCAGGGAGGCTTTGGATTGGCATTTGGAGTGCTAAAGGAGCTGCTGTAATTCAATGGAGAGCTTATCTAGAAGTCAGAGGCTCCATCACTTCTTGGTTCTCAGCCAGGCCCTAATCCAGGAAGGTACTTACAGAATTACATGTGCTTTCCTCTCCACCTGAATATCCTCATGCTCATGCTAAAGCTGGTCACTTGACTAGTGCTATGGAGCTTCTGCCTGGTTCACCATCACCTCTCATCTTGTAGCCCTATGGGGTGGCAAAATAGCAGTGGGTAAGAGCTAGCCAAGAATGCAGACAGCTGATGTGAAGACCTCTGATCCTGGGGCAGGGCTCTCTGAATCTGGTGGCTCCTTAGGGTCACTAGCAGATTGGAAATTTGCTTGAGCATTCTTCTCCCACTGCTCTTACTCCAAGGAGAGGCCAAGTTCCAGTTGGGGCAGGACTGAACCCTGACAAGAGGTTTCCTACTATGAGGTTGGTGCTGTGCAGGACTATGGAGCAAGGATGCTGGCCACTCTTTCAGGTAAGGGAGATAAATCCATTCTTTCTTTAAAATATTTATATGCTTTGTTTAAGAGTAAAAACTATCTCAAGGTGGCTTCCATAAAAGCAATAATGTACCACACAATGCAATCACAAATCAAAAACATTCATAAGCCAGCAATAATAAAACAGACAACATCCAACCCTGAACTAAAACATAAATATAACCAAAACAAACAACCAGAAGAAAGCATAGCAAACAAAATGTGCACTTCAAGGAGAAGCCAGTGAGAACAGGGTGTTGTTTTTTTACCAGATCAGTCTTAAAGACCTGATGCGTCATAGTCCAACAGCAACTTTGCAGTTAATGGTTTTCTCCTGATCTCCTTGATATATCCAGGCTGCCTGCAAATCACCCCTTAGAGAATGTTTTCAGAATGTTCTTCAGGGTGACCAATTTTCCAAACACTGGTGGGATGCAGAAGATCTGCCTTAAAATCCCAGCCATAGCTCAAGCGAGGGATTGGAGAGGAATTCAATTAAGCTCACATTTAAAGACAAGGATACCAAACTCACACTTTCTGAAACAGTACATATGCCAAAGGTCAGCTATCCTTCTAAATTTGCACCTCCCCCTCTGGCTCAGGCTCACAGCTACAGTGGCCCTATTATCATACACAATAAAGTGTGCCCAATTCAAGGCAGGGCCCTGTTTTAAAAAACACATAGATACAAGGTGAATCTTTGGATTCACACACACTCCTGTTAAATGCATCTTGTGTTTCGCTCACATAAACAGAACCCATTAGTCATAGTCAGCCATTCACTCCACCTGGTTATCCATTTTGTGGAGTGGGATAGTAGCCATCCCCGCATCCCCCATCATTCACCTGTTAAGAATGACACCTACAGATATGAGCCTACAGTACATCCATAGGTTTGGAACCCAGCTTCTAGAAATGAAGTTCTTCAAGTTCTGCTTTTAGTAGTCTTTGGAAGCCTTCTGAAGCAGAATATCACTCAGTAATTGGGGGCATCAAATCTAATAACCTGCGTTCTAGACCCCTGTTTCTTGTACAGGAGATAATAGGTTCTCTTGCAGAAGAAAAACCATCTCACCCATTTTAACTATCCATTCCCATCTAGAGTAAATCAAAACCTAGAAATATGGTTTTACCACTCTAAAGGAACAACTGCAATTGTCTCCTCGCCTCACCCTCCTGTCACTGACTCCGCCATCCAGACTTCACCTTGGATAAGTGGCACATAACTTTCTCTGATAAAATAATAAAGGAGACTTCTATGAGCAATCATCAATATGACAAAAAGTCACAGAAATCCATCCATCACTGGTGACAGCTGCCAACAACCTCTCAAGCAAAACAGCAGCAGACTGGGAAACAAATTGAGGAGGTGTCCCACCACTCTTGTCTCCAATGCCACATAAAGACAGCGCTGGCTGGCCTGGCACGATGCCTCAGTCCTTAAACATCACTATTCATTCCCCCTGCTGCTTTGTCCATCCTTGAAGATGTGTCACTAAGATTGACTGATTCAAGTAGTGAGTGCTCTCTCTCTCTCTTTTCCCCTCGCTCTTGCCTGCTTAGTCAAACAAAAACAAAACAACAAATTAAGAACAGCAAGTATAAACATGATTGATTCAATATGTCTGTCTATTTCACAATCTTAAAGCATTATTCCAACCTCCCCCCCTACACACACACACACTTATGTCTTGCTATTTGGGCTTTCAAAATCATTCTGTAATAGCCTGGAAAATCATAGCAAATGAGAATGGAAGCATCACACAAAATACTTAACAAAATACTCTAGTACAATGACTGGATGCCAAATGGTCGTGCCCTTGCTTTTCATTGTCTGCTATTTTCTCCATAAGTGCTTCCATTCATGCACTCACATTGAACATGGTTCAACACTGTGAAATTCCTATGATTATTCCATCACCCCTTTTAAAAGAAATACTACTCCCTGTATGCTTGAGGTTGTTAAGATGCCAGCTGTGGGCACAATGGTGCCCCTGAGGACTTTCCCTGATGCCCACATCCCTTCACCTTTACCAAGAGTTGCTACCTTCCCTCCCTGAAAAGCACATCAAACTGAAAGAGGGGGTGGAAAGAGTTTTGTTCTTTCCCACTTCTTTTAGCTCTGTGTGGTTTTCAAGATTCAGATTGGCAGCTGAACCCAAAGTAGAGTGACTAAGAAGGCATGAGGCAAAGGGAGGTGATCTGGGAGACTAAGGAGGAGGAATACAGAGTGACCGGGGGTTGGGGAGAAAGAAGAAAGAGTGTGGAGAAGATGCTTTCACACAAAAAAACACACAGGTTGGATCAGTAAAACAATCAACTTGAAATTGCATGTTTTTTCATGGATTTTGCCCCACCATAAACCACCAACAAATCACAGATCTTTTCTCTCCATTGACTGAACTGTAATGGATTGTAGTCATTCACAGGCATCCCAACTGAAGTCATTAGAAACATCTCAGTGTCCAAAAAACCTATAGTGAAGTCTTATGGTTTCTGCTGCAACAGTTTCATTGATTCTGCCTTGAAACCCTAGTTTCACTGTACCTGACATATGTATATCTGCATTCTTGGTGGTTATGCCCACCAGTGACTCAAAACGTAGTACTTAGCAGATTGCTTTCATTATCCCTGTAGACAGCTGCATAACCAGTCTGAACCAAAGGTGATCTTGGGGTCATATGTTGCTCAGTCACTTTTCAGGTTTTCACACTCCATTTTTTGACAGATGGTAACAGCTGTTTCCCTTTGGTTTTCATTTCTGAAGGTTTGGCATCTAGTAGATGGCGGTACTAAATTGAGCACACATCCCTGACCTATAAACTGCTTCTCGAGCTATTCTTTTACATGGCTCAGATTCTCAGGTGACTCTTGTATATGGCTTTCAGTATTTATTTCCTTAACTGCGCAATCCTATACATGCCTACTTGGAAGCCCCACTGACTTCTATGGGGCTTCCTCCCAGGAAACTAGGTATAAGATTTCAGCCCAAATCTTGTGTTCAGCTGTTTTCTTCATTTTTAAAATTGAGTCCACAATGTGCTTTTAATCCCTTCCACACACTGATATTTTTTGAAATTATACTTATCTGCTCATTCTTGCAAACCAGTATTTGGGTTGGGGGTTGGGGAGTAGATTGACACTGTTCAACTTAATAATTGCAAGAGTGGAACAATTTCCACATGCACTACAGAAATTTATCTCCTTTTATTACCCCTGCACTGTCTTCAAACTTGCTCCAGAAGATGGGGTTTGGGCAGAAAAGATTTAGGGGGCATGTGGAGAAGAGGAGGAAATTCCATGTGAACAATTTTTTAGTTGAATATTGCTCTCTAATTTGCAGGAACTGTTTGAAATTTCTTCACTTTCAGTTCTTCTGAGATTAGCAAATAGGATTTCATGAGATACACAGCAACACTGGAACTTTCAGAGCTCACTCTTTTTCCTTGTCCTGTAGATGTGCTGGATAGGTCCCTGGCACTTATAAACTCTACTCTTCATATAATGGAGGGACATTTTGCAAAGGGCTTTTGAAAATTGTCTCCAATCATCTAAGAGAAGAGAGTAGGAAGACAGAGGGAAACATCATTAAACATAATTGAAAAACAAAGGAGATAAAATGTCGAACATGTTAGAGTTGCTGCAAGCAGAATCTCTGATCTGGACCTCTTGTAGAGTTGGGAAAAATTGCTCTCCACCACAATAATGACTTTTGAAGCTTTGCTGCAAAACAGCCTTAAATTAGTTACAAATAAATGTTGCAAAGATTACAAAGTAACACATTGCTTTTAAATTAATGTGGTCCAATCTTGTTTTTAGTCCTTTATAGAGTTCAGTAAACTTTCCTCTCTCTGGTCCCAGAGAGAAATCCTAAGCAACTTGCTTGTTCATCATCATTGAGGTTCTGCTGGCTCCAATGACTGATTAAAACACTGAACTCTCAGGTTTCATCTCATGCTGTGAGAGCGGCTTGGGTTTCCAGAGATGAATCCTCAATTAGCCTACAACGGAAATGGAAAAACACACCCTTCCACATTCACCTTGCTTGAAACCTCTCTGCCCAATGCAAGCTGCTCTTTGCAAAAATGCATTTCAAATACAATGCATTCAAAACATAGCACTTTGTGCATATTAAACTTTTATATCTTTAAAGCAACATGTAGTTTATTGGCCCAATGGATTTTGAAAGTTTCTACCCCAGGGGAACTTAAATGCACAATGCTATTTCCTGAACCATACCCTTTCATTTGGTGACAGGTCAAGGTGGAGACCAAAGCATGTATATCCAAGTGGCCTTGCAAAAGAATCTTACCAATAAATCCAATAAACCTTCTTTCTGTATGTCTTTGAGATTTTGTTTGTCCTCTGCTTCCTTTCTCCAGTGGTTTGAGGTCTGTTTCCAGTCTCACTGATTTCCCCCAAGAATGGATTGGTAGACCTTGTCTACTGCCAACATATCCCCCCCCCCAATAGAGCTCCATCAGGTAGTGCTTTGAAAACATATATGACAAATAAGCATTTCTGTAACTACTTAGCACATAATTCTGCAGAACTTGTTCCGTTTTTACACAGTCGCATTGTAATATTTCACATAGGTTCTTTTGTTAAAGATTCCTATGCTGTTTCAAGGTTCAGCATTCAGAAAAACTCAACATCTTGGGTCTTTATCAGGTCCTCACTGTCATCAGATTTAGAATAAATCTAAGTGACTATCTCTAGAAATATTTGTAGATCAGCCTGCTTCTGTGAATTAGATCAGGGGTATCCTAAGAGGTAGGGAAAGGGAAGAAATTCAACACAGTTCACATATAAAGGTGAATTGACATAATTTGCACTTTCCAAATGTAGAGAAGAACAGAAACGCAGCTATACTTCAAAATTCACACTTCTCTGGATTTTGTGGTGCAGATCTCTAACCAAGTAATAGGTAAAACAAAAGGCATAGGGTGCATAAAAGTGCACATTAGTGGGGGGAAATGCAAATAAATGCAAATGTAGGGGAAATAGCTCTGCAAAAATGCATATATGAAAATTCGTATATTCAGAGATATTTGTACAAAAATGCTGGTGTATTTTCATGAGGGTTTTTTAATATAAAAAAATTGCATACTGGTGTAGATTTGTAGAGAAATGAATTTAAGATTAGAAAAATGAGAAAATGAGAGAAATGAAAATCAAAGGATTCACCCTTCCCTAGACTTAGGGGACCTGAGCCCCGGGTATTTTATATTGGGCTGTGGATCTCATGCCGTTTCCCCCACTTTAAAAAAAATCGAAAATCTTATTTGGGGTGGAAAAAGCTTTGCTCAAAGAGTGGCTGAGCATACTGCAAAGCTCAGTACCAATTAGGTTTAGCCACCCACCATATTACAGTACTGAGTGGGGGGTAAAATGCAAAAATGACAGAGGCTAGAAGCAGACTGTTTTACCCAGTTCTAATAGTAAACAGTTCTGTTCCTGCCAATTAACTGCTGGTGTCTTCCAGGGGCAGTTAAAAAGCATATTACAATGGTTTTGTTCATATATCTTGTGTCCAAACATATTCTTATCTAGCATTGTCAACAACAAATATTGGATAGACCCGTGCGTTGGGTGTGCTTCTATTTTTACTTTCCCCCTTAGTTTCCCCATATGGTTTAGGCCCACTGAACCTAATGTCTTATTTTGATGATTTCTTAAAGCCACAGGAATTCTCAACAGTGCATGAATTTGAAGTGGTGCCTGTGGAGCATTTTTGTGGGATACAACAGCAGCACCTCAGGGAAGCAGAGGGGCAGTGGTTCCCTCCCAGCAGTGGCCCTATGTTCATTAGGAAAGGAATGGGGCAGTGGCAAGGTTGGCAAAGATCCAGATTGGTGGCAGAATGGGCATCCCACGGATGCACATGCACACATCTATGGCATGCCAACGCCACCAACCTTGAGCTTCGCTGACCTTGCCACTACCTCACCATGCCCCACCCTGGCAAATACAGTCCCCTTTCTGTGCCACTGCTGAGATACAGCTCTGGTAAACAACCTAGATCTTAAAACGCGTATTTAGAACTTGTATCAGCTTCCTATCAATTTTTCAGGTCTGCTTTGATTAACACTTTAATTCTTCCCAATTTAAATTAGTCACAGCCCGTAGATCCAGTACAGATTGTGCATCAAAATATTTTCTCTGGAATCCAGTTGTGCTGACTTGTCTTTATACCTCCAGTTCAGATCATATTTAAAAAGCTCTTGCAATTCCCTTCCCCCCCCCCCTGCCCAGTAAGTTATTAGCAATCCAGCATTTAAATGATGATGGCTCAACTTACCATGATGTTTTAAATCATTTCAAGGTGTTGCATTCTCCTTGTATCAATAGAATCCAGTGTTTTGTGGAGCTGAAGAATGCAGTGCACTAATGAATGAATGAATCACATGGGTCTTTATATTGGTTGTAATCCATTTCTGCCTGTGTAAAGACAACTTTGCCTTCAGATTTCCTTTTCTATTTTTTTTTAAAAGCAAAATTATTCAATTTATGGCATTTTCTGCCTTCTTTCCTGTATGCTATGCAGGCACTTATGATCCGGCTGATACCACAGTTGTACCAGGCATTTGCCATTTCCACATGTGTCCATAGCAGTGGGGCAATGTGCCATATTTTGCAAAAGACAGTCCTCTGTTTGAAGGGCTGTGCATTCCAAGCCTGGTTTAAAGACAAACCACTATAAGAAGGCAGAGCAGGGACCTTGAAGCTGGCCATCAATAGTGTGCAACCAAGTCATAGTCTTCCCTAGGGTAGTGAGATCTATTTACATCTATTTAAGTTATAGTGATTTCTACGTTTACAGCTTACATATAAATTAGCATATATATAATTTATGCAAATTGGTGCCCTCTTTTGGGGGTGAAGAATTTTCTCTTTGTTGTCCATTCACAAATGGCTACCCATGTTTGGAGTGTGTGTTTGTGCTAGAGTTTCATTTGCACCTATGGCTGGCTATCATTTAGCATTTTAAAAGTACTTTTTCATGGCAGGGAATCTTGCTTGCTTGTCTGTCACCTTTCTGTTGCTTTCCAGTGCTGCATCTACCCACCACAAGCCACAGGGTTACATAAATCTCAGTAATCTTCCCGAGTTTTTGCAGCCCACTGTGCAGCTTTTCATAAGCAACTCACCCAGTTCCCCCAATCCCCAAGTTGTGCTTACAGCTTTAAATCCTTTTCCTCCTTCACTCTGAATTCTAGCAAAGAATATCTGTCCTTTCTGTAAGTAACGTTTCTTTGGGGTGCACAGTACGCTTCAAATGTATTAATCAAAACCTGAATTCTTTCCTTATCTGCATATTCAACAAATGGAAAAGTATTAAATACCTTTCCTACTTCTTTGTCTGCCACAAGTCGAAACGGTGCTGATTGAAGCTTCTCTCATCTTTCTTATCTGCTCCACGTGCACTGCAGTACAATTCAAATCCTTGTTCCCAGATTGCCCTGTTCTCTGCAGCATTCCCTTCCAACACCAGCTTTCATGGAGGCTGCAAACAGTCCAGTTTGGCATCGTGCCCTTACTTTCAGTTTCTCTTCTGGTGCCTTGTTGAGCTTGCACTGCCACAAATCTGGTCACATGCAGCCCCTCCAAATGCTCCTATATTCCAAGGACAGTCCTGGATTTACAGAAGCCACCCCAGTTTCTGATTTGATCCCAGAATGTCCCACTTTTCCTTAGGACATTTCTATTTTCATTGGGGAAATGTTGGAAGGTGTGGAGTTATCCAGCCCCTGAGCAATCTGAAGGCAGCCTTGTATAGAAGTAATTTCCATTGGTTTTTTAATGGTTGAAATGGACCTCTGTGTCAGGGCTAGGCTCCTATTGGGTACTTCCAGTTTATTGCAATACTCCAGGGTTCGCCAACCTTCTTACACCCATAGGCACATTTACAAACATGAGAAACTGTTGTGGCCACATGCACATATCACAACAAAATAAACATCAAAACATATTCTACTGGCTACATTGAAACCTAATTTCTCTTTTCAAGCCTACTTTCCTTAGTGCTGAAAGCCTAATAGTATCAGTGTTCCCCGAAAGTCTCCAGTATTGACATTATATATACAGTGGTACCTCTGGTTACGTACTTAATTTGTTCCGGAAGTCCGTTCTTAACCTGAAGCACCACTTTAGCTAATGGGGCCTCCCGCTGCCGCCACGCTGCCGCCACCCGATTTCTGTTCTTATCCTGAAGCAAAGTTCTTAACCCGAGGTAATATTTCAGGGTTAGCGGAGTCTGTAACCTGAAGCGTATGTAACCTGAGGTACCACTGTATTCTAATCAACCGTTTTTAGTTAGTCTTGCTTTAAGGTTTCCAAAACCCAACAGTTTTGAAGCGGGCAGCTAATGATGACAATGATATATATCTATTGCTATCTCATCTCTAGATACAGCCAGGCAGCTCAATTCCTTCCCTTTTTGCATCCGGTACCTAGATCCTTACTGCAGTGACATACCCTCAAACACTCTACCACAGTCTTGAAATTATATTAACTAATGTGTCTTTCCATTATAAACAAAGAAGTGCAGTTAATCATTTTCTCCCAGTCTTTTGTGTGTCTGTGTGTTTTTAGAAGTCTTCTTTAATGTCGTGTGGTTAAAATACATATCTATATCTACAGTGCAGACCACTCTTTGTACTATTTCTTCCTTCAAATTTCCTTGGCAATCGTGTTCAATTTTATTTTCGCAATCCAAGTCCTTTTTTGATGTATTAAATTGAAAATATCATCTATTATATCTTTTCTCTTCTAACCTCAAAAGAGAAACAGCTTTATAACTATTGCTTTTTGTTCCCAATTACTTACACAGTGGATAGAAATTGAATCTTTAGGCTTTATCTTAGGTAATATAACAGATCCTTTATCATGATATCGTTTTGCTGTATTTTTCTTTGTAAGCAGTGTTCTCCCCAACTCATTTATCTTACCATATATCTTCTTATTAAGGAATTTGGTAGGCCTAGTTCCTCAGTTAATGATTGCATTAAATTCTTCATAAAGTAGCTCTTTACAATTGTCCTACACAGTGTGTTTCACTGTAAGATTAAGAAATAGATTCACACCTAGCATTTGTTCACATTGTCATGGGGCTCCAAAAATATTTATGGAATACAGTTCACTTCTAATAAGAGAGAGAGAAAGCCACTCACTATTTTTCAGGAATAGTTTTATAATGTCCACAGTTCCTCTCCCTTTTGCAAAAATGATCCCTTGCTCATTTAAATTACCCTCACTCTCAGTTGTCCTCATTGCCATCATCACATAGCATCATCCATACTTCCATTTGTCCCATGATTCCTAGTCACAAGACCGAGAGGTTTTCCTGGGGGTAGAGGTGGGACAAAATAAGAAGTTCTTGGACCCTTGACTAGAAACCATGGGATAAACAGAAGTGCGGATGAGCCCATTGTCAAATGTGTTTGTAGTGTTGTAGTTTTATTTGATTGGTGATAATGTCAACCTTAACATGGGGATGGCAGAGTAATCTTTGAAGATGGACTATCGCATGGATTTCCTTCCAGCCACCCATTCAACCCTTATGACACCATAGATTCTTGCTATGAATGCTTCTTATCTTAATTCTCTTAAACAAAAGGGTTTTTAGCACACATGCTTTAGATGTACATGGACACCTTGGTTGGCAATATACAGTATATATATACAGTGGTACCTCAGGATGTGAACAGGGTCCGTTCCAGAGCCCCATTTGCATCCCGAAGTGAATGTAACCCGTGTCTGTGCATCTGCGCATGCGCGAGTCACGTTTCAGCGCTTCTGCGCATGCGCGTGACCTCATTTTGACAGTCTGCGCATGCACGTGTGGCGAAACCCAAAAGTAACATGCTCCATTACTTCTGGGTCGCCACGGAGCACAACCCGAAAATGCCTAACCCAAAGCGTACTCATCCCGAGGTATGACTGTACTCATGTATGTATAACTGTCAGTGTCCCAGTGACTGCCTCATTGCTTTCCTTTCTGGAGTATTGTTAGATGAATTTGTGTAAGTGATTCAATACAGTAGCTATCATAATAGGCCACACCCCTTGGAGTTCCAGATGGGCAGAGTTGCTGCTCAGCATTCACACAGGGAAGGCAGCTGATTTATAAATATGTGTTGATGGCTTAGATGTGTGTGTCTGTTGTGTGCTTTTATATACATTAAAATGTATCACTGCATCAATGGACAATAAAGCAGAATAAACCTTGTGAAAAATAAATGCAGAAGAACCCCCCCCCCAAAAAAAAAACCACCCCAAACAGATGAAAGTGTCATCGAGCACTGGAAGGGATCAAGATGCATTAGCTTAACCCTACCCTAACATCACGTGGTTTGTTATCTAATTGCTGCCCAATTAGAATTATCCATGCAACATTCAGAAAATACATTTGCAGAAAGGGGGTGAAACCATGTTAGCCCACTCAAGGTTAGGGGGCAGATCTAGTGGCAAACCAGGGGCATGGCCCAACTTTCCCTCTTCTTCACATATACAGTGGTACCTCGGGTTAAGTACTTAATTCGTTTTGAAGGTCCGTTCTTAACCTGAAACTGTTCTTAACCTGAAGCACCTTTAGCTAATGGGGCCTCCTGTTGCCGCCGCGCCGCTGGGGCACAATTTCTGTTCTCATCCTGAAGCAAAGTTCTTAACCTGAATTTCTGGGTTAGAGGAGTCTGTAAACTGAAGCGTATGTAACCTGAGGTACCACTGTACACAGTATTGATGAAGAATGACTGAAGAAGGCATCTGTGTAGCCCCAATTTCTAGAAATGACCTGTAATTCACAAGTACCTAATTGCTTATATTATTTCCAGCATACATTCCCTTCTCCTCCTTCAGCAGGGCACTGCTCCTTTCAGATCTGCAGGTCAGGCTTCACACCCCTCCCAACACGTTTGTGCCTAACCACCCATTCACCCTTGCATTCTAGTTTTGCATAATTTCCCTTATTAATACTGTTTCAAAAGAACTTTTCGCTGAGCTACTGATATATTAGCTTGTGATCCAATGTCCTTGATAAGTGAACCATTAATTTTCAATTAAAACTCTAAGTCCAAAGGAGCATAATAACACCCAAGTTTAAAAAAAAACAACCCAAAAAAATCTTCAGTGAAATATCCATAGCTTCAAACACCCCTTCATCCAGTTGCTCTCTGCCGTCTTTTATTAGTTTGTATGTCAGAGAAGAATTGGGATACTTCACAAGATGGATACTCTTGTTTCTTTCCATTGCCTCTCTTCCTTTCCTTTGTCTGCTTATTCTTGCAAAATGGTTTGATTTATTACAAATGCAACACGTCTGAGCATAAGCAGCACACTTGTTAGATACATGGATTTTATCACACATTGCAAGCTCGACCTAAAACATGGCCTCCTTTATCCTCTTGCTTAAAGGTAATGGGACCTTCTCCATTCATCTCTCTTTATTTTATGACACTAGGATGAGAACACTTGAGCCTCTGGCTGAATCAGCTACTCCAACTGGCATAAGTACTCCCAGTTTGGAATCAGGACTGGATCATGGAGGAAGTGGAGTAGGCTGTTTCTCATGATTACTTCTTGGTTTTAATTATGACATTTTTTAAACCTGCCTCAGGACCATTTGGGGGAAGGGCAAGCTATAAGTACAAGTGATAAATAAACATTAAAAGACTGGAGACTGGCTGAGACCATCAGTGAACCTGTTTTGAAGGTGACTATTTCCACTTTGGGATGCGGGTGGCGCTGTGGGTTAAACCACAGAGCCTAGGACTTGCCAATCAGAAGGCCGGCGGTTCGAATCCCCACAATGGGGTGAGCTCCCGTTGCTCGGTCCCTGCTCCTGCCAACCTAGCAGTTTGACAGCATGTCAAAGTGCAAGTAGATAAATAGGTACCGCTCCGGCGGGAAGGTAAACGGTGTTTCTGTGCGCTGCTCTGGTTCGCCAGAAGTGGCTTAATCATGCTGGCCACATGACCCGGAAGCTGTACGCCGGCTCCCTTGGCCAATAAAGCGAGATGAGCACCGCAATCCCAGAGTCAGTCACGACTGGACCTAATGGTCAGGGGTCCCTTTACCTTTACCTTTATTTCTACTTTTTTCATTTCTTTGGTGGGCATGAGAACTGTGGTTTATTAGCACCACATTTTAAAGAAGAGAAGATAGTGTGTGAGAGAGAGGGGGGAAGGAAGTAAAAAGAAAAGACAGCTGTGGAGCCAGTTCCATGCACCATTCGTTCATTCATCTATTAGGACATTTAAGGATCACACATAAACAAACTTTGGCACCTAGTTACATGCGCACTCAGTAGCCTGTGGTGTGCAATCAAGCCCCAGTCAGAAAAGTAGGGATCATTCCATTCAGCTGTCTTTGGAAAGGAGAAAGTGGGGGGGGGCAAAATCCAGTCCCACCCAAGCAGCTGAGCCAGGCTCTCTGTGATTCTCTGACTGGGATACCATCAAGCGTAGCCCTGCCTCACGACCCCAGCTTCAGATGATGCTCATATTTTATTTATTTAGATCTATGTTTACAAGATCTCAAACTGGCTTTCAAAAAAAGCAGAACAGAATACAAACAAACAATCAACAAATGGCTATAAAGGATTAGATTCAACTCAAGAGCAAATGTCAGCATCTACAAAAAAGCCACCAATGAATGAGTGAAGGTGAAATAAGATGCTCTTGACAAAACATCTGCTGTTCTCTAAGGTACAGACCAGTCTAATCTCCCATGGGAGAGAGTTCCATAGTCTAGGTCAGGGGTGGGGAACGTTGTTCATCCCACAGACCACATTCTCTTCTGAGAAACCTTCACAGGACCACATGCCAGTGGTGGGAAGGGCCAGAGGATAGGTTTATTTCACATATATACAGGAGACTAGTTTCTACACACTTCTCTGTATTTTCCATCCAGGCAAATGACAGGAATTATTATAATTCAAGGACACATATTAGCCAGGGACAGGGCACTCGGAGTGTAAAAAAGGGCCAGAATTGGGTAAGGGGGTAAGGGGCTGAGACCTGGAGAGAGTTCTGAAGGCCAAACAAAGAGGTCTTATCTGAAGGGCCTTATTCCATACCACTCAACTGCCCTGATTTATGCAGGACATCCTGGAATTAATGAAGCCATTCCAGCTTCTGCCTGGATCCAAAAATGTCCCACCTTTTGGTCCGGTGCTCTGGTGTGAGCTACTTGACTTGTTATTTGGTCAGGCACTCTGGTGGGAATCAGCTGGCTCACGCCAGAGCAGCTGACCAAAAAAATAAGCATCCCAATTTGAATCCCCTGGATGTTGTGGGGTATGTTATTCCCCACCCATGATCTTGGAGTAGCAGCTAAGATGGCCTTGTCCTGTGTTCCTACCACCATACTACCTGGTTCATATGGAACCTACCTGGACCCTGAGATCATCTTCTGAGACCCTTCTTCATGTGCCTCCTCCATGAGAAGTCCGGAGGGCGGCAACACAAGAACGAGTCTTTTGAGTCGTGGCTCCCTATTTGTGAAATGCTCTCCCCAGGGAGGTTCATCTGGCACCTTCATTATACACCTTTAGGCTTCAGACAAAAATGTTCCTTTTTAGCCAGGCCTTTGTCTGATTGACATCCAATGCCCTTTTAAAATGTGGTAGGGTTATTGAGTTGCTTTTGTTTTTGTTATGTATTTTGTGATTTTATATTGTTATTTTATGTTTTAACCATCCTGAGCCCTGTGGGTAGAGGGTGATTGATCCAAATGTCATTCTTCCCCCATCCCCTGCCTTCTCAAAAAATGTCTTTTCTAGGAATATTTTTCACTAGGCTTCGGCATCCCTGAGGCCAGCAAGGTACTTGAGAGGCAGGATATTGCTGAACTGGAGTGAACGGTATTGGAATTAGGCTGGGTAGTGAAGGAGAGAGAGATACAGGCGTTTTATTGTATCTAAAGACACATTTAAAGTCAAAGCCTTGAAAAAGCAGCAGAAATTATCATGCTGTACATGCCGCCTCACAGCCAGCGCATTGACTGAAGAAAGGAGCACTGCACAAGTTGTTTGACTTCTAGAATCAGTAAGTGACAGATTTCCATTTCCTCGGACTGCAATAATCCAATCGCACAGTCCATCTGAGTGCTTGCAGCTGAAATTGGGGGGCGGGAGGAGAGAGATGTGTCTCCTCTTTATGGTACTTTCTGCAAACAGGATCACTGAGCATGTGAAAACAAAGAATTACACATTAGGAAAGGGTTTGGCAATATGCACACATATCCGAATTGGCTTGCATGAGAAATAGAGCAGAAAAGAAAATCACACCACAAGTATGACAGCTTGTTATAACTTGGTTATAGTTAGCAAGCTTGACATTCTCACGCCACCAGCTAATTTATCCGTGTCTAATTAAAATGTTAATATTCTGAAATCTACAATAATTAAAAAAAACAAAGAAATTTGAGCTTAGTAAGGAGTAATTTCAGGACCTTATACTTCAAAATTTTGGGAACGCCTTTATAAAAAGCAGAAAGAATGTTAAATGTCAGAGTAAAAGAGAATGCAAACATATTATTACAATTTTTACTCCTAAAAGGATTCAGAAAGCAGGGACTGCATTTCCATTCTGAATAATATTTTGGAGTCAATTTGGCAAGCTCTGTAGATGGGTTAAAGATCTATGAATGCATAAATATAGTGGTGGATTTATGTTTTTTAGAATCATTGCATGCTTTTCTTTAAGTTTTGCTTATAAAAAAATGTCCTCAGATTATGGGTGTGCAACTTTTTTACTTGAAGGAAGTAAAAGTCTGATTGCATAATTGCTAGCAAGGACACAGGTGATATTTTAACTTTGACATGTCACAATTCACGAGAAAGAAGCAATCCATCCAGTACACCATGGGAAGAAATGAATTATTATTTCTTTTAGTTACTTTGGGGAAACAATTGTGTTACAGTACAAATCATCATAACATAATCTTTCAAGATCAATCAGGTTTAATAATTAGTAGCAATGCCTGGCAATCAATTTAGCTTGTCTTACCTGTCTAGACTATAGCAAAGTCACACCTTGGGGTTACACAAAGAGGTAAACACAGACATCACTCATGGGCACATGCTAATTTAGAAATACACACATGGATTTTAGGCTATTCGAAATTGGATATCCATGGGACATAGAGTCCCATCTAGGTCCAAACACTATCCAGAGAAGGTCAGGAAACAATTCTGAGCAGGATATCTCTGCAAAGACAGGGAGGAGAAATGAATGCTGTGTTGGGCACCCCAATTTTAATGGGCACAAGGTGTTGAATATATCTATTAAGGTGGCTTGTACAGTCAAAGCGTACCGACGAGAGTGCTCTGACAGGTACACAGTTTGCGAGGAATTTACAGTGCAATCTTATGTTGGTCTATGCCAAAGAAAATTCCATTGAGTTCAATGGGGCCTTACTCCAAAGGAAGTGGGTATGGGATTGCAGACTT
Source organism: Podarcis tiliguerta (assembly GCF_965153285.1). Classification (NCBI taxonomy): domain Eukaryota; kingdom Metazoa; phylum Chordata; class Lepidosauria; order Squamata; family Lacertidae; genus Podarcis; species Podarcis tiliguerta. The sequence goes on from NC_139538.1 coordinate 36,752,321, forward strand.
AGAAACTATGCTATATGATTAATGTCTTCAGATCTGCATGCTGTCATTCCAAGCCTCTTTGCTCATTCCTTGTGAAGTTCCTCCAGGGGGTCTAGGCGCAGCAGACATATTAGCATTAAGCATATATCTCCCCATATTATTTGAATCAAAGCCAGATATAACTAAATTCTTCAGAACTCTGATTATTCATCCACGAAATGCAAGGTGCTGACAATTTCAAATGGTTTGTATATTTAATCATCTGTGTTACATGGTCCCTTACAAATTCATTAAGAGGCTGAGCATTTCATACTTTTCTTCTGCTCGTATGTCAAGCAATTCTCTCCAATCATCTATGGAGATAAAGCAGAGATGACATTAGCTTGTGTCCTCTGCCATGTCAGTGGGGAACTTGTGGCCCTCCACACTTTGTTGGACTGCAGCATGCGTGCACACACACACACACACACACACACACACACAGTGCTTTTTTCTGGGGGGGATGCAGGGGTACACATACCTCTAAACATTTTGTGAATCTAAGTTTGGCCTCCTTGAGGGGCAGTATTTCAATATGAGTAGGAAAACATTTTTTATTTTATTTTTTAGAAAATAGCACTGTGTGTATATACACACACAATAACAGTCTGCTGTGTAGACTGTTGACTACAACTCACATCATTTCTGACCATTAGCCTTGCTGGTAGGGGCTTATGGGAGTCCGACTGTGGCTGGAGGGACACAGGTTTCCCATCCCTGCTTTACAACAACCGTGCAAATACCCTGCAGTATCAGTGATGCTATATTAATTTCACAGAAACACAGAGCGGTGAAGTTGGTCGGGACCCCAAGGGTCATATAATCTAAACCCCTGCAATGCAGGAATCACAGCTAAAAATCCCTGATAGATGATCATTGAAGCTCTATTTAAAAACTTCTAATGAAGGAGAGCCCACCACTTTTCAAGGTAGTTCATTCCACTGTCGAACAGCTCTTATTGTGTTTATTTTGTAAGCCACCTAAATAATTGTTCTCAGAAAAACAAGGTATATAAATATTTTAATAAATGCACTTGGTGCATAAATGAGTAGCCCCTATATGGGCAGTTGGGAGAGGGAGACTCGCCTACAGCTACCAAATGAGTTCAGCAAACTCTGGATACAGAAATTTCTGGATCTGGAAATGAAAGAGAGAGAAAAATCAAGAAACAGGAATGGTAGTCTACATACCATGGCACCTTGTCCAAATTTTTGTAACTAGGAATGGACAAATCTGTCAGTTTCTCATTTTTCCATCTTAAATCAATTACCCATATTTCCACATCAGTTTAAAAATTGCTTTTAAAAAGAAAAAAAGTCGTCATGAAATTTAATCAGCATTTTAGTGCAAATTTCTGCTAATATGTGCATTTTTGCGAGCAATTTTGAGTAACATACACATTTTTGCAAGACAGTCTTCCTCAATATAATGCATTATGATTGTTGTTTTCACATGTAATTTTATGCACACTTTACCCGAGTATATGTATTTTTGTACGCATCACTTGGTTGGAGAACTTCATTGCAAAATTCAGAGCAGGGCGAAACTAGGCTTTATTTCACCTGGGTCAAAGACCCAGTTTGGCACACACACACACCACATGTGCATTTGCGTACACACACAACCAGACTGGGAACCTCAATGGTGGCCTTCTGGATGCTTCAACTGGGGTGAAGACCCAGCTAGCGCCTCCCCATAACTACAGCTATGCAAATTTGAAAGGATGGCTGTATTTCAGTGCACATATTGTTTTGGAAAGAGTGGATTTGGTGGGTTCACCATAAAATGTGAACCCAGCTAAGTTCCTTCTCCAAACCTTTTTGTAGCTCTTTAAACCCTGATCCTTTCTTTTCCTTTTTATCTTTGCATCTCCTGGAAAGCAATTTGTCTTCGCTTCCTCTTTCCTGCCCTCTTCTTCTGGGTGAAAGGAGGAAAGCCAGTAGCATAGCTGCTTTGGGCTCCATGGGAAGGTCAAGGAAGAGTGTATCGGGGTGTGGAATCTCATACCTGAGGGCCAAAAGCAGCCCCCTAGGACTTTCTAACTAGCCCTCCAGAACTCTCAACAGGCCACACACATCAACAAACTTGCTTCATACCTTCCTTGTGTTTTTATTGCCTGCCTGGAATGAGTCCCTGAACTCTGATAATGACTCTTGCTTCCCTGGATGGAAGATGTAACAACTAAACTACAAGAAGAAGAAGAGTTTGGATTTGATATCCTGCTTTATCACTACCCAAAGGAGTCTCAAAGCGGCTGACATTCTCCTTTCCCTTCCTCCCCCACAACAAACACTCTGTGAGGTGAGTGGGGCTGAGAGACTTCAAAGAAGTGTGAGTAGCCCAAGGTCACCCAGCAGCTGCATGTGGAGGAGCGGGGATGTGAACCTGGTTCACCAGATTACAAGACTACCACTCTTAACCGCTACACCACACTGGCTCTTTACTGTACAAAGGTAAAATTTACGTTCATTGTTCCATCCACTTTTGTCTCTGGCTACACCCCCTTTGGGCATGTGGCCCCTGGGAGGTTGGGGATAAAGGAATGCAGCCCCCCATCTCTGATGCACATCCTATGGTCACCAAGGAATCTATGAAGAGCAGCAGTTGAAGCAGTCACAGCAGCCGAAACATCTAAGACCCTGGGAAGGAACATTTTCCATCATTGTTATTCTGTATTCATTTTCACTGATTGTCAGCTGCCTTGCTGGAGGCCAACAAACAGGCAGAAAAATGGGATAATAAATATTTTAAATAAAGTAATGATATGTTTTCGGCTGCCACAGTTTTGATGGCTTTTTGCAGGTCTCACCAAAGAAACACAGAGAGAACTAGCTGGGGAGAAGTCAGAAGGTTTTATATCTGAAGAAGAAAATCCATTGCAAGCTCTGCCTGTAACTACCTTCCCAATCATTATCCAGGAAATGCGGCCAGTTCTCTCCTGAAATCCCTCTGTAAGAGTCAATCTACAGGTTGTGCTGGATCTCTCAAACATTTTTATTATTATTATTATTTACTGAAATGCAGATCAGCTGTGCTGTCTGGGAGATGACACACACAGCATAATTGGGGGCTACGATTTTGTTCACAACTAGAAAAGGGGATATTTAACTCTTCCCCTCTGTTTCAGTTTTCCCATGTAAATTGGCAAGCCAATCCAATCAGCTGCTGGTTATCCCATAGGAAGGAAGCAGAGGTATCTGAATTCTGCACCCAGCAAAGCAAACGTAAGCTGAGAGTGGGTGATTTAGAACATGGAAATAGCAGAGGAGGGGGGGACTTTTATGGCCCCCTCAGCAGTCGTTTCCTCAAGCAAAATGGGGTTGTTGTCTTTCCTCTGGTTTCTTTCCATAAAATGCCACTCTTTGTGTTGGAAACTTTCACTTGATTTGCATACTTTGTATTTTATTATGTTTGTTACATTGTACCCCCACTCTGCTGTTATTCTTAACGAAGAGTTGCTTGGAAATCTTCTAAATAACATAAGCAGATAAATACAAATTCAGAATGTCAAAAGAACCCATCATGAGTCTCCCAAGTAATGCACAATTCTGCCCCGCCCCCCGCAAAAAAGGTAGTTTGGTCGTGTTAACATGCAGTTGTAGTGCATTGTTCATTGCTTGAAATTGTGATGTTCTGCACAGCCCACTCTGGGACCATCTGGTGAAATAAATCTGGTAAAAATAACGACTAATGAGCTAAATAAGTATGATCATTTTACCCTCTTTAGTTTTGCTAAAGTAAAAACAAATATGTTCTATTTGCACAAGAACACTCAAAGATTCTGTTGTGGGGGGGGGGGGGGGACTGTTAATCCAGTGGACATGCTTTAAGATGCTGGATAAATTTGAAAGCACTGGGGGATCTCTCTCTCTCTCTCTCTCTCTCTCTCTCTCTCTCTGTGTGTGTGTGTGTGTGTGTGTGTGTGATAATCTTCCTGTTCCCCTAAGCTCCGGCTTATAGCATTTCATGCACTGCTTTTTATGTGTTGAAGGAATGTGCCAACAGATGCAATTAACAAAGATATTTTGCAAAGCTAATCAAACCAACTTCTGTTCAAGCATGTGCCACTACCCATCAAGTAATCCCATTAAATGACTGATTTGGGCGTGTGTTTATTAAATCCATAAAGCACTTAAAGTGACCAAAATAAACAAAATGAAAATGAGGGCAGCAGGTTCCCAGCTGAGCAGCCTACAAACAATGCAATCAGATGTTCTCCAGCCTTGAGCCGAAAGTCCTGTTTGAGTCAGCGGGAGTCTTTGGATCAGAGCTGTAATCAGGACAACAACAACATGAGCGATTCTCTGTTCTTAGTAGGTGGAAATCCCTGATTATGGCGAAATGTCGCTTTAATGGCCAGGCTGCTGTCGAGAGCCCTGTTAAGCCTGTTGTGACGCTGCACATGGAGCCAGGAGGAAACGCTGTCAGTGAGAAAAGACAAACAGGTCCTGCTATCTGTCGAATGCCTGTACAGCAGCTACAAGGCGATCCCGCCTGCCAGGCTTGTCATGCAGTTACGCAGCAGGTGAGGCTGGCAAGGAAGACACAACTTGGCAGGCAGGCAGGGGTAGTGGGGAGTTAGTTTGCAAAGTTTTTCTTTTCCTGTGTGGAATTCAGCTATGGAGAACGCAACGTCTGCTGTCAACAAGCCCATAAACACATTAAAAAATCAGAGCCCAAACTACCAATTTCACCAATCATCACAATTCCCTGGCTTGGAAGGCAGATTTCTCCAGCCCATAATTCTTGGTCACATCACAAAATCAAATACCCTTTATGCCCTACTGTTAGGCAGAATGATTTGCTCATCATTGGTATAAGTGAGGAAAGGGCCATAGCTCAGTGGCTTTGCATTCAGAAAGTCTCACGTTCAATCCTTGGCATCTCCAGGTAAGGCTAGGAGAGACCCTTGTCTGAAACCCTAAAGAGCTGCTATGCTAGTCATTGTAGACAATGCTAGTTATTTCTATTTATTCATGTTAGACTTGTAGAAGTCAGTTGGCCCACCATCGGATTATGTATTTTGTGGTTTTATATTTTGATTTTATTATGTAAACCACCCTGAGACCTCCGGGTATAGGGAGGGATATAATTTCAATAAATAATAAATATAATAATACTCTGTTGTTGATACCACACCACACTTCGAGCAGTGTGATCAGAAGAGTATGCACAGCTCCAGCATATTGTCAGTTTTCCTGCTTCCTAGTAGTAGTCCTCTTTTTCCAGAGCTCCCAGTTAAGAAAACCCATTTCCCTCACAGTTCAGTTCGAAATATAAAGTGTCTATTGTCTCATAGAACAAGACAAGCATAAACACACTAGGTGCATAAACTTTAAGAGATGCTGGTACGAACTCATCTATAATACAGTTCTCTGTTCTTACAAAGATCAAAATTTATGGAGACATCCATTCACACTTTACCATGCTAGCTCACCATGCTATACCATCACCATATAGCACATAACCTTCACCAAGATGATGAAACCTCACACTTGGCAAATACCTGATACTTCAGTTATACCTGCCATGCCATGTGGACACATTCCTCGAAGAAAGGGAGGGTGGACAAGTCATGCTTTAGGCTCTTTGACCTTGGACTGTTTCTAACCACCCAGTGCAACTGGATCTTTCTCTAAACAGAATCCAGATGTGGGAGATGGCCTGCATGAGACAGGTCCCAAGCAGTTAATGCAATTTCACCCATTTTTCTGAATTACACTAACAATTCATTCATTAAATGTATACCCCACCCTTACTCCCAAAGGGCATCCAAATACACCAATGGTTTAACAGTATAAGATGGCTTTCTGTCTTTACTGCCAGGGAAGAAGAAAGGAATTTATGAAATTTTCTGTCTCAGGTGCCAAAATAATTCACCTGCCTTGAATATTATGCAGCTTAACTGGGGGCACAGGGTGCTGTTGGCTGATGCTCTTCAGGTAGCAAAATATCTTGGAACCCCATTTTCTATCCACCCTGGAAAAAAAAAGTTATGTTTTTCAGGTTGGGCTATCAAATGGGATTTCACCCCATTCTGCACATGTGCAGCTACCATTCGGAAGACTGAATACACTAAGCCAGCTGCTTTAAAGGAACCTGCACAGAATTACTCTACCTAGGTAAACCTGTACAGTGGTACCTCAGGTTACAGACGCTTCAGGTTACAGACTCCGCTAAGCCAGAAATAGTACCTCGGGTTAAGAACTTTGCTTCAGGATGAGAACAGAAATCGCGTGGCAGCAGCGGGAGGCCCCATTAGCTAAAGTGGTGCTTCAGGTTAAGAACAGTTTCAGGTTAAGAACGGACCTCTGGAATGAATTAAGTACATAACCAGAGGTACTACTGGACAACTCCTGGAAGGCAGCCTTGAGGAGCTGCCCAAGACAGCTGAGGGAAGTTTTAGGAAGTTTCTGTGGAGACTCTGGAGAACTGAAGACTGAGATGAAAAGGGACTGGGGAGAGAACAGAGAGAAGGAAGCAAAAGAGCCCTTTGGAGAAGACAGCAGTAGAGAGAACCTTTATGCTCTCACACAGCATTTGTCCAGCAGTGGAACTGAGAACTTGCAGATTCCCCATAGGCATCTGGTTGGTCACTGTGAAAACAGGATGATGGATTAAATGGGCCATTGGCCTGATCCAGCAGGCTCCTCTATTAATGATGTAGTATAGCTGCACTCTACCCGAGGGTTATCTAACAGCAAGCAGATTCACCTGTGCATGGTTAACTTGCTCCATCCTATTTTGTTGTTGTTTTCATTTAGAGACTTAACTTAAATTGCATACTTATTGGATTTGTTGATCTTCTTTCATACTCTCCCCTGCCCCGCCCCATGTTGTTGGCAGTTTTAGACACAGATCACAACTTGACTAATGGGAACTGATGGATAGATCTTTCATGGATTAGAGGCACAGTGTGCTGAAGGATTGGCCAAATATCACCCTCTTAATATTGTACTATATGTACCATGGTCCTCCCTGATTGTGCGGTGATAAAGTAACCGCGGTGCTTGAATGTCTCACTAAAGTAACTTAAGTATTGCCAGTAACTCCAGTTCACAAGCATCCATTCTGGAAAACAATAAAAAAAAAGCATCTGCTATTGCAGGAAACCCTGAGGACATGCTTCATCAATATGTTGTGACTCCTTGGGGATAGCTAGGATGGACAAATCCCTAGATTGTTCCATTCGAAAAGCAAGAAAACAACAACTGAACCCCCCTGAAAAACTGCCTTGAAATCCCCAGAAAACATCAGGATTGAGAGTTTTGAATGTGGAGCTGCATCTTTTCCTTCCGTAGGGGCCACTAGGGAAGAAGCCTTGAGAGCAGAACCACTCGTGATTGTACAAGTGCTTAGTTGGCTGATACCTTCTGAGCTAAAACAGAGGGAAACCTGTGCATCATCCCAGAACAGCGCTGACTTGGAATTAGGCAGATTGGGGTGTTTGTAAAATCTGCCCCACTCTGGAAAAGGAAAAACACTTCCCATTTCAGTGATCTTCCCAGGCATGTGCTAAACATGTCTCCTCTGCCATTCTAAATGGCACATCCCTCAGTTCAGTTTTCATTTTAATGCAAACTTAACTAATGATCATTTTCCTGACGGAAAGAAGTGAACTGTGATGCTATGATTCTCTGAAATGTTCATGTCTGTGAATTTTGCAATGCAATTGTGTGCATTGTGTATTTTGTGTTAAAAATGAGCACAAAATGGCCATTTTAATTTTTTAAAGCGAATTTTGTGGAACAATGCACACTAAAAGTGCTGATGAATGTTGACGTTCCTTTTTTTAAAGAAATATGTAAACTATAAATGATGTAAAAATATGTAAAATGATGTGGAAATGTGACAGACTAAACATTGACTTACAATTGAAAGAAGGAAAGGATTGAAATTAGCAGCTTTTTCCATCTCTACCCACAGTGTGATCCTTCATACTCTCATCACAAGCACTTTGGAATGAGAGGGGAAGGGATCATGCTGTGGATCCCACAGTGGATCATCTCATCTAAAGTGGCAGTTTTCCTCCTTTAAAGGAACCATTGCACAGCATGATCCATTCCCCTCTTCTGGTAAGTCCTGATGGCACTGTTGATTGTCTCCTTCACATGCGCAGTTGGCATTTTAAAGGAGGTAACTAGCAGCGCAAGGCACAGCGCTTGCCAAAAGACAGGCAGGGATTGCACTGTGTGTTGTTTCGCGTGAAAAGCGATTTTGCATGGAAAGTCCTTTGTCTTGCACCATCCCTTCGGAAAGATTGCTTTCATGCCAAAAATCAAACCCAGGCAAAATAAACAAACAAACACATACCAGTAATTATCACAGGGGCCTCTGTGAAATTGTCTCATTTTGCCTAGGGAGCCCACCAAATCAGAAGCTGCATTTCACGTGCTGCTGCATGTCATACGAGGTGCTCCTTCAGGCTCAGTGAGCACCCTCACTGAAAAACAGGGTACACTGGGGGCCTCTGGATTGCCACAGGGGCCTTTGGAGCCTCTGGTACTTTGCTTGATGGCTTGGAGAGGGCATCTCACATGATGCTGAATGCTACCTCAGGTGAGAGCCAGTGTGGTGTAGTGGTTAAGAGCAGTAGACTCGTAATCTGGTGAACCGGATTCGCGTCCCTGCTCCTCCACATGCAGCTGCTGGGTGACCTTGCACTAGTCACACTTCTTTGAAGTCTCTCAGCCTCACTCACCTCACAGAGTGTTTGTTGTGGGGGAGGAAGGGAAAGGAGAATGTTAGTCACTTTGAGACTCCTTCGGGTAGTGATAAAGCCGGATATCAAATCTAAACTCCTCCTCCTCCTCCTCCTCCTCCTCCTCCTCCTCCTCCTCCTCCTCTTCTTTCTGTTAAACTGGAAAAGATGCTCCAGAAGCCATGGGGTGCTTTAGCTCTGTCCGGAGTGCTGACAACCTGGGAGGGAAGCCTGAGACCACTTGTTTTGTCAGTGTTATATCTCCTTCCCAGTTGGCCAGCACTCTTTTTAGTCCCAAAGGCTTTTGTATCAAGCAACCTCCAGCATGACTCCTCAGCCCAGCTAGGCAGACCCCATTTTCTCCCAGCTTCCTTTGGACACCTGTCAGTTTGCCCAAACCCTTGCCTGCAAACAGGAAACTCAGCTATATTTCCCCAAGCTATTGGGAAACCCAATCAAGTTTCTTGGAAGTTATACAGTTTGCTGAATTTCCATATGTAGTCTATACACATGTGACATTGAGAATTCACTGTGCGCCCTTTCATCTGCCTAGTACCTCTGTGGTCTACATGAGAACTGCCTCTACCATCTCTTATTTGCAAAACTTTGGGGGAGGGAATAATTCTGATATCTCAATCCTGATTTTGTGTGTGTGTGTAAGTAAGTAAGTAAGTAAGTCAGGGGTTCCTAGGTGGTGCTGTAGTCTAAACCACTGAGCCTCTTGGGCTTGCCAATCAGAAGTTCAGTGGTTCAAATCCCCGCAACAGGGTGAGCTCCTGTTGCTCTGTCTCAGGTCCTGCCAACCTAGCAGTTCGAAAGCACGCCAAAAATGCAAGTAGATAAATAGGTACCACTGCGGTGGGAAGGTAAACGGTGTTTCTGTGCGCTCTGGTTTCCGTCATGGTGTTCTGTTGCACCAGTAGTGGTTTAGTCATGCTGGCCACATGACCTGGAAAGCTGTCTATGGACAAACGCTGGCTCCCTCGGCCTGAAAGCGAGATGAGCTCTACAACCCCATAGTTGACTTTGACTGGACTGAACCGTCCAGGGGTCCTTTCCCTATCCCTCACTCTACAAAAGTCTTCTTCTGTGACTGTCACTGCTCATGCCCTGGCCAAGAGCTGCACAGCAGACCCCACTGCCTTTCAAACCAGAATGAAATACACAGCACACATTTTGCCCCGGACACATTGAAACAAACTCAATTTGTGTGTCAGCTGCACTTTTTTGGAACATTAATTGTGTATTTATAAATAACTTGGAAATCACCACAGAGAGGGGAACAATAATTGCTCATTATTTTCCCATTATTTCCTTCTTTGGTGATATATAAATTAGCAAGGATGTTTGAAGTTCACTGTTTTGACAATTCACTGACATTAGCCATTTCAGCATTTGTTTGAGCAGGAATAATTTGCAGTTTTCATTGCCGTGGAGAGGCAACACTAGCAATTTTCTGTTGGTGTCTGCAGAGTTTGGCTTTGATCTTGCCGTCATTGGTGTGTGGGTGGACGGCTGAGGCATCAGTTGCTCGACCAGACCATTTACAGTTCTTCTTTAAAAAAAATAAAAATACATTATCAACCACATTTCATAGGAAAGGCCAAGAGGGGGGGAAATAGAATTTTCAATTAAATGTCTGACAAAAAGGACATTTGGTGTCTTCACTGATTTGCCAAGAATTAATTTGACTGATGTCATATATGCTGTCACCAGGCAGCCACACATTTCAGTGATTTCTACATTGGCCAAACTGGGAAATCCCCTAAGCAATAGTCATGAATTAGACATAAAAATGGGTACAAAAATTGGATGAGCCTTTTAATCTTTTTGGAACTCCATTCTCTGGCATGACACACAGGCACGCAGAGAGAGAGAGAGAGAGAGAGAGAGAGAGAGAGAGAGAGAGAGAGAGAGAAGATATCTGGAAAATGACAAAAATTGGAATTCATTAAGAAATTTGACTTTGGCTTGTATCCAACTAAGTCATACTAAGAGTAAACACCTAAAAATAGGACAGCTAACATCACTGAAAAGTTAAAACCAATTACAGCATATTGAGATATCAGCTTAAAGGCCAGAGGCCTAACTAAATGAAAATGTTTTTGCCTGTGAATAGGCATGATGCTGATACATTTAGGCCAACATCTGTCAGGAGAGCAGTGAATTTTGAATTCTGTCCTGTGGGGATTCATTTCAGCACCAAAAAAAGGGAGCATTGGCTTTCAGGAAAATGCACCTGAGGGTAGTCTCTTGAGGGGGGGGGGGAGTTCTCTCCTAGGTTCTTAAATAGTTCCAAGGAAATAAATAATGATTAAAGGTGGAAAATACTAGTTTGCATTGATGTAACCATGGAATTAGCTGCTGTTCAGTAAGAGCATCAAAGATGCACATGTGTTCAGGTGTATTAAAAAAATGAAAGCATCAGTGGCTCAGCAGAGATGAAAGATTATAAACATACTCCTCCTCTGCTTAGTGATCTGTGCCTTTTTGTTCTGAAAGATGTTTTTTTCCTGCCCAACTGAATGCTCAGCATCTTGTTAGCTTACATCCACTTGCAAATAAATAAGACATGGTGGTATTGCTTAACCGGTGATTATACATCTGTTTATGATAAATGTGGCTCAGGCCTTAAACAGATATATGATCTAAACCTTCAAAGTACATTCTTCTGTTGCCCGGGGGTTGTGGCATGAATGAATCTGAGCCCCATTTCTCTTCTGATGCCGATCCTCTCCCAAGCAAAGGGAAGGAGTATTGAATTATCTCAAGAAACCAGAACTAAAATTAACCGTAGTTCAATTAATTCAACAAATTCAAACATGTATCGGTTTATAAAACGACTACTCCAATTGCACATTTTCACTTTCTTTCAGAACTTGGAAATTACACTCAAACCAAGATTGGGCAACTCTAATTCAAAGCTTTACCACAGAACAGGCTTAAATACAGACGACTCCCCACTTTTGTGGGGGTTACATTCCGGGGGCCCCCGGACATAAGGGGAAAGCGTGTAACTGGGGAGCACCCTCTTAAAAGTCTTTAAACCCCTCTCTGCCCCCCTCTCTCCAATCCAGTCCAAAACCGCTACACACACGCACAGACAGCACAACTAAAATGAAAGCTCTGGAGCCAGTAGGAGGGTGGAGGTTGTTCAGGAAAGTAGCTGCTGCTGCCTTGCTACCCCACGTGTCAGCTGTTAGGCTGGAAGCTGAGCAGGCTAAACAAAGCTCTGCTGCACCTCCTGTTTCTTCTGACGTCCTCTTTGGGTTCCAGGGAGGGTCTCCTTATGAGCCACAGGGACTTTTAGCTCTCTCCTGCAATTTCCAGGTTGAAATGATTTGTTTAACAATTTCCCAGTGCTGTGTGTATATGTAATCACATGTGAGGCAGTCACATTTAAGTAGGGGGATGCCTGTATTAGTTAACATTAAAGGGCCAGCATTGAGTAGGGCTGGAGCCGGTCATAGGTGAGGTCAGAGCCAGGGTGAGCAGGACCACTTTTTAAATTTTCCCTTCTCTTTATTCCCCCCTTCTGTCTCTCTCACACACACAGTTTTCTATGCCCCTTATTTCTCATTCTTCAACTCCTTCCTGCACAGCATGGAAATGCAGCAAGGCAGATCACTCCATTCATGTTCCAGCGGCTTACTCAGCTTCTGCACTGGGCAGAAGAAAGAGCCTTCTCTTCCTCTTTCCCTAACATGGAAACAGAGGGGAAGACCACTCTCTTCCTGCTCTGATCAGTTTCATTGACTTATATGCTGGCACGCATCCCAAGCAAACTTGGGACATTGATGATCTCTTGGATGTGGCAGATGATACTCAGACTAAATCTGATTTCGGGTGCTTCTTCAAGAGCAATAAATAAATAAATAATGGCTTGTGCTCTCATTTATTTATTTACTAAAGCTGTATCCCAGTTTTCCTCCAAGGAGCACATGGTTCTCCCTTTCTGCCATTTTATCCTTGCATCAAGGAAGGCTACTTCTGAGGTAGGCTAGAATGAGAGATAGTGCCTGGCCACCGTGGAATGAGTTTCATAACTGAGTGGCAGTTCAAGGGTGAGATCGCTTTAGGTCAGTTACTCATCTTAACCCTGGGAAATCTAAGTGTTAAGAGCAAACAAAACCAGACAAGCCAGTAAAATGTCAGCTCATGGTAACCATATTTATATAATTCCAAGGCAAGGGTAGTTGATGAAAGGTCTGTAGACCATATCTGGTCTAAGGCTTGTTCCCCGCTTTGTCCCTGTAGTACTGCACTGCCACCATATGGTAATTCAGCCTTGGACTCACTGTAATGATGGAAAGGGCTGGAAGAAAGCCTTTATGACAGAAAACAAAATATGATATAGAGCTCTCCTGTTCTAAGCAAAAACACATTGCCAGGTATTTCATAGCATTCGGCTGTGCTGAAAAGTGATTTGCTCCTTTGTTGTTGAGTACCTCTGTTTACAAGGATAGACAAATGTTTTGTGCTGCTACAATAATTTAGCATAGCATTGCTTGGAATGGTATTGATGGACCCCATTGGGCTTTGTCTAGAACCATTTTGCTCATAAATTTGGGGATGGTCAGTTGGTAGAGCCTGGTTTTGCCTTTAAAAAATAAAGCAAGTGGGAAAACCAGGATCGGAGACCATCTCTATTGTTCGAAGATAACCTTTCCACTTTCTGCTAACAATTTTCTGTTTTACTCAGCTGGTTTTGTAAGGAGCTAAATTATCAGGCAGGCTGCTGCAGAGTTTGCCTTTGCTGCAAGAGAAGCTCTTTTCTGCCCCCTACTGTTCATTCCAAAGTATGAGTGTCCTCGCCATTCAAAATGCTTGGATGCAGCAGGTAACATTTTTCAAAAAACGAATTTCACTCTTTTCAATAAATACAGCAAGGAGAAATCAGTTAGGGGAAAACAGTTTAAAATGACAATGCCTGCATGTGACTTACAGTAAATCACCATTGTTCAATGAAAAACAAAACCAAGTTTATTACTGAAGGCACAAAGCTCCTGAAAATCCAAACTTTCAGTGAGGTGTGTATGCCTGTGATGTGCTAAGGATAAAGTTAACTGTCTCACTTTTTGCATGTTTTCAGGTGTGTCATAATGCGTCTTCTTTATCAGATATTTTTGCCACTCATTGGGAACATAATCAGCTTGTTCAGAAGCTGTTTTTCAAAGCATAGTTTTCCTTCTTTCAATTTGCCCTTGCCGTATTCAACCTCAGTTTGCCTGCAGTGTTGTTAATCTGCTTGGCTAGGCCAATGTGACTTTCTTAGTGACATCATCATGGTCCCTTCTGATGCAATGACTTCATGGATGCCTGTGGTGAAAATCACATGGGTGATCATCCCAGCCAGTGGCAGTAATGCCTGTGGGCAAGTATGGTATGGGTGAGAGCAAAGGAGGAGGAAAATGACTTCAACATGAAGCAATAGCCAAAAGGAACAAATCGACACTGAGCAGAACTGAAGCAGCACAAATGTTCACTGCAGTGGGGTATCTTTGGACAATGCATTTGCTGCAATGGCTGTCAAACTGGAATAATTAAATATTCAATCCAATCGTATATTTGAACTATTAAAAATATGCAACAGGAACTGAAGTGGAAGGAAAAATTAAGTAGTATGATACACCCAGAAGAAGTATGAATTCTGCTTTCTGCCATCTTTTTTATCTTTTATTTTTTGTCTGGAAATACCGTTATAACAAAAAAGCTAATTATAGTGCACTATTTATTAGAGGGCATTACAAAACAACCTAGTCCCTGATATCTGTATTGAAAGCACTTGGGTCTGAAATGAATTGTGTGCCTAATCATGGCCAAAGCTAATTTTAGGCACCAATGTTTTACATCACTGCATCACAAACATCCACATTCAGTGATGGCAAGAGGCCAAGTTATAGAGAAGAAGGGTAAACTGCCTGAAGAACCCCCATGGTCTTGTTTTACTGCCAAACCAAGCAGCCTCTTTCAAGTGAAAATTGAAGGCAGGTATTCAAAAGAGCAGAGATTGTTCTTTTAAATAAAACAGCTATAAAACATATGTATAGTGACAGGCATGTGCAGCCATAAACTTCGAAAATGTAGTAAAGGCAATCCCAGAGGAATAAAGAATAAAATATTACATCATTCCAGCTTGGCTTCCTCTGATCAAGAACATTACTAAAAACACCCTCAAGCCACATATCAGTTCTGTAATGGATTTCATTCCCCCCCTTCCATTAAAATAGCTTAAATTATTTTTAATTAAAAACACTAATTGTTATTTCACACTTAACCATGAATGGCAGACATGAAAGTACATGATTCGTCAAAAAGCAGCCTTACAGGTAATTTGCACACTAGTAAGCAAAGTAGAAAATGATTCTAATGGCTGTACCAGAAAAGAAGGAAGGAAGGAAGGAAGGAAGGAAGGAAGGAAGGAAGGAAGGAGAAATGCATAAAAGAAGAAATAGCAAGCATAAACTTTTAATGCATTAACTACTGCAATGAACTAAAGTTGAAAGTTCATAATTTTGAACAGGCATGAGAAAATGTGTGCAGGGAAGTCACTTACGAAGTAATAGCAGCCAGCACTGTGCAGGATCCAATCAGATACCATGTAACAGAAGGAGGATCAGATCCTTTGTGGTGCCATGAACCCCTGAAATTTTAAAAGGGTTTTAAAGGGTTTTGAAAATCCTTAACTCCACCCGCTTGAATTGTTACAGAGACAGGTGAATTACTGTGATTCAAGGGTTATGGTGGACTAGGTGTGGGTGTGTTGCTGTACAGCCCTACTTATCAGTCACCTTCCTTCTAGCTCTTCTTGAATGGAGAAGATATCCCACAAGGCAGCAGAGGTTTAGGATAAGAGTCTTCCTTCTCCTAGATGGGCTACCTGCCCAGGTTGATAAACCCCATCTGCCCCCCACTTCCCGCTACAGACCATGCAGAAACCACTTTCTTGACTGTTGGACCAACTATTGGTCTTGTCTGCGCAATCTGCCAGGGCCTGTTTTCATAGGCAGAGGAAGTTCCAATTGGCTACCCTCACCTGGCCTAGCCAGCCAATCAAAACTGTTTATCGGGGTGTGGCTGCTGTCACGTGCTGACAGCTTCTAGGAGCCACCTCCTAGGGGCTGAGGTCCCTTCAGGGGCCACAATAAAATATTTGAGCCCCCCCCCAAGTTGATGGGCATTGCCATTCAAACAGTGTGTGTGTGTGTGTGTGTGTGTGTGTGTGTGTGTGTGTGTGTGCCGTATGATGTGATCAGTTATGTGGCGAAGGGCTTATCTGCCCTGCTCCCATATTTTATTCAAGTTGGTACCCCTGGCCACAGGTGGGAACTGAATGCAGGGTGAGGACCAAAGGTGGAAAACTACCCTAGAAGGAGCACAATATGTTCCCCACCAGAGGCTGTACCCCTCCCCATATACTGGTACCCCGATCTCTCTGTGTGTGTTGTGTGTGTGAGAGAGAATGATTATATACACACACAGAGAGAGAGAGAGAGAGAGAGAGAGAGCTGAAGACTTAAAGTAAATTAGTCTAGCACAAGTGACCTTTGGTATGATGGATATATCATGCTGGTTTATGGTTTTGCTCAGATTACAGTTCTCTATAGATTTTGAAACACCCTAACAGTTGTATTATCCATATTTAACTACTTCCAGAAATTATTCCCAAAGAAAAGAAAGGCAATATTACTTGAACATTTTGCAAAAATTGTCAAATTTATTATTTAATATATTTGTGAATTATTAGTCCCCACTCAGTAAAAAGGGCAAATCATGGAGAAAAAGGCCCTGAATAATTTATCCCAGAAGGTTGCAAGATTCATCTAATAAATTATTTCATACCTATATATCTGTCATTTCTGGGTATATGAGAGTATAGTGATATGCATTAATTTTATTGCACTATCCCAGTACTGAAATAGAATGATTTAGATTTTTTGTTTAACCTGAAATGAATCTTTTGGAATCTTTTGGGCTACATCCAAGGAAAAATAAATACACCAAGAAGACTCAATCAGGCTTGGAATGGTACATATTGTGTGGGTATAATTTATAATAATCACTGCAGAATTATTGCAACTCTTTTATAGAACATCACTCCCTTTCTCAGCTTTCATATCCACCCATACAATAAATCAATCAGATAAATAGCCTTCACTCAGAAAATGGAATCATCTCAAAGCATTCAACACACAGAAGGAGGATTGATTGAAAACATTTCTTCACAACTCCACCAAATAAAGGTTTTGGGATTCTGGTTGCACATTGTTCTCACTAAATCCTGATGGCTGGCGAATCGGGTTAGTGGGAAGAATCCATTTCATGTAATGGGATAACATCTGCAAGCATTTGAAGAATAGTTACAAAACCATCGCATACAAAGATTGCTGCAGAATATATATTTTTTCAGATAACATGTATAGCAAAGAGAAACAAGAACAAGAACACAGGTTCAACCAAATAACCAAGTAGTGCAAATATTAATATTATTTTTATTAATTTTTTTATTTTAAAAATGAAGAAGAATTTAAAGGAATACCTTTATCTGTTGTTCCATGCCAAATGTGGAATATGCATTCCAGCCCAGATTCTTGCCCAGTATATAAGGTTGCAGCAAAGGGCTTGTCCTATGGGGTCAAGCTGCAGCAATAGCCGCCCAGATGTGCTTAGTGGCAGAGGAGAGGTGGCATTGAGGTTGGGGCAATGTGGATGCTTCAGCAAAGTATGCCTGTTCTGTCCTTTCATGCTCTCAGTAAGCAGCAGCGACACCGCAGCAGGGGGCTGTTGCCGCAGTTCTAACCCCCACGGCAGCTCCTGTATGGGTGAATATTCTCATGTGACTTAATACACCAGTGTTATTTCCTTATTTCTATATTGCTTAATTCCCAAGGTGACTTCTCAGTGGTTTACAAGTGCATAACACTGCATAACAAATACACACAGTTTTTTAGTAAATAAGTTATTAAATTGCCTGCCTCCCCACACTCTAATTGTATTATTTAATTCAACCATATTTACTACTGCTCAGATTCTCACAATTCACTTATCCAGGGAAGGAGTTTGAGATTTTTCTCAAACATGTTGAATATATTGTCCCATGTTGGTTGGAACATGTTGTCATCTGTGCAGCTGTTAACAAGTGAATGATCATTTCTGATTCCTCTGGCAATGCCAAATATTTCATTTAACCAAACAAAATTAATAATAAATTTGTTAGGAACTTGCAACTTAAAATTTCAAGTTCCTTACTCATACAGTGGTACCTCTGGTTATGAACTTAATTCGTTCCGGAGGTCCATTCTTAACCTGAAACCATTCTTAACCTGAGGTACAATTTAGCTGCGGGGCCTCCCGCTGCTGCCGGGGTACGATTTCTGTTCTCATCCTAAGGTAAAGTTCTTAACCCGAGGTACTACTTCCATGTTAGCGGAGTCTGTAACCCAAGGTGTTTGTAACCTGAGGTACCACTGTATTGGTCCAGCAGATCTTAATTTTGGGGCAAGAGCCAAATAAATGGTATATATCTGCTTATTATGCCCAAACATATACTGCATTTACTATTTGCCCTCCATGTCTATTAAATGTAACCTTGAGAGTATCAAATGCCAGCTGTTGTCAGAGCCATGGTTGAAATTTGTTTTATTTCCTATTTATTTTACAGATTGGTAAAAGTTGCCTATATGCATTCTCTTAAAATGTAGATTTTGGTATTTTTTTCAATGCACTTCCTACACACACACACACACACACACACACACACAAATGGGACGCGGGTGGCGCTGTGGGTAAAAGCCTCAGCGCCTAGGGCTTGCCGATCGAATGGCCAGCGGTTCGAATCCCCGCAGCGGGGTGCGCTCCCGTTGTTCGGTCCCAGTGCCTGCCAACCTAGCAGTTCAAAAGCACCTCCAGGTGCAAGTAGATAAATAGGGACCGCTTACTAGCGGGAAGGTAAACGGCGTTTCCATGTGCGGCTCTGGCTCGCCAGAGCAGCGATGTCACACTGGCCACGTGACCCGGAAGTGTCTCCGGACAGCGCTGGCCCCCGGCCTCTTGAGTGAGATGGGCGCACAACCCTAGAGTCTGTCAAGACTGGCCCGTACGGGCAGGGGTACCTTTACCTTACACACACACACACACACACACACATTTGTGTGCATTCTTCTTCTTAAAATTCCAAGAAAGGTGTGATCCAATTGGGAGTTGTGTTTTGATGTGCATATCATTCTGGGACCATTGGAATAGGATGGTTGGCTTTAAAATGCAGAATGCACAAATTTCTTCTCCATACCTAGAAAAAGGAGCAGCACCAAGAAAAATAAAAATGAAACACAAAGAGTGGTGAAATGGATTCCCCAATGCAGTTCATCTTATCACATTCTTCAGCAGCAAAAAAATAAAATAAAACCCATTCTACTCTACTCTCTGAGAAAACAAGTGACGATGACAGCAGAACACAATGGAATACTGTTGCCCCTGAAGAAGAAAATATGATGAAATTTGACGGGCGACTGTATTTTTCAATATATGTTTCAACTTCCTGTACCTTTTTGACACTTTGTCTCTCTTTTTTTGTTTACTTTCTGGTTTTCAAGTTGTTATTTCATTTATGAATCGCTTCCCACGAGGCACCCCAAAGCAATATACAATAAACAACGGCTATAAAACAGTTACATACATAAAAACAGTAAAAACGTTTGCCTGTGTAAAAGCAAATTACAACAGTTGCTCTGAGCCAGTTTTCTTCGAACCTCTTACATCAGGGCAGATTAGGCACAAGCCTATGGACCCCACACCTTTTAGGGGCTCCGCGAGAATGGATTTGATCTGGAAAGAAAATTACAAAAATGTATTAGGAGATTATTTGTGAGGAGCCCCCAGATTTTGACTGCCTAGGGGCCCCCACGGGGTCTAATCTGTCACTGGCCATCACAATGAAATCCGGTGCCCCCCTTTTTTGTCTGAGTGGGTTGAAATCAAACTACAGGGGCAAAATAAGTGTGCACAAGTCTTCCCAAGTGCCAGCAATCACCTGGTTGTTGTCAGTACCTGCAAGTGCCCACCACCAGTTGATTCTTGGGAAGCCCTATACAAGGATACAGTGGTACCTCGGTTGTCGAACGTAATCTATTCCAGAAGACCGTCCGACTTCCGAAACGTTCAACAACCGAGGCACAAAAGGCAGTCGGCAAAGTCAATGGAGAAAATGGAAAAACACACAGCAGAAGCTGTTCGACTTCTGAGGCACGTTCGAAAACAGAAGCATTTACTTAAGGGTTTTCGGCATTCGAAAATCGAAACATTCGGCTTCCAAAACACTTGGAAACTGAAATACCACTGTATTGGGAACTGTTAACTAAAGGTTACAAACTCTGCAAGAATAATTTGCCATGCTGGCTAGACTTTGATGCCCATCTGGGTCAGATTTCTTATGTGGAGATCTATTACATACCTCACCCTTGTACATAGCCTCTTGTAGCAAATGGTCCTTTGCAGTTTACAGTATAAAAACACAATATACATAGCATAACAACAAAACCCTATAATGATAACCCCCCCCCACAATTTTTTTATTCTGCCACAGAAACTTCTCCTCATACTCTGACCTTTCTTTCTCCTCTGCCTCTGAGGCTGCTCCCAAGTCCCATGCGCTGTGATGCCTCAGGGGGCCTGGTTAGGCAGGGCGACACCTCTGTCTTCCATTAGCCAGCAAAGCAGTTGATTGCTGTGGAAGAAGCTGTCACCAGTGTTTTTCCACTGTTTGTGAGAAGTGCCTTCTTTTTCATGCTTCGTTTGTGGGCCGGGCCAAGAACCATTACAACTCCACTGGCTCGATTCTGGATGTCTTGTGTGTATATAAAATTTCAAACTGCCTGACAAGCAGGGCTCAAACAGACAGGAGACCGCCTGGGGTGAAAAAGAATTATTATTCACAATGGCACACACCTCTTTCCAAAGGGAGGATGGCTGTTCAGCACCTTGTAAATGCCCAATCATTCATCCATGCAGATGTAGGAAGGGGTGGCAGTGGAAGAGAAATAGACGATGCTATATATCAAGCAATAACAACCCTAACCTTAAATTGAAGCTATATGCCTATACAGTACTCATTTTTGATGCCAAGACCAGCAAATACACCCACCCACTTAATATCTTAAGAAGGGCTTTCACAGATGCAGGAAAACATTGAGTACTGTAACAGTAAGACAAACAGAGATGAGCACAGTAGGCCTGAGAAAAAGATACTCAACACAGAGCAGGCAAATCCTAGCTGATATGTGACACTTTTAATTCTGCCTAATTGATAAGATTGGAACAGCAAGATCTAACAGCTTGTGAGCAGATCTTTGGTTTCCTTTCCACTAGCACGATCACATCTGGTTCTTCTGCAATTTATTTTCGCTTCTCCTTGCCCTGCCATGTAATCTTTGCTTCAGCTAATCCAGTCCACTGTTCAGTAAAATGGTGCAAGTCACCCGAAGGGCATCTCCAAGGCAAACAGAAATATAGAACAGATCTCAGAGGGGTTTGAGTCTACTGGTGTGTAATAAACAAAATAATGTATAAAGGCATATGGAACAGTCAGTTAAAATCATTGAAAGAGATAAAACATAAGAAACACAAACCTTCACTCCCCCCACGATTACCAGCTGCCCTTGACTCCAGCTGTCAGAAGAATTAAGTGGCTTGCTAATATTTTGCAAAATACGTTCAGGTTTTGGTGAGTCTTCCAGGGAGCTGCACAGTGGTGAAATAACTTATCTATATTTACTTGCATTCATTGGATGTGCTATCTGGATTGGTATCCATTCTGTACATGAGACAAATAAGCGAAAACACTGACGATTTTCACTCCTGCTTCTGTTTTCAACAGAATTCTCAGACACCTTTGTTCTGAGCAGGGCTTTTTTTCAGCCGTAACTCATGAGCACTCAGTTCTGGCCCCCCTCAGGTGTGCACCATTGCCTTTATAAGAGAGCAATGGAAGCATTTGTGGTGAGTTCCAGCACCTCTTTTTTTCTAGGAAAATAGCACTGGTTCTGCATAGTAGGAATTTTGATAAAGCAAAGAGATTCTTGTACTCTTTTGAACCTGTGGAAAATGTGAAGCCAGGGAGACCTGTAGAGAAAGATTATGTATTTATCCATGCACGTGCAATGCACAATTGATTATATAATTTGCCAGAATACGTGATCAGAGAGATTTCATGGAGTGCATTGTTTTTCATGAAACAAGTCCTAGGTGAGTGAATCCTGGAAGAACCATTTACTCTGTGTCATCCCTGAAGCAGAATAGCTTTTTCTATATTAAATGGTGAATTTGGTATTATTTCTGTCCCAGATTTAGATAAAGAGTTTCCCAGAAAACAAAAACAAAAAAATTGCTAGAGCAATCATTCACCACAGTTGTCTGTGGTACAATACATATTTATAAAGAATAAATGACAGGTGCTATAGCAAAATCTGACCATGAAAATAAACTCTAGAATTAGAAGGAGATAGCCTACAGAAGAAAATACCTGACTATTGAGATAAGACAAGCAAAGAATTTTTCCAGTCTAGCCTCGAGGACTTATTTTCTGTTATGATACATGGTGATCATCAATAAGAAATATACATAGGACAGGAATAACATCTATTAGATAGAATAGCCATGATAAACATATAATTCAAACTGCCAAAAACTGATTGTAGGTGAGAATGAAAGGAGGTCTGTATTCATATTGCATTGAATTCAAATTTTGTGAAGCTCAGAACAGAGAGTGAGATTTATGAACAACCTTAGTACCATTGATTTCAATAGGTCTACTCTAAGCATGGTGAAGTCTGGATCCACCCCAGCATGCGTCTTAGCATCCTGGAACTGTAATATTTATGAGTGCTGGGAATTGTAGCTTTGTAAGGGGCAAACCATAGTTCTCACAAAGTGCTTTAAAGGTGTGGATGTGATTTAAATGTATGGTGTGTATGCAGCCACACTGTTGTGTAACTATTGCACAAGCAAGGCCTTAGAACTGCCCTTGACTGAAAAATATTAAAGGCACTAATTATGGCACAAATATTACAAGTTGTATTATTGATCAGAAATTGCTCAGTGGTATCTTGTTTGGGCTACCCTTAACACAGTTTTTGTGGGGCTACCTTTGAAGAACACTCAGCTGATTCAGAATGTGGCAGCCAGGTTCTTAACAGGATCAAGTTATATTGTCAAGCATGGGATTCCCTTGCTGCAGCAGCTGCACTGAGCCCCAGATCACTTTTGAGCCCAATTCAAAATGCTGTATAAATCCCTAAACAAGAGATGGGGAACCTGTGGCCCTCCTGATGTTGTTGGACTACAAGTCTCATCATCCCTTACCATTGGTTTTTCTGGCTGAGAATGATGGGAGTTGAAGTTCTTCAAAACCTGGAGGGGCACAGATTCTCCATCTCCACCTGAAAAGCTTAGGACCAGGTTCCTTTAAGGACCACCTTCTCCCATATGAACCTGCCCAGATATTAAGATCTTCTGGTGAGGCTCTTCTTTGCACCCTATCATTATCTGAGACTCCTTTGGTGGGGATGTGGGAGACAGCCTTTTTGGCTGACATACTCTGTTCCTGCCTAGTAGCTCCCACTGCCTCTTTTCTGCTGCCTTCCACCATCTAAGACTTTCTGATGATATTCTATGATTTGATGAAGACTTTTCTGTGTTTTTCTTTTTCATGGTTTTAATGTGCTAGTGGATTGGTTTTTTATCACCTGTTGATGTCTGCTACTTTTAACCCCATCTACTGCTTTTTTTTTTTTACTACATCTTAGTTTATTGTTATTTTTCCTTTTTTTATTGTATATTTTGCTATTTCTTTGTTTTATTGTTAGTTGCTTCAAACATTTTTGTTGAAAGAGAAAGCCAGGATATAAACTGTCACATTCAGTTAATATAAGAAATAAAAATGCTAGACACTGGTGTAGAAAACAAAGAAGCTATAGCCAGTCATACGGTCTACAATACAGTCCTCTGAAATCCATAAGCAGAGAAGTTGCCACCTACCGAGTCAGATAGTTGGTCCATTTAACTCGGTCTTGTCTACACTTACAGGACGTTCTCCAGTGTTTTAGACAGGAGACATTCCCATCCCTTCTTGGAAATGCTGAGGATTCAACCTGGGCCCTTTGCATGTGAGGCAGATGCTCTAGCACTGTACACCAGCCCTTTCCAAAGCATGTGCTGGATTGTAGCCACTATGGTCAACAATACAATGTTGTGGCTTTGCAGCAGTTAAAGAGGCCAAAGTACACATAGCTAGGGTTAACCCATAGCTTCAAATGTGAGTCTTCCCCACTACCCATTTAGCTATTTTACAAGGCTGCAATGGACATGATAAGCTAAAATGGAAGTGAATCAGAGAATACAGCTTACAGATTTCTCCAAGGACACCCTAACAGTTCCCCGATAATTAAAGGCTGAGTTTCTGCTTGTACCTCTCTTTCTGCCTTAAGCCACTTCTTGAGAGCCAGTGTGGTGTAGTGGTTAAGAGTGGTAGATTCGTAATCTGGGGAACCGGGTTTGCGCCTCCACTCCTCCACATGCAGCTGCTGGGTGACCTTGGGCTAGTCACACTTCTTTGAAGTCTCTCAGCCCCACTCACCTCACAGAGGGTTTGTTGTGGGGGAGGAAGGGAAAGGAGAATGTTAGCCGCTTTGAGACTCCTTCAGGTAGTGATAAAGCGGGATATCAAATCCAAACTCTTCTTCCTATACCCTCCTTTACAGGTCAAAGTGAAAAACTGGGACGCCATCTTCCAGGGCCGCATGAGTCGCAGGACTGCATGAGATCACGGCCCTGAAAAAAGCATTGCAGTGCCCCAAATGGCCGCTGTGCTCTTGCGTGAAGAAACAGGGTGTCCTGGTTTTCCCAGGACATTTGAGGGGTACACCATCTTTAAAGGAAGGAGTCTACTCCTTTCATGCATTCCATAGTGGGCTGCATCATATGTTTTAGGAAAGGAAGGAAAGAAGGGTCCCTGTTGCGAATGATTCACAAAGGCTTAACTTATGCAAGTGCAAAACTCATACAGCACCATGTTCAGGACTGAGCATCAATAGTGCTGCTTGGAGCTTCACTCTCTATTCCATGGGCACAGCCTGAGCTTATAAAGCCACAGGACTCAATAGCGGCTGATGTTCCCTGGAATTCACTCTCCGAGGAAGTAAGTTATTAGTTCACAATTAAAAACAGATCTATCTGGTTTCCCAAGATTGATTGCACACTTAATCAGCTCCCACTTGCCTATACAGTATCACTGAAATGGAGAGATAATAAAGCCATGGTTCTTTTAAGAGAGCGACTGCACTGCAGATCAATTTCTTCAAAATCTTCATGTGTGCAGAAATCCTGTGGGATGAATATTTCATAAGGGGAACAACGCCGTTAAAATTAATAAAACCCCAGCCTGCCTAGTTATGAACTACAGTGATTACTGAAGAAAATAATCCTGCTCATATTTTGTACCACCAAAGTTGGGCCCTGAAGGCATCCAGGGAGAAAGGAGAACGCTTTTGAAGTGAGGTGTCACCAAGAGTAATAAGAGTTTCAGAGACACAAAATCCAGGGAGAGGAGCCTGCGACAACTGGGGGGAAGCTGAATCTTGTTCTTGCCTGGGGAAGACTGAGAAATTGAAGTTAATTAATTGTTACACACTTTCCCTCTGTGTCAGGCCCACTCCTCAGCTTCCTGAGCAGAAAATAGGAAGATCTAGAGAAGCAGCATTTAGTCACTCCGTATTAATTCCTGACAAACATTCCTGACCTGCTTTGTCAAAATCCAGCTTGTGTCCTGAAAACACCAATAGGTTTGTTTAATCTTTAGGAACATAGGTCGCTTGGCTAGCGTTCGCTGTGGAGCTGGCCTACATTCCAGCTGTGCCAGCCACACTGTGTCCATACCAAGCCTTTTGTGATAGTTCTCATTTGACTGCCACCCGACATGTGTGCAGGAGTCAGGTGTGTGTGGAAGGTGCCTCCTGCCAGGGGCTCTCGTGACGGCCACACCTTCCCACCTTTTCTGCAGCAGTGGAAAGGGCAGAAGCCCCCTCCATCCTGAAGCACAAATGTTAAAAGAATAGCTCCCTCAAACAAATAATTGGAACCTCGGTCTCAAAGCATAGGTGGAAACAGCTGGACTACATCAAGAGTATAATAGCTATGGATGCTGAACAGAAAGAATGTGGGAAATGATAGAATATATGGGCAATGCGGCTGGTTTTAATATTCGGCATTTTATTGGCTTCTGAGTGTGTGTGCGTGTGTGCTGTGATGTTACACGATTACCTTTTATGCATTTGAATGGTCTAAAAAGATATCAAATAAATAAGATCACATGAACCTCAAAGCCTATTTTGCACTTCTGTCTAGGTTGCACCTGAGGTAGGTGCCCCTCTTGTCATTCGATTTAATATAATGCAGGCCATGAGGCACATTACTCTTTCCAGCAGGGTCTCTCTCTCTCCCCCCACCCTCAGCATTTTCTCTTCTGGCTTCCCAGGAAACTGATCGTGTTTACAATTACATTTCTCCAACCGTTCGCTAAGAAAAGTAGCAAGCAGATGCTAGTCCCAACTGAAAGCACCAAATACATAAATAAGCCATTTTGGAAATACCAGATTGCTCTTTTCTCAGCTGTTTTCAAAGCAAAAGCGTATAATAAAAAATAGAGTACAAACATGTGTCAACAGGTCTTGTCTGTAGCAGGTCTGTAGTTTGGCATTACGCTCTTTATTCAGAAAGGAATGGGCAGGAGGTGACAGAGGGCTGAGGCGGTTATGGGAATGGAATGAATAAGTAAGAATGTAAAATTAGGTGTTTTGATTTTTATTTTTATTTTTTAAAAAAATGTTAACTTGATAATGTATTCATAATCTTCTCTGCTTATGACACACACAAAAATGAGTGCTTGCCTTCTGAAGCCCTCATCTGGCAGCCAAAGATAGCAGATTTCTAAGAGCATTTTTTATGCTGCTTTGATGAGTGAGAGAAAAATATACAGAGCAGCAAAATGACATTTTTCTATAAATTTCACAGTGCTCAGCAGGCATGCGAGTATGGCAGCATTCATTAAGATTAGTTAGAATTACTTAAGCACCGTGAATTTTCTCTATCAAGCTGGTAACTGGGACACTGCGGATTAGTTATTGATCAGCCACTGTTAATACTCAGAGCTCTTTCCATGCCTGTTGTTGTGGGGAGTGGGAGTGGGGGACGCCGTCTCGCGAAGCTGAAGCTGTGAAATTCACAAATTAAACAGACTCTCTTCATTCTCCCTTTTGTTTCTAGAACAGACAAAAAAAAGGTGGGGGGAGAATGAGAATTAATGTGTTGCTTCAAATATTTTCTCTCTTCCCAGGCTCAGCAAATTTCTTCAGCCCTCACAACAGAGCAGGGCATTCCAAAATGGCTCCTACCAGCCAAGCCGGTCCTACCATTTAGTGGAGTAAAGCAGATGCCCCGGGGAGCTGGTTTGGGGCATTGTGAAAAGGTAGCAAATTCTTCATTTATTATTGAATTTTTATCCCCAGAGAGAGGTGCTTGTAGAAATGTTTGCCTTGGCTGCCAAAATAACTTAGCAAGTCTTGGGTTCTGTGTGCCTGGAGGATGGGAAGGCACATGCTGTTCCACCTCAGGCAGCAAAAGATTAGTGGCCAGAGGGGTGGGCTGGCGATGTGCACAAGACCTCCCAGCAATGATGTTGCTGTGGCTTACCAGGAAGGAGAGGGGCAAGATAGTGAGGAGGTCAGTGCTACACCACACAACAGAGAAAACAACCCAGACGTTTGGCTGGTACATCCACACGGCACCAACCTCCACATTGCCTTGTCTCTGCCTTCCAGCAAGCTGCAGTGACACTGCTGCTGGGAGGCTAGATGCATGCTGCTATCCATCCCTGCCAGCCACTATTGCAGCAAAACGTATTGAAGCAGTTCAAGATAAGTTAGCAAACATTGCTTGAGGAGGAGGAGAACACTATTGCCTAATGTAGTCATAAGCTTAAGGCTGCTAGTAGGAACCCAATACTACTCCACTGCAATGACTGCTGTGCCTCTTCCAGGCTGGCAATATGTGCTGCGACACTGTTCTTACCGGTGCAGCCCTGTTTCACGGCTTTCACTGTTATGTACTCTCTCTGTCTGACTCTTGAAAGATGTGAACTGGAAAGGCAATAGCACAATAGCAGAAGATATGTTTTATGTGCCTAAGGTTTAATCTCCAGTGTTTTCAGTTGAAGGGTCCCAACAAGGCTAAAACCTCTGTTTGAGATCTGCCAGGTGGAAGAAGCAACAATGGAATACATCAAACAATAATTTGACTCAGCAGATGACAGCCATATACTGTATGTTCACCTGATTCTAACTCTGCATAGCAGGAACAGTCAGTTGTGGTAATGAATATTAATTGACCCTCATTTGGGGGAGAGGCTGTAACTCAGTGGTAGATCATATGCTCTAGGTTCAGTTCCTGGAATATTCAGTCAGTGTGGACAATATGAAGCTAGATGATCAGGCTAGGTATGGAGAAATGTCATGTGTTCAAATTATGTGAAACTGTCCATTAGGGTTTTAAGGAAAGAGGGAGTAAGCCGCTGTTGATGAACCCTCAGTGCTGGGGTAACCAAGAGCATGTTGGCTAACACTGCGATGTTCATCCCACTGAAAGGAACAATGAGGTGTACATTGAGATGTATGTCCCAATGAGAGGGAATGTCAACTTGGCATTTTCTTCTCCCTCACCAAAAGACAGATTGGGTGAAATAGCTGCAGACAGCTAAGAAATAATGCAAGTAGGGGATTTTCACAAACATTTCGTACGCACCCCAAGTTTGGGCACAAATATGGAACCTCATGAAAATTCAGTGCAAATTCTTATAGTCAGAACTGAAGAACCAAGAATTGTCAGAGGGGAAAGATCATATTATTTCTCCTCTATGATCTTTTCTGCTCCGGGTATAGCATACAAAATTATTCTGTAATCATATAGAGCTGGAAAGATATTACATCAGATTTGGTCAACCACACAATTTATCTAGAGAATGATGTCAGCAGGTTGTTTTATCCCTGCAGGAAGCCTCTATTTCATGATCTGGCATCAGCAAAGTTGCATGGGAACCAAATTCCAAGGTAATGTTTTCATCCATGAGAAGTCATGCAAACACTTTAAAAAAGTGCCAAGTATTCTATCAGAATTCATGCAGTTCAGTGTATATATTTTTAAAAATGGAAACTTGTAAATGAGAAAAAGAACTGGCAAGAGACAGAGAAAGCCATGCATTCATGTATTATTCTATAATTAATCCCCAATGCAAGATAAAAGTTAAGGGCAGCATAGGGATGGAAGGCTATGTGAAATTCAGTTATTTCAGTTTTTCATTTTTCCAATCTTAAATTCATTTCCCCACATTTCTGTAGGAGCTGATACTGGGTGGAGCCAGTGCTGTTGCTAGGTAGTGCTAGGGCTGTGTCTCGCTTTGAAGTAGTCCGTTTTCTCTCTGTCTCTCAGCCACTTATGAATCAGAGGAGAATGACAGAAGTTTCTCTCTGTCTTTGTTGGGTGGTTGGAACTCCAGTTGCCTAGAAAGCACCTTCAGGAAAGTAGGACCCAAGGAAAAGGGAATGTTCATACTGTTGGGCTCCACTTCACAAATGGTCTCCAGTTGGTCCCACCTAGCTTGTCTCCTTAATGGGAAGGCTGGGTGGGGCAGGGAGAGTATATAATGTTGAGTGCTGCTACTCTAAGGAGCACAGCTGGTGGAATTCATAAAACAGAAAGATCCTGTATACCCTGGGTGTCTATTTATAAAATGGAAGACAATTCATCACTCTAGATAGAACCAAAATGATGAGATGATTCTCACAAGCAGCTAAGGAACACTCTTTTCCTCCAAAGGTACCATACTTTGCTATTATCCTTTCTACTGGACTTTATTAGCTCCATCTTGGGCACCTTGCAAATGTAACTTGCAAAAAATGAATGGAATTGCAGGGTGGGACCACTTCCTTCTATCCCTCTCCCCTTCCCCCACAAAACACACACACACGTCTCCATCTGCAGAAAGATCCTGAGTGAATTGCAGATATGGTAATGCAGGATAGCTTCTAAAGGAGATCAAATACTATTATTATCGCTCTCTTGCTAAAATGGCTTGTATCCGTAATGTAACTTTCTTTTCATGAAGGTCAACCAAGCCATTACAGAAATGAATGGAGGCACTGTGGGCTTCTCTTGGCTAAACAAGAATGCCTTGCCCTGAGCTTTGCAACAATGAGGAGCCATCATGCTGAAGGTTTCTGTTTCCTTAAGGGCATGAGAGCCAATACATCATTAACTAAACACAGAGGTCAGAGGTCTCCACTTATATTTTTCTCATTTTAAATGACTATTTAAGGAAGGAGAATGGAGGAGGAAATGATGATGTGGATGAGAAAAATGAAACAATTCACCTACATGCCAAAAGGTTTAAATGCAACTGTTTGATTCTCTATGGACCCATTAAGGCTTCAGGAATTCAGCAACATCCCATTTCGTGGCTGGATAAATAGGTGCTCAAGCACACCCAGAGGAGAAAAGCTATGAACAAGACCTCAAGGCAGTGCTCACTTCTTGACCCTTCCAGGGCTCTTAAAAGCTGCTATAGTGGTACAGCTAAAGAATGCTGTGATTGGGCACAGAAGTGGTTCACCAGGTGGGGCAGAGCTGCTATGCTAGCTGCCTGGCAGGTGAGTCACTGTTGCTTACTAGGAGAGGTGAAGTGGAGGGGAGATCTGCATGGTGCAAACCAGGCCCACCAGCTTGGCCCCAGGGCTGCACATGCCATGGGCGTGGCGGCATCTGACACTGGATGAGCACATCAGTGGGTGTGCTGACGTTGGACGTGCATGCTGCCACAGCATGCATGGCCCCAACACAAAATGTTGTGGGTGCCCAGCCCTGTCATGGGAAATGTTGTGGGAGCGAGAGTACCCACAGCCCTGCATACTCGGCGCTTATGGTGCAAACACAGCAGCAGAGCCCATCTGGTGCTCTTGCTCCTGTGTTGGACCAGCACCAAACTCCCCAATGCCTCACTTTTCCCCCTCCCTGTAAGCAACAGCATCCCACCTGCCAGGAAACCAGCACAGTGACTTTACCCTACATGGCAAGCTGCTTTTCTTGGGGTGTAAAGAACAGCAGATTCAAGTCCATGCTCACCTACAGTCAGCTGTCGTCATTCTTTCTTACCGTAAGGGCCACCACAGACCAAAGAAACAGGTTAAGGCATGTTCCCAGTGCCATGACAGTCTCTTTTTCCACGAATGTGTAGCATATCAACAAACCAAACAAATATATTATCATTCTTTGTCATTGGTTAGCTGGCTTGGTCACTGCACTTTCCTCCACTCAGAAACAAAGCACTCCACAGCTTGAGGCTTGAGATAGAGTCACTCTGCCTCCATTGCAGGCACAAATGGTGGGCCATTTCCCCCCATAGTAGGAGTGGATGGTATCAGTAGTGAGAGGCCAGAGGCATGAGCGGGGGTAAGACGGTGGGGCATGCATGCCCTGCAGGTAAGATGGAAATGGCGCAACCTCTTTCATTCTCAGGCAATGACTAGGGGGTGAGGGGAAAGAGAAGGAGGGGCTGGTTATCAGTGGATTTCTGGTCATGTCACTTGCAGGTCCCTTCCCTCCCAATTTTATTTGTATGCTTCTTTTCCACATAAAAGAATCGTGCTCAGAGTAGCTTACAACAAAGAAAATGCAAATGCATTTCAAACAAAAAGTTTTACATGTCTTTATTCAGAAGAGAGGACTACTGTGTTTGGGTCCTCCTTGGGGGTTTCCCAGTAGAGCATCTGATTGGCAACTGTCAGAACAGGATGCTGGACTAGGTGGGTCATTGGCCGGATCCAGAAGGCTCTTCTTTTGTTCTAAGTGTTCCATCTCATACCTGCATTTAAAATAAAAAATAAAAAATCCATACAGGATTTATATTTAAATAGCTATTTTGAATGTGTTTTCCCACAGAATGCATCTTTCTAAATTTATTTGATGCTAAAATACAATATTTATATGGATTTGTGTACTTTGTGTCTTCTTCATGTTCTACTTTCTTTTACACAGAGGCCTTAAGATTCACTCTTAGCTTAGCCTTAGAGGAAGGATGAGTCATCTTCCAAAAGCTGATGCCCTTGACATTCCAGGGCTGAAAGTGAACCCATCACACTAATTATTGGTTCAATAAAGAGACATCCATCACCCCATCCTGGGCCATATACCTGCAATTTCCATAACAAAACTGTGATTGGCTACAGCTGGAGATGTAGGGAGAGAGGGGTGGTCTCTGCTCCCTCCATCACCCAAAACATAGACAGAAACCTGCTATTTGTTTTAGTTCTGTGCTTGCTGGATACAAGACAGACAACCCAAACAAACTGCTGCCTCTCTCTTCTAGAGAGGGATGGTACAGATACATTGGTTAGTCTCTGCACCTGCCAGGGGGTTGGACGACTTCAGAACCCCGTGCAGATACTTATCAGACAACACAGCTTGCTATTTGTCCATGGTCTCTGATTTCTCCAGCTATTCTGTGGCATCTCTCCCTTGAGATCATAGATAGATCCACATTTTTGAAACACAGGATGTAACTCAAGCCATTCCAAGAGGGTTGCACAAACTACTTGAGCAATGCAATCTTTTTTTAAATATATATTTTTTTAAATTAAAACAGCAAGGAGTGATTTTTAAAAAAACCTCCTAAACCCAAAGGACTTTCAGCTGTCACACTTCTTCAACAAAAAGCCTTTCTATTTTTTTCTAGTGACATCTTGCTTGTGGCTATTTGCAGAATACATCTCCCAGTTTATTTTGCTAACAGGGCATTTCTATAAATGTCTACTCAGAAGTATGATCCACTGAGTTCGATGCCGCTTACTCCAAGGTAAGTAACAAACTGCAGCCTTAAAGATTACCTCATTTTGCTTTTGTTCACATTCAGCAGTGAAATATCCTATTCCAAAACACCTGTGCTCTAAAACAGGGAAGTGTTTTTCAATGTATTCTGAAAAATGTTACGGCATTATGCATTGCCTAGTGAGGAATAAAAATCAAGTTAGCAGAGAATCCCTGTGTTTGGTTTTCATTATTTACAAATTCTGCAACTCAGCTATCTCCAGCTCTTAGTTATTCTTCTTCGCTTTCGGCTGGGAGATAAAATGTATCAGAATCCTGTTTTCTCCTTTTAACTCCAATGGACCTCAATGAAGAATTAAGTTGAGGATGGCTTCATGAAATTTTAC
The DNA here is from genome assembly GCF_965153285.1 of Podarcis tiliguerta. Lineage (NCBI taxonomy): Eukaryota > Metazoa > Chordata > Lepidosauria > Squamata > Lacertidae > Podarcis > Podarcis tiliguerta. The sequence continues at coordinate 36,785,345 of NC_139538.1, forward strand.
ACACACACTTTTTCAGTGTGTGGAGGAGGGAGTTCATAAGTTGGATACTGGATACCTGATCACTTGTGCGCACAACTCTTTCCTGAATAATATGATAGGCCATTCTACCAGGACATTTTCGCCTAAATGACTCCCCATGATACTGAGGCAAATGTAATGTTCAAAAAGGCTTCATTTTCTCATTTCTGTAGCACTTTGTGCCCATAAAGTATTTTCAGGATCATCACAAATGGAGACATGAAATGCTTCACACACTCAGAATAGAGTCCAGAAATTTTGGGAGCCACAGAAACTACATTTCCTATTGTTTCCAGCATCTCTAAATGTGGTTGCACATGCTCACAGCTGTGTCTAGGCCTAGCGCAACCCCCCATTTTCACCCTTTACCCCTGCAGTGCTAACTTCAGGAAAAGGAGGCAACAGAAACAGATGCTGAGGCGGAAAACACAAAGAGATTCAGCTAGGACTTTTTGGAGTCATGCTCCAGTTACAACTGGATCCAGAGAGCAGACTATCCAAGTGCCCCTATTTTCCAGGAACAGTCCTGGATTTACAGAAGCCACCCAGGTTTCTGATTTGACCCTGGAATATCCTGCTTTTCCTTAGGACATCCCTATTTTCATCAGAGAAATGTTGGAGGGTATGAGAGAGTCCAGCCCTCATCCTTTATGATTCTGCATCTTCAACAGGGTAGATTGATATGAGGTACTCCAAGTCTGAGATAAAAATTTGCTGGGTATGGTAGTTGAGAGATCTGGGGTTATCTTTTAGGTGTCAATTCATAAAATTAGTAAAGGTAAAGAAGGTACCACTGACTGTTAGGTCCAGTCACAGACGATTCTGGAGTTGCGTGCTTATCTCGCTCTATAGGTCGAGGGAGCCAGTGTTTGTCCGCAGGACAGCTTCCAGTTCATGTGGCCAGAATGACTACTAAGCCGCTTCTGACGAACCAGAGCAGTGCACAGAAATGCTGTTTACCTTCCCGCTGGAGCGGTACCTATTTATCTACTTATCAGACAGCTTTCCAGGTCATGTGGCCAGCATGACTAAACCACTACTGGCACAACAGAACACCGTGACGGAAACCAGAGCGCGCAGAAATGCTGTTTACCTTCCCACCGCAGCGGTACCTATTTATCTACTTGCACTTTGACGTGCTTTCAAACTGCTGGGGGAAAATAGATATGCATTTTGATATACCGGGGTGGGAGAGAGACCATGGTATAACACCCTGAAACAAAGTGAAGAGATTTGTGTTGCAGTGTTATGGAGATTGCTTTTTCAATTCTCACTTCCTAGATATGTGCTTACTTTAGTTTGAGCATGTTGTGGCTGGTAGATAGGAACATTTGTGTGGCAGGGCTAGCTTAACCTCAAGCACACTGCTATAGAGTTCAGATGAGAGAGAAATGTGGTTTGGTTTGCATTTTTATGCGGACCTACCTAATTCACACTTCCCAAAACAATACAGGAGCCTCAAAAATTGCACTTCTCTGAATTTTGCAGTGAAGCTCTCCAACCAAGCTGTGTGTACATAAATGTGTTATGTTAGGGGAAAGTGTGTATAAAAATGCAAGCATTCAGTGAAAATAAAATACAAAATGGATTATATTAAGGAAGATTGCATGCAAACTCTTTCTATCAAGTATAATTGCCCACAAAATGTGGAGAAAACCTGAACTAAAATGCACAAAAATTCCCATGACCTTTTTTTTTTAAAAAAAAACAACAAAAAACAAATTGATGCAAAAATGTGGAGACGTGAAGTAATGAGGAACAGAAACTGAAATGGACAGATTTTCCCATCCCTGCTGTGGGCTTCAAAGCTAAAAGAAACTGTCAATCCAAACATCCAAAGCACAACAAAATAAGGGGCAAATAGGGGTGTAATAATACTTGGCTGGACATTAAATGGCACAGGGAGCTAACGTGCAGATTGTACTGGTCACTTTATATGATCTATAATAAAACCAATTTTGATTTAGACAAGTTGTCATGGACAAATTGCAAGACTGGAGAGACCTTGAATGCCCAGACCTTCCTATGCCATCAAGGCCAGGTGTGTTGTAAGTGAAGATGGGATTGTCTGTGACATGCTTCTCTCCAGTTTGTTCATGACCTTTTCAGCAGAACGCTCCACTTTGTATATTTCTGTAGTTACCTCTGACCTCTTCAGATGTAGTCACTAAATGAGTTTTGTATAAGACCAAACACAATTTTTTCTCCATTTGTATTCCGCATGCATGCCAACAAATTCTGATAAGCCGCATGCCCTCACACTGTTTCATTTGTATGTGCTTAATCTGCCTTTATCCTATTTGATGGAGCATCTTCTTTAAATTGATTCAGGCACCAGCGTAGTAGGGACTTTGCATAGATTTTGCATGCATGACATTTCTGCACAGTTGGGTCGTATTATACACCTAACTGAGCATATTCTACACATAAAATTCCATATTCGAAAGCAAAACCGAGTAGAATCAAATGACAGGTGGAGAGAAGTGTGATAATGCTGGCTGTTACTTGATTCTTAGGCATGATCGTTTGTTACTGATTAATATTTAAACTTTCTGGATTCAACATGCGACACCTTTTGACCTTTTTTTGTCCTTACAGTTGGTCTAGGCCTCCAGATGTTTAACAAAACCGCAGTTCCCATCCTCCCTGACCACCGGCCATGCTGTCTGGAGCTGCTAGGAATTGTAGATTCAGCAACATCTGGAGGGCACTATGTTGGCTACCCCTGAAATAAGTAGTTCCTCCCTGGCCCTCTTTCCTGGAATTCACTATAACCTGGATACCTCCATTGGTTAGAGTGTGATCATGGCAAGGTTGCATGTTTGATCCCTGTATAGGATAGCTTCATATTCCTGCATTGCAGGGGGTTGGTTGGACTAGATCAGCGGTTCTTGACCTGTGGGTCCCCAGATGTTGTTGGACTAGAACGCCCATCATCCTTGAGCTCTGGCCTTGCTAGCTAGGGGTGATGGGAGTTGTAGTTCAACAACATCTGGGGGCCCACAGGTTGACAAAGGCTGGACTAGATGATCCTCAGGGTCCTTTCCAACTCTACAATTCTATGATTATGAACTGATGGATAAAGGGGATTTATGGAGTGCTAGTCATGATGACTAACTCCAGTTATCAGAGGCAATATGTCTCTGAAGACCAGTTGCTGGGGAACGGCATCAGAGCTTTATTGCCTTCATGTCCTGCTTGCAAATTTCCCATTCGGAACTGGTTGGCCACTGTGAGAAAAGGATGCTGAACTAGACGGCCCTTTGGGTTCTTATGAATCTAGCAGGGTTCTTACGAATGGCCTCCAACTGCTTGTTTTTAGTCAGGAGGAAAAGACACACATAACCATTTATGGTTCCTTTGCAAGGATACAAAGTGTGATACTTCTCAGACCCATGATACTGTACACCTACACTTCAATATGATCTGACCATGAGAGGCATCTTCCAATTCCAGCTGCAACACACTGGTCAAGGATCACATTGCATGGCCATCGTTCTAGGTGCACATCAGAGTAAGCCCTGTGGAATTCAGCCGGACTTATATCCAAGTGAATACACGCAGCATCAGCAGTTACCCATGAAACAGAGCACTAAGTGAAACTGCCTGCAGCCATGTGATGCAATTCAGAATGGGTGATTGTCAACCTCACCTATACACTCTGTTAAGTGGCAAGGAAGGTGCTTCTTTGTGGGGGGTGCTGAGTCAACCCCATGGAACCAAAAGTTGCTGACATCAGCAGGGGCGACTGTTCAGACAGCAACTGTGCATACACCTGGTACTAGCTGCCCCCCAGCCATTCAATATAACTGTAGGATATTGATTCAATAGCCATGGAACCACCAGTGGATTCCCCTAGCTAACACCCTAACCAGCCACTGCTGTACAGGATCTGGCTGCAATGCTATGCCTACTTCCTTGGGAATAAGACAAGTTTACCCTTGCATCTCAGTATATAATACAATGGACGCTCGGGTAGCGAAGGTGATCCGTGCGGGAGGCACGGTCGCAACCCGCAGTGTTCACAACCCGCAACACTGCATATGCATATGCGCAGGTTGCGATTCGGCGCTTCTGCACGTGTGCAACCGCCAAAACCTGGAAGTAACCCATTTGGGTACTTCTGGGTTTCAGCGGGTCTGTAACCCAAAAAAATGCAACCTGAAGCTTCTGTAACCCGAGGTATGACTGTATATGCAGTATATAATATGCATCAGATGGCTTTGTCCATCAGCTTAAATCCAGGCACTCAGGCTTGCACTGATATGTGAGCCAGGCTGTTAATTACCTGATGTTGCTTTGTGGGTCTGCCTTAATAGCACAGCAATTGTACCTGCAGCAGTTCCAATTATAAATGACAGAAAGTAAAGAAAAAAGAATCTGATGAATCCATGGATTAGCTAAAGAATTATTAATATGAAAGTGCTAAAGAGCTGGAGCAACATCTGCCCTTCATAACACGAAGGCCTTGGTTGTGAGGTGGGAGAAACAGTTACACTTACCAACAAAAGTTGTGCAAATCTTAGTGAGTTGCAGAAAATTCCAGTGGAGGATTTCAATGTGCCTGGCAAGTGAAGAGGAGTCAGAGGCTGACATTAAAGGGGCTTCACACAGCCTGAAGAAAAAAAATGGATTAATATATGCTTTATGCTGCAGCGAATTCTAAGCAGCAGCATTTTTGATGAGCTGAAGAATGCTAATTTGAAGAATTCATCAAGAAAATGTATTGATCAATATTTTATTAGCAGGGATTAATATTTCCTATAAGGGGAGTTAATGATTAACAATATTATGCTTATGTCGAGGGCAGAAGAGAATTTAGAAGCTGAAGACTTATGCTGCTATCATAGTTTCAAACTCTTGTGTAAAAATGCAAGCAGCAAGTTAATAGAAAAAAGATACACCCTGGAGTTAAAAAAAAGAAACAATCCAACAAGAATCCTCAATGCCTTTTGGTAGCCACATTCATTTAGGATACCCCCCTCCTGCAGCTGATTCTCAGGCAAAGTATTACATGCAGTAAAACCAGGTAGAAGCTGGAGAGCGGAGTACCAAGATGGCAGAATGAACTGTACCACTTCAGGCAGTAGATGGGGGAATGTTTTTTGATGCTTCTCCACATAAAAACTCCCAATAAATAGAAGCACAACATGGATAAAGGTTTTCTATATTGGTCCCCAAGCAAGGGAGGCCAAGAATAGCCCTGGGGTAGAGGGTCATCCCCCCCCCCCCCACTGGCTAGCACACTACCTTGGATTCCTATCTCAAGTCCAGCTCTGCTTTGCTTAGGAGTAAGGCTCTTAAAGTTTGCTAGAGAGAACATTTTCAAAGCAATCAAATGACATTTGAATAGATAAATACTCTTTCAAAGATGTGACAAATATATGTATTTTGCTGAGATTAATTTCTCTACTGAAGTTCTTTCATTTATCTCACAAGTATTTTCAAAGTCTCTTCTATCAGAATAAAAGCCAAAGATGAAAGTCTTTATTTATATAACTGATATAAGATATTCCAGATGCAAAGAGAGAGAAGTTACAGTTCGGGTCTTGTTTTTAATGTTTTAGGTTTTGTTTTAACATTCTCTCTCCCAAGCTTATGTCCACCGATGAATTCAAGTGAACAAGGAACATCCTAAAATTAATCAATTGAGGAGTCTCAATGCTTTTGTTAAATGCAAAATTTCAGAAAGCTCTATATAATATCTCCCACTGGTCACAAGAAACAACCGGCATTGATCTTACAAGTTTGTGGATGTGGAGTGTTCAGTACACTAACTTCTTCCACATCACTCACACTCACCTGTTGGTATAGCTATGGTGTACATTCCTTCTCATTTCTAGTATTTGGTTGCCAGATGTGATGCATGAGTGTTACTTACGTTCTGTTGGTAAAAGAATTAACTCAACTAGGCATGTGCAATCCCTCCCAGTAAAAGAACTTTTGCTAGTCTTACTGAGGCCACACTGAGACCAACAGCACTATGACGTTTCGTAAAGCAGTCATGGCTTCCCCCAAAGAATTCTGGGAGCTGTGGTTTGTTCTGGATGCTGATTGTTGCTAGGAGACCTTTATTCCACTTCCAGGGCTACTATTCCCAGAATTCTCTGTGGGCTGGTTGCTGATTCACCCCCCCCCCCCAGCCCAGGGGGAAAGTTATAGCCTTAGATCCCTCATTATGGTGAACAGGCAAGCAGAGAGCATCATTTTTATACAGAGTGGCCTGAAACCTGAAACACACATCAAAGTGGAGCAAGTCAGAAACAGACTGGAATTTGTAAAATGCACATTACAGAAACAAGGCAAATCTGAGATGTGTCCTAGATCTAAATACTTTCCTTAGTTTCTTTTGAGGGATAACTTTCAGCTGCAAGCACCTGCGGTTCTTGTGAAGTGATGGAGCCTGGAGGAACGAAAAGGGAGCAAGTCAGAAACAGACTGGAATTTGTAAAATGCACATTACAGAAACAAGGTAAATCTGAGATGTGTCTCTGTCATACCTGCTATTTTCAGACCAATTGCCCACAAAACACTAGAGAAGATAAACTGATTTCATTTTTTCCCCATCCCAAAATGGTTATGGCTGCTTTACTGGAAAATCATTGCCGCTAGATTCATCTCCCCAGAAGGATCTACCATGACTGCAAATTTCATCAAATTCTACCCCAAAGTAAAAGAACAAAATACAGTGCTACCTCAGGTTAAGAACTTAATTTGTTCTGGAGGTCCGTTCTTAACCTGAAGCACCACTTTTGCTAATGGGGCTTCCTGCTGCTGCTACCGCACCGCCGCCATGCATTTTCTGTTCTCATCCTGAAGCAAAGTTCTTAACCCGAGGTACTATTTCTGGGTTAGCGGAGTCTGTAACCTGAAGCATCTGTAACCTGAAGCGTCTGTAACCCAAGGTACCACTGTAGTGAGAAATGTTTCCTTTTTAAATAACACCGCCAAAATAGTTTTAAAAAGCCTAGCACAAACAACCTCTGGACCTATTTAACTGTAAGCTGGCAGGCGTTATTTCCTCTAGAAAGGCCACTATGTCTACAAATCCCATCCATTTCTGCAGCCAGATTTTTTATTTCCCAATAAGCATGGGGGGCGGGGAACAAAGCCTCATTTTTCCCCAGAGGGGCTTTGCCCGAGATTATGAATTGAACTGGGAAGTCTCTGAAGCATTTTGGATCAAGGCAGATAGTTTCTAAAGTGCCAGATCAGTGTCCAAACTGTTATAAAGCAAGCATTTCGCCCTAGCTGTCTTGCAATACATGAAGCTGCTAACTACAGCAGAACCAGGATCTTATACTGGGACCTTACAATCCAAGAACCTTCTGCTCCAGGGCAGGAATCTAAGCAACAGGCTTAAAAACTAAAGCAGTCTTTCTATTCTTCATCCATCTTTAATAAATGGGGCAAGGGAAATCCCATACATTGAATAGGCACCAGTCATGAATTATTGAACTTACTAATATAACATATGAATGCTCTATAACTTGCATTGGATTATTTGCAGTGGGGGCTTTTTATATAAAGAAAACAGAAAAAGAAAATGGCTGTTTAGTACTGGTATTATAAGTCTGCTAGCCTCGTTATTATCATAGGCTTTCATTAGAAATCCTTTATATCTGTAAACAGTACCATTAAAATAATTGTCCTTTAATTCACATTTATTTATTTTTTATTAGCTTACCTATCAGCTCTAGCAATAAATAGAATGCAATTGTCAGATGCTGCTTCAAACTGTCTTAAAAGATGTCAATTTCCACAGTAGTACAAGGAACAGATTATATAGGCAGGAGGAGGAATCAATGACTCAGCACTCAGGAGACACATCCCTGCTTGTTATTTCTGCTAAATCATCTGTTTCCTTCCCTTATGGGCAATACTTGCCAGGGTATGCAGATATACTTAAGGTGATGGCAATTCGGATTGCTAGAGGAGGAAATTTGAGGATAAAGTTAATTTGATATTGCTGATTTACACAAGTGGGGGGCTTTATGGGAGAGGGGGGTGCTCTCTGCATAATCAACTTATTTCCTCTCCTTTTGTAGTGCCATGTGTTAAAACTTGATGTAAAATCAGTAGAAGCCAGGCGTGTGGTGTGGATTCTGAAGTCTGAGATTAAAGTGGATAATTTGCTTGCAGCAGCTGTAGTCTCAAGAAGCAAAACAAGAATAAAGAACCCCCACTCCACAAGGGGGGGGGGACCCAGCAGGATCTGAGCAATGTGCCCATATGAAAAAAGGCACTTTAAGCAAGATGCTGTTTAATTTTTTTAATTTTTTTTACACATTTAATACAAGCAAGGCTGTTTCATTTACATCCAGCCACTGATTTCAGAATAGGGGATTAGTGGTATCTTCAACAGATGTTTCTAATAAACTTCCTGAATATGATTTTCTCCCTACAGGGATTAGAGGGACATAGAGGAGTCATTAGTTGTGAAATGGATTTGTCTGGATTACCATGTATTGTATTTAATAAAAAATAAAAAAACCCACAGCTATTTTGCACCAGTCTGAATAAGGCATTCCATTTTGTGCTCTAAAGGAATTTACATTGTCTGTAGATTTGCAAAAATATGACTAGAGCAAAATTTCAATCTGTTTCTCTCTGTGTGCCATTTTAATATTCATTTCCTCAGCAAAAGGGTTGTTTGAAAGACTGCAAAGGTATTTTATAATGGGTGAACATTTGAATGCTTCAGCTCCTGGTGCTTAAATTCTTGTATCAAAGGCATGAGGCTCTAATGACCTGGAAACTCACTGCTCCAACCAATGCCAAAGGGCCACATCCAACCATCACAAATGTTGAGCGTGAGGTAAGAAAGGAAGATCACACCCTGTCCTAATTGGGCACCCTTCCACATCTTTTCTACTCTGTTGCTCTAAGGTCATACAGTCGTACCTTGGTTCTTGAACAGAATCCATTCTGGAAGTCCATTCGACTTCTGAAAACATTTGAAAACCAAGGCGCAGCTTCCGATTGGCTGCAGGAGCTTCCTGCACTCAGTCAGAATCCGCGGATGCTGCATCAGACGTTCAGGTTCCAAACAACATTTGCAAACCAGAACACTCACTTCTGTGTTTGCAGCCTTCGGGAGCCAAAACCTTTGAGTCATAAGGCATTCGAGAACCAAGGTACAACTGTATTGAGTTCAGTAGGATTTACTGATGAGTTAACACTGTAAGATTTGGGAATCTGTGTTTCTTATGCACCAGATCATATAAATAGACAAAAGAGCAGGGGATTTACTTGGGTATTTTCTTTTGCCAGTATTATCAGCACCACCACTGCCTCCATTTGCCTGATCCATTTGGACCTGAATACCCCTTGTGAAAAGCACCCATTGGCCTTCTGAAATCCTTTCATTTGTCATAACAGCTCCTCCACCCTGTAATCCTTCTCCCCTTCCTCCTCCTCCTGTTTATTTATTTATTTATGCCACACCCATCTGGCTGGGTTTCCCCAGCCACTCTGAGCGGCTCCCAGCAGAATATTAAAAGTAGAATCAAACATTTGAAAACTTCCCTAAACAGGGCTGCCTTCAGATATCTTCTAAAAGTCAGATAGTTGTTTATTTCCTTGACATCTGATGGGAGGGCGTTCCACAGGGTGGGTGCCACCACCAAGAAGGCCCTCTACCAACCTAAACATCACCACCATGCTTCTCCTTTGGTCGCAAGATACCCATGCCGTTCATGCTATGACCCTAATCCCTTGGCTGTGAAAGCTGGTAAATTGAAAATTTCACAGTCCATTCTGTTCTGTCCCAGTGTGGTGCAACTCCATCCTGCTATATTCACCACTCTCTTCGGTACCTGTACTGTTAAGCTAAAAGGAAATGGTGGGAAAGTCTGGTGTTACAGAATGCAGTAACATAGTAGCTCTTTGCTTGCTGAAGCCTTTTGAAGAAGCCACACAGCCTGGTGTGGCCTTTCTGTAGGTTGCGTAGCACCGGGAGATGCCACACAGACTGGCACAGCCTAGGAGGAAGTTGCCCCTCCCGCACAACATCAGGAGACAGCATGCGGCCTGACACAGCCTGGGTAGAGGTTGCCCCAGGCAATGCAGCATCACACAGGCACCACACAGACACTCCAGAGGTCTGCTACAGTCACAGGATAGGTATGGCCCAATACATTTTGGCACCTGAAGTCAACCCCAAAATGGTGTTTCCTTCCACAGAAGGGTAGAAGGGGTGAGGGAAGATCTACATCAGGAACAAGGGGGGAAGAAACATTGACACTGGGCAGAGGCAGGGCAAGGTGGGTGCAGCATGCTCTGGGTGTCATCCTGATGGGGGTGACATTCCAACCCCCTCCCCCATGACTCCCAAGCCTACAGTGCCACCAGCAAAGTTGTGAAGGAGCTGCTGCACGCCACTTTGCCGCTCCCCCCTTCCCCCGGCTCGCTGTAGGTTTGGGAGTTGTGGGCAGGGGGTGCCCCCGCCTGCAATGACTCCCAAGGCAAGCCTACCCACTAGCCATCAGCTGCATGCAGCTTTGCAGCTCCAGCTCTCTCAGAGCTGAAGCCATGAGCAGAGGATCCCACAGCGGTGCTGTCAGCAAACCGCCTGGCGGCCCGTGTGCATACATTGTACATAGTGGCACCGTGCATGAGCTGTACATAAGGTGCATGCGCATGCACTGCCGGGTGGTTTGCTCCACCCCCAACACACCGTACCGGGTGCCAGTTAGCCTTCCTTCGTCCCTGGCGCTGGGAACTGCTGCTCCTGTGGATCCTCCTGCCTGAGGCAGTCGCCTCATCTTGCTTCATGTGTGGGCAAGTGCTGATGCAGGGATTAACAGTAGCATTTTCAAGCAATTTGGAGCTTAGGGCTAAACAACACTGACCAAACACATTCTGTTTGGTCAACAGATGTTGATGTTGTAGCTACTAATAGCAGTTTAAATTACTGTGCTACATGTGTTACACCACAGCTCCAATGTGTTTCAGGCCAAAATGTTTTCTCGTGAAAAACTGGCAAGAGATTTTCCACCAGCAATTTAAAAATTGACCAGATAGCGAGAAGAGACAAAGTAAAATACAGTTTTATTTGGTTTTGCTCAGGTCTAGAGCTCAGCAGTATGCTATTCAGCAAATATTGTAATTCAATTGGGGAGGCGAAAGATGCGATACAATGGGACCTGTTTATTCAATCAACCCAAAAGAAGTATCTTGAAGTGGGAATTTCAAACATTCCCAGCAAGCTGTATAGCTATCAGGGCAAGCATTACTCTAGAGAAATATAAATGTATGGGAAATGGTCTTGGAGGAATTTTCTTGAAGACAATTTGCAAGACATAACAGCAAAATTCGCTGAATAAATTGCTATATATTTTTGGTGATTATTAGGACATTACAATTATTTATTTAAATTTATTACAAGATGTCTAGGCCAGTCTTTCCCAGCACAATAGCCTTCATAAGGCAATGCACAAAGTCTAGAGTAAAGCAAAACATATGCAATCATCAAATTTCACCCAACAAATGGCAAATTTATCCAAGCAACGCAGTTAATAAAATGCAGACTGAAATTAAAATGTATTTTTAAAAAGCAAAAAACACCTGCTTGTGAGTTGCATTAATTTCCAGTGGGAGAGTTCTGTAGGTGTGGGGATTCCATTTTAAAAAGGCCTTCCTTGGTATCCATCAGTCTAGCATATCTCATAAAAACATACAGGGGCAGAACAGGACTTCACGTGGCCCATTAACAGCTATAGAATTAGCTTCGGTTTATCTCCCATGAAAGCAGTGGATGTAATTTAACCGCCTCCCTGAAATATTGGTTCCTTCAATGGAGTGTAGCTTGACATGAAAATAAGCTGCTTTGAAACCTGACGACGCCCTCTATGAAAGCAAGCTGTTTCATTGATATTGCAACTGGCATGCAGCCCAGCAGAATCTACCTGCCCTGTTTTCTGCATGCAGATTGCCACTGTAGCTGCAGCGTGTCATGCCATTAAGTGGCTCACTAGAGCTGCATGCTAGGATCATCTGCAATAGCATAGCTGGCTCACCCAGATTATTCCCAGGGTCAATTCACACAAATTACCATCTTGAAGATGTGGTTTATCAGCATAGAGTGGAGTTTGATATGCATCTCCCTCCCTCTCCCTGCTCTCTGTTTTACCACATTCCCAGCCTCCGCTCAACTCACAGTCACCAAAACATGGTGGGTTTTGCTTGAACCATGTTCCAAGAAACATAGATCACTCCGCCATCTAGGCAATTGTATTAATAGTCCATCAAACTCTGTATAAGGCCACACAGCCTACAATCTCATCCTACCCAATTTGTTTTGTCTTTAATTGGCCCTCAGCAATTGGTCCACTACTTGTTGTTTGTAGAGAAGGAAAAACCTGTGCCCACCACTGCCCCGTACTCCATAACTAGCCTGATTTTTCTGAACTTTTAATGAGAATGCTGCTCAGACTCTAAGTCTTCCTAGAGAAAACAACATTTTCCCCTAAAGCCTAGGGAGCTCCTCACAAATTCTCCTTCTGAAATGCACCCTTATGTGGGGTGTCACGGTCCAGTTTACAGGTGGTCAAAGTCCCGTCTGAGGACATCAGGACTGGGGGCAAGATGGCAGGGTGGGAGCAGGAAGGGGAGTCCGGAAGCCAAGGGTCCGAAGGTCAGAGAGCCAGGAGTCAAGAAACCAAGGGTCCGAGGATCAGGAAGCAAGGAGTCAAGAAGCCAAACTCAGCAAGGCAAGAAGCATGTTGCTGTGGCAAAGAGCCAAAGGGAAATGCTGACCTTATATCCCTTCCCAGCTCTTGCCACCAGGTGCTGTGAGTTACCAATTGGCCTTACCTGTGCGGCCACGCCTTGCCTCTTCAGAACAAACTTAGGAAAGCCCCAGTCCTGCAAAGCCCTACCGGTCACAGAGCCTGGCTCCTGCATGCACTCCTGACATGGGGAGGCAGGGCAGGGAGATGCTTCAGTAGCAGCAGAGGTCTGATCTTTGAGGTCTAGATTCTCACATAGGCTTTCTATTGCCACTGCAGAGCCTAGGAAATTGATTAAGCCAGGGGGCATAGGAAACTCCATTTCCCAGGCTCACCAATGGATGCTTCCAAGAAGCAGGGAAGCCGGTGCTGTTTGCTGGAGGTGAGCAAGCCATTATAAACAAGACCTGAACTTTGGAAGGGTTTGGTCTCCTTTTCAGAATTGGAGGAATCTGCTTCCACCAGCAATGCAATTCTGAATTGTGGTGCCATCACTGTTGGTACTTACAGGAGACCAACATAATGGAAACTAGCTGTGAAAGTGCAGTAATGTCTCAGGTCCTTACTTAAACATTGCTCTTCAATTTCACATCTGCCCTGTGATGCTCTTAAAAATTCGATTCCTTTCATTCCTGAGAGAACAGCTTGGGAGGGAGAGGGCTTGCAACACTGCAAAACTAAGATATTGATAAAATGAGAGGGTAACATATATATATATATATATATATGCAGGTTTTGGTGTCCTCGGGTGTCTTCCCGTGTAAAAGTTGGGGTGTCTAGGCGACGTTTCGACGAGGTCTCACTCGTCATCTTCAGGCTGGTGCTTTCGGCTTCTTGTTACTGGAACAGAGCAGGATCTCAGTGTTTGAGTTCCTATAAATACTGTTGAGGAGGTGTGGTGTATAGCCTCCAATGTTCTGGGCAGAGAGGAGGTTCCCAGGCTAGTGTGCCTTTTCTTCTTTTGTTCCTTAATTACTTGAGGGATATCTTGGGTGATTTCTTGAGTGATTTCCTGAATCCCACTTAGGTGGGTCATTAGGTGTGGATTAGTTGCTAAAGCCTTCGTGTCTTGAACTCTTGAACTTTGTGAAGAGTTTTTCTGAGAAGATGGCTGTACTGCACTTGGTTGTGCTCTGGCTTGGCTTCGTGTATAGGGGCGAGCTGTGGTTTTGTGGCCTGTGCCAGCCAGATCTGTGTAGGGATTGCAGGGGGGTGCAGCATCCGGAGGTGCCACCCTGGTTTGGCTACTGGATGGTGTCTGTAATTTATCTGTGGAGAGGGTCTGGGTTTGGGTCTGGTGTGGTTGATTGGTGATGGCGTTCTGTGTGCCTCTGGATCTGGTGTCAGATTTTGTGGGGAGGGCTAATTTCCAGATGTCTGGCAAGCGGGATGTGTCGTCACGCTTGTTCATGTTGTGAGGGTGTTTCTCTATCTCGATGGCTTCCATGATTATTCTCTTGTGGTGATGTTCCATGTTAAAGAGCAATTTGGAATCTGCAAAATTAATTTCGTGTCCTGTTTCTTTCATGTGTTGGAAAAGGGAGGAAGTTTTTTCTTCTTTTTTGACGGCATTCTTGTGTTCTGCGATCCGTGCATTTATTCGTCTGTTTGTTTGTCCAATGTACGTGGCTGGGCAGACTTTGCAGGGTATTTCATAGACCCCTTGGTTTTCCAACTGAATTTTATCCTTGGGGTTTCTGAGGATATTGGCTATTTTTTGGTTGGTGCAAAAGGCTGTTTTGATATTGTGTTTATGGAGGATTTTGCTAATTTTATCTGTAGTGCCCTTGATATAAGGAAGGAAAACCAAGGAAAACCAAGGAAAACCAGTTGGAAAACCAAGGGGTCTATGAAATACCCTGCAAAGTCTGCCCAGCCACGTACATTGGACAAACAAACAGACGAATAAATGCACGGATCGCAGAACACAAGAATGCCGTCAAAAAAGAAGAAAAAACTTCCTCCCTTTTCCAACACATGAAAGAAACAGGACACGAAATTAATTTTGCAGATTCCAAATTGCTCTTTAACATGGAACATCACCACAAGAGAATAATCATGGAAGCCATCGAGATAGAGAAACACCCTCACAACATGAACAAGCGTGACGACACATCCCGCTTGCCAGACATCTGGAAATTAGCCCTCCCCACAAAATCTGACACCAGATCCAGAGGCACACAGAACGCCATCACCAATCAACCACACCAGACCCAAACCCAGACCCTCTCCACAGATAAATTACAGACACCATCCAGTAGCCAAACCAGGGTGGCACCTCCGGATGCTGCACCCCCCTGCAATCCCTACACAGATCTGGCTGGCACAGGCCACAAAACCACAGCTCGCCCCTATACACGAAGCCAAGCCAGAGCACAACCAAGTGCAGTACAGCCATCTTCTCAGAAAAACTCTTCACAAAGTTCAAGAGTTCAAGACACGAAGGCTTTAGCAACTAATCCACACCTAATGACCCACCTAAGTGGGATTCAGGAAATCACTCAAGAAATCACCCAAGATATCCCTCAAGTAATTAAGGAACAAAAGAAGAAAAGGCACACTAGCCTGGGAACCTCCTCTCTGCCCAGAACATTGGAGGCTATACACCACACCTCCTCAACAGTATTTATAGGAACTCAAACACTGAGATCCTGCTCTGTTCCAGTAACAAGAAGCCGAAAGCACCAGCCTGAAGATGACGAGTGAGACCTCGTCGAAACGTCGCCTAGACACCCCAACTTTTACACGGGAAGACACCCGAGGACACCAAAACCTGCATTCCTGTACCCGTGAAAATCTACGAAAGCAAATATATATATATATATATATATATATATATATTCTGCTGCTTTTTACTTAGGCAGTAGCAGTTTGGGGCTGTGCTTCTGTAGCAACAAATGTGCAATATTTATGACACTGCTTCTTTTCTAGACCAATATCATTCAAGTCTGGAAATCTTGTAAGATGAGGGAAGCAAACTATCTTCATTATGCAGTCACATATATCATTTGCAGTCCAAATGAGCCAATACTGAAAAGCAAGAGGCAAGGTTCGGAAGCCTTATAAGTAATTTTTCCTCGTTTTTGTTTTCTAAGAAGAAAATGCAATATCTCTAAAGGGAAGAACTGTGCAAATTTATACAACAACAGGTCAGAGCCAACCTTCCTGTTTCTAAAATATTCATGAAGCAGCGGGGTTATTCTCTCAGAGAAAGTGAGAAACGTGTTCTCTAATGTTTCCTTTCATACTTCTCAAATGCTATTGTTACTTTCTTAACGTACACCTTTTGTCTTAGTTCAGATACTTTGAGGCACATAAAATTTGGGGGGACTGGTTGTTGTAAAGATAGGCATAACTATTTAGATACACAGTGGGAATAATTTGGTAGAACCAGGTGGTTCTATCCATGGTATAAAGTGGTAAAGGGTTAAAAGGAATGGCATCTATTGCTTGTATTATGACAGTGGGTGGGATTGAGGGGGGAGAGAGAATTTCATCCCTCTGCCAGTTTAGTTCTGCATGAGCTGCCCCTCAAAGCTAGTCCAGTTCATTCCCTGTTTAATAAAGCAACTATTTTGCTGTTTGCTTGGAGTCACTGCTGTGGCACATGGTTAACAGGAAGGTGTGCATCCATGTGCTACTTTCCCCCAGAAAACCCACTCTTTACTGCTAAATCAGAACAAATGGCAATCTGCAGAAAACCTGAAAATCAAGTTTCAGCACTAAAGATTGGGTTTCCCTGGATGAAATTGTGGGGCAAACGGATATGAGAAGAAGCCCTAAAGGGCGAAAGCATCACCATTCCATTCCATGCACATGCATATGGTCTAATTTCCTTCAAAATGTGAAGGGCTATAGCAATAGCTAGATGCATATGCACAAAGATGACTGTTTTTGCAACATCTTGTATTCTCTGCAAACTCCAGGCCAGTGGTAAGTCTCATTATGCATGCATAGAGCTTCCAGAATCTCTATTCTGTTGACGGATTGCGAACCTACAGGATACCAGAAGAAAAAAGCCCTGAGGGGAATTGCTTCAACAAGAATAATCCAGATGTGGGAAGGAGGTAATCGGTATAAGCTCCAAGTGGCAGGACAGGCTCTGCAAGAGCTCTTAAAAAAGCAGGACGTTGCTTCAACAATGGGGCGCATGTGACGTTCTCAAGCACTGTTGTTGGCTTGCAGAGTGTTCAAAATGTGCCTCTCATCTGAGAACGAGAGATGATTTTAAAAAGCAGGGCTCTAACTTGGAACTCTGCATTCTGGCATCAATGGCAGGTGCTGTTATGAAGTGATTTGCTTTAAAGAAAGGACAACTCCCTAAGAGTTAATGCTTTCAGACTGGTCTATTACCTTAGAGGGTATATTATTTTTATTTCCATATATTTGGGGGAGGGGCGTTAAGGAAAAGCAGGGATCAGATAAAAATGGAAGGGAAGTTAGTTTAGGGAGGGTAACAGTAGGTTGTGTTGCTATGCTCCCTCCTCAATAATAAAATAAATTGATTGTTTTGCTTAGGAGGAATGGATAGCTCTGTCTAAGTCAGGAATATGGGCATGGTGTTTTGTTTTGTTTTCATGAACCCAGTTTTGTTGTAGTTTCTAGGTTTCAATTTTAACTTTGGGATATATGATGTTCAGCAATTTTTGGTTATTGCAGATATCGCCGTTAAGCCCAATAGCAAACTATAGATGCCCTAGTGCCAGCATCTAATTTTTAGATAACCAGTCAGTGGAGGGCCAAGAGAATACCTTAGAATTCCGAGGCTCCTGGGATCTCATCAGTGCTGCTAGAACTTGTGTACTTGATTCAGGTGGGAGAGAAGTTTAAAATAGACATTGAATCTCTACTTTCAAAAGACTAGTGTAGGTACTGGAGATCAGAGCTGGGCCGAGATTTTTCTGCTGCCGCCCTAGGGATGCAGTGCTATGCCCCCCCCCCAAGAGAGGGCATCCCAGGAGGCAGAGGATAGATCAAATACCCCCCTCTGACACTGGAGACAAAGCTCTAGTTTTGGGGAGAGAGAGAAATCAAGTCAGATTCCCCTTTCCTGTTGTGGCTTGAAGCCTCTGGTGTCCTGGCCCAACCAATGATGGAGCTGCCACATCAATAGGGCCAAAGGGGTGGCACTCTGCGGGCCAAATGGGGGGCATGCAGGGGTGAAGACTGGGAAATGGCTTTGAAGGAAACAAAGGGTCCATTTCCCTGACATACTCCCAGAACTACAGTGGTACCTCGGGTTAAGTACTTACCGTATTTTTCGCTCTATAAGACGCACCAGACCATGAGACGCACATAGTTTTTGGAGGAGGAAAACAAAAACAAAAAATATTCTGAATCTCAGAAGCCAGAACAGCAAGACGGATCGCTGCGCAGTGAAAGCAGCAATCCCTCTTGCTGTTCTGGCTTCTGGGATAGCTGTGCAGCCTGCATTCGCTCCATAAGATGCACATACATTTCCCCTTACTTTTTAGGAGGGAAAAAGTGAGTCTTATGAAGCAAAAAATACGGTAATTCATTCCGGAGGTCCGTACTTAACCTGAAACTGTTCTTAACCTGAAGCACCACTTTAGCTAATGAGGCCTCCTGCTGCTGCTGTGCTGCTGGAGCACGATTTCTGTTCTCATCCTGAAGCAAAGTTCTTAATCCGAGGTAATATTAATGGGTTAGCAGAGTCTGTAACCTGAAGTGTATGTAACCCGAGGTACCACTGTATAGGAGCATGTCTAAATTTCTCCGTTTCCTTTCCCTCCCATTGATTCCAGTGAGAGGGAAATGGTTGCAAACAAATGAAACCAGGTAATAGTTATGTTGTTTGATGTGTTCTTAATTGCATCTGTTTTAATTCATGTTGTGAGCTGCCTTGGGTCCTGTGTTGGAAGAAACTCATGATATACAAATGAAAAATGTATGGAGGAACACAAGACCGCTACAGTACCTCTGGTCCCCTTCTCCATAAGTGCAGACAGAGGCATTCTCTCCAAGTCATTGACAATACATTGCTAATGTGGGAGCTCATGGGATTTTGGCACCTATGTTTGCACTGGACCAGTCATTGATGTACCTACATGAAACTCCAGCGCTACATTAATTGATGCTATAAGAAAACCTCTATTTTCTCTCTCTCCTGCCTGTGTTCAGTGGTGACTCGATATTTAATCTTTAGTCTTTGCTTTGTTTTGCCTCACATAAGAGCAATTAAGGTTGCAAAATACATTGTTGTCCTGGTAATGCAAGTCTAATTATGATAATGTTGAGGATAACAAAAGTTACCAAGTGAAAGGGGGGGAAAAGCAAGATTGCAAACAGTTTTACAGCACACGCTGAACTGAAGGTAATTTGTAGGCAGGTCACCCGGGTTCACGGTTTTGGAGGGCAAACATGCATATTTGTGAATTTACCTTCAAATAAGAATGTTAAATAGTAGCAATGATTAACAGCAACAGTGTTGATCTAATTTGCTCTGCTCGTGACAGGAACACAATTAAAATCAAGCTGGCAAATTGCAACAATATTTTGCATGCTAAACAGTACGGTATATGAAAACACCTACTGTGATCATGCTGGTAAAGAAATGATGATGATGATTAATAAAATAATAATAAATAAATAAATAATATGACCCTTAAAACCACTTACATGTGCATTTTCTTACTGAAAACAATGACTGAGGCAATTGTCGTGGGGCTGCTGGCAGCAGAAGGTTATGAGATTTGAAGCTGTTGAATCGTAGGGATGTGATGCAGATTACTCTGGGGCAGTGGGATTTTGCCAAGAGATAGATCCCATGCAGCAGCTTCTATTAAGCACAGCAAGATTATTTTTCTTGAAAACTGAAATCACTGCTTATCCCCTTTTCTGCCCTGGGAAGTGCTTCGGCATGGAGAAAATTGTTGATATGGATGAGTGACTTTGATGTGGTGCTCCGGAGATATAACTGCTGCCCTTTATATAGCGCAGGTCAAACTTAAATCTAGTTCAAACAGGCATTAGTCACAGACAAGGGATATAGCTTTCAAAGTCTAGCAACTAGGACTTGCATTGGGGCCAGACAGGGACATCACCGCAACTCCCCTCGCAGCAGATGAGCAAAATCCAGAAGTAAGCTGTCAACTTGTCCAGGAACAAGCATCTATAGACACCGTACACTTCTGCTGCAGGTAGAATCGGAGGATATTTATAGCATCCACTCATCAGCTCACAAGCAAGAGCCAGGAGGGCTCCTTCCATCCATGTCTTCAGCTGATATTAAGAAATTGGGGGCTTCTGCTGAGGCTGGGAAGCTGTCCCGAACTGAGCGATCTCAACATGCAGGATACCTTTTAGAAAGGAGCGTATCTCATATATCAGAAGGGACAGGCTTAGTGTAAATCAGTGTTCACCTCAGGGAACAGACCTGATGACAGCCATCTCCAAACACATTCAGCTATTCACTTCTCTTCCAGTATAGTTGCACAAGTCAGAGATTATACTCTGCTCCACCTCAATTTCTGATATGGATGGAGAAGATGTCAAGTCAACTAACATCTGGATTTTTAGGCTTGTGTAGATTATAGGTTTTCATGGATTTGGAGATCACGTTGTAGCATGATTATTGCCTGTGGTATGCACGTTCATTGTTGAGTCCCATGATGACCTCAGGACATAACAAATTTGTAGGTTTTTATAACAACAAACCAAAATGTTCATCAATGTACATAATCATTCAAAAATGGTAATTTTTAGGAGTTCACTGTCCTCAAATTTTAAACAGGCATATTGTGCTGTCTTGATTGAGGGGTGCAGAACTGCCGGCAATTTTTCTAGTTCCCTTTTTATATATACAACTTGGTCATGAATTCCTTCAGTCACTTATGATGAAGAAACACATAACAAGCTTCCTAAATTCCCTTCCAAATTTAAAAAAGGAATTTCTGATGTTTACTATGAAACTAAGAATACCACAGGATGTAAAATTATACAGAAAACAAGGGAATCGGCATATTCCTCACCTACTGTGAAAAAATTCAAACAGCAGTTCATCAAAAGCCAGACGTTTTATCACTTATAGCAGGAAAACAATCAGAAACTTAAAAGGAATCCTGGGTTGTTGCAAGTTAAAATGTCAAAATGTTCCACCTTTTTGCAAAGTGGGAAGGTCCATAACTGAGTGGCAGAGTATCTACTTTGCATGCAAAAGGTTTAATCCCTGGCATCCTCAGGTAGGGCCCTGGAGAACCAGTGCTAGTCATTATCCACAGTACTGAACTAGATAGACCACCGCTCTGTCTGGTAATGGCTGGCATGGTGTGGTGAAGCCACAGAACTACCCATCCAACATTGATGTCATTGCATCCTACCTGGATGATGCTAGTATATGGGATGGTTGCAGGGTTGGGGTCATGTAGACACTCCATTAGCCCTGACCTTGCTGCTGCTCTGCCCCAACCCAGCACCATTCAGGGAAGCTGCAGTGGTGCCAGTATCAAGAGAGTGGCTGTGCCCCCCCCCCATGCCAGCCATTCCTGGATCCAACAGTAGAAGGCAGCTTCCTACAGGGACCCTGAAGAAGTCGTTGGATTGTAGATCCCATCATCCTTGACCACTGGCCATGCTGGTTGAGTCCATCAACCTCAGGGTGGCCATAGACTGGCTACATGTCAGCCCCTATTCCTTTTCTCTTCCTCTTCTTCAGAAACGGAGCACTGCTCACTGATCTGACGAGGAGTATAGATCGCCCTGGTGTCAGATCAAAATTATGCTAATAACACTCCAGTTTAAGAAATGCGAACTCAGTGCAGTAGAAACAAGAATGCATCCCAATGAATCCCATTTGGATGGCCTTACTATCAAATGCCTTTTATTTCACAACCCATTTGCTGTGGCTGCAATTATAGCACAGTAATGCCCATCATTACTTTTCAACTCCCATCCCTTGAAGCTCTGGTGCAGGCTATCAGAATGGATGACCGGCCATTTGGCCGAGGCGGAAAAAAATTAAAACAACAATGAAATGCAAAAAGCCTCGCAGTCCGTTTGCAATACTTGCAGCCTCATTGATCATCTCATTTGCAAACCCTTTGGTTGCATTTATCTGTCGGGCTGCTCATACAAAACATGCACCATCATTAAGTGTTCTGGACACCCAGAAAGGGTGACTCAGGCCAATCTGCTTTTATTCATACCAGATTATTCATTTCATTCATTGGGGGGGGGGGGGTTTTCAATCCAAAGCAGCTCAAATTTATTGCCTTAAGAAAATATTTCAGCTAAATTGAAGAAAGCTAGTATCCCTCCTGCCATGTGTGCTGATTATTTTTTATGTTAATTTTTTTTAAATAAAGAAGCAGCTAGGATATTTTTTGAGATATCTCTTTACATTACAATGCCATAATTTAGCTTTGAACGCTGGATGCTCCAGGCCTTCACCACACAGTTCTGCTGTGAACAGCAGGATAGTTGCTCTCTTAAATCAGAAAGTTCACACACATTGGCTGAAAATAGCACTGCATCTTCCATACGCTAATAATGATGTTATGATGATGCATTTGTTTGACCAGTCAGTTTATGCCTCCAATTCCCTTTGTAATCAAATGTCCCCAGTTTATAGAAAGCAATGTGGTAAGGTAAAGGTAAAGGTACCCCTGCCCGTACGGGCCAGTCTTGACAGACTCTAGGGTTGTGCGCTCATCTCACTCTATAGGCCGGGAGCCAGCGCTGTCCGCAGACACTTCCGGGTCACGTGGCCAGTGTGACAAACTGCATCTGGTGAGCCAACGCAGCACACGGAACGGCGTTTACCTTCCCGCTGGTAAGCGGTCCCTATTTATCTACTTGCACCCAGGGGTGCTTTCGAACTGCTAGGTTGGCAGGCACTGGGACAGAGCGACGGGAGCGCACCCCGCCGCGGGGATTCGAACCGCCGACCATGTGATCGGCAAGTCCTAGGCACTGAGGATTTACCCACAGCGCCACCCGTGTCCCTAAGCAATGTGGTAATACCCACATTTTTAAAAGTTCTGAATATATCTGGAGCCAGTGAAAAGGCCGGTTAGATAATATTCCTAGTGATTCTAATTGTTCAGCAGTTTTTCTAATATAGCAACATTTCATTTATATAGAATGAGGGATATGAAACCTCCCAGAAAGAATTCAAATCCCCATTTGTACACACTAATAATAGTGCACACACAAGAAGCCACCTGCTTGTTGAAGTGCTCATTTGAATTCCACCCCAGCTTGTGAGCCTGCTCCTCAATGGTTCATTTCACAGAAAAGTTACAGGAAATTTTTGTGCTTGCATGTTTCACTCACAGGCTCACTGCTTCATGCGTTTTGTAGTAGTCTGTGTTTTGTTTTGTTGTTTGCTCAGTTCGAGTAAAGGCCACTAGGCATTTTAACCAAATTCACCAGTGATCCTCTGTAAAACAAATTGTGGGCTTGGCACAGTTCATTTGCCAAATGTTCAGCCCAGCAAATATACCTGAGGGATCAGGACTGTTAAACAATCCACAGCTGGAACTAATCCCACAAGATTTAGTACCACAGTTCAAAAGATGTCTGGGTGTTATCATAAATAAGTCAATGTCAGGAGGAAAATGGACTAGAAGTAGATAGCTAGAGTTATTGTAGATATTAATATTGCACAACTTCAAATAATTAGATGAATACAAATTGACTCCTTGGAATAAAAATTGTCCAGACCCATATTATGGTTTCAAAGCTTTCCTAACAGAACTTTCTTCAAAACAGAACATAAAACAATAGCGATACATCCAATTAGTTATGTAATACGATGTGGATGTCCACAACAGGTTCAGCTTCTTATGAAAATGAAATTACTCAAACAGAGCTAAAATCAGAGGTCTGTCTCCACACAGACTCCATTAGCCTGGTCTCTCCAGGAGAGACCTCATTATCCCATCCTTTGTTCTCTGTGGCTTCCAGAAAAAGTCTCAAAGACAACTCCCTAAGATGGAGATTTGCAACTGAATAACCTGCACACATGATCTAGAGTTAAACCCCATGTGAGAGAGCAGAAAACATAAATGATTAATTATCAACCCATTTAGGTGCTCAGAGAGCTCTTCTTAGCTTTAGTCTACAGTCCAATGGAATTCTCCATGTTACAAAAAAACACAAAGGAATTCTCCATGTTAAACTTTCAGCAATACACATTCAAATTTATTTCCATTTCAGTGTTACTTCAACAATTATCGTCAACAAGAGTTCCCAGGGAATAAGATTTAAAGTATAAAATATCGAAAAATAAAATGTTGTTTTTAAAAAGTATCCTACTCATTCCCACAATACCTTTTTACGTGTATACAGAGAACATACATCCTCTATCCTACACTGAGGTACAGGAATGCTACATGCATCTCTCCATGTGCTCCTCACTACAGAGGGAGAAGAATGAGTTTCCAAGTCTCACGTAACACAGGTAGATGAAGCGATGCTTCTCCTGTTGCCACTTCTTTGTAACATCTGAAGCTGCCCTGAATATCTCCAATCTTTCCCAATTGCCTGGTTTATAAAGAACACCTCTACTTTTATCAGTGCAAAGATTCATAATCTCAAGGCTGGCAACCACTGAGGGGGCACAGTACTCTCAAACCCAGGGACCAAATGTCCTGGGAAGGGTTGCTGGAGCAAAGGCAGGAAATTGCTAATCAATGAAAGGTGATTACATTAAGAGTTACAGTCCCAACACAGAAATTAACCTTAAGAGAGAGCATATCCATGAATAAAACAAATTGACTCTTCTGCCGTACCTTTGCTGCCTCTCAGGTGAGTTATTAGTTTCACCACAGTGCACATTATCAGGTGTCAGGTCTGAAGGAAATCAGCCCACTGGTTTTAGAGTTAAGAGCACCAAGAGAGTCAATTTCATGGCTGTGTAGCAGATAGGTTCTTCTTTTTATTTGTTCTGCCTGTTGCTAATGTTTCTTTTTTAAAAAATTGAACAATTAAAGCAGAATCAGAAAGCTGTAAATTGTATGGGTTATCTTCAAAAGTGGCTTAATTTCAACAATAACGAGCCTTGAGAACTCACAGATTCCCAATGAGCACTTGTTTGAAACAGTTTTTGCTTCCATTAATGGATGGAGCGTTGCATTTGTACTTCTGAGACTAGCAGAGCAATCCTAACACTGTCCAGCAAGCAATGAACAATGAACTGGTGGATCCACTACTGCAAACCCAACATTCTCCCCACAGACCCCCTTGAAAATTGCTGAGGGTCTTGGAGAACCACTTAGTAATTTTTCTGCCTGTTGCAGCAATTGTCATGTGCTGTGCTAGATGCTGTGTGACTACCTGAATGAAGCTCACAAACCACTTGTGGCCCACAGACCACAGTTTGGAAGCCCCTGTGCTACTGCATCCCAAGCCCTCCCAGCTCATGCTAGCTAGGGCAGGAGGTGGTGGTGGTTTAAAAGAAGAAAATGCTGTAGCAGCTCCAAGCATGAGGATCTGTAGGACTTTGAAGCTAGCAGTTCCATAGCTGCTGGTTTGTTGTTGCTGCTGTTTAGTTGATTAGTTGTGTCCGACTCTTCATAACGCCATGGACCAGAGCATGATATCAAGGCTTTCCATTGATTACTGCCAAAGGGAGAACCACTGGCAGTAGCATCTCAGCCAACTGAATGAAGCTGGGAGCTGGTGGAGGCTTGTGGAGAGGCCACTATATACCATTATTAAAAACACATATACACTGCTATCAATGGGGGAATGGCAAAGTTTAGGGCAGTGCTCTTAGATTCCTTTCCAGGTGATCTTTCACAGTGCAATTCTGTACATGTCTACTCATGAGTAAATTCCCTTGCATTCAAAAGGGCTTGCTACCAGATCAGGCCTGCTAATCAATTCAATCCCCATTTTCCTCGCCATTATGGTGATGGAGAGGACAATAGTTATCTCTACCTTTCAGAGACTACCTCATTACAATGTTGGGCTAGGGTGATTTGGCATGAGACCAGAACTGTAATAGTGTATGACTGGTGTATGATTGCATGTGTGTGTTTCTCTCTCTGTGTTTCTGTATGTGTGTAAATGAGAGGGAAAGTGTGTGATCTGCATGTTCTGTGAGTATGTATGTATGCGTGAGCAAGGGTGGATGTGTGCTTGGTAGCATGGGTAGGTTGCCCAATTTTGAATGTAGCTCTCAAGCTCTCAAGCCCAAGGTTAGCCACCCCAGTGTACAGCACTGCAGCCTTTGTTGTTGTTTAGTCGTTTAGTCGTGTCCGACTCTTCGTGACCCCATGGGCCAGAGCACGCCAGGCACTCCTGTCTTCCACTGCCGCCCGCAGTTTGGTCAGACTCATGCTGGTAGCTTCGAGAACACTGTCCAACCATCTCGTCCTCCGTCGTCCCCTTCTTCTTGTGCCCTCCATCTTTCCCAACATCAGGGTCTTTTCCAGGGAGTCTTCTCTTCTCATGAGGTATTGAAGCCTCAGCTTCAGGATCTGTCCTTCCAGTGAGCACTCAGGGCTAATTTCCTTAAGAATGGATGCGTTTGATCTTCTTGCAGTCCATGGGACTCTCAAGAGTCTCCTCCAGCACCATAATTCAAAAGCATCAATTCTTCGGTGATCAGCCTTCTTTATGGTCCAGCTCTCACTTCCATACATCACTACTGGGAAAACCATGCCTTTAACTATACAGACCTTTGTTGGCAAGGTGATGTCTCTGCTTTTTAACCTTAACTCCCCTTAACTGGGCTGTCACGGACTGGAGCAAGTCACCATCTCCTACCCCTCAATTCTACACCTATTAAATGGGAATTTTAAAGGGTCTATCTCACAAGGTTGTTGCAAAGAATATTAATATAATGATGGTAAAGCACTTTGCATCCTATTTAAAAGACTATTTTTTCTGTAAGCTGGGAGCTAAAACTGACCCATAGTGACTATACTGAACATTTACCTTGTTTTTATGCAACTTTAATCCCATTGAGGCTGCAATTCTATGCACAATTACTCTAAAGACCTAGTTGCAAACATGCATAGAACCATGATTAATGATATTATGCCCTGAATTAACCTTTTATTTCATTATCTTGGCTGATGTGTGTATGATCTGAACCAGTCAGTTCCTTACTCATCCCATCTGTCACAAAAGCTGATTGTCACTTTCATGTCCTGCTTGTTGCCTTCTCATTGGCATCTGCTTGGCCACTGTGGGAAAACAGACTAGATGGGCCTTTGGTCTGATTCAGCAGAGCTCTGCTTATGTGCATTATTGTGGTACTGATGGTGAAAGCAACAGCTGTCGAATTTCAGTTGTCATAAAGCTCTTGCAGGCCAGAAAGCCTCTGTCATGAAAAAGGCAGCAACCCAGCTTAAGCCCTGATCTACTTCAGTATCCCGGAAGTTGATAGCTAAATCAGAGTGACCTCACTTGGTTTTTAACTATGGCTGAGTGGGAAGTGCTAATTCCAAGTACTGCTCTGCCACACACCACTAAGAACAGAAATCATTTGGCCAGGAGGTATAAAGAAAGTGGAGGAGAAGAGTTTCTGGTTTCCCTATCCCCCAAACTGAGCAATCCCCACAAAATCTGCATATATCTGGAGGTGAATTATGTCATACCCTCCAACATTTCTCTGATGAAAATAGGGACGTCCTAGTCCATACCCTCCAACATTTTTTTTTGATGAAAATAGGGACATTCTAAGGAAAAGTGAGAGCTGGACCACAAGGAAGGCTGATCGCCGAAGAATTGATGCTTTTGAATTATGGTGCTGGAGTAGACTCTTGAGAGTCCCATGGACTGCAAGAAGATCAAACCTATCCATTCTTAAGGAAATCAGCCCTGGAAAAGACCCTGATGTTGGGAAAGACTGAGGGCACAAGGAGAAGGGGACGACAGAGGACGTGATGGTTGGACAGTGTTATAGAAGCTACCAACATGAGTTTGACCGAACTGTGGGAGGCAGTGGAAGACAGGAGTGCCTGGCATGCTCTGGTCCATGAGGTCACGAAGAGTTGGACATGACTAAACGACTAAACAACAACAAAGGAAAAGTGGGACATTCTGGGATCAAATCAGAAACGGGACAACTTCCATAAATCTGGGACTGTCCCTGGGAAATAGGGACACTTGGAGTGTCTGCTATGTGCATCGCTTTTGTGTGTGTGTGTGTGTGTGTGTGTGTGCTTGTATGCAATTCACACACACCTCAGTGTCCATCCTGTTGCTTTCTGTGTTCTGACAAATCCAGTACGTCTCTTCCTGACAGTTGCCTGCTACTGCTGTGCAATTATTTTCCCTCTGTGATTTCAGCCATAGGCACTTTTTAACGTGAGGGTCACTTGCATATCTTTCCCATAAATATTTAGAGGCTTTTCTGCAACCAACCAAATGTCACTCTGCACCTCCAGAGATATGATTGATTTAATGGGTCCCAACTACTACAGATTTAATGCACCAGCCAACCCAGCTAACGGGGGCACATCACATACATTTTGTGAAAACCTTAAGAGCATGGCATTGTTCAAAGTCTATGAAATGGATCAAGGGACGCACATGAAGCTCAGTATAATGAGTCTTTGTTATTCTTTTGGAACTGGGTGTGCCCCTATCGGGATTGATCAAGTGTTCCGGTTCACAGGAACTATGAAAGAAAACTACATTGTTTATAGGGTAAAAAAAAAATAATGAAGCAAAATGGTACAAAAATCAATAGCTCATTGTGTTTTTATTTCAGGCCTGGTAAAAGCCTGAGATATTTACCTAGGGTCTCGGGAGTTCATAAACACCTTTATTTGCTGCTTCCAATTTGACTTTGTTCAAAACCGGGAGGTTGCAAATGCGTTTTTGTTTGCTAACTGCTGATGCTGCTACTTCCCCACAAAGGAATGAGCTGCCTTTTTTCATGAGTGCCTCATAAAATAGGGATTAAGAGTGTTTTTCTTAAATGTAGTTTTTGTAATAGCACAATCCAAGCCCCTTCAATCAGAGAACTTCAGTGCAACTTGACAGGCTAAACTGCCGTTCCGCAGCCCACAGGACAAGCGGCCCCATTTGCACATGGTCGGCCAGCAAGCGTGGAAGATTCATGCTGCCTGCTAATTGCTTCTGGCAACTCTCCATGTCCAGAATGCCTCAGCGCGGCTCACCTCTTTCCTTGTGGTTCTATCTTTTCAGTAGCATCCCTTCTCCATTTTAATGGCTCGGTGGCGGAATACATCTGTGCAGGTGGTTGAAAAATGGAGGAGGGAAAATATTTTAGAAGTACACAGACAGACCACAGGAGCCAAATCTGGGTAGGTTTGAGTGGTGAGGTCATAATACATGAATTTGTGAGGCTCAATAGCCTCTTTGTGCAAAGGTCACAGGCCAGTAGTGAGGCTACCTACCACCTGCCCCAATCTAGAGCATCCCACTGTTTCACAAGATCCCAGGAAGGCGTGAACTGCAATCCTGCCTCTCACCAGTGACACTAGAACATTCAGATGAAGTACACACTCATTATGACTTGGGGAAGCCTTTGTCTTGGGATTTTGATGCATATGTGCAACTCTGCATATAGTTCTTATTGGTTTCAGTGCACACAGTGTGGAATGCTCCCTGTCAGGCCTGAGGAATCCTCTCCCTCCTCCAGTGGCACCAAAAAGCAGGGAGAAAACAAAGAAGTTCTTACTTATGATTTTATCCAGTCATCACAGTGAAAGACTAGAAATCCAGTCATTCCACAATGATTGTGCTGCTCACACTGAGCCCCTCCCCCATCCCTTCTAGCAACACCTCCCTCTACAGCGTTCTCCAGTGGACAATTGTCTCTGTGCCCTTTGTTCTTGCACCCTTAATGAATGCCATGTTTTGGGTAAAGGGGGGTCAGTTATCTGTCCAGTGACATCTGCTAGCTGCTCTGTCTCCCCTCCTCTTTCTCCTAACACCTCATAACTCTGCTGTTCACCTGCCCCTGAGCTGCTATCTTCCTCAAAGCCCTGCTATAATTCGAGGCTGCCTTCTTTCTTTCTGGAAGCTACAAGAGAAGGGGGTTAGCGGTGGAGCATATGTCCGCTCTGCCAAGGGCAGGCACGCTACCAAGGGGGGCAGGGCGTGCTCCCAAGGGGGCAGGGCACGGAGGGTGCCCTCCCACATGCCACAGTTCAGCGTAGGAGAGGGGCAGGGTAGCTGCTGCTCACTGTCGTCCTCCCCTCTGCAGCCGGGTCAGACATGACCCAGCAACAGAGCTGCTGCGGTTGGCGTGCCTCACCACAGCTGAGGAGAGCTGCTCTCTGCCGCCAGATCAGAAGAGCTGCTGCCGCCAGGAGCGATGTGTGCCGCCCACTTGCCTGCCATTTTGTCACCCCCCTCAGTCATGACACCCAGGGTGGACAGCACCCCCCTCACCCCCTTCCTACGCCTCTGAATGGGGGGGGGGTGATCCCCACCATTCCTCTCCCTCTTCAGTCCAGTCCCTGACACTGCCTGGAGCTGAAGGGAATGGGGCTATCCTTGCTGATGTGGTGATCTAGATACGTACACCTGAGCCTGTGGATTGGGGCATATATGTTTTCTAGGTGCTGGAATGTTCGGGGAAGTTCATCTAATTCAAGGTCCCTTTGATCACGAATCTTCTGTGTTTTCGCCAGTGTGGTGTAGTGGTTAAGAGTGGTAGTCTCGTAATCTGGTGAACCGGGTTCGCGTCTCCGCTCCTCCACATGCAGCTGCTGGGTGACCTTGGGCCAGTCACACTTCCTTGAAGTCTCTCAGCCCCACTCACTTCACAGAGTGTTTGTTGTGGGGGAGGAAGGGAAAGGAGAATGTTAGCCGCTTTGAGACTCCTTAAAGGGAGTGAAAGGCGGGATATCAAATCCAAACTCTTCTTCTTCTTCTTCCTAATATATATTGGCGTGAAGCCAGTTAAAGGGAAAGGGTCAGGAGCAAAAAGCCAAGATTATTTCAGACAACTCCCAACTCATAGCTATAAAGTCAGCATAAAGGAACAATGACTAGTAACTGGAATGTGTCACGATGATAGGAATTTATTATATATGGTAATAATTTCCCCCCTGTCATATCACAGAGGTTCAAGTCATGTTACAAAGCACCCAGTGGTGGTTAGTGCCCAGAGAAGCAGTGTGGTGTAATGATTAGAGACCTGGGAGACCAGGGTTCAAATCGTCACTTGGCCATGTTTACCACTGAATTGGAACAAATATCAATTCATAGGGGGTAAGGAAGTGAGTTCAATTAAGAGACTTATCCAAGGCTGCAAGTGAGCTCAGGTTTGCTGAGCAAGGATTTTTGAAGCTGAGGTTCTCATTTCCATATCAGACTTGTTATTCTCTGTTTTCATGCTATCCTTAAGAAATGTTCTGTATAGGTGACAAACATCCTACTAACAAGCTGCTGACAGCTTCTGCTTTGAGGAGTTGTGTTCTGGGTTTTTGTTGCTGTTGTTGTAGGTTTCAGTACTTGTGTTTATTACTTGCATGCAGAGCAACACAGCTTGGCTAGATTTGCATTCACCTTGAATATATTATCATGAGTTGCGCATAATTTTCTGAAGCTATGTCAGAGCCCAAATTATCAGTGAAATGTACTGCATTAAGAGTCATTTTTATCATATGTTTATGCAGTAATTAATTGAATATAGTTTATCAGTATATAAGGACCAAAATTACACTTCAAACTAGGATAGGTTTTGGAGAGGAATGGTGAAAAGAACCTTATCTGGTTATTATTGGAAACTATTACATCTGTCTTTTTGAGCAAATGTCTATAATACAAGGACCTTTCCCCAGGGAACCAGAGGTACAGGGATGGGTTGCACATGGTTCTCCTATGCTCATGGAGTTAACCCATCATTATCACCTCTCCGAGCCAGAGCTGATAATTTCCTAGCTTTCCCCTGCCAACTCTTGCAAGCTGGTACTAAACATACTGCTCTGCTTTCCTTTCGGCCACATCAGTGAAGCTGAGAGGGGGGTCTTGTTGTCCAGGCACCCCGGGTCCTCCATACACACTGCCCATGCTTGTGCCAATGGGAGGTCACTTTGGTGCCATTAGCACAGCAGAATGACTTCACCCCCAGAGGTACACTCCATTCTCTCTCAAGACAGATGGATGCCAACAATGCACAAGACAGCAGCAAAATTTCCGGCAACCAAGCTTACCTATCTGACAACAGGCACCAATATTTTTGGTTTCTTAATGGTTGGATTGTTTAATCAGGCTAGGCTGGGGTGGGGGTGAGAGCAAGAGTGAGAGTGGGGTATCTTTTTTCAGCAGTGCTATGGCAGCCTTACCTCACCTACTTCCTCAGAGTCAGTGCATATTTCTTGTTTATCTACAACTGATTTCATTGAATCATAGAATTGTAGAGTTGGTCATTTAGTCCAACCCCCTGCGGCTCAGGATTCTCAGCTAAAGCATCCATGACAGATGGCCACCCAACCTCTGCTTAAAAACATCCAAGGAAGGAGAGACTAAAATCTCCCAAGGGAGTCTGTTCTACTGCCAAACAGCTCTTCCTGTCAGAAAGTTCTTCCTGCTGTTCAGTCAGAATCTCCTTTCTTGTAAGTTGGATATGTTGGTTCAGGTCCTAGCCTCTGGAGCAGGAGAAAACAAGCATATGCTTTACCTTTTGGTGAGCACATGGGATTTACCGTATTTTTTGCTCTATAAGACTCACTTTTCCCCTCCTAAAAAGTAAGGGGAAATATGTGTGCGTCTTATGGAGCGAATGCAGGCTGCACAGCTATCCCAGAAGCCAGAACAGCAAGAGGGATTGCTGCTTTCACTGCGCAGCGATCCCTCTTGCTGTTCTGGCTTCTGAGATTCAGAATATTTTTTTCCTTGTTTTCCTCCTCCAAAAACTAGGTGCGTCTTGTGGTCTGGTGCGTCTTATTGAGCGAAAAATACAGTAGTTGTTATGCCGATCCTGAGCATTTTGGACATTCTATAACAAGATCTATCTCCTCCTTAATGTCTTTTCCTGCACAATGTTCACATTGATAACCTCAAAGCACCTGCTAAGGGAGGAGATACTTCATCTCTCTAGGCACCTATTTTGGTCTGAGCCACAAAGAGACTTGGGTCGGGCTTCCTGATCCCAGCCTGCCAATCACTTGGGTCTTATTCCACACTGTTTTGCCTTACCCTGCACTTTATCACCCCACAAAGGATTTGCTTATTTTCCACCCCAACATCAGGGGTTGTTGCCTATTTAAAATGCACTCTTGTCTTCAGCATGCACCTACATACATATATTATTTCCTAAGACATATATACCCCTCTCCAAAATGGAAACAATTCTGTATGCATAAATTTAGAGGATTAAAAATATGTGTTTGGATTTCCTGTTTGCTTAGAAAGGATTGTAATTTCATAATATTAACTTAAAGGATGTATTGCAAGTTATTTCAGAAAGAAAGAAAATGCAGGGAGCAAATCATAGAGCAAACAAACATGAAATGAGAGAGAAGTCGGTATATAACCGTAAATGAAGGGTGTGTTTGGGTGTGGGGGGGTGGGGGTGTGTGAAAGAGAGATTGACTGGTTAAACAACCAAAAGGTAATATTTGCAGAAACTAATATGTAGAGGGGGGTTTATTTTTCATGGCAAGCAATATCCAACTGAAGGTTAAGCTTTGTGGTAAGTTGTCCAAAAATGGGGTATTCCATAATTATACATAATTTTACATTTCTTAATGTAAAAACAACCACAATAGGGGTTTTTTTTGGCAAAAGGATTATAGAGAAATCTGAAAATGTCATACATTTTTTCTCTCTAGAAATCCTATTCTCTAACCCCTTATTCACATATTCAGCTTAAGCCAAACCTTATGCACATTCATCCCTTGTACTCAAGCCTCACCTCCTTCCTTTTGTTACCTCCTGTATTGTAAAAAGTTTAAACATAACCTCCTGGATTTGGAATGGAAGGAAGCGAACCCTATGCCAGCAAGCTGCCGTGGGGAGGAGCAGCAGTAGCAACAACAGCCAGTCACCACTCACCTGCCTGCTTCTGTACAACAACCTTCCAAACATCCCTGTGTGGAGAAGCAGCCAGTCCCACTTAGGGGGTGTGTGACGGGGGGGGGGCAGGGCAGAGCTTGCAAACTTAAGGGGCTGGAGGGGTGAGAAGGGAAGCATTCCTTGAGTTGCTCGGTGATCAGGTGTTCTTCAGATGCTGCTGGGATTGGCATAGGCTAGGCATTGGACTGGTGCCTGGGACAAGGGAGCTGCAACTACAGCCTAGGCCTGTTACCGTGGCAACAGGGATGCTTCTCCACTTCAACAGGAGAAAGGACCATTTTGCATGGCTCTGCAAGGGGCTAAAAGGCATGCATAGAAGTAACAGAGCCAGGATAATTCATCCCACAGCAGGGTGTGCACTAGTTGGGGTAGCTCTTTTTCAGACTCTGCATCCATAGTTGATTTCAGAGATTCTGAGCCCCAGGCTGACAATCCCAAACACTGACACAGGTTCTGATAGAAAGCATCTAAGAGAGAGAGGGGAAGTGCTCCACTCTTCCTTTCTCCATCCCCAGACATGCCTGGAGGTTATTCCTCTAGTATTCCACTGGACTGATCTGATGGGGCGAATAATTTTTTAACATGTGTTTTCTTTTTCTGGCTCTGCATGGAGAAAAAAAGGGGGCAATTGATTTGTCAAACTGGAAGGGGGCTCCATAAAAGCTGGAGAGTTTTCTCCTGCTGTTGCAAGAGTGGTCGGATGCCCTTCCTCAAGTCTTTGTCCCCAAATCAGTGCAGATTCACGGAAGGAAGTGGGACCCTATGCACACTTTGCTCACTTGGGGCATAATCAAATAGAAAAGGATCCAGCCAGCCAGCCATACCTTTTTTTCTGGATATTCCAATCCATCCCCCACTCTCCCCGGTTTTTTTATCTACCCCCTCTAACAGTCAGCTTATTTTCCATGGCCACTGAGGATGCCCAGTCCACATTGACCTGCTTTGGGGTCTCACAAAATCCTTAGTGGGTTTTTTTTCCATGTCTTTAAGATGTTGTTTTTTGTTTTTTTGCACTTCTGCAGATCTTGGGGTTTGCACAAGCCTGCTGATACCTGCCTGTGGTGAGTGGAGGTGTCATTTCTGCCCGCCTAAGGTTCACCTCTTGGAGAACGAGTTTGCTATTAGCATCTAGGATCTCCAGAGCTTTGCCTGAATATATTTACACTGCTGGATGGGAGGCAATCGCTGCCAATTGCCATATCTGGAGCCACCTGTGACGGCACCGCTCTACTGCCATTTGTGTCCCTGCTTATTGGCAATGCATTAACCTCTGGATGAAATGTTAAGCCTGAGCAACTACGCAGTGGCCTTTATCCCATCTGCGGTGATTGCTAAGTATTTCAGTGGGTTATGTTATTTATTCAGCACATTGCTAATGTCAGATTACAATGGGCCCCCCATCTGGAAGAGGAAGGACCCCTCAGCATGAGGCTGGTGTGAGTTCATTATAAATCAGTGCTGCTTGGATAAAGTATATCCACGGAGACTATCTAAGCAGTGACCTTCATACAAAATGTATCACATCACATTTTCCATGAAAATAATAATAAACACAGTAAGCAGTAAACAAAACAATCAGAATGTGTCTTGGAAATAAATGAAGAGAGTGGGTGATAGATGGTAAGCTATTAAATGTACATTATGGGATGGGATGCATGCAACCAAGGACAATTTCCTCCTCACAAAAAAACATATAATTATGCAGTTTATAAAAACAGCAACAGGACGATCAGCAATGAAGGCATAATGCATGGATATGCCACCAGAAACCCTCTTGGTGACTCATTCACATGTTAGCTTTGTCGCTCTTATTATCCCAAGCAAAACATTGCAGGAATATGTCCAAACATAGCAGGGACATTTCGCGTGGCAGCACATTGCAAAGAATGAGAGCTGCACAGAAACACACCTGCGCTGGGGAGTGCTTAGAGAAAAAGGTGACTTACGGTGGGGGGGACACACAATAGTGGTTTATAAAGTTATTGATGCATAGTGGGGAGAAAATAGATGGAGGGTGCATTCAGACATGGGGGATATTGTTTTAGTTTTCCTCATTATAATGCTAGAGCTTCTGTTACAGTTTCCAGTATTCCTCTCACATGGCAGTACCTGTTGCGTTATAAAATTGTGCATTTTTGACCGATATACCAACTTGCTGTGCTAAATTCCATCACTGGACAGTGTCACCTTATCCCAGCCTTTCCAAACATGTGTGCTTCTGTTCCGCCATGACACACACACCCTCCATGAAAACAGCAGGAGAGAACTACATGCTGGTATACCGCCCTCAAATTTTGTCACTTTACTCCCATGATTTTCTGAGTTAAGGGATCCTCAAATACATCCCCCCCCCCCCCGCCAAATCAGATAACACGGAAATGGGTGCTAAATATGTGCTATATTACATTAGCTTTCTGGAAGCTTTCAGGTGAAAGCTCAAATATGCTGTGGAAATTAACAGTTAGGAAAATGTCAGGGAAATGGAATAATTTGCTGTGTGAATGCAGCCAGAGACACACTTTTCTCACTCTCCCATATTACTATAACTTGGGATCTCTTGGGGAAATTGATCAGCTGTAAATTCAGGACAAACAAAAGCAAGTACAAAACTGATGGATGGAGCCTGGGGAGCTGCTGCATCTCACATCTGCCACAGCATCGCCTGCACCTGCCTTCATCATCCTGGTGACTTCCAGATGTTTGGGGCCACAGTTCCCTTCCTCTAACAAGGCCATGCTATCTTGGCTTGGTGGGGATTGTAGTCCAGAACAGTGGCGTAGCGTGGGTTGTCAGCACCCGGGGCAAGGCAAGTAATTTGCGCCCCCTAACCCGGGGCAAGGCAAGTAATTTGCGCCCCCCGCTGCACTGTCCCTCCCCCAGATAGTCCCTCGCTCTCTCTCCGCACCGCACGCCTGGCACCCTCCCCTCCACAGCGGGCGGTGACCCGGCGGCTCGGATCGGATTCGCACAGCCAGCACTGCAGTGAGAGAGAGTGAGTGAGCCAGCTAAGGGCAGAGAGCTGCGAGTGCGAGCGCCCCCCCCAGATGTTGCGCCCGGTGCAGCCGGGCCTCCCTGCACCCCCCACGCTACGCCACTGGTCCAGAATAACTGGAGGGCACCAGGTTGCCAAAGGCTGGCTTAATTATTATTTTTTTAATGAACTCTTTTCCACTTTTAAAGCAATCATATTTTTTTAGAGTGTAAGTCTCACTGGATTGGCTCAATCAGTAGAGCATGAGACTCTGGATCTCAGAGTCGTGGGTTCAAACCCCCCATTGGGCAAAAGATTCCTGCATTGCAGCAGGTTGCACTAGATGACCCTCAGGTCCCTTTCAACCCTACGATTCTATGAAAGGCTTTAAAACAAAATATCAAACACTCTGCATCCGGCTTGCCATGCTTCAATCAAAGCCCAGGGGAAAGCAGCCCAAAGGCATGTTACTAGAACCCTGATAGCTGCGGCCAGGTTATCATTGTGCAGGAAGGGTCAAAGCTGGTACACCTGCAGCTTTTGAGATTTGGTTCAGGGTTTGGAGAGTCCATCTCTGAAAGTCTTTCCTGATGTCCCAGTGCAACTGTATTTCTACGTCTGGTTTATGGGGGTTTGGGGCATCTGCATGACATCTGGATCCTGAGGTCTTTCCTCAATGGTGTCACAAACCACCCATGGGAAGTGGCATCAAACTGCACTGTCAGTTGCAACTTCCTATCTTACCCCCTATAAAAAGTCAAGGGATGTTTTCAGCTTGCTACCATTTTTAAGGGCTAAGAACTTGAGCTTTTGCACAGAGTAGCACCTTTCCGTGTCAGTCAAGCCTCTCTGCCAGCAGAGGCAATTACCTGGATCCTTGCGCTTGTGTCTAAATCAACACTTAACCCCGCCAAGATGGCATCAATTAGCAATATATATGGCCACTTCCAGGCAGCAACTGAGAAGTTGTTAGCTTTTCTTTTATGGTTTCAAGGGCCTCCTGACAATTGTCAGTCCATTGCTCTCTCCATTCTCTCCCCATTTCCTGTTTCCTGACTATTAGGAATGATGTTAAACATCTAGCAATAGCTGAATTTTTATCCTCACCAGAACCTTGGGAGGTAGGTTAGGCTGATAGACTATTGACTGGCCGAAGGTCACCCAGTGAGCTCTCTGGTCCTAGTCTGACACTCTAACCATTACACAACACTGGCTCATGCTGTGCTAGTGTGTTCCATAAGCTCATTTTCTGTTGTGCAAAAAAAGTGCTTCTGCTTGTCAGCCTTAAGCCACATAGCCAGGTGGTTGTAGCATCTTTCCCTGTGGACAATAGAATCTATCCAGGGAAGGAGGGGCATGGAGAAAAGACTAGGGGCTACTACAGACACCAGGCTCCCCAGGTGGTTGCTTGCCAACTACAGTTAATTTACTCCTTAGTAAATGGTAAGTGTCTGCATTTTACTCTACGTTGTGCACTTTCCTAGCTACAAAAAGGCTTCCAAACAGTGGCAAAGGCCCTCTGGGCATTTCTGCATTGCACGCTGTTCTGCAGCTATAATGATCTGATTGCACATGCAGGCTGTTTGGTGAACGAGGACGCTGTTCATTATTTATTTTTAGCCTCTGTGTTCCGTCATTCAGTGCTCTGCCTCGTTCGTTGCAACCCATCCAACTTGCGAAATGGATTTCTATATTGAATATTATCAGGCAGCGGCCATATGTGATTTCCCTTTTCTTAATGCTAATGAATCTAATAGTGTGCTATTATCAGGATTCCTTTATAATGTACATTTTTATGGATGGACTGCTAGGCAAATCTTTGTTAACGAAAATGAGGAGATAGGTGTGATAGGTATGCCAAGCAATGATCTAGCTTAATGTAGCCTTTAATTGTTGGTCAGTAATTAATGGATTTGGATGGTTAGGTGGAATTGAATTGGATTGATAAAATGGGGCGGGGGAGAACCTCCTGTTTTGAACAGAACCTGTAAAACATGGTGGTTTTTGTGGATTCTTTTCGGTGCATAACCTTTTGCAACTCTGTGCTAGATTTCAGGGGACATTTTGATCTTCAGCTCAACAGTGTTGCAGATATTCTCACTGCTATACATGCAGCTTGGGCAAAAGACCCCGTGAGCAAAGGCTGCAGCATTTGAGGTGAGTAAGAGAGGACTTGACAGAAGTGTATAAAAGAATGGCATGGAGAAAGTGGGCAGAGAAATATTTGTCTCACTTTCTCATAATGCTAGAACTTGTAGACATCCCCTGAAGCTGAATGTTGGAAGAGTCAGGACAAAAGAAACTATGTCTTCACAAAGTACATTAACTATGGTGACAATGGTGGCCACGAACTTAGCTGACTGAAGAAGAGGGAAAGACAATGGCTAAACCCTGATGGCTATGTTCTGTTTCTACTGTCAGAGGCAGTAATGCTTCTGAACAGGGGCGTAGGAAGGGGGGAGGGGGCAGTCCGCCCCAGGTTCCATCATGGAGGGGGGTGACAAATTATCAAGGAACAATTACTGCCCTACTAGGGCGGTTCATAAAAAACTTTTTTAAAAAAATGCCTGCTCCAAACGTCTTATCTTACTACACTAGGGATTATATAGCTATACATGAAATTTCATGCATATCAGTTAATATATTGACCCTCCTCCACGAAAATTTCAATTCAGTGAAGCACTTACTGTTCCCAACCCTAACCCTGCAGAAAGCCATCTAAGTGAAAAGAAATTCCTTCCTACTCCTCTGCTTATGAATGCCAGTTGCTGGAGACTGCAGGAGATGAAAGATGCTCAGGTTCTCTTTCAGGGCTTCCTATAGGCATCTGGTTGGCCGCTGTGAGAACAAGATGCTGGAACTAGAGGGGTCCTTAGCCTGATCCAGTAAGCTATTCTTATGTTCTTATGTCTTGGATTTTTCCAGTGCTGTGTGTGCATCATTTTGTTACTAAAAGATGCTGAACATCTTTAAAAAGCTATCAGTGGCTACTTAAAGCAAAACTGCATCATGAGGCGGCTGCTCGACGTTCAAAGGTGCAGGTAAACGGTGCGGATGTGTATTGTAGCATTCTGACCAGACAGTGCCTTAAAATCTTGATCTCGTTTGTCCTCACAACAACAGTCCTTTGTGGCACATCAATATAATTCCTGTTTTACAGCTGGAGAAACTAAGAGGGAGGGACTTGTGACAGCCACCCAATGCATCATTTGAGAACACAATTCTTCCAGTTCAGATTCCAATACTCTGTTCCCTGAAAGCCCCCAAGTATTGCTTTTTCTGGAGACCTGCTGTGTGAAACATCTAGAGCTTTGCTGAATGTTCTACTGAATATTATTATCCCACATACGGAGCTTGTGGGGAGTTCAGACTCTGAATGAAAGCATCCCCCTAATAGCAGTTAGGAGGCCTTGTTCATCTGTAGCATTCTATTTGCCATCCTCTGGATTCCAGCCCCTGTTTCTAATAATCTTATTGAAGATTTTTGAGTGCTCTGCACCTGCTTCAGGTTGC
Source organism: Podarcis tiliguerta (assembly GCF_965153285.1). NCBI lineage: Eukaryota > Metazoa > Chordata > Lepidosauria > Squamata > Lacertidae > Podarcis > Podarcis tiliguerta. Next base: position 36,825,551 of record NC_139538.1, read on the forward strand.
AATCTAATGCATGCTGACCTGGGAATAGATTTCCAAATAAACATGCATAGGATTGCAATGGGCACATTTCTTTGCATTGGTGTTCTCTTTCCATTCATTGCTGGCTTTGCTCTTTATTCAGGGAAATGTAGTGGATCCAGCTGATATTAATCATCATGAGGATAGAAGTCTGCTCTGGAATCCAAAACCTCTCACTGGTTTGTGAGGCCCTGAACTGCCAACCAGTTTCCTCCGTCTCAGCAGATGAGCTGCCTCCCTTTGTTCCACAGCATCCACAATAAACAGTGCATTTTGCTTCCACGCCAAGTGTGTATGTGTTCAAAGGTTGAAATTGCTGGAACGAGACACTCTGATGCCCCCTATAAATGAGCAGTCACTGCCCTCCTCCCTCCCTCTCCCTCTCTCGCTTTCTGTTTTCAGAAACTCAACAGCGGTCTTGGATTTGAGAGGTAAAAAAAAAAATCTAAGTGTAAAAAAGAACCCTTTCCCCAAATTTAATCAGTAAGGGTCACTTAAGTGACATGCCAAAGATAACAATGACAGCCATCCAGACCATACCAGCTTCTAATGGAGCAATGCTGCCATCTACGGACAAACAGAAATAAAGACAGTCTCCTCACTCCCATCAAGGCCAAAGACCTGCCACAGTTATTATGCAGAGCTTGAAACAAAATTCCTAAATGAATTTTAGCATTTTAATACCTATTGCTGGGTGCTAATGCTTACGTTTCTACTGCCTTGATTCCATTTAATTTAAGCAGCTATAATATTATTCCCTGTTGTCCTATAACTGTCCAAGTCGCACCATTGCTCTATTGAGATAAGTATGGTCTACTCTACACTGACTGGATTCATCTCTCCAATTGGGTATGTTTATCCTGGTAAAGAGGAGACAGAGAGGAGATACAATAGCCATCTTCAAATACCTGAAGGGCTGCCCATCACATGGAAGATGGAGCAAGCTTGGTTTCTCCTTCTCCAGAGGGTAGGACCCAAACCAACGGATTCAAATGATAAGAAAGGAGATTCTGACTGAACATCAGGAAGAACTTTCTGACAGTAAGAGCTGTTCAACAGTGAACAAACTATCTCAGAAGGTAATGGACTCTCCTTCCTTGGAGGCTTCTAAGCAGAGGTTGGATGGCCATCTGTCGTGGATGCTTTGGCTGAGAATCCTGCATTGCAGGGAGTTGATGACCCTCAGGGTCCCTTCCAACTTTTCAGTTCTATGATTCTATGTACAAATGCAAATTTAGACATAATTGCTGTGATTTAAATAGAAGTATAATACATCTCACCATGGCGGGGAAGACCCTGACCAGGTGCTAACTCCTTATGGGCAACTTCAAGGTCCCTGCTGCTCTCCCTACTTAAGGTCGTTTATTTTAAGAACGTAAGATGAAGCTGCTGTATCAGGCCAGTGGCCCATCCCAGCAAGCATCCTGTTTTCACAGTTCCTGTGGAGAGCTCTCAAGCAGGACCCAGGCACAAGAGCACTCTCGCCAGTGTGGTGCAGTGGTTAAGAGCGGTAGTCTCTTAATCTGGGGAACCGGGTTCGCGTCTCTGCTCTTCCACACGCAGACCTTGGACTAGTCACACTTCTCTGAAGTCTCTCAGCCCCACTCACCTCACAGAGTGTTTGTTGTGGGGGAGGAAGGGAAAGGAGAATGTTAGCCGCTTTGAGACTCCTTCGGGTAGTGATAAAGTGGGATATCAAATCCAAACTCCTCTTCTTCTTCTTCTTCTTCTTCTTCTTCTTCTTCTTCTTCTTCTTCTTCTTCTTCTTCTTCTTCCTGTGGCTTCCAGCAACTGGTATTCAGAAGCATTTCTGCCACAGATTCTGTTGGCAGAGCACAGTCACCAGCTTCACTGGGTGTCCACAATATCTAGTGTTATGGGGGGGGGACCTTTTCTCTATATGCTTTCTCCATGCCATGCATAATTTTATAAATTTCTATCATGTTACCTCCTAACTCACCTTTTCTTCTAAACTAAAAAGTCCTGAATGCTCAATTTTTTCCTCATAGAGCAATTGCTCCATCCCTTTGACCATTTTAGTTGCCCTTTCCTGAACCAACTGGGTTTTCAATATCTTGATGGAGAGTTCTCTCTAAAAGCATGGCACATGGCAGCCCTAATGTTCAGGTGAGTTAGACTGAAAATACTGACTTATCAAACACTACTACTCACTGAGTCGCACATGATCCCACAAGAACAGGGTTCCAGACCCTCATCCTGCTCCGCCCCCTTCTTTCTCCCTTTAGCTACTAACTAGTTCTGAAATTGATTAAAATTCAGATTTTAGCATATGCCTTTGCAATCAAATTAAAGCTGGGGTTTTGGCAGTAAAAAGGTCATTTTCATTATGAAGCTTAATCCAAAATCTGCATTCGGATGTGGGTGGGATAGCCTGAACCCTTAGGCCTTTGCATTTAAACTTCAGTTCCTGCAGCAGTTTTCAATATTTTGACACCCAGGCATTTTCATTTCAGAAGCATCCAAGTGTGCCCTCTGCATACTAATTAAACAAATGTGAAGCAGCAAAGTACTTGATTCCTCCCTCCAGCTGACTGCATACTTGCCCTTGGCTTCGGACAGTTTCCTAAAATGGGAATTGAAACTGGTTGAGCTGGCCAAGAATAGTTGGGTGCACTTCAAACTGAGAATCCCCCCCCCCCTCCATCCAGGCTCCAGCATGTTTCCTCCTGCACCACCAGAGTACATTTCTTTCACAATCTACGTAGATGGAACCAGGGACAAAATCCAGGAAGGGGCAGGATGCCAACATACTGGAGTATTTTAGAAGGTGGATCCAGTCTACCTTGCTGTATGTGGTGTTACTACTTTAGTTTATTAACTGCCCTACACACTGAGGTCCCAGGGCAGGTTACAATTAAAACACAATAGTGAAAATAGATGAAAACAATGTGCAATCATAAAAATCGGGTGTGTCCCTAAAATATACATCTCGGATGCTAAAAGCCAGGGCTGAGAGGTGTCTCTCCAGCATTTCCTGAATGCCGCATAATGAAGATGCCAGGCACAGCTCTGTGGGGAAGGTGTTCCACAACTTAGGGGCTGCCACAGAGAATGCCTTCCCCATTAGCCACAACCCCCTCAGCTTCTGAGGGCAGTGGAACAACCAAGAGGGGTGCCAGGCTTTGGGGAATTGACTTCTTCCCCCGTGGCAGTAAATAAGATCAAACAAAAAGCACGTCTTACCAGTTTGATTATTTAATAATCAGTGAGAGGGAAAAGAATACGTCTCCCTAGAAATGGCGGTGCTCCCAATTAAGGCGTACTCCCCCCCCCTTCCCTATTAATCTATGTCACTCCTACCTCTTATAATCTGAGCTTGTACCCTCTGCGCTTACTGTTCTGAGACTTTATGAGCTCTTCGTGACTTTGGGGAGATCAGAGGAATTCTGTCCAACAATTGTGAATCTGTTAACCCTCTCTCTTCCAGTGCTTCTTCTCCTAGCTGTACTCCATCCAGTATTTCCCAGCTTCTGTCTTCTGAACTATGCCCCTCTGCAAACCACTGTTCCAAATCTATACTGTCCTCCTGATTCAGGATCAGGATCACAATCAAGGGGAGGGGTGGCTCCCACCATTCTTCCTAAGTGCAGCCCTCCTCATGGCAGTCCCTGGCAAGGGGCACTCTCTTAACCATACCGCACAACCGTCCTGTTTTAAGCAGGACATCCCAGAAATCTGCTCCACTTCCCAGTGGGGAGGAAGTGCGGTGGACGACGTGGCCACCCACTCCCCTCTGGGGGTGGGGGACAAAGTCCTGCATCCCCCAGAGGTTCCCAGCCATGTCATTCTCCTGCCAGCCAATCTGATGGCTGGGGGGCGTGGCCGGGCCCCATTTAAACTGAGGTGCAAGCCGGAGAGTTTCCTCTTGGCTCATTTCCTCAATCTGCTTGGTTTTGCGCTGCACTCCCAATTGTCTGTTTGCTCCAGCTGCCTGCCTTTTCAGGAGAGCGCTAGGCTTTGGGGGGAGTTGCTGCTCCAACCCCCATGCTAATGGCTTGCCTCACACTTCGGGAGAGCAGCTATCTACTGCTCTACAGCTGGCCCATGGCTCCCAGAGGGCAGCACGCAGAGGGGATTCCCCCTATAATACGCAGGTTTTCTTTTAGTGTGAAAGTGCTTGTGTGGGTGGTCTGTTGGGTGAGCTAGGAGGCGGCGCCATAGAGCGTAGTATCAACAATACTCAGGTTTCTTTGCTGTGAGTGTTGGTGTTCTGCGAAGTGGTGTGTGTATGTGCTGGGAGTTGAATAGACCGTGTTCCCTTTCTCAGGCTTTCCCGGATGTAGCATTTTGGGGGGCTATTACTGGGTCTTTGCAATAAAGTTAAATCATTGAGCAGTGCCAGATTCCGGAAGTATGGCAGTAGCAGTGAGCAGCCAGTGGCAGGTGGCAGACAGGTGGGTGGCGGCAGCAGCTGAAGGTGTGTGAGGGCCCATCAGCAGAGTGGTGCAGGCAGGGGAGTGGTAAGAGCCCAGGGAGGGAGCAGGAGCAGGAGGGAGCCAAGAGAGATGGGCTATATCCCAATTTGCCTCACCCCTAGTATTTACCATTTGGAATGGTCCAAGCAACTATGCAAATTTGATTCTCAATAGGTCACCACACTGCCTTTCTCTTTGCAATGACAGAATGCATAAATGATTAACCAGGCCAGTGCTGATTCCAGTAATGTCAGCCTTCCTTTTCTGTCATTTTCACCTACAACTGTAGCAATAATTTGAGCACCAGAAAGTCCCAGTGCTCAACCCAAAGCAAACTGACAGTGGCTGATAAATTGGCTGTGTAACTAAATCCAGCCCAAACTGGTATGTGCTGCCCAAATTCTTCTCTGACTGTGGCAAATTAGTGTTTATTTTCTAGTTTATTTATGGTCCCCTACATTTCGATCATCCATCTCAAAAGCTTCTCCTTGTGGTGAAATTTGCACTGTTAAATTATTAAAATGTTATCAAGGCCAAGCAGACATGCTCAGTATTTTTCTCCTACTGCTGAATAAACTGTTGTATAATTCAATTTTTGTTCCACTTTCTTCCCTTACTCTAAGAAATGCCCAACAAGTCCTTCTTTGCTTATATGGGAATGCTTTTTTTTTTTTTTGCTACATCTTCTTCAGTATTTAGCATAACAAATTAGGTTTCTAAAATAAGAAATCATAATAAATAAAAGGACTCTTCTTTTATGAACATTTCCTCTTAGCTAATTGTAATATCAATGAAATAACATGGAATTCAAATTGCTGGTTCTCTGTGTCTTAGGTCCTGCACCACAGATAGATACTTGATATTGTTGCTCTAAAACACTTGGGCTTGCTTCAGACATAACAGGAAATTATGATTTCCTATCACAAGAAGGTGTTGTAATAAGCCTCAGGTCCATGCACTTTTCCTCCATTCTACCTTTTTATTGTGTCAAGGGGGGGGGAGTTTGAAGTTCCTGCTTGTGATTTGTTCCAAACCATGGTTTCCCGTTACATTGAGTTATAGGAAACTATGGTTTGCTCACATAGATGGTTATAACAATGTGGTTTCAGGTCTACGGCATCTCATATTTGGGTGTAAAAGGAAATGGTAGTTTGTTCTGACCCCAAAATAGAAGCTTTTTACTTCTTCCCTTGTGTGAAGGGGAGAGAAGGCACACAGCTCCATGGACTGCTACAGCAGATTCTCCTAAAAGGAAGTTGTGTTCTTTGGTTATATCTGAACAAGGCCTTTGAGTCTGCACTTAGGAATAAGGTCCTTATATTCTGGTAAGGGTGCTTGTGAAACTTGGTGGGGGGGAGTGAATTTGACGCAATAGCAATAACCAATATGTATTGCAGGATGTGTAAAAACATAAAGCAGTTGCATACATAAAAACAGTTAGAACTATTGGATGGAGGGAGGGATGGATGGATGGGATAGACAAGTGACAGACAGACAGACAGACAGACAGTGATAGATGATAGATAGATAGATAGATAGATAGATAGATAGATGATAGATATAGAGATAGATGATAGATAGAGATAGATAGAGAGAGGGAGGGAGGGAAAGAGAGAGAGAGAGATAAAACAAAAGCACATACATAAAAGCAATGCAAATCCAAGACTGATGCCATCTGGTATAAAGTTGTCCATTTAGAAGGGTTGTTGAAAGAGGAACATCTTTTACAGGCAATTGAATAGAGCTGGGTATCATTGGTGCACTTATTACATCTCAGCCTGTCTGTCTTTCTTTGACACACACAAACACACACACTGGGGAGCAAATAGATTGGGGAAATATTTATTGATTTCTTTATTCTGTCCAAAATATTTGTAGCCTTATTGTTCATGGCAGCTTATGAAAACAATAAAAGCTAAATATATCAGAGCATACCCAATTCCCCGGAGTCTGTGTGGCCTACCGCAACCCTGTAGTCAACGACACTGTGGTTTTGCAGATTGCCTCTCTCCACCTAGGGGACATATGTACATAAAAGGAAGCTTTTCTGTGTGTATCCTGTTTTGATGAAAACCCCCGAGTGCAAACCAATGATGTTAACAGTGGCTCTTTCTTGGATCCAGCTGTTGAAAAATTGCTTTAAAACTACTTGAACTTCACAGTATTGGCATGAAGTGCTCTTCCACCAAGTGCCGCTGCTGAAAAATGCAGTAAGATGCAACACTTTTGTATAATCATATTTCCAGCTCAGCCCAATAGGCGACATACATGCCCAGAGCAGGCTGTTGCTTGCCTATCCCTACCAGGATGAGAACCCACACACTCTACATACAAAAAATCAGACCCAAACTGGTACTGCAGGTGCCATTTCTTCCCAGATCCAGCTGGTACGTCTGCATATGTGTGTAGTTCTGTTAGAAAAACAAGCAAAGTATCCAATACATTTGTGAAGAGGGGTGTGGCTGTCCTTACAGCTGCCTCTGCGCAGTCAGTTGCAACATAGGACGATGCCTTATTACCAAGTCAGTCTGTTGGTGCATCCAGGTCAGTATTGTCAACACTGGCAAGCAGTGGCTCACCAGGGTCTCAGGCAAGGAAGAGGTCTTTCCTAGGCCTATTTGCAGACGCCAGGGACTTTGCATGCAAAGCAGATGCTCTCCTGCTGAGCTAGGGCCTATTCCTAGTGCAGCACATTGAGCAATTCTCTGACATTGCCACGTGTGAGTGATCTCAGCCATGTGTACACTGCCGGAATGGAACTTTTAAGTGCAAATTAAAGAACTAATATTGGGAATATACCGAATTCTAGCATGATCCAATTTTGAGCAGGACACAGAGGAGGAGGCAGCTGTCCCAAGTCAAAGGGTGCTGAAGTCCAACCCAGATCCCAGTGCCACACCTGAGCAAAAGCAAATTCAGACTGGGATAAATTTTCGAAAGTTCCACTTATTTCAGAATTTTATAAAATGGAGTTTGGAAGTCTCTGTAAAGAGCAGGCTACATAGACCTTTTTTTCTAACCCAACAATGTAGATCATTTACCCAGAGGTAGGATCAGAAAGAGACACCTAGTACTGCTTCAATGGCCACAGGAGCTTTTCTCTGTTTCTCTGAACTGCCCCTCTGTTCGGAACAAAGTTGTTACATTGAGACCTGCCATTCTGTTTGCTGACCATCTGTCATGTATGATTTGGCAGAGATTCCTGCATTGCAGGGGGTTGGACTAGATGGCCCTCAGGGTCCCTTCCAACTCTACAATTCTATGATTTTTATTATTCTATGGCCAGACAAATTCTGAATAATTGCACTGGACTCCCTTGCCTGTATGTTGTCTTTTTATTTACTCTGATAGCTGCTTTCCAGATAAATGGACAAATTGGATAAATGGGGGTTCTTCTGTGTGCTAAGAAGATGTTGTTAATAAACAGACATTAATGCTGTGATTAACTTTAGAAATCATATGCATTTTTCATGGTTCTTTACTCCTACAGATCCCACAATTCCCTCCTCAAAGCTCATCTTTTAAAACTGCACTTGTGAGGTTTTATGATCAATAGTGTTTGGCTGCTGTTGACTGTTGAGGGCATTGCATCCATGAAGCCTTGTACTGCAATGCAAGGATGCTTTAAAAAAAATTGAGAAGACTCAAAAACAGCACTTCCTGTTGTGGCTCTTTCTGGACTCCCAAGTTCCCTCTGTCTTTGTCTTAACCCGTTGCCCAAAATGCATCACTATTCATTCATCAACTGCATATTGTGAGAATAGTATTGTGCTTTGAGCCAGGACTGGGAAGAAAGGGGGAAACTTGTTGATGCTAAAATCCAAACGGAAAGGATCACAAGAAACTCTGAAAGAGATAGGCTTCCTTTCCCACCAGAGATGTTCAATATAGCAAGCACAGTAGGAAGAAAGAATTTACAAAATGAAGCTCCATTTCAAAGATATCTCAAATCATCAGCCGTTGCTCTTGGGAATTCTATTTTATTTTCAGTTTCAGGTGTTCCTGTGGTCTTGTCTGTCCATTAGGAGGGGGACTCTGAATTCTGTGTGGAGATTAGTTGTTTGAATTTCACCTGAACTGATGCTAGAGAAATTGGATTGTATTTGTGCTTTGAAGTCTCTTTTTTCTGGGGATGTTGTCATCATGACAGCAGCTTGTGGTACAGTATCTGATCCATTTCCCTTCTGGCTGAAAACATATAAGCCCATTTTGCCTTTGCTTCTGAACAAGGCATAGTTGGGAGAAAACTTTAATTTGAGGGGGCCCCCACACCCTCTTTTTTACAAGCTAAGCTTCTGACTTCCAGACCCTGCAAAGATGATGCAGGGATCAAGCTATATAAGACACATTCTCTCTTTCTTTCTCTCTCTCTCTGGCTAGGAAATGCTTCAAACTGCTTATTGTAATTTAAATTTGATCACTGAGCTGCATTCCTTGTGCTGGAGGGTGAGGGTTATTGCTGCAATTCACAACTTCTGGTGCATATGGATGGGGGGGGGAGTCTGTTTGAACTTCCAAAAAGAGGCAAGAATTAATCTAATGTGACTGCATTTGTGATGAATACTCCCTTTGCCACCCTTATACTGGGATTCATAACAATGTGGTGTTTAAACAAATGTAATTAAATGCCCATGTAGATAACACTTTTTGGCAAATAAAATCTACATTTTGCAAGACAAGAATTTACTTGGAATTATACAAACTTTGAAAAAAAGAAAAGCAAGCATGGGAGTCAAGAAGATCTTACATGTGAGTTAGAGACACCACATAATGTTGGCTAATAATCTGCTTATTTTTTGCCCTTTTTAGACCATGATTGCAAATATCAATCTTTTCTCCATGTGTTTATTCATTAGTTATTATTTTATTTCAGGTGACTTCATGCATGTGCTACTTTTAATTTAATCATATTTTCTCTTACCCAACTATCCCTTCATTCTTTTCATATTAAGCCGTTTTTGAGAGTTGCACATGTATATTCCTTCCTGAGAACGACCTTGCTTTGAAATAAGCTTCCCTTTTTGTCTTACTAGCTTTCTTTGTGCGATGACATTTAAAGGGCCGCTTGCACTTTGTAAATCTGCCTGGACCTTATGATCAGCATCAAAGCCCTGCTGATGGGCCTGTCAGCAAGATCAATTAGATTAGCTGGCCCTAGAGACAAGGCCTTTTCACTGGTGGCTCCATATATGTGAAGCGCTGCCCCTGGAGATACACATCCGGCCATTGACTTTTTAAAAGACCTTTAACAGCCCAGGTGTCAGTCAGCTGACCAATTTTTTTCAGACTACAGTTCACCTAGGTCCTCTTCGCCAGCTCCAGTTTTACTCTCACTACTTAGTTTGAAAGGTTCACACATTTGAGCTGGTTATTATTTGTAGTCAGCCAAAATCCTGCCACTCTTGCAGATGCAGACTCCTCAAGGGACTGAGAAGTTAGCTTCTCTCACTCCAAAGTCAGGTTTTGAGGACACTTGGAAGCAGCAAGAATCCCCCTTGAAATTTTGAGTGTTTTCAAAGCATGTTGTGAATAGAGAGAGAGAGAGGCCCTCTTCTTCCCCCAAGTCCTCTGTATTCTGAAGGAGAGGAGGGGGGGGGAGAGAGAGAGAGAGAGAGAGAGAGAGAGGCTGATTCTTTTGAACAGCATGGTCCGATTAGGAATATATAAAATTAATGTGAACAAAACTTGTTGTCTTCCAGCAGGTTTCTAGTCGTTGTGGCTAGGGATTGGGGGTGGGGGGAGTAGGTTTGGTATCTAATAGTAAATGGGGGGTGGGATTATTCCATTCACATTTAAAGATGGATCGATCAAATTTACAATTTCCAAAAATAATATGTGAACTGAAAAACAGCTAGCCTTCAAAATTCACACTTGTCCATATTTTGTGATGCAGCCCTCCAACCACCCAGTGTTTATTAGGGGAAAGTATGCACAAAAATAGGGACACGTGTGGCACTGTGGGCTGAACCACAGAGCCTAGGACTTGCCAATCAGAAGGTTGGCGGTTCGAATCCTGCGACGGGGTGAGCTCCCATTGCTTGGTCCCTGCTCCTGCCAACCTAGCAGTTCGAAAGCACGTCAATGTGCAAGTAGATAAATAGGTACTGCTCCGGCGGGAAGGTAAACAGCGTTTCCGTGTGCTGCTCTGGTTCGCCAGAAGCAGCTTAGTCATGCTGGCCACATGACCTGGAAGCTGTCTGCGGACAAACACTGGCTCCCTCGGCCAATAAAGCGAGATGAGCGCTGCAACCCCAGAGTCGGCCATGACTGGACCTAATGGTCAGGGGTCCCTTTACCTTTACCTATGCACAAAAATGAATATATTTGTATGCCTTATATATGGGGAAATGGCTTGCAAAACTAGTCAAATTAGTCAAAACTGCATATAAAAATGTGTTTATAAGGAGAAAAACATACACACATGTTGATGAATTTTCATGAGCATTTTTTTTAATGCCAATTGCTGCAGAAATTTGGTGAACTGAAATTGAGCATGGAAAATTACAGACTGGGAGAAATGAAATTGACAGTTCTCTCTATTCCTAGTGCTTAATTTGTACTTCCTGAAATGATTTGCAAGCCCAAATGCAGTTTGTTGTTGTTGTTGTTTAGTCATTTAGTCATGTCTGACTCTTTGTGACCCCATGGACCAGAACACGCCAGGCACTCCTGTCTTCCACTGCCTCCCATACTTTGGACAAACTCATGCTGGTAGCTTTTAGAACACTGTCCAACCATCTTGTCCTCTGTCGTCCCCTTCTCCTTGTGCCCTCCATCTTTCCCAACATCAGGGTCTTTTCCAGAGAGTCTTCTCTTCTCATGAGGTGGTCAAAGTCTTGGTTCCTCAGCTTCAGGATCTGTCCTTCCAGTGAGCACTCAGGGCTGATTTCCTGAAGAATTGAGAGGTTTGATTTTCTTGCAGTCCATGGGAATCTCAAGAGTCTCCTCCAGCACTATAATTCAAAAGCATCAATTCTTCAGCCATCAGCCTTCTTTATGGTCCAGCTTTCACTTCCATACATCACTACTGGGAAAACCATAGCTTTAACTATACGGACCTTTGTTAGCAAGATGATGTCTCTGCAGTTACCCTTTGAAATTTACATTTCTCCAAATTTTGGAATTCAGATCTCCAGTGAAAAACTGTGCATAAATAATGTGTATAAAGTGCATAAAATGGGGGTGGGAACTATATTGGGGAAATTGCTTGAAAAAATATGAATATTAGAAGAAATGCACACAAAAATGCTGACATTTTTGTGATGGCCTTTTTTAAAAAAGAAAGAAAGAAAGCAGCACATTGCAAATGGCTGCTGAAATGTGGTAAACTGAATTTAAGGTTGGGAAAATGTGAAAATGAGAAAAATCGTAACTGGCAGATTCATCCAACCCATGAGTACTCAATTCCACTAGTTTCTCTGCTCCTATCCTCTAGTTTTATAAAAATACAGAGACAGAATCACTGTGCACAGGTAGCCCCTTTCGAACAGAGACTATGCTTTGCTAGAACAATACAAATAAATTTTGTAATTTTTGTCACCTGCTGATCCTTGTCAACTTGGTCCACAGAGACCAGATACATCAGAGAACCAGGCAGGTAGGACAGGTTGACCATCTAAGAACAATTTGAATGTGTTTATGTGTGTTCCCAAGAGTTCCACATACAGTATCTTTCTGGGAAGTATGAATGCATCTTCTCACTGTACAGAACCCTTTGCACTTGCTTTGCTCGTTCAATTTGCATCCCCCTTCTTGGCTTTGATCACAACGAAGGCTCTCCCCTGTGGCCTCAGCACTGTACTTGCTATAATTGCAACTGAATCCATAGAGATTGGATAATGGGCTATTGATGTTCATTATGTTCTAATTCTCTCCCTGCACCACCTTTACATTTCCTGTCACCCATTGGCAGGTAATCCTCAAGTGACCTTTTGGAGAAGTGCATCCATAGAAACTACTTGGTATTCAGAAGCTCCAGAAGTGCATCTAGAATTAGCAACTACTCCAGGTTGCTCTCTGATCATTTTGCAATGTGCCACTTCACATCCCTTAAAGAGTCTGATTCGGGAAGTAAACGGGGTTTGGAGCAGGTGAAACATTAAGTAATTACAAATTATTGGGACACTTCATGGTGTAAGGACTCTTCAAATAATTTTAAATTGCTCTGCACTAATTGTGATCAGTGCTGCGTACACTTCCAGCACCTCTTCAGATTGACAGCAGTGTTGTATTTTAGTGCCTGACGCACAGAGCCAAGGCTTTTTAAAAAAAGATCAGATCTTGTTTTCGTTTTTTAAAAAAAGTTAAATACTTCTCTGTAAAAGAATTGAAGATCATTTCAAAGTCCTAGCACACTGACTTTTATTTTTCTAGCGGAATGGTATGCTAACTGAAAGGTCAGAGTGGGTGAATTCATAATGCTACTTACCATGACTTCACAACTTATAAAGTAGCACTATATGCGTTGGCAGCTAAGAAGATCAGGAGAAAAGAACTAGATAAAATAGTGGTCAATTGCAAAGGAAATCTGGACATTTAAGCTGGCACATTCTATCTGAGAACCCCCTGCTATTCTATCATATGCAACAAATAATTTCTAGGAGACTTGGCCGTGGTTTATTGTATTTGCAGTTGCTGATGTTTTTATGGTTTTTATGGTTATTGTTGTTTTTCTTTTTGTTTCCTTTGTGAATGATGCCATGGCCTTTGGCTAGTGCAATAAAGTTTACGATGATGACATAATGCTGCTTAGTAAGTGATAATGCATGCAAGTATACAGAGGAGTTGATCATTGGCAGTATCTTTCCATGTGGGGATGAGTCGGTGAGACTTTTGTAATGTCTCCATCACACTTTGGAACTGCAAGGAGAAAGGGGCATGGTTACACTCCCTTTGTTTCTCTCTGTCAGCAGAACCTACAGAAATCTGGTTCCACACATGGCTGCATGCACAAGGCAGGAATTTCCCAGTTTGTTAAATAGACATTGTTTAAAGGTGTGTTGGAAAACGGCCCTTAAGACTGCAGTTCAGAATACACTGGCTGGGAACACAGTGGGACTTAGGTTCTTGCCTTCATGTTGATTAATGTGTCTGGAGGGATACATTGGGGAATGTCCCTGATGAACGCTCATTTCTTTGGGGGACCCTGTGTGTGATCTGGAGCCCAACAAAGTTTGACTTTTCTTACTTGTTTGGTTACTTGTCCTTCTAGTAACTATTTGGATCTGTCGTGATGATATCCAAACGTAACTACTGTATCTGTTAAATAAAGATCCCTTTACAGTGGTACCTCGGGTTACAAACACTTCAGGCTATAGACTCTGCTAACCCAGAAATAGTACCTCGGGTTAAGAACTTTGCTTCAGGTTGAGAACAGAAATTGCATGGCAGTGGCACAGCGGCACAGTGGCAGCGGGAGGCCCCATTAGGTAAAGTGGTACCTCAGGTTAAGAACGCACCTCCAGAACGAATTAAGTTCTTAACCCAAGCTATCACTGTATTTATTTATTTAACGACTTTGGAGGGTGGTAGATCACTGCAAGTTTTTGATACTTGTTGGTAGATCGCAGCCAACTTGAGGTTGGACATGCCTGGACTAGATGAACGTTTGGCTCCCTTCCAACTCTACACTTCTATGATTCTATGAAATACTGTCCCTTTTTAGCAATGAACCTTTCAGAATGCCCCTGGAAACCTTTTGCTAATCTGAAACTTGTGGGTCATCTTGGATTTATTCTATTATTATTATTATTATTATTATTATTATTATTATTATTATTATTTAAAGGGGGGTTTTAAAAGAGTAAAATAACTGTAAAATGTGAACACATTGAATATAAACTATTATGGGGTTTTCCCAATAATCTGAAGTATAGATTTTCCCAGCCTGTGTTCATAGTCTCAGCCACCATATCTACATGATTGTAATATTTCATCATGGATTAGTATAATTTCCATTGATTATACTTCAAAAGAAAGTAAAGGGGATAGCATGAAGTGCAGTTTTCTAGCTTCATTCACAGCAGGGCTCAATTCAGCACCAGTGTTTCCTTCTCTCTCACTCTGGATTAATATTGCTCAGTCTTCATTTCTCCATCACTGTCATTCATGAAAATATAAAATTGCATGTGTGATCCCTGTTGAGTCCATATGTTTGACTTCAAGATACTGACAGCCCATAAGGTCAATAGACAGATGGCCAACCTGCTGAAAAATTGACAGAGCAGAAATTCAGCCGCGATATCCATCATTCAAAGTGACAGGCAAGATAATTATTAACCTTAAACATCTAAGCAATACCACGCTGCTTTTTATGCAGGCTGCGCTATTCTCTCCAAAGTTGGGAGCACACTTAGAAACAAAAAGACAAATGATGCCGACAATTGTAGTGATTTTTAAATGCTGATTGTAAGAAGCCACATACGTCTAGAGTTTCTCAGAACCACAGTAAAGAATACTTGCTCTTTATACCAGAGGAAGCCCACCACAGAGAAGCATGATTTGACTTGAAATGTTTAATAGTAATAATTAACCTTCTGCCAGGAGCTATGCCTTTTGCCTGCTTAGCTGGTCCTTTCCTCGACCTTTAACCATTTCCAAGACCCCATTTAATCCCAGCTCTTTTGCTGTTAGTCTTATTTTCAAAAACACCCTCAGAGTGTCTGGCAAGAGATTGCTTCCTACTTGAGGGACGTGTATGCAGGAGTGTCTAGTTTCCTGGTTGCCTTGCCACCAGATGCCTAAAGTAAGCTGTGAGCTTGCCATTTATTCTTCAAGGTGGTGTGTGCCTTGTGTTTCTGTAATTTCATTTACTGCCATTCAAATATACATCAAAGAGAGTATTCAGCTCATCAAGAAAGTTTATCCACCGGGGCCTTGCAGTTGTCTTGGCATGTAGGGGATTGCTGAAGCCTTGAGTCACAGCCTTAGAAAGGGGCACTAAGAGGTAGAGAGAAGAGAAGACCTCTGAAGCTGATAGGATAGTTGTTAGGAAGGGCAGTAGCTCAGCAGCAGAGCACCTGTTTGCATGCAGAAAGTCACTGACATCTCCAAGTAAAATCCTGTCTGAAAACCTGTCTGTAATCCTGGAGACTCACAGCCAGTCAGTGTAGATTATACTGGGCTAGATGGAGCAGTGGTCTCTGACTTAGTATAAGCAGCCTCCTATGTTCCTATTGGCTTAGGCTAGGCAGAGTGGGAGGAGGTTAGAGGGGAGTCTTAAAAGAGTAGCATAGATAAAGAAAGTGGAAATGGGTTAGTGCCTGAAAAACATGAATAAACCTCATGTAGTTCTCTGTACAGTGGTACCCCGGGTTACAGATGCTTCACGTTACAGACGCTTCAGGTTACAGACTCCGCTAACCCAGAAATAGTACCTCGGGTTAAGAATTTTGCTTCAGGATGAGAACAGAAATCGTGCGGCGACGGCACAGTGGCAGTGGGAGGCCCCATTAGCTAAAGTGGTGCTTCAAGTTAAGAACAGTTTCAGGTTAAGAACGGACCTCCAGAATGAATTAAGTTCTTAACCCAAGGTACCACTGTATTTGCTTGGGTCCCAGCCCCCCCCCCCCCCATCATAGAATATCAGGGCATACCACATAATGGGTGCAATTGTTTTAATAAGAACCACATACGTTGTATACAAGGGGTTCCCTGTATTCTTATTACTGGGCTCTGCTTAGCTTTAGAAATGAAACTCCCTGAGGCATCCTCCTCTGAGCTTTTATGACCCTCTACTTGCCTGCTCTCCTCTAACTTAGAGCCACTTTCCATGATGATTGACTTCCAAAGGGCGCTCTAAGAAAATCATTAATGGAGCTCTGTGACTGAGTGAAGATTTGACTCCAGATCTCCCAGTCCTAGTCAGTCTGATCACTATGCTAGTCTGATTCTTCTCATGGAGTGATAAAGCTATTGTCAAGGCTGCTTCCCAGCCAAAGGAATGCACACGGCAGATAGTTAAGTCTTTACAGTCACTTCTACAGCTCTGGATAGCTACACACACCAATCTAGCATCTAGGCAATGATGTTCAGGTGTGCGTTCTATGGAGTAGTTGTAGCAACAGGGTGCCATTCCCCTCCACCAGTTAATGTACGTTCCCCTGATGGGCTGTGCACATGCACCCGGAGACTAAGCCTGCCTGAAAGCTTCCTCTGCTTATCCCATTTCAATCCCCTCCTTGTTCTGGGACACAGTGGGGCAGGACAGAATGGAGAAGCACCAGGCCCTTCTCTTGCCTGACCTGCCTCTTCCTCCTCTTCTTCTGTCCCACCCTGTGCTCCACCCACCAGCTCTGAAGCTTCCCTGCCCCCGACTCTTGCCTCCTGGCTGGAACAGTTCCTCACAAATCACTGCCCCCCTCTCCCACATCAGACACCAGCCCCTCTTCCGCCAATGCACACTCTCTAGCATCCTGCCATACCCTGCCAGCTAGACACACCTGTAGTTCTCTAAAGGTTGTTGGACTCCAACTCCCATCAGCCCCAGCCAGCATAGTCAATTGTCAGGGATTATGGGAGTTGTACTCCAGCAACAGTAGTTCTGAATCCCTGATTTGTGCCTTTTGTCTTCTTATAGGAAGTGTTGAATTCCTCAGCCAATCCACATCTTACTCTCAAGTAGATGCAGGCATTAATCCTTCCGATGTTATGAATTTTGTCACTCGGGTGACTTAAGGGAGCCTTCTCCCAGTGAACGTTTTACTGTAGGAAATGCCCCTCAGCTGTCTGGAATGTAAGAGTGGTCCCATTGACTTTAACTGAACAAGTCCCATGGTTAACATTAAATATAAAGTGCTTTGCTGGATTGAGATTAGGAGGAGCATGTGCACCACATCAGATTCACATTGAGTTTATAATTAAAGCCTCCTGCCACCCGTTATTCTTTCAAGAGCAATTTAATAAGGTACCCATACAATGCAATGCCCTTGTGGTTTGAAAAGCAATATGAAAATCATGCATGCGCATATTCAATGTACACTCGAAGCTGATAAATATGTTCATTCATATGCATGCAGAGTGGTCCTACAAATCAGTCATTTTATATCCTTTACTTACTAGGAAAATTGGAGATGCAAGGTGCTTCTCAAGCTACAACAACAATTATTATCCACAATATAAAAACACCCAAAATTATGTAAGTATCAAAATTAAGAATAAATTGTGAATCCAGCAATTCTGGTATCAGTATTGGCATTGTAGGGTTGTTTATTCTGAAAACATTTATTTTAAGAGCTTATTATAAATTTTCCTCCTCCAGCTGTGCACCTTGGCCTGGTCAGCCACCCAGCCATTGACATTCAGGTCTATAAAAATAAAAGAAGCAGAGTCTCAGTGCTCTCAAAGCTAGAGAACCAGTTCCCTTACTGGCTAATCTGTTTTCTTTCCTCCCCACCCCCTCTTTTCCCCAGCATCCATACAACACCCTCTTCTAGTAGCAGCCCAC
Organism: Podarcis tiliguerta; assembly: GCF_965153285.1. Taxonomy (NCBI): domain Eukaryota; kingdom Metazoa; phylum Chordata; class Lepidosauria; order Squamata; family Lacertidae; genus Podarcis; species Podarcis tiliguerta. The sequence goes on from NC_139538.1 coordinate 36,843,449, forward strand.
ACCTCCTTCTGCTAAATTTGGATTTTCCTGATCCACACATAATCTGATATTTTAATTTTGTCTCATAATGACGCGAAGGTTTTTGTTATTTTTGTTGTTTTGTCATTAACTGGGATGTTGCCTCAGGTTTATAGTTCTGTTTTGTAATCTTGAGAATTTGTGTATAATTTACAGCACACTTAAGCACAAGAACAATTTATGCAAGAAAATATATATATATCATCCAGTTAATAACAGAACCCAACACCAGCATAATGAAACATCAATAATTGTACCAAAGAAAGTTTATTTTATTGCAGTCCTATGGTCTAGCCTGTTGGGATGCATGACTTTCAGCATGCTTATTATAAGACTGTGATGAACAACTGAAAATTGTGGCTTATATTCCATTTAAGGCATTGACATATACACTTTTGGTTTGGAGTTGCCACCAGTTTTGCCCATCAGATCACTCGCTTCTTGCTACACCCAGAAACTTGATGGGCAAAACTGGATTAAATTGAATGCCTCTCCTCCTTTAGTTATTCATCAGCCAAACCAAGTTGACACATTTATTCAGGATCAAGTTTTGGGTTGCAAAGGTCCTCCCACTTACTGGCCTGGCATTAAGAACATGAGAAAACCCCAAGAGATCAGCTCACTGGCCAATCTGGTCCATCATTTTGTTTCCATAGTGCCCAACCTGTTGCCTACGCAATCAGGCCATGAGATAAAAGCAACTGGTTATTCTGGAACATACTGTTTCTGGTACTGGGAGTGATTAGTCATCATGGCCAGTAGCCATTGCTAGACTTATCCTCCATGAATCGATGAACTGTGGACTAGTTCATTTTGTCGGTCCAGAATCCTCCTTCAGCTTGGAGGATTCTGGGTTCTAGTATTATGACAGAGGAAGAAAAACCTTCCCTAACTGCTTTCTTCATGCCTCTTATGATATCCCCATGTAATCACCTTTTTTTCCCCAAACCTAAAAGCCCCACGACATGACAAACAGAATTGTATACATTATTCCAAGTGGAACAGCAAAGCAGATTTTAAAAATAAAAGTATTGTGTTAGTGGCAATTTCTTTTTAAAAACATCTCTTTCCTGATGATCACCAAGATGGAATCTGTCTTTTTCATATTACCTGCACACAGGATCTACATTTTCATCAGTCTATGCACCACAACCTCAAGATCCATTACCTGATCAGTCACTGCCAGCTCAGACCCCATCAATGTATATGTGAAATTTGGCAGTTGATGCCCCATATTTCACTTGATTTTATTGAACTGCATTGGCCATTTAAATGTCCATTCCCCCTCTCAGGACAGATCCTTTGGAGTTCTTTGCTATCCTTATTTGTTTTGTTTTGTTTTGTTTTGTTTTGTTGAATTACATTTGCTATTTTATTGCCCCTTCAACCAGTTTGAAGAGATCTTTTGTGCAGCTCCACACAATCCTTTTCTGTTTTTGCCACCCTAAATAATTTGGTGCCGTCAGCAAACTTGGTTACCCCTCAGGTCTCTCTGAACTCCAAACCATTTATGAACAAGTTAGAAGGCATTGATCCAAGACAGTACAGATCCTTTGTAAACCCTGCTCATTACATCCCTCTAGTGTGAGCATTGTCTATTCATTCCTTCTCTCTGCTTCCTGTTACTATTTTGCAAGAGGACCTCTCCTCATCCCACAACTACCAAATTTGCTCAGGGGTCTTTTAGTGTGGGGCTTTGTCAAAGGCATGTATTCCATAATTCATTATTTTTGTGACCTCTGGGCTGCTTTGTTTTTCATTACACAGAGTACCACCAATTAGAATGTTATTTATTTTGATTCTGGCATTTTTCCCCTGGCCCAAAAGGGTCAAAGTTGGTCCACATTATTTACAGTCAGGGCAAAAGAGGGTGGGGGATATTCTTTTGCTGCAAGCACACAGAGAAAAGCCATTGGCTCATTTTGTGGTTGGTTTTGGTAACAGTTTGTATTAGCAGCAGTGTTGAAAAGAAATGTGGTATGACTCAATTTACCAGCATAGGGCATGGCACTTAACCTTTCATTACACTTCCTAGAGCTAGTTGTTGACACATGCTCAGTACATAGCATTTCATGGTGCCATGATCATAGAATCCTAGAGTTGGAAAAGACTCAAGGGTCATCTAGTCCAACTCCCTGCAATGCAGGATGACTGCTCTCTGAGTTGATTCTGGCAGTTCAGCCTGACCTAAGCAGAGAAAACCTGCTCCAGTATGGTTGAGAAGACCATGGGTGACAGTCCCTCAGTTGACATAGACTCATCCTACCCATTCCTCTTGCAGATCAGAGATTTGTAGGCTAAACAATCAAGGACAGCCCATTCTCTTCTGCTGAACAGTGCAAACATTTAATGGATACCCATCCAGTTTTTTCTGCCTCCAATAAGGTGGATGGAGCTGATCACATTAGTCATTGTGCTCAAGCCCTGTTTGCATCTTTCCCATAGGCAGCAGGTTGGCCACTGTAAGAACAGGATGCTGGACTAAAGAGACCTCTACCCTGATCTAGCAGGGCTCAACTAGCCAAGAAGGGGATGGGTGGAAGTGCTGCTTAGCAACTAGTCAGTGTGGCATGGTCTTCAATGAGCTAGCATATGCTCTGATTGGCGGTGTAGTTATGAGGGAGTTTTTCCTCTGTACATTTGGTTGCATGTCTCCATGCTGTGTACAAGGCCTGAACTGAGAAAGACAAAAAAAACCTTTATGTTCATTTCTCCTCAAATTATATCCTGTTTTCATTCCGTTTGCTCAGTAAAGGGCTTATCCACACTTACATTTCTTCTGCGTTTTCCAGGTATGGTCCACACTTTAAAGCTGAATCAGACTGAACGTCAATCTGAGGAAAACCTGAATAGCCATTTGATCCAATCCAGCTTTAAAGAGCAGGCTTTTGTAGGGAAAGCTCGGGGGGGGGGGACGCCCAGACACAGAGCTTTAAAGTGTTGACCTGTGCCTGGAAAGAGCAGGGCAAAAGGTAGCTGTAGATAAGCTGACAGTGTTATCAGGACTTTTCTCTCTGGATCCCCCCTGTGTTATTTAAGTGATTTTGCTAACATTCTCATGTTTTTATCTATTTGGTGCCACATTGGGTGGAAATGGGGGTCTGTTCTTTCCTCCTCCAGCACCTTATTGTTTAGAGAAGGGCTATCCATGCACACTTACCACTTTCTGTCCTTTCTTCTGAATCAGGGTGATGTTAACAGCACCGATAGGAGAATCATGGCAGCTGTTTGGCTGCAGTGTTTTCCTCAAAAGGTTGGCAGTGTGATCTACATTGTATTCATCTCCATCTTTCCCATTTTTAAGGTTAATGAAATTTCAAAGAATGTGCTGAGGACCGAGTCCTGACTAACAATAGGAACCCACAGTATATAATGAACATTCTACTGCCGTATGGCAAACAGAGCTCATTAGTATTGAAATTGTCTCATACATAGTTCACTTGCAATTTAGGGTCCAATAAGCTTTCTATTTAGAGCCAGCAATGCTATGAATTTATGTCTTGACTGAAAGCCGGTGTAAGACTATTGCATAGACATGCAATTTCATACAGAGATAAGATACTGATCTGCTGTACTCTGATGATTCAGAACATAATTTGATATGCTTTTACCATCTCTCCAGGATAAAGGAAACACCCTTTAATTCAAAGAAGAAAAACACATTTTCGCTCCTCTGCTCCGTAATGGCACAAATAGGAAAATGGACAGATTATACCCAAAGAATGGGGGGGAAAGAACTATAGGAAGGATGCTCAAGGCTGAATTCATTTCTGGAGATCTTTCATATGACTTGGGTATAGTGTTTCACCCTAAAGTTATTTTGTCTTCCAAAATGTCAGGCTAATAGTTTTAATGTGATATTGATTCACACTGCCCAACTGGCTCAGTACTGTCTACACAGAGGTGGCTAGCCTGTTGCCCTCCAGATGTTGTGGATCTACAGCTCCATCCGTCACCACCAACATGGCCAGTAGAAAGGGATGATGGGTACTGTAGTTCAATAACATTTCCCAGCCTATCTGAAGATGCCAGGGACTGAACCAGAGACCTTTTGCATTCAAAGCAAAACGTGCTCTACCCATTGAGTTACAGTTCTTCCACAACACATATATATATCACTGAGGAACAAGAAAGCAGTACAAACCAGGCAAATTACGCTAAACGGCATTAGGCCTAAGCTGATTTAGTACCATCAACTTTGGGGCAGAGAAAGATGTATTGAATGAAAGCACTTGCACTTCGCAATGTGGCTGATCAGCTGTAAAAACTGGATTCCTTTCTGAAATGTTTGTACAGTGGTACCTCAGGTTACAGATGATGCTTCAGGTTACAGATTCCACTAACCCAGAAATAGTACCTCGGGTTAAGAACTTTGCTTCAGGATGAGAACAGAAATTGTGCAGTGGCGGGAGGCCCCATTAGCTAAAGTGGTACCTCAGGTTAATAACAGTTTCAGGTTAAGAATGGACCTCCGGAACGAATTAAGTTCTTAACCTGAGGTACCACTGTATAGGATTGGGATTGAGATGAATGCCTTCTCATGTTACCTTCCAGCCCTGTGATTGTGTAGCTGTAAGAAATGGCAAAAAAAAAGGCCAAACCAGTTTCTTTGTTAAGTCAGTAACCTTGCCAGGATCTCTTAAGTTTCTGCTTTGCTATGTGAGCTTGGGCCAAAGTGTTGCCATAGAAACTAAAAAGAAGGAGACACTTATGGAAGGTGAGCTGAAGGGGGCATGCCTTCCCCCGCCCACTGCTGCCTGGAGATGACATGTTATTTCTATTGTAAATCACTGTGGGACTTTTTAGTATGAAGTGCAAGTTTAATAAGTGCGTATGAGAGAAAGAAGAACAGTCAGGCAGCTTTGGGACTGGAGTTGGAAAAGAGATACTTGCTCTCTATGCTGAATTCAAAGCTATGCCCACCTCCAAGAAGTAGAAACATAAGGGGGAGGGGGAGGATCTGTTGGAGTGCTGATACTTTGAGCCTTCCATCTTATGCTCACCTTGTGTGTATGGGTGTGCATAAACAAACCTTATATTATACAAGCACAGTAAGTCTCCAGTAACCTTCATTCCAGGGAAATTAAACCCAAGACATGTGCTGGGACTCCTGAAACTTCTCTCTATTTAGAGAGTGGTGTGTGTGTGTGTGTGTGTGTGTGTGTGTGAATAGGGGCTGTGATTTTCAGATAGATAGATAGATAGATAGATGATAGATAGGTAGATAGATAGATAGATAGATAGATAGATAGATAGATAGATAGACAGACAGACACTGAGGCTCCCATAATAGATGCTTTAGATATTGGAGTTTCCCATAATGAACACTGAAAACATTTCCCCTAAATATTGGGGAGGGGGAATACTATGCTGCTTAACATTTCATGTTGTAAAGTTTTAAGAAATATACGTTACAACTGGGACTGGCAACAAAATGTTGCAGCATGGAGTTCTCTTCTTCAGTATCCCAACTAGCTAGCTTTGCCACACACACACACACACACACTCTCACACACACAATATTCAAGCTGTGTTTTCTACAGATCAGTTTCATTTGTTGTGAGACATTAGTGTTGCATGCAATATTATGTTAGGAAGAAAAGAGGGGCCTTTTCTAGGACACTCAACCATTCTCACTCCCCCTGGTTTTCTGTCTCTGCTTCCCCCCCTCCCCATGCTAGCCCTCTCAGGGTTTCTAGCAGTTAAATCTCTGAGTGTGAAGCAGGTCCACAGTGACTCTGCTTTTGCTGCATATCAAAGCACACTGACATACAATTCTGGCACGTCGCTTCCCTTCCATCCCTGCCTATGCAGAGAATAAATGCTGCCGAACGGGTCTTGGCTGCAGCTATTCTGTAATAACTACAAGAAGATCACTGTGAGATTAAAATTCTATTAAAGTTTTCTTTTCTTTTTTAAAAAGGTAAAAGTGTTATCACCGGTTTGCCAAGACACCCTGCTTCAAAATTCAGTGCAGGACAGGCTATGTCATTGCAAGTGAATACAACATATATCAGGTGGAGGAGAGCCTTCAGCTGTCTAATGGGGAGGAGGGATTAAGCTGTGATCTGTGGGGTGAGAACAGCAATGCTAAAGAAGTATACAGGGAGGCTCACCTGGCTCCGTTGTGTATCTTTAGGCACCAGGCAAAAACATTCCTCATTTCCCAGGCCTTTGGCTAATTAATCTATGGCCTTTTATACTGGGCAGCGGAGGGAGACATTTATTACTATTATTTGTTACCAGTGCTATTTTTCTAGAAACAGAGGTGCTAGAATTCACCATGAACACCTCCCTTGTTCCCTTATACAGTGGTACCTCGGAAGTCGAACGGAATCCGTTCCAGAAATCCGTTCAGCTTCCAAAACATTTGGAAGACCCGTCGGACGTTTGGCTTCCAAAGAAGGTTCACAAATCAGAACACTCACTTCTGGATTTGTGGCATTTGGGAGCCAAAACGGACGGGTACCAAGGCATTCGACAACCAAGGTACGACTGTAATGGTAATGGCGCCCACTTGAGAGGTGCCAGAACTTGGTTCCTGTGAGTTCCGCCTGAAGAATGCCCTGTTTGTTGTGTGTTTTTGTTTTTTATATAGCACACTGCCCTGTAATCAGAGGTAATGCTTCTGAATACCCATTGCTGGGAACTGCAGGAGGGGAGAACATACCCTCCAACATTTGTCTGATGAAAATAGGGACATCCCATTCCATAATGATAATTTTACTATTTATACCCCACACATCTGACTGGGTTTCCCCAACTGCTCTGGAAAGCTTCCAACATATAATAAAACATTAAACTTTTTTTTTATAAAAAAAAAACTTCTCTATACAGGATTGCCTTCAGATGGCTCGGGGGTTGGATAACTCCATACCCTTCAACATTTCACCAATGAAAATAGGGACATCCTAAGGAAAAGTGGGATATTCTGGGATCAAATCAGAAACCGGGACGGCTTCTCTAAATCATGGTCATCCCTGGAAAATTGAGGCACTTGGAGGGTCTGGGAGAGGGCTCTTGTGCTCAGGCCCTACTTCTGGGTTTTCCACAGACATCTGGTTGGCCACTGTGAGAATAAGATGCTGGACCAGATGGGCCATTTGCCTGATTGAACAGGCTCTTCTCATGTACCCTTTTAACTTCTAGAAACTCAGTTAAAACGATCAATATGAAAAATGTGGGTAACTTTCACAGACAAAAAAAAAGGAATTGATTGTTAGAAAAATACAGTATTGACCAAGCAAATGCCAAACGGTGCTGCTGATACAGAACACAAATCACAATCAGGGAGAACATTCAATTGCTGTTAAAAGCCGATGCAAACTCTCGGGTTGGCAAAAGAGAAAAGCAAAGGCACTTCAGATTGCTGTGCGCTGTGCAGACTCCTGCGGTGCACACTTACGAGCTAGCCTAAACAAAGAAGTTTCGGACTCTGCAGAAGCTCAAATGCATGCAAATATGCCAGAATGCCCTTCCAGGCAGTAAAGTAATTCTCCCGGTTAGAGAAATTGAAACTCCATTCATTGTTATATAAAACATCATCTTGGGCTGCGATCGACCGAGTGACTATGTTTACCTCAGGCAGCTTTGGAAGCAGCACAACTGAAGGGAGTTGGAGAGGTATCTTTGTTGCGGCAAAACAGGAGGAATGTTTTCTCTCTGGCTGCATTGTTGATAAGACAGCCCTTTCATTGTGATGATGGTGCAGTTATTCCTTAAAGGAGAATGTGGCCGAGAATTGTGAAACTGCCTTTTCCCACCATGCTGACCCATGTTATACGTGTACCGTTATGCAGCAATGCAGTTTAGATCATGTTATACTCTGGGCAGAGAAGACTTGCCTGGTGAGGCAGAACTGCAGTGTGTGATGGTCTGGGACTCGGGCTGGGACTCAGAACCAGAGGAGTCTCAGTCTGCACTGGAATCTTTGCCTCAGGCATCATCTGAACCAAGTTTGGGGCCTGACCCTGAAGAGTTCCAGTCTGCACAGGTTCTCCTGCAACAAACACCAGCTGGGCTGAGTCAGGGGCCTGAGCCTGCCCTGGCTCCAGATGCGCGGATTACCTCATTGCCTTCAGCTGGGCCATCACATACAGCTGCTCCACTTGGGTCAGGGGAGGCTGAGGCGGCCTCTGGGTCTAGTAACCCACCAACGTCTCACAAGCTGCAGAGACTAAGGTCTGAGAGAAGGAGAGACCTGAGTACTCGCAGGAGGAGTGCTCACCTGCAGGCGAAACAGGGAGGTGAGTCACCAGGAGATCAGGACTAGCTGTTACCTCGACAAAGATAAAAGGCTGTCAGACCCCGCCCAAGGTTGTGGGAGTAACATTGCTGTATGCCAGATCTTGCACCTGTCCTTGCCTGGTTTCCTGCCTCGGCCCTGTCAGAGCTACTCCTAGTGGAACCTTCGGGTTCTGGACCAGTCCTGGACCGCGTTTCATGGGTTACCCCCAGGCCCAGCACACAGTGCTAACTTCCTGGCAGCAACATCAATGACAGTTACTGGGAGGGCTGGCAGCCATAGTCCAGAAACATCTCTAGGGGAGCAAAACATTGACTACCCTTGTGTATTGTTCCACTTACTTACTGCCGGTAAGCCAACTCTGCTGCACTTGGGGGCTCTCTTGCTCATTGTGCTGAGTTGGATGCTAGACTTCTGCTCCAAAGTCTTCCCCCAACTGCATCCCTATTTCTGTGCTGAATTTGTAAGTACTCTTCAACCCATTGAATTTCACCAGCATCTTCCACCGCTGGTTACACTCAGAGGCAAACTGCTGTACTAAATGGACCTTTGGTCCAGCACAGAGTGTTCAGTGAACCACTCACTGACTGGGTGGCTTATAGCCCTAAAGTGGCTTGAATCCAAGTACCAAGATTTAACTTGATTGTGCTCTGGGCTGCAGCTCTCTTTATGTGAAGATTAGCTTGGATTCATCTGTTTGACACAGCTCTACAGATTTAATCCGATCTATTGCATTTGACACCCATGAGCGTGAGGCCTTGTATCATTAATCCAACTGAAAAATGAAGATGTGTTTCTCTTTGCTTTCTGCCCCTATCAAAATAGCATGCAATTTTGTTCCCATATTTCATCTGAACAAGCCACCCTTTGTACAACCAGATAGAGCGGAGATATCAAATGGCTCCTTTTAGGAGTGCATTTACGGTTTCAAAGTCTTTAAGAGAGCAAGAGGCAGCTCATTCAGTTATTCATTTGGACTCAGTACTGTTAGACACGGATCTTAATGGATAATATTGATTGAGAGAAGCAAAGCACATTCGCGTGCGGCCCCCCTCCTCTTTTCGCTTCAAAAAGAGGACTTTGCAGAGAAGGATGGTCGGCGTTTCACTCTCATGACAGCAAAGTGCTGTACTACAAAATCCACAAGAAGCCCTCAAGATAGAATCCCAGCAAAGGAATGTGCTAAGCATTAAGAGAGTGGGAAGTAGAAATCAAAGACAATGAAGGGAATGCTTCAAGCAGCCATTGGCATTCTTGTTCCCATTGCAGGGAAGCAGCCTAGGTCAGGAGGAGCCAATGCAGGGTCCTCTGGTTGGACTCCAACTCCCATCAGCACCAGCCAGTCTGGCCAGCTGGTCAGAGGTTATGTCAGTTGCGGTCCAACAACATTTGGATGGCACTGGGCTGGCTAGTCTTGGCCCAGGCTTTTGAATTAATTCTGACCTGGAAATTCTGGCTGGCACAGAAGGGTCAGTGGCATCACCTTTATGATCCAAGAGTGGCTTCAGCTCTACTAAGGCATACCCTCCAACATGGCCCAGGAGAAAACTGGGACATGCATCTTTCTGGGCTGCACTGCCCCACAAAGTCATGTGACTCGCACAACAGCAGGGTCCACCAAAATGGGATGCCCTGCTTAAATTGGGACAGTTGAGACATATGCTAAGGGCCAGATTCAACTGACCCTTGATTAACTTTGGAGATTCTTTCCCTCCCCTTATAGCTGAAAAACAGCTATCATTTTTATATATATTGCTCAGTAACATTGTTATGTACTGAGTTGAATAGGATCCAAATGCAGCAGTCTGATTGGTCCTAGAACAATAGGATTCAGAATGCAGCAGTCTGATTGGTCCTAGAACAATGCAGCAGTATGATTGGTTGGCAGGAACCACCCAATCATGCTCCAGATAGAAGTGAATCCACAACCTGATTGGCTTACAGTAGCATTCCAGAATTAGCCAATCATGTGCAGCCCATTGTGTAAATAATGTATATAAGGCAGAAACTTTGAGGGGACATTCATTCATTCCTCCTCACCACTATGAGCTGAATAAAGTGCATGAAATCACTTTGCGACTCTGAGTATATTTCAAACATATAGCTTAATTTCATCATCATTAGTTTTTCATTCCTCTTTCCCCCTCAGTTCCTATCTTTCCACATTGTTTGGAGATTCTTAAGGTGGTCTGCTTCCTTCTTGCAGAAGTAGGGCTTCCTCAAGTACACAAATCTACCTCTGCATATACTTGAATTCCCAACACAGGAAACCATGTTTTTTCAGGAGTGCAGCAATCCCACCTTCTGCTTGTGAATTGTTGTTGTTGTTGTACCACCCCACCCATCTGGCTGGGTTTCCCCAGCCACACTGGGCAGCTTATAGTCATTAGCCCTATTCATACAGCATATAAGGGGATGTGAATGTGTGGGTGGGAGAAATAGGATTGCACCTCCACTCTAGTCAATGCTTTCACCTGAACCTGAGATCAGAGCCTGTGCGCATACCACAACTTATGCATGCCTAGGCTCTGTACATACAAACAGGAGATAGCCAAAGGGCTTTGAAAGCACAGATTAGTGTTGCAAGATCCTCTGTCCAAGAAGGGGTGGAGCTTGTGCAACAAATGGAGCAGAAAGCACTTTTGGCCACTGTAACAATCTCCTATAGCAGGGACGGCCAACTTCCAAGAGACTTAGATCTACTCACACAATTAAAAACTGGCAGTGATCTACCCCGTTTTTCTGAAACAGTTAGCCTCGCAGCGAGAGCTCCGTCTTTTGTTCTACTGATCTAGAAGGCGGGGCGAGGGGGCGGGGCCAGATGGAGGAGCCAGCGATCGACTGCAATCTACCAAAACCTCCCGGGGATCAACCAGCAGATGGTGATTGTCAGGGGTTCAGGAGCAGAGGCACAGGAAAGGGAGGAAGTAGAGAGCGAGGAGGAGGAGTCCGAAGGAAATGTCAGCGATGACAGCGGTCCGAGGTCTCTGAGTCTTTCCAGCGAATCGGAAGATTCACAGAAAGGGGCTCCCATGGTCAGGGGAAGGGGGGTGGCTAGGGGGACACCCCAGGAAGAAGGGACCAGAGGGGACTCAGAGAGCAGCAGTTGGAAATCCGGACCAGCGTCCACACCAGAGTGCAGTAGGGGGGAGGAGTCCCAGGCATCGGGATCAGGCGGCGCGCTGCCAGCGGGAGGACATGAGGCAGGATTGGCCACGCCTACATCGGGGAGCGAGGAAACGGTCGAGAGGAAGGTTAAAGGCTGGGCGCGCGCGCCAAGTTCAAAGTACAGGAGGGTGCAGCAGTTGGCAGCCCGGATAGGGAGCCAGGTCCTAAAGCCCGCCGAAGAGAGCGGGAGGAGTCAGGGGGGTCTACGTCTGCGTCGGAAGAATCCAGGAAGGAAGGAACCCCGGGGGGTAGCAGGACCCAGAGGAGAAAGGAGAGACGGAAGAGGTGGAGTAAGGCTAGAGTCTTAAACTGGTGTACAGGGGGCGGAGATTCAGATGGAGCTTCGCCGGTCTAAACCCTAGACGTAGAGCTGGGGCGCTCCGGTTTGAAAATGGAAACTGTTCTTCAATAAAGACTTTTGTACATTACTACCGGCTAGCGTTGGTCCTCTGTGAGCTGGGACCTGGAGCCAGCTCTGACAGTAAGCTCCATCTCCTGAAAAGTGTTGCACCAAGAACCTCGTAACGTGAGTCGACGCAGCGAGGGAAGAGGATTGGTGCTTCGCGAGCTCACACAAGTCAGGCAAGATGACTACAGAACAGCAACTAACAGACCTGCGAAATGCAGTGACACAACTCAACGCGGAGGTACTTGCGTCCAGGAAAAGGGAGGAGGAAATGGATACCGCCTGCAGGGATCTCCAAGCCAGGTTGGAAGTGCTTTCTAAACAGGGGCAACCGGGACCCAAATCAGAGGGCATTGGGTTGGGGAGAAGAGGAGGCAGCCTTGTATCTCATTTCGACGGGAGTTTACAGCAGTACCCTAACTTCCGAGCAGACCTGCTGTTTGCGCTGGATCTGTTGGAAAAAGACTTTAGAGATGAGCGTGAGAAAGTGGGGTTTATCTTGTCCCATTTGCATGGGGAAGCCAAAGCGTGGCTGAGGAATTTGTGGAGAGATCAGGATCCGGCGCTCCAAAATGCGGAAGCTTTCATCAAAGCGATGGATTCGTGTTTTTTATCAAAGATAGACATCGATATTGCCAGAAAAGACATACATGGGCTCAAACAAGGCAGAGCCAGTGTGAGGCAGTACCATTCCCGCTTTTTTGGATTAGTCCATGCGCTGGGATGGGAGAAGGATTCTGCTCCAGTCAGAGACCTTTTTTGGGAAGGCTTGAATGCAAATGTGAAAGATGAGATTGCAAGGGGGGAGAGACCAAAGAGCACTCAGCAAGTGGTCCAGCGGGCGCTGGAGATTGGGGTGCGTCTGGAAGAACGTCCATGGAACAGAGAAGAAGGACGTTGGGGACGTACGCCAGCGAGAGCTCCTCCCCTCTTTCCCAAGGATACAGCGCGTGCGCAATCCACACCTTCCCAGGGAGGGGGAGAAGAACCGATGGAGATTGGAGGCGCCAGGGCTCAGTCAGCTACCAGAGCCCTAACACCGGGAGCAGTCAAAGCGAAGCCTCCTAGAGGGAACAGGAAGTGCTACATCTGCGACAGTGCTCAGCACATGGCGAAAGAGTGTCCCCAGAGGTTCCATAAGCACACTGCAGCCTCTGCAACAGTCACAGACGCAACTCAGCAGAGAGAACCACAGCAGGGAAACGACAGAGTCTGGCTGGAGGAAGAGGCACTGGGGTCCAGCCAGACAAGTCAGTGAAGCAATCCCCAGAGATTTTGCAGCCCACAGACCCCCTCCCGCCCAAACCAGTGGTGCAGCTCACAGCATCGCTCCAACTGCCCAATGGACTCACTATGGAAGTGCCGATTACCATTGACTCTGGTAGTAACGCAGACTTTATAGGACTGGATTTCATTCAACAGCACAACATAGCACTACTGCCAGCCACGCTGCCTCTGAAGGTTGTCACGGTGGATGGCAGGGAATTGCTGGGGGGGCAGGTGGTGCAGCAAACGCCTCCTATGGTGATGCAAATTGGGAATCACCGAGAAGTCATCAGTTTCAATGTCACCCACCTGTCGGACACGCCTGTAGTATTGGGCATGAGTTGGCTGCACAGGCACAGCCCAGCTTTGGCGTGGTACCAGCGCCAACTGACCTTCGGCTCCTCCTACTGTGCGGAACACTGCATTCTGCCTAGCCCGGAAGGGGAAGAGGATGACCCGCAGCTACAATTAGGAACGCTGCAAGCAGTGCCACTCAAGTATGCAGCATTTTTGGAGGTTTTCTGCGAGAAAGAAGCGGACAAGCTGCCTCCCCACAGGCCCTATGACTGCAAGATTGACCTCCTGCCAGGGGCGACGCTGCCAACCGGGAAACTGTATTCCATGTCTGAAGACGAGCTGCAGGAACTCAGAGAGTTCATAGACCTCAACTTGAAGCGCGGTTTCATCCGGGAGTCGAAGGCAGTGGGGGGCAGTCCTGTATTCTTTGTGAAGAAGAAGGACACGCCCCAAAAAAGACTTGTGGTGGACTTCAGGATCTTAAATTCCAAGACCAAGCCCACGGCCTTTCCTATGCCCAAAATAGATGACCTGCTCGCAACGGTGAGGAAAGGACGCGTTTTCACAAAGTTGGATCTGCGAGGGGCGTACAACCTGATTCGCATACGGGAGGGCGACGAGTGGAAGACTGCCATGTTCACGCCCCTGGGCACCTATGAATACAGAGTTATGCCCTTTGGATTACAAAATGGCTCCCACTGTTTTCAAGCCTTCATGCATCACGTACTGGCGGGTCTCCTCTACAAGAAATGCGTCTGCTTCTTGGACGACATCCTGATATTCTCAGAATCAGAGGAGACCCACGAGGGAGACGTCAAGGAAGTCCTGCAGAGACTGCAGGAGCATAGGCTGTACGCCAAGCTGGAAAAGTGCCAGTTCGACAGGAAGGAGGTAGATTTCCTGGGCTACAAGTTGTCGGACAAGGGGCTCGCCATGGACAGCGCCAAGGTTCGCGCAGTGTTGGACTGGAAGAGCCCGCGCAATCGGAAGGAGGTCCAGCGGTTTCTGGGTTTCGCCAACTTTTACCGCAAGTTCATCAAGGGGTTCGCGATGCAGACAGCTGCCATTACCGACACGCTCAGCTCCAAGAAGAAGAAGTTCATCTGGACGGAGCAAGCGGAGCAGTCCTTTCAGAACCTCAAGCGTCTCTTCTCGTCCGAAGAGCAGCTACTGCATGTGAATCCCAGCAGACCGATGAGAGTGGAAACGGACGCCTCGGACAGAGCCGTGGGAGCAGTACTGTTGCAGCAAGACCCGCAGGGGGACTGGAGACCGTGTGCATTCTACTCTCGAAAGCTCAGCAAGTCAGAGCAGAACTACACCATCTGGGACAGGGAGTTGCTGGCCATTCATGCAGCATTCAAGGCGTGGCGGCACTTCCTCATCGGAGCCAAACACACAGTGCAGGTTCGCACGGACCATAAGAACCTGGAGTACTGGCGTACGGCAAGGTTCTTGAAGCAGCGGCACATACGATGGGCGGAGTTCTTTGCAGATTTCGACTTCAGGATAGAGTACATCCCAGGCGACAACAACATCATGGCAGATGCACTGTCCAGAAAGCCGCAATACCTCGAAGAGGCGGCACCAGCAGCAGCCAAGCACATTTTCGCACCGGAAGCGTGGGCGTGCGCTTCAGCAACCGTGGACCTGGATGTTGTCCGTCGAGCGCTGCAGGAAGACCCCTTCGCACAAGCCAAGATGGAGGAGGTGCACAAGGGCACGGCGAAGGACAACGAGTTCCAGATACGTGACGGATTGCTCATCCGCAGAGGGGCCCTCTACGTACCGGGAGACGACCTCCGCGCAAAAGTACTGCAGCAGTTGCACGACGCACCCACCGCCGGGCACTTTGGCAAAGAGAAGACGGCAGAATTAGTAGCCAGAGATTTTTGGTGGCCCAAGATGCGGGGGGAGGTCGCGGATTACGTCTCGAGGTGCGACACCTGCCAAAGGGCCAAGTCAGTGCACAAACCACCGGCGGGACTGCTCGAACCGCTGCAGACACCGAGCGAACCGTGGGAGAGGGTGGCCCTGGACTTTGTCACGGATTTACCCAGCTCGAGAGGCAAGACGGCAGTGCTAGTGGTGATGGACATGTTCACCAAAATGGCCCACTTCATTCCGTGCGCGAAGGTGGCCACGGCGGAACAGACCGCCAAACTGTTCATAGACCACGTGTTCAGGGTTCACGGTCTGCCACGGTCTATCTTGTCCGACCGGGGGCGACAGTTCATCTCGAACTTCTGGCAGAAGCTGATGGGTTTCCTGAACGTCAAGATCAACCTAGCGTCAGCAAGACACCCGCAGACCAACGGACAAGCGGAGCGCGTCAACGCCATCATGCAGCAGTACCTGAGATGCTATGCAAATCAGCAGCCAGCAACATGGGTGGACTACCTGCCGCTCGCTGAGTTCGCCTACAACAACACGAAACACGTGTCCACGGGGGTGACACCGTTCTTCGCCAACAACGGGAGGCATCCCAGAACCTTCCCGGGATTAGAGAGACTGGGGGAGGGGGAGCCACAGGCAGCGGAAGCCTTAGCGTCAGAATTGCAGGAAGTTCACGAACAGCTTCGGAGGCAGTTAGAACTAGCAAAGCACGCATACAAACTGCAGGCTGACAAGCACAGAAGGGTTGGGGAAGACATACAGGTGGGAGACTGGGTTTGGTTAGCAGCCCAGGCAGTGCCGACCAGATCGTTAGTTAAGAAGAAACTCGGACATAAGCAGCTAGGACCTTACCAGGTCGAGGCACAGATCAATCCAGTGGCCTTCCGGTTGACACTTCCGGAGGGATCCAGAATGCACCCAGTGTTCCATAGATCAGTGCTCACGCCCTACAAAGCACCTCACAGATTTCAGGTGCCAGGCGTGGCACCAGACCCGCTCAGGGAGACGCCCACAAGGAGGGGGTCGCCAAGAGGGGAACCCATCAACCAGGTCACAGAGATTTTAGACTCGAGATGGGGGGAAGAGGGAGTAGAATATTTTCTCGCCAGCGAAGGTACCCCGGCCAGCGCCAACCGTTGGGTGCCGGACTATGCCTTGGACGAGCCTCTTCTCAAGGAAGAGTTTCATGCCTTGTTCCCACACAGGCCCATGCCAGCCGCGTATTTCGACGACTGGCTTTTCACACCCACGCTTTCAGCCAGCACGTTCCAGGGGTTCACCTCGGATGAAGAACCGGCACTAGAAACACGTTCCCCGGAGGGATCGCCCTCGGGGTCTGCCTCAGACCGCTCTTATTGGTGGGACGATCGACCAGAGGAGCAGTGGAGCAGGAAGTGGCTGGGGGGTCCTTGGCAGGCAACGGCCCCAGAGGTGACCGGGCGAGAGATGGACATGGACGTGCTGGGGGAGGACCTTGGGTTTGAGCACGGCGGCCAAGAGATGGAAGCAGAGGAAATCGAGGTCGGCGAGAGAACGGAGGAAGAGCCGGACTTATACGGCTGGAGGCACGACAAGGGGGACGAACTGTATCCGCCATTCACCCCCACGACGATGGAGCACCCAGCACCCACACCTGAAGGAGGGGAGGGGGGAAGGGGGGGCTTCGAGGGGGGGGTGGATGTCAGGGGTTCAGGAGCAGAGGCACAGGAAAGGGAGGAAGTAGAGAGCGAGGAGGAGGAGTCCGAAGGAAATGTCAGCGATGACAGCGGGATCAGGCGGCGCGCTGCCAGCGGGAGGACATGAGGCAGGATTGGCCACGCCTACATCGGGGAGCGAGGAAACGGTCGAGAGGAAGGTTAAAGGCTGGGCGCGCGCGCCAAGTTCAAATGTACAGGAGGGTGCAGCAGTTGGCAGCCCGGATAGGGAGCCAGGTCCTAAAGCCCGCCGAAGAGAGCGGGAGGAGTCAGGGGGGTCTACGTCTGCGTCGGAAGAATCCAGGAAGGAAGGAACCCCGGGGGGTAGCAGGACCCAGAGGAGAAAGGAGAGACGGAAGAGGTGGAGTAAGGCTAGAGTCTTAAACTGGTGTACAGGGGGCGGAGATTCAGATGGAGCTTCGCCGGTCTAAACCCTAGACGTAGAGCTGGGGCGCTCCGGTTTGAAAATGGAAACTGTTCTTCAATAAAGACTTTTGTACATTACTACCGGCTAGCGTTGGTCCTCTGTGAGCTGGGACCTGGAGCCAGCTCTGACAGTGATCAACCTGTTGAACATCCCTGTCCTATAGTGTCTGGATCAAAAGCCACCCAGAACCTGTTCCAATGATGAATATGCACTGGATCTCAGAAAAACCAGCCTCTCCACTTCCTACTAGTGTCACCTCTGACTTCCCTCAAGCCATCTCCAGTCTGTTAACCCTCTTTCAAACGCTGATTTAATTACGTAACCCAAATCTCATTCCTGGAATACTATGAACCTTTGGGTCTTCGGCCTCTTTTAATTATTAGCTGGACAGTATGTTTAAGCAATGATGTAGCGATCATTTGCAAACATGGACCCAAGCCAGATTTTGCCTAGTAATCTGTTGATTGATTGGCGGTATGTTCAGGACAGACAAAAGCAAGCCCTTCTTCACTCAATGAATAATTGACATCATGTCCAGCCTCCCTACCAACATTAGCTACAGATATCAAATTATAATCCAATGATTCCTCCCATTTTACAAATTAGCCTTCCTCCTGCGGCATCTGTAATTATTTCCGATATGAAATAAAACAGTCAGGCAACTCAAGAAAATTGGTTATCTCCATAGGAGGGGGAGAAGGTGTGGTGCTCTGTGTTCGTGACAAGGCTGAAATGCTGTGCAACTATCTTGCACATCCCCAGCTGTACAGCTGTATCTCAGTAGCAGCCTATACATACATTTATCTCACGGATTGCCTGGCAGTCCCTGAGCCAAGAATAAATGCATCTCCCAACTCGACTGCCACTGGCAGAGAAACACCTTCTGTTGATAATCTACGGTGCTCTTGATTTGAAAGCATTGGTTAAACTCCTGCCCAAACTAGTTGGACTTAGTACTTTCCCTCTGCAGACATAGCCCATAATTCATAGGCGTGCTCCAGCAATTTTGTACTGCTCCTTCGGTATGAAACAACCATTAGCCAGGTTTAATAAGCCAGCAAGGAGGAGTTAATAAAGTGTGCTTTCCTCTGTATGTTATACACTCGGAAAAAAAGCTTCACATACTGTCAGCTAAAGAACGCAGTGTGAATTAACAATGCCTGCCCTTCCTACAGCAAGGACTGGGCATCATGGCCAAATGCTTCAACCTGCTTCAGGGTGGTACTGTTGATGTGGGAGAACAGCTCTTAGTTTTTAGTATTTTGGGCTCTTCTGTGCTAGGCCCCAACCTAAGTACCACCCCTTGTGTGCTACAACAGCTTCCAGTACTTCTGCACTGAGGACTGCTCCTTGCTATTGCCATGGTACAATGTACTATTTGCAGGAGGAATCAAACATTTGGAGATCTGAAGAAGGAAAAGCAAGTGGAAAGGGCTCTCTTTGGGTGTCTCGTTCAAAATACCAGGATCAGGCAGGTGCTCTAGAATACGGTAGTGTGAAGGCTAAGCTAGACATAGTATCAGTGGCATTCATACAATTTACATGCCTGCTTTTTGATCTGTAAATAGCAGCCACAGGGCAATCTGAGCAGCTTCAGGGCTGTGTATGACAGGGGTCAGCAAACTTTTTCAGCAGGGGGCTGGTCCACTGTCCCTCAGACCTTGTGGGGGCCAGGACTGCATTTTTTTTGGGGGGGGGGGAATGAATGTATTCCTATGCCCCACAAATAACCCAGAGATGCATTTTAAATAAAAGGACACATTCTATACATGTAAAAGCATTCTGATTCCCGGGCCGTCCATGGACCGGAAGGTGATTGGGCCAGATCCTGCCCCAGGGCCTTAGTTTGCCTACCCATGGTGTATGGGTTGGTCAGGAAGTTTAACCCTTTCTCTCCCTGCAACAGCCCTGATAAAAACTGCCTCTCTGAAGCTGCCATTTGTACTTCAGAGAAAGCTCCCATTTCCCTTGAAGTGCAAACAGTAGCTTTGGAGAGGTGCTTTATTGGCATGGAGAGCAAGGGTTGAACTCCCTCTCCTCACCCACCCATTTCACAGTCTTCAGACTATTCAGATTCCCCCATGGCTATTATTTAAATAACTCAACCATGCAAGTTAAGTGCACTCATGCAATTAATGTCAGCTTAGTTTGGAATTTATTTATTTATTACATTTAGCTTCTCTCTGGGGAGTTCTGCTATCCAGCCATGACCAGGCCTAGATCTCCTTGACTTCAGCAATATTGCTGCATCAAGTGCCTTTAGAACAAAGAATCTTTCACAGATGAAGCTGATGGTCTACATGGAAATGGCGGAAATGACTGGCAGAATCCGAGACCAGGGAGAAGAGTCGATGGAAGAAGATTGGAAAAAATTTAAAGTATATTTACAGAAATATTGCAAAATTAATGAATGTTAGAAGAATATTGGAATGAAATTATATGGTTTTAGTAGAAATGTTATAAAGAATTAAGCAAAAACTGATTGTTAATGGGCTAAAGTGGAAAATCTAAAGTTGGACTGTGTTAAGATAAATTATAGAACACACAAAAATGAGAAAGAGGGAAAGGATTTGCTGAATTAGGTAATTTGAACTAGAATACAAAAAAGGGAGGTGTGAGGAAGTCGAGGAAACAAGTAAATGAAAGATAAAGATATGGAAATTGGATGTGTTTTTAAATGTTTTTGCTTTTTCTTGTTGTTTTGATGTATTATTTTTTCTTTCTATTTTCGATGTATTGTTTGTTAATTTTTTATTGTTTCTCTCATATTTTCTTTCTGTAACTATAAAACTTCTAATAAATATTATTATATAAAAAAATAGAACAAAGAATCTTTCAAAACGTAAAAGGAGCTTAGACCAGGGCGCACATCCTTCACCCCATCATAATTTGTAGCCATCATAACCCTGAAGCTACAAACCATCTCTGGCCATCATGGAAGCATAACCATGTTGGAAGGTGCAGGGTCATGTGTGACACCACAAGACTCCTCTATCCATGACTGTGTCGGGATTCACAGAATGCTGTGTGAGACAGTAAGTCTGCAGGCTTGAGTTTGCTAGCTCATGCAACTGGCTGATGCAATCAGCCTACAATACTTTCTCTGGAAGTGCTGGGTCAGAATGACTCAGCAGTAATGTGCTGTCAGTTGATTGGCTGTCATTGGTTTAAAAGGGAAATCTGTCCAGCAGTAAGGGTGGTGGTGTAGAGGAGTGTGGGCAGAGAGAGAGAAATAGAAAGGTCTTCCTATTTGCCTTAAGGTGCAGCCAGGTACTCTGTTTGACTGTATGAACTGCTCGTGTATTATAGCCTGTAGATATTTGTATATATAGCTCACAATAAATATACTGCACTGAAGAACCTGGAACTCTGAGCATTTCTGCTAAAGCGCCACAAAGAATTAGCAACAGACTGTGCCACATTGACCAGCAGGGTCTGAGGGGGGCTTGCAAGCAGGTTCACTTTGACAGGTTGACAAGACTCCTCTGTGATCAGAAACCCCATGTGACCTGATCTCCCTGCCCTTTCTCCCTGATATTTGCTTCCTAGTGCAGAGGGACTATTTTGTATTAAGGAGCATTCAGTGTAGCGCTGGGCCAAAGTCTACCTCCACCTTTGTTAGACCTCTCCACCCACCACTAAGAAGAATGGGAGGAGAATCCTGGAGACTGTCAGATGGGGTGTTAACTAATACCTATAGTTTACAAGCTGGCTGAGGATTGATTTTTTCCCCCCTGTCCTCTTAGCAGTCCCCCTACTGCAGAGGCATTATTTGAAAATGGGAACTGGAAATGTCTTGGTAGCATCTTTCCCAGAGACATTGCTGGGCCAAATTTCCAAAGCATGTCTCAGTGGCAGTGAGGCTACCAGGTGCACTTTATAATTACTTGAGACAGCACACACAATGGGTTTTTTTAAGGAAAGGGGATTAGAAAAACCCAACCCTTGGATATGTTGTAAACTGTGAAGTCAGAAGTAGGCAGCCCTTTTTCTGGTGAGGTCCATATTCCCTCAGGTTAATTTCTCAGAGGCTCCATATGAATGATGCAGTGGGGACCACAGTCAAAAGTGAGCAGTGCATCTCTCTCTCTCTCTCCCTCTCTCTCTCTCTCTCTCTCTCTCTCTCTTTCTCTCTCTCTCTCTCCTATTCCCATTTTCCCCATCCTTGCCATCCACAAGAAATTAGGCCAAGAGCTATAAGTATGTAGGACACGCTGTTTCCCACACCTGCTACAAATATTAGGTAATACCCTTACTCAAATGTTCCACCACACCACTTTAATAGTCACCTTTGCTCTCCAAACTCCAAAGTTCATCTTGGTCAGACAATCAGCGCAGCCCCAATTCAATTAAATAAGACCCCATCTTCAAGCTGAAGTGGTACAAGCCTTATCTGAACTGGGCTATACTGTGTTCAAAATAACTGTTACATTATTTATTCCTAAAATACACCGCAGATTTTCTCATTCACTTTCTTAGCTATTGCCGATTTCCCCTCTACCCCACCTCAGTTTCTCCAGAAATTCTTGAGGCCGGACATCCAGAATGTTTCCAATGCAACAATGAACCTCAGGGAAAAAATAATTTTCTGGAAATTCCGCTGTATTGGAGCAAAGAGAAAAATGAAGCTCTTTTATGCAAAATTAAGAATGTATTTATACAAACTGAAGTGGAACTGTGTTGCCATCTAGTGGTTTAAAAAGTCACAATGGGACCCTCTGAAATGTAATTTCACCTTGTGAATTAGCTGGGCCCAGGACCTCAGAGAGCTCCTGTACTTTCAAAAATTGTAAACACTGCGGCATTTAACCTCGTGCAATTTTGACCATCAAAGCACGGCAAAAAAAGAGGGAGAAGCTGTACTTGGGCAGTTTCCCCTTTTATATGGTTTTGAAATTATTCTATATGTGAATCCAAATTATCAGTTACTTCTCAGAGCAATCCTATGAAATAATCCATTGCATATCGATTGACCCTGAAGCTAAGAAAAAGTCATTTGTCCAGTGAAACTGCAACAAAGTTAGGATGTGAACATAAATATTAATTCACCAAACAATTCCTTGCATGTAAGTCTGCATCCAGCACAGAGTGCTTTCTCTTAGGAGACTGCTAAGCCCTTTGTGACATCAGAGGCTGCAGGGACACTAACTAGAGAGAGTCACACAGACACACAGAGCACACAACACAGATAGGCTATGCATGGACTCGGCTAGGCTACAGGGCAAATCAAATTAGACATATCTGAATATATTTCTTGGCAGAGAATGACATGAGTGAAGCAAAGGTAATGTTGATGCTAATGAGCAAGGGTGGGTCTCTGCATGGCTGCTTATAGTTCTGAAGCTCTATAATAACTGTAGTTGTGATGGAGCATGGCACTGTGTGTAACCCACAGGCATTGTTGAAAGTGAGCCCTTTGGGGGAATCATCGCAGTTCAGTGGTGGACTTCTGATTTGCATGCAGAAGGTTCTACATTGGTGGATTGTGAGAGAGGAAACTCTGCTTTCCTTTCTCAAAGTAGGCTAAGCAGGAGCCCTCCAAGAACTGGGTGGTGGTGATGGTTGTTGTGATCAGGGAAGTTTCTGCTTCTTCAACTGCTGCTG
Organism: Podarcis tiliguerta; assembly: GCF_965153285.1. Classification (NCBI taxonomy): domain Eukaryota; kingdom Metazoa; phylum Chordata; class Lepidosauria; order Squamata; family Lacertidae; genus Podarcis; species Podarcis tiliguerta. The sequence goes on from NC_139538.1 coordinate 36,866,470, forward strand.
TGTGCCACTCTTTGTGTAAAGTGACAGCAGTGGCGTAGAGTGGGGGGTGCAGGGGGGGGCCAGCCACACCGGGCGCAACATCTGGGGGGGCGCGCTCACACTCGCAGCTCTCTGCCCCTACCTGGCTCACTCACTCTCTCTCACTGCAGTGCTGGCTGTGCGAATCCGATCCGAGCCCCCGGGTCGCCGCCCACTGTGGAGGGGAGGGTGCCAGGCGTGCGGTGCGGTGCGGAGAGAGAGCGAGGGACTATCTGGGGGAGGGACAGTGCAGCGGGGGGGGCACAAATTACTTGCCTTGCCCCGGGTTAGGGGGCGCAAATTACTTGCCTTGCCCCGGGTGCTGACAACCCACGCTACGCCACTGAGTGACAGGAAAACCCACCTGGCTGAGAAAAGAGACATGCGTTCTCCTTAAAGCTTATGTTGAAGCTATGATAGCAGTCCCTGTAGGTAGACCTCTAAGCTAAGTAAACTACCATTTAGGGCCTCAGATTAAAAGGAGCCTCTAAATAAAAACAACTGAATTTCAGATTTACATAACTCGTTACAACATACAGTGGTACCTCATGTTACATACTTAATCCATTCCGGAGGTCCATTAGTAACAGGAAACCACTCGTAACATGAGGCGCACTTTCTCTAATGGCACCTCCCACTGCTGTCGTGCCACCAGAGAGTGATTTCGGTTCGCATCTAGGGGCAAAGGTCACAGCAAGGGGCATCTACTTCCAGGTTAGCAGAGCGCGTAACCCGCAGCATTCGTAAGGGGGACGGTACAAAACACGAGGTACCACTGTAAAGAAAATGAGAAAAACAAGACTCTGTAACTGACATTATCATTCTGTTAATGACAAAAATAATGTGCAAGGCATATTGTGGCTCTTTTGGAGGCTCATGGTAACAAACTACTGAGGTCATCTGAAAAAAGATTGAACTGAAAAATATCAACAGTGAACTCTGGACAACAATGCTACAAGAAAAACTGTCTGCCCTAAGCATTATGTGCAAATATTTTGCTTCTGGAAGTTAAACAAAAATTCTAAAAGAATGTCATTTCTGCCAGCAGATTTCTGAAGCCTTTACAGCTGTCAACATAGGAACTAAAAATGCCAGGTAAGTGTTCTTAAGTTAAGGGAAGTGGGGTCAACCGGGAGGGGAGCATGAAACAGGGTGGCAACTTACACATCACCCAAAAAAGAGGAGTATTTGTATACATCTGCATGTGTAGAATTCAACATCTGGAGATTCTCCAGACACACTGACCCATGCTGAGCCAATTTCAAGGGTGTGCAAGAAGCCCTGTTGCACAAATGGAAAGCCTTCTTTAGGTCTTCCACTTTAACTTGAAAACATTTTCTTCTTAGATCCCAAGTTTGCAATAACTAAGGTACTGCATATTATCTTTTAATATCCCAACTAGGGACAGTTGGATAGCAGCAAAAGGAGCCTCCATCTTCCAGTCCAGGCATACAAATATATGGTTGAGAGAACAAATTAACTGCCTCATTACGGAAGGGAACAACATCAAGGCAAATATTTTGGATTTGCAAGGAGCTATGAAGAACATGAAAGCTGAGCTCAAAAGGCACGTGTCAATAATCAATGGGGTGTTGAGCAAATGTCTGATTCCAGCTTGGGAACAATTACTTTTCAGAAGGTTTGAACCTTACCAAGTTTTCCCTGAAAACTTCACAAAAATCAGTTGCATGCTATAAAACCACAGTGATGTGATGAAGGCAATTCTGATGGTTGTTGGTGTTTTCTCCTGGTTAACCAGGTGGTGGACCCTCCTCTGGAAAAGTCAGATCCTGTCACACACATCTAGATTGCATCCAGCTGGGGCCTCTGGGGTGGGAAAGAGCTGCCCTCCCAACACTGATATCATCGTAGTGATGGTGAGAGAGCCCAATGGTCCACTCCAGTGGGAAATGTCACACTTGAGCATCTTGCCCCATCATCCCCATTGGGAAAAGATGCTCTTGCATCATTTCTTGATGCAGGTTGCAGGAGCAACCCTCCTCTGGTGGCTGCTATGTATGTACTCCCCCTTTCCCGGTTTAAGTCTTTTATTTTCCTTGGAGGAGGGGAATGAGATAGCAGGTACTAAACACTCAAGGGGGACACATGCTTTGGAGGGCAAGCATTTTGGTTCTCGCCCAACACTGCCTTCCTTTGAAAAGTGTCTGGGAGCTTCATTTGGTGCAAATACAGCTGCAGGAGCTAGAATGTTGACATGATTCTAGTTCTCAGTTCATGTTGATGGTTGGAGGTAGTTAGCCTTCTGAATACCAATTGCTGGAAACTGTGGGAGGGGAAAGGGCTCTTGTGCCCATGTCCTACTTGCAGGTTTCCCACAGGCATCTGGTTGGCCACTGGATGCTGGACTAGGTGGGTCATCGGCCTGATATTATGTTCTTATTTGCCCTATACCACTTCATTGGCTCTGGATTTGTTTCCAGGGACAATTCAAAAGGTTGGCTTTGACCATAAAAGCCCTAAATGTTCTTGTTGTTCTTGCTATTTATTTGATGCCTTACCTACTTTTCACTGTAAGGTCCTACGGTGGATTATATTAATTTAAAAATACAATATGAAAATCCATTTCAAACAAATTACAGGAATGTGAGGTGGGCTTTTGCACTAGCATTATCTGAAGGATAATAATTCCCCCCCCCCATGGCTTTCCCCCATGTGACCCAACCTTCATGTTCTGACTGTCTAGTGAAGAGCTGCTCTATGCCCTACCCTGAGCTGATGGCAATATGGCAGGTGAGAGAGGGCCTTCTCAGTGGTGGCACCTGGGCTTTGGAGCCCCCTGACCTGGGAGAGTTGGATGATGTCCCTCCCCATTTCTGCCTTTCCTGGAGAAGCAAAACTGGTGCTGTTGCTCAGATGAGCAACTGATTAAAGCACTCTCTAGAATAAGCTTAACTCTTCATTTCCCCTGCACTTAAATATTTTTGGATGGTGTAACATTGTTGCTATTTTAAATGTTATTCTTATTTAAGTAATTTGTATACTTCTTTATTCATCAGTGGTTTACTGTGATAGTTAGCTGCCTTGATGGTCTTATTTGTGGCAGAACAAGGGTACAAGGGGGGGTACAAGTCTTTGAATTATTATTATTATTATTATTATTATCAACACTATCATCATCATTACCTCAACCATATACAGGATAAAGCGAGCTGAAGAGAAAATAACCTATTTAGAAACTGAGATTGAAGCCACAAAGAAAAATCAGGAAGAAGAGACTGTAACAGCATCTTTAGAGGAGCAGTATCTTAAAAAGCTGGTAGGCAAAATAAATCTTCCTGTTCAGAGTTTAAAGAGTGTGTGTATGTGCGTGCACACACACACACATACACAAACACACTGCATGTCATCATTAAAACAACAAAACCCAAAGATTTGTTGGCTAGGTGAACACTGTCTGGTGATATTATTCCATAATCATTTTTTAGAAAGAAAAACTGTATTGGTTTTGGACATTTACTAGTATGGTATTTTCTGTGGAGTCAATAGCCTCCATCAACAGCCTTCACCAAGCTGATGACTTTCAGATGTTATAGACTACAACTCATACTTCCGTGTGGCTTTGGGGTGTTGTAGTCCAAAACATCTGTAAGGCACCACCTTGGTCAAGGCTGTCCTACCATGTAGGTGGCAAACCAAAAGCTTGTGTATTTCTATAGCATGAATACTTCAGTTAATATAGATTCCATTCTGTAGGCCTCGCCAGGTATAGACCTGGGGTCACTCAGAGGAGAAGATGGTGAAATGCAAACAGGGGACACAGAAAGGGCTGAACTGCTCAATGCCTTCTTTGCCTCAGTCTTCTCCGATAAAGGAAACAATGCCCGACCTGAAGAATTTGGAGCAAATGATTCAGCAGAGGAAACACAGCCCAGAATAACTAAGGAGATAGTACAAGAATACTTGGCTAGTTTAGATGTATTCAAGTCTGCAGGGCCAGATGAACTGCATCCAAGAGTATTAAAAGAACTGGCAGATGTGATCTCAGAACCACTGGCAATCATCTTTGAGAATTCCTGGAGAACAGGCGAAGTCCCAGCAGACTGGAGGAGGGCAAATGTTGTCCCTATTTTCAAAAAGGGGAAAAGAGAGGACCCAAATAATTACCGCCCAGTCAGTCTGACATCAATACCAGGGAAGATTCTGGAGCAGATCATTAAGCAAACAATCTGTGAGTACCTAGAAAGGAATGCTGTGATCACCAATAGTCAGCATGGATTTCTGAAAAATAAGTCATGTCAGACGTACCTGATCTCATTTTTTGACAGAATTACAAGCCTGGTAGATGAAGGGAACGCCGTGGATGTAGCCTACCTTGATTTCAGCAAGGCATTTGACAAGGTGCCCCATGATATTCTTGTAAAGAAGCTGGTAAAATGCGGTCTTGACTATGCTACCACTCAGTGGATTTGTAACTGGCTGACTGACCGGACGCAAAGGGTGCTCATCAATGGTTCCTCTTCATCCTGGAGAAGAGTGACTAGTGGGGTGCCACAGGGTTCTGTCTTGGGCCCGGTCTTATTCAACATCTTTATCAACGACTTGGATGATGGACTCAAGGGCATCCTGATCAAATTTGCAGATGACACCAAACTGGGAGGGGTGGCTAACACCCCAGAGGACAGGATAACACTTCGAAACGACCTTGACAGATTAGAGAACTGGGCCAAAACAAACAAGATGAATTTTAACAGGGAGAAATGTAAAGTATTGCACTTGGGCAAAAAAAATGAGAGGCACAAATACAAGATGGGTGACACCTGGCTTGAGAGCAGTACATGTGAAAAGGATCTAGGAGTCTTGGTTGACCACAAACTTGACATGAGCCAACAGTGTGACGCGGCAGCTAAAAAAGCCAATGCAATTCTGGGCTGCATCAATAGGAGTATAGCATCTAGATCAAGGGAAGTTATAGTGCCACTGTATTCTGCTCTGGTCAGACCTCACCTGGAGTACTGTGTCCAGTTCTGGGCACCACAGTTCAAGAAGGACACTGACAAACTGGAACATGTCCAGAGGAGGGCAACCAAAATGGTCAAAGGCCTGGAAACGATGCCTTATGAGGAACGGCTAAGGGAGCTGGGCATGTTTAGCCTGGAGAAGAGGAGGTTAAGGGGGGATATGATAGCCATGTTCAAATATATAAAAGGATGTCACATAGAGGAGGGAGAAAGGTTGTTTTCTGCTGCTCCAGAGAAGCGGACACGGAGCAATGGATCCAAACTACAAGAAAGAAGATTCCACCTAAACATTAGGAAGAACTTCCTGACAGTAAGAGCTGTTCGACAGTGGAATTTGCTGCCAAGGAGTGTGGTGGAGTCTCCTTCTTTGGAGGTCTTTAAGCAGAGGCTTGACAACCATATGTCAGGAGTGCTCTGGTGGTGTTTCCTGCTTGGCAGGGGGTTGGACTCGATGGCCTTTGTGGTCTCTTCCAACTCTATGATTCTATGATTCTATGATTCTATTTGTATTCATCATGTTTCATCTGCTGTGCAAAGAATAACTTACACAAATCTGAGGGAGAGCCTTGTGAATGGGAGGCTCATTCCCTACAAATAAGGAGATTGCAAAAGCAATCGCCTGGAGGCTTTCCATATTGCCATCTGTGAACAGCTATTTATCATGTGGATCCTCTGGTGTTTCCCCCACACCACTACAAAACAGGAAAGAGGGAGGACTGCAGCAGACGGCACTTGCTGTGTTATGGCATCTGCCTGGGCTAGCACAGCACAGGAAACCATTCTGCATCAGCCCAATCAAATTCAGCAGCACTGGAACTTAGAATTGGAGAGTTAGGACTTTGAGTTGTGTGTGACACTTTCCTGAGGGTTTTCTTTAATTTGTAATGAATTGTTGCATCCCTTCAGCTGCAGCCCAAAGAGTCAGGTATATATCAATCTTTGCAAATAACTGTGGCAATTTCTTCCCCTCACAGGAGAAGGATAATGAAAATTTACACTTGAGGATCTTCATGCTTTCTGAGAAGGTACACCAATAATCAGATAGGTTTCCTCTGAATTCCATATGTGCACCATGTCCTATCTTTCCCCATGTTTGTGAATGTGCTGCAAGTGTATAATTCACAATCACCTCATCAACGTCAAGCCACTGAAAGTGAGTCAAGAGATGGAAAAAATAAACACTGGTTGAGTAGTGGGCTGGATTTCTGAAGAAGTATTCACACCTGTAGTGGTTGGGTGGCAGCGGTGATGCTCACCTGATCTATCACTAGCATTGCTGAGCTTCCTGGGAGGGAGATGGGCAAGGCAGTGCTGAGGCTGGCATGGTGCAAATGCACCAGAAGGAACACTGGATGTGATTGTGCCATGCTGGTGTGTTTACACCATGCTGCCTTTCTGCCCTGCGCTAGCCTGGTAAGCACAGTGAAATTGGTCGCAGGAAGTCAGTTAAATGATGCTGCTTCTCCCCACTGACCACTACTGATTTGCACAATTGCTATTGTCAGCTCTGCATGAGCCCACCCAACCCACATTCTCAACATACCAGTTTGGGTGCATCAACCAGTCTTGGTGTTGTGCTGCTCCTGAATAACTGCATCAGATTTCCACTCTGAAATGAAATGGAAATGGAAATTGACACTGTTGCATTAGTGTTCGTTCAGTCATGTCAAAAGAATCCCGTTTTTTTTAAAAATAATGTAATACATCTATTATCTCCCTGGTGCTCATCTTTCTTTGTTGTATGACTGTGTTGGCAGCACCAAAGCCTTTTTAAAGTAGGCATGAAACAGCATGCATATCTGAATATCTCCATTGTATGCTCACTTGTTGTAGAAGTCAATGTTATGCTTGAAGCTCTAGGCTTTGACAGACCGCAGTCCTTTTCCCTGCATAGCTTTGCAGTTACTCTTTAATTTCTACTGGAATAAATATTAGTGTTATTTGATAGACATTGTTCCACTCAGTCGTTCTGAAACGAATGTCTAAAGCAAAGCCAAAAATGACAAAGCAGATCCATGATGGTGATTTCCCATTGCTTTTGTTTTGCTTACAAGCACCCCCACTGGGACTTAGGGACACAGGGACACAGGACACTGCCTTGCACCAAATCAGATCTTTGGCCAACCTAACTTAGTATTGCCTTCAGTGATGTCCACAGCTCTCCAGGATTCCAGGCAGAGGCCTCTCCCAGCCTTACCTGGTGATGCCAAGGACTGAACATGGGCCATTCCACAAGCAAACCAGACTCCACCATTGAGCAACTGCCCTTACCTGACTTCCTGGAAGTTGATAGATGTGGCCTAAGTGAGGGGGTTTTACCTGTTCCTCCCATGACATTGCCCCATTGAAACTCCTTCCTCCCCACCTTGAAGCTCCTCTTAACTCAACTGAGAGAAAAGACCACTAATTAGTGAAAGGAAGGAAGGAAGGAAGGTCCTTTATTAGGATCACCAGGGTCATCTCTGATTTGCCCTCTAAACACTGAGGTTGTAACAGAATAGCAAAGAAGGTTTGGGCTGGCCAGTGCATATTGGTGAGACTGAATCTGAATATTTGTGTGTTTTGTGCTCCAAACCAGAGCTCAGCATTGACTGCATCGATGAAGATCAACCAGCAGAGTTACCTGCAGCTCTGCTGCCATGTCAACAAGCTAAAAGTGAGTAAGATTATAGAACCACAACAGTAAAGTAAGGTTGGAGGAGGAAGGTTAAAAGAAGTGCCCACTGGAATTAATACAACATACATGGGGGACAATACATGGGCAATTGAGAAAAGGAGATAGCAGTTTTGTGAAGGTAGCATATATACGGGGGAAACGAGAAGATTTCACACATCCCTGTTTTGGTCACCTCCGCATTTCCTGTTTATGTGGAACTCCAAATCGATGAAGTTCATTTGATGCACTATGCTAAAGTCTTCTGGCTCTGCACACTGGGTATGACAGATACAGGGGGGCCAGTTGAAAAAGATGGCAGTCCAAAATATTGTCAGGTCATTTTCATTTTGTGCCATTGGGGATTTGGAAGATTTTGAGGATGCAATCCAAATCTCTCCCCTCGACCACAGGGCTGTGAGACCACAGCCACATATGCACCTCTGTGGTTCATGGTGGCCAAGTTGGAAGGTGGTGTGTATGTGTAGAAGATCAGTGGGCCAGCCTAGAGCTGTCACAAAAATGAGGCCCAGATTGGGTCCGATGCCATTGTGTGATGGTAGAGAGACTGTCTTCGAATCCAAAAGATCCCATGCCTGCCCAGCCCCTCTCCACCCCACTTTGGGGCTTTTGCTGGTTACTACTAATGAGAATTCCACTGACCTCACTGCTATCTAGCAGGTGGAAGTGCTACACCAGTGGTGTGACTCTTGGATCACTCCATCGTCATCGGCTGGTGGAAGTCCAGCTTAGCCTGCAGAGCTGGGCATGGAGACACCTCTACCCTGTCCAACCTCAGTAGGACATAAAGAGGGTTTGGATTGCTCTGTTAGTGTCCATCAGCTTTTTAGTTCAACGTGAATACTTTAAAATGACTTCATCTAAAGTAAAGATATATATATAAATGTGTATAGTTTGCTATATATTGGCACTCACATGGATTTCTGATGAGAGGCACAATCTGTTGAGAAGGTCTCCAGTACAAGCAACATTGACTTGTTCTCTTGGAAGGCGACCATTTCCTTTCACTGAGGATTGAATCTCCTGGCCAGAGTGGAAAATAAAAGTCTTACATGTGTTTGCTTCAGAGATGTTGCCAACTGAAAATTTATATATTTATTTTTAATTAGAGAGAGCTCCAGGAATGCAAACTGACCTGCGGTGAGGAGGATGAAGTTTTTACAAAGGTAAACTTAATTATCATATACATAGGAGACAGGCCGAGCCAAAGTTAAGCAGTTCTGGGTTCTGTTGCTTTGGGCTAACCCTCCCGTTGAAATCAATTAGGCTGTAACATACACAATTTTGCCCGTGGGTTTATTTATTATTTATTTTCCTGCATTCCACCTCTCCTCCAAGGAGTCCAAGGTGGGTTTCCCCCTCCCCATATTATCTGCTTAAGTGTTACAGTTGCTACAAATGGAATCCCTGACCTGAACCTATGTGCAAAGTAGAAAAATGTTTCAAAGCTTCACTGGAAACAGTTTTAAAATGATTACAGATAAACAATAAAAGATTCAAAATAATACCTCAAGGACCGCTTTTCCCCATATGAACTGACCTGAACCCTGTGATTATCATCTGATTATCATTCTATGTCCTTTTAAATGTGTTTATGGGAGGGGAGTTATTTGGTGTGTGTTTTTGTTTTTATTATGTATTTTGTGCTCTCATTTTGTATTTTTGTGTTGTGAACCACCCTGAGATCTTTGGATGAGGGGCGGTAAACAAATTAAATAAGTAAATAATAAAATAAGTAAAATGTTGCTGTTTAACAGTGAGCAATGCAATCCCGTCTTCTTTTTAGTCCTTAATACTGTTTGATATACTTTCCTCTATCTGGTCCCAGAGAGAGATCCACAGCAACTTGCTTCTTCATCACTGCAGCGCTTAGCCACTGCTGTGGCTGCTGTCTCCATCAACGGACTAAGGCACTGAGTTCTTATGTTCCATCTTCCTGCTGTGAGATCTCTCTGCTTGGCTTTCCAGTGATGAGTCATCAGTTAGCATAAAGGCTGAACGGAAAACATCCAACCGTTTCTGGCACATTTGCCAGAGTGAAACCTTCTCCCTAATGCAGACTTTGCAAATGCAAATTTTAAATTAGTTTTTCAAACTTCAGTGCATACCAACATTACTTTTTATGCAAATTAAACTTATCTTTAGTGATAACAATCCTGTGATGTAGGTTAAGTTGAGAGACAGCGAGTGTCCCAATTATACCCAGTAAGCTTAATGGCTGGATTGCGATTTGACCCCTCATCTCTCAGGTCCTAGTCCAGCACTCTCTAACCACTGCACTAAACTGGCTGAAGACGCATCATCCCAAAGAAGAAATACCCATCACTTCCTTCTCCTATCTTCAGCTGATAAAAAACTATTTGACTTTTAGAAGACATCTGAAGGCAGCCCTGTTTAGGGAAGTTTTCAACGTTTGATGTTTTATTTTGCTTTCAATATTCTGTTGGGAGCTTCCTGGAGTGGGGGGGGGGAGCGTAGTAGGCAATGGAAGGTTGACATTAATCAGGCCCTCTTTCTTGTTCAGTGCTCAATCCCAAATCCCAAGGCTTTCAAACTAAAAGATAAGAGGGCCAGATTGATTTTCAAGGTGAGCACCAGGCTGCTTGGCCGTGCCTAGTGGTGTCTGATCTATCCCTTGAATATTGATGAAACACCTGGAATTGGTATGATCCTACTAGGCAAAAATCGTAAGTGTTCTGACTAAAAACCCAAGGCAAGAAGGGTTACAAGGATGGGGCAAAAGAAAAAAGGCATGTTCTTCTTTTCCAGATGAAACACCAAATCTGGGAACTGGAAGAGTATATACAAGAATACAAAGTGAAAATACAGGTATCTGTGTGAAATGCTTAACCATTGATGAACTGAATAAGGAAAGCAACAGCTGCCTAATTTAGGTTGCAGCACTAAACACACTTACCAGGGAGTAACCACAACTGAGCATGGTGGGACTTACTTTTGAGTAGGAATGCGGGGGGGGGGGTTGATTGAGTGTGTATTTAAAGCTGAATCTATCACACTCACACTTTCCAAAACAACACGCAAACCAAAACACAATTATCTTTTGAAATTTACACTTATTCAAATTTTGCAATGCAATTCTCCAGCCAATGTTTACAAAAATGCATATATTTAGGGGAAGTGTGGATAAAATATATTAGTGAAAGTAGCATACAAAAATGCATCATATTCAGGAATATTGCGTGCAATAATGTGTACACTGATGAAAGCTACATGGAACAATGTGTTGTTAGGAGAAATGCACACTAAAATGCTGATAATTTTTCATGAGAATTTTCTTTACTTAAAAAAATTATAATTACTGTAAATTGTGGAGAACTGAATTTTATAGTTGAAAAATGAGCAACTGAGAGAACTGAAATGGACACATCTACCCCTACTTATGAGTAAACATGCATCGGAAAGTACTGCTTTGTTTGATAATTCTGAATATTTGGATTTGGTATTTCCCCATTGGTTGTTGGGGAGGAGAGGCCATAAAATGTCAAAGCAAGGAGTGCATAACAAAGCAGATGCATAACATCTGGAGGGCAGCACACCAGCTACCCGTGGAATGTATACAAAATTGCTCTAGGTCTTGATCTGTGGGGATTACCAGAGATCTCTGGGGGGAGGAAGAAGAAACAGAAACTTGAAGGGGACTTGCTGATTATTTTGTTTTCAGGTTCTTCAGGACAGAGAGAAAAGCCTGCAGGATGAGCTGTCAGCTGTTGCGAAAGACAAGGTTCGGTAAGACTCCTCTATGAGTCCAATCCTTTCTGCAACCAGTGTCAGTCCTTGAAGCATGTCAGATGAATCAAAGTCATGGTAATTCTTCTAGTGAAGAGCACAGCTTTCAGCTGCAACATATGTAATACTACTGAGCCAAAGAGACAGCAAGGAATAGCTGAGGTTATTTTATGACTGCACGCAGTCAAGGAAACAGCAGATTCATATCATTTTCCTGAGCTATATTTGATGAGGCTGTGCCAGGGGTTGACCCAGAAGGTGCAGTCTACTATCCAAGGTATATATGCTGATGGAAGTGAACCTTTGCAAAATGCAAAACCAATTTACTGGACCAAAGGCCAGTAAACTCATCACTCTGTTTTTATCTGGATCCATAGTTCATTCTTCACCAGATATGTTTCAAACCCAACCTTTCAAGTTTTAATCACTCTGGTTGGCCTGCTCATTCATGAATTGCTTATGTCACCTATGTAATGTCACACATACACATCACATGGTCTGGACTTAAAGTGCATTGGGCTAGGCCATGACCTCAATGTCATTATCTCTGGCCAGGCACTCTGTTTTTCTGTAACCCTGCTTTTCCCAGGCTATGGACTCGTTTATTTTATGTATCTCTAATGTCCCTGAAGACAACAGAATTACCACAAGCGCTCCTCAATGTTGGTTTCTGTTTTCCTTCACTGTGCAGCGAAAGGGCTTGTCACGAGACAGGTGTTTACATTCCACAGTCTGTACTGTACTGTTGGAGTTTCTCACGGGAAAGGGAGACTGGATGTGACGTACACTGGTTTCCTGTTTTTCACTGTGTTGTTTCTCTCCAAGCTGTCGATGAGAGAGGATGCTCTTCTGCTCCGGCAGAGGCAAGATGTCTTTCTGTAATATAACTGCTTTGAACTGTAAATAAAGCAACCAAGAGTATGCAGCACGTACTCCTCATCCTTCCGCTGGGCACGGAACTCTGCTTTAACCAACACGTGGTTATGGGCCCAGAAGTCGAATCGGAGTGCCGGCAAAGGATCGGAATGCAGAGGGACAGATCGGATCGGAATCCGCTCTGCACATAAACATGATTGATGAGGTATGTTGCTACTGCTCCGGGCAGCCTGCCAGCTTCTAGTTAATGGCTTTATGGCTGGACTTTGAACTTTTAAAGCCGTTTTGCCGGGAATAGGAAAATGGCTCCCAGGCTCAAGTTACTATGCTGGGGAAATCGAAAGTAACTTTTAAGTGCGCTTTTGGAATAAAGCAGGTGCAGCAGTGACGCAGCAAGATTTAAAGCAGCATATATGACGCTGAAGGCTAATGCCAGAGTCATGATGGCCCTTCAGGATGCTTGTGGGATTCCTAAGCTCAACAAGAAAAATTATGCCGACTGGGTTTTGTATGCAGAGGCAATTCTGCGGAAAGAGGGTTTGTTTGAGGTCATTACAGAAACCCCCCCAGCTCCAGTTACAGATGCATGGAAAGTTAAGGATTCCAAAGCACGGGGAACACTTACATTGATAGTATCCCCAGAAGAGCTCTGTCTATTGCGTGATAAGACCTCAGCCAGAGAAATTTGGGATTCTTTGAGAGAGGCTCACTTAAGGACAGAAGCTGGATCTACTATGTTTTACTTTAACAAGCTGCATAATATGGCTCTTGCTGAAGGTGGAGATGTGCGTTTACATCTGATGGAGATGCAAAATCTGAGACATGAGCTGCAACAGAGAGGACTCAACTTTCCAGAGGCTGTGTATTCTTTCATGATACTACAATCTTTGGGTTCAGGTTGGGAGTCTGTTGCAACCCAGATTGCTGTGCAGCCAACAGCTCAGCTAACAGTGGACTTTGTTACTGCCGTGGTGTTAAATGAAGCAGATCGCCGGGGTGCTAGCTGCATGGGCAAGGGGGAGTCTTCACAGACGTCATCCCATAGTGCAGTGGAACCACCAGATGGCGCCAAAGCTTTGAAGGCAGTGAAATGCTACTCGTGTGGACGTCTAGGCCATATGAAGAGGGAATGCAGATATCCCAGGGCCAAGACAGAGCAGCGCAGCGAAAGCTCATCGCGTGGAAAAGGCCGAGGCAAAGGCAAAGGTCCGGTGTCTAGGTCAACGCAGCACAAGGCTATGGTTTCACGCTTCACTCCAAAGGTTGCAGAGGTCCAGAAGACGTCTAGATCTTTCTTCGTTGTTGATTCGGCGGCGACCCACCACATGTGCAACGATAAGAGACTTTTTGTGTCTTTTACACCGCAGGAAGGTGCGATTCACCAGGCGGATGACCACACTATTCCCAGTAAAGGCTACGGAACTGTTGTTCTTCACAGTTTGGACTTATCGATACAGAATGTCCTTTACGTGCCAGACGCCAAACATAATCTGCTCAGCGTTGGACAACTGAATGAGCGGAACATTGACGTTTCCTTCAAGAACAAGAAGTGCATCATCACAAAGAAAAATGACTATGAATTGCATGCTGAATATGTTGATCGTTTGTTTGTTTTGTATTATGATGATGTTGTGCAGGATGACACTTGTTGCATTGCAGGTTCTAACAAAAGTTTGCATGCAGGATGTATTCATGATTTTCATCGAAAATTTGGTCATTTGCATTTTGAGGCAGTATCTAAAATGCCTGCCTTGGTTGAAGGTATGACTATTAGACCCTGCAGGTACCACATGAAGTGCAAAGCATGCGCAGCAAACAAGGTGAAAAATGGCTGCGAAAGGTAAGGTGTCTAGTAGGCAAGCTACGGAACCATACCAGATTATTCATGCTGATTTGGTTGGACCACTAGCGCCCTCTTTGGGTGGAAATAGGTACTTCATGGTTCTCATTGACGCATTTTCTAGATATATTTTTGTGTACAATCTCAAGCAGAAATCAGAGGCTTTTCCTAGGTTCAAGGAATTCTGTGCTTGGTTGGAAAATGTGCATGGTAAGAAGATAAAGACTCTTTTCAGTGATCGCGGGGGAGAATTCACTTCTCAGCAGTTTGAAGCTTTTCTGACTGAGAAAGGAATTCAACACGATTTGTCTAGTCCTCGCTCGCCATGGCAGAATGGACTTGCGGAACGGGCAAATCAGACATTGCTTCAAGGGTTAAAAACCTTGCTGCATGATGCCAATCTTCCAGAGAGTTATTGGGCCGAATCTCTCTCGTGTTTTGTTTACAGTTACAATCGCAGGTTATCTTCAGCGATTGGTTGTACCCCCTATGAGAAGATGTTTGGCAAGAAGCCATACATCAAACACATGAAAATTTTTGGTTCTGACATGTGGGTTCATTCACCACAAAATTCAAAGTTAGACAAGCGTGGATTGCATGGTATCTTTCTAGGTTATCAGAAAGGGTCTTACAGAATAATGATGACTGACTCTAAGACAATTAAGCTCACGAGAAGTGTTGAATACAATGCAAAGTGGGGGGAGAATGTGGGAATTTTCCAATGTTATCCTGATGACAGTGATGAGACTGAGGATAGTCAGAAGCAACCACAACAACCCACACCCACTGATGAAGGTTCTGAGTCTGAATCTGAAACTGAATCGGGTGATTCAGAGGATTTCAAGAGTGCGAAAGCCTCTATGCGACCCTCTGAAAGCTCTGATCAAGAATTGGAAGAACCATTGTTCACAATAGGTCGCTTTTCTCCTAAGAAGGAAGAGGAGAGTGTTGAAGACTTAAGGCTAATTCGTAGGTCACAGAGAGCCACAAAAGGCAAACCTCCAAAGAGATTTGCTGATGAATTTGCTACGATAGCAGTAACAGCTGTTAAAAGCTCCAAGAAGGTATTTGAACCTTCAAGTTTCCAAGAAATCCAGGGTTTGGATTCAAAGGAAGCTGAACCATGGTTAAATGCCATGAAGGCTGAGCTTGATTCCTTGGAAAGGAACAAAACATGGGAGCTAGTTCCAGTAGTTCCAGGAATGAAACTGCTTGGAAGCAAATGGGTCTTCAAAGCGAAGACTGATCAAAATGGCAAGATAGTCAGACACAAAGCCAGATTGGTAGCCAGAGGTTTTGCACAAGTACCAGGTGAAGACTATCACGAGACCTACTCACCCACAGTGAGGTATGAAAGCATTAGGCTTATGCTCAAGCTAGCTGCAGAGGAAAATCTACACATTAGTCACCATGATATTAATACAGCTTTTCTGTACGGATCTCTGGATGAATCACTTTATATGCTTCCACCTGATGGCGTACAGGTAAAACAGGGATTTGTTTGTGCTCTGAAGAAATCCCTTTATGGTCTCAAACAAAGTGCACGGTGTTGGCACACAAAACTCACTGAAGTATTGTTTTCTCTAGGTTTTCAGCAAGGGAAAGCTGATCCATGTGTATTTGTCAAAGAGGAGGGGCAAAAGAAACTGTACTGTTTGTTTTATGTTGATGATTTATTATTCTTTTGGAAAGATGTCGCAATGTACAATAACGCCCTAGCTCAACTGAAAGAGCACTTTGACATGAAAGATCTTGGTGAGGTAAACAACTACCTATCTCTGGAAATAGAAAGAGATCAAGATGGTAACATTCTAGTACACCAGTCACGGAAAATTGCTGATGTGTTAAGCAAACTAAACCTGATGGATGCTAACCCTGTAGACACACCGATGACAACAGGTTATCAGGTAGATGACACTGGAGAAGCATTTTCTGACTCTACACTGTACAGAAGTGTGCTAGGCAAGCTAAACTTCATTGCCAGATGTTCAAGACCAGACATTGCTGTTAGCTGTAATTTGCTAAGCAGACAAGTCAACAATCCTAGTGTCAAGGATTGGAAAGCTCTGAAACGCATAGCGCGGTATTTGAAAGGCACTATGCATTACAGACTGAGATTTAACAATCAGAAGTCTGGTGGTCTTGAGATATTTGCAGATGCAAGTTTTGGAAGTGACACTGAAGACAGGAAAAGTACGTCTGGAGTTTGCTACATGTACAATCAGGGTCTGTTTGATTGGTCATGCAAGAAGCAAACAACAGTTAGCTTAAGTACTTGTGAAGCTGAACTGA
The DNA here is from genome assembly GCF_965153285.1 of Podarcis tiliguerta. Classification (NCBI taxonomy): domain Eukaryota; kingdom Metazoa; phylum Chordata; class Lepidosauria; order Squamata; family Lacertidae; genus Podarcis; species Podarcis tiliguerta. The sequence goes on from NC_139538.1 coordinate 36,882,896, forward strand.
ATGCACTGTCTTATTCACTTAAAGATTGTGAATGGTTGATACAATTGTGCAAAGATATGAAAATTCCTGTCAAATGTCCAATCCAGGTTTACCAGGACAACAAAGCATGTTTGGCTTTGCTGAAGTCTGAAGGTTGTAAGCAAAGCACGAAGCACTTGCAATTAAAATTGCAGCATGCTAGGGAATGTATTCAGAAGGGACTCGTAACGGTGTCCTATATGCCAGGTAATAAAATTCCTGCTGATGTATTATCCAAGATTGTATCAAGGGATCAACACTGTACCTATGTGCAGAAGTTGGGTTTGTACTGATATTGTACGAACACGCTGCCCAGTGATGTTCACAGAAAGGGGGAGGATGTTGGTTTCTGTTTTCCTTCACTGTGCAGCGAAAGGGCTTGTCACGAGACAGGTGTTTACATTCCACAGTCTGTACTGTACTGTTGGAGTTTCTCACGGGAAAGGGAGACTGGATGTGACGTACACTGGTTTCCTGTTTTTCACTGTGTTGTTTCTCTCCAAGCTGTCGATGAGAGAGGATGCTCTTCTGCTCCGGCAGAGGCAAGATGTCTTTCTGTAATATAACTGCTTTGAACTGTAAATAAAGCAACCAAGAGTATGCAGCACGTACTCCTCATCCTTCCGCTGGGCACGGAACTCTGCTTTAACCAACACTCAAGACTGTCCCTCTATCACACTAATTTTTCCACTTGCAATGGTGTGGTACCTCTAGTTACAGTGGTACCTCTAGTTACAAACTTAATTTGTTCCGAAGGTCCGTTCTTAACCTGAAATTGTTCTTCACTAGAGGAGTGCTTTCACTAATGGGGCTCTTGCTGCCGCTGTGCCCCCAGCACACGGTTTCCGTTCTCATCCTGGGGCAAAGTTCTCAACTCGAGGTAACTCTTCCAGGTTAGCAGAGTTTGTAACCTGAAGCGTTTGTAACCTGAGGCGTTTGTAACTCGAGGTACCGCTATACCTCTCAGGAAAATGCCAGCAGTTTGCTTTGTGCTGATGAAACAGAATGAAATCATAGAACTAATTAGAAGAGAATGCTCCTCCTTTTGTAAAAGGAAACTATATGGCTCCACAGACAGACTGCTTATGGGCCATCTTTGTGGTAATACAAGTGCTCTCAAAGCTATTCCCAATTTCCTCTTTCTTATTCTCCAGACATCCTGGCTACCTTTTAGCCATCTGGCTCTTCAGAGTTCAGTTCAGTTCAGAACAGTCAGTAATTGATTTTATGTATGATGAAATGGCTGCTTGAAAGCTTGATTCACTGTCAACCATGATCTGGGAAAGAAATTCATAAATTAAAGGGATTCCTCATTTTCAGAAGCATTTATTATGCACTTCCACACTGGTCCTCATAGTCAAAGGGAACTGCTTCATAAAGAACCCACAGAGAATCTACATTGTATCTGAAAGAGCATTAACTTATTAGGAGTTAAATTGAAAGTGTTTTACTTTGCATCCTAAACTATTATGCATGCACTTAGCCGCTAGCATTGCAAGAGAAACTTTTTAAATCTTTTTCCTTCAGTGATTTGATGTTGGGCCAGATATTGAGCTTGAACTCCAATACCACAAACACCATATATTTGTCTGCCTTGTCAAATAATTGGGAGGAGGGGAACTATCTTTTAGTTCTAATTCATAGTCATTAAAGGGAGTTTTATCATCATGTACATATGTAAAAAAAGGTGGGCCAATCTATCCTTTGCCACATTTTAACCATTATAACCAAACCATTCTCTTAATGTGGATGTGTTATGCTTACAATGTGATCTTCAGTCATTCTTGGGTTTTGGTACATCCTGGCTCTGCATGTATCATGTGTAGTATGCTATGTCAAAATAACTTCAGGATCAATCCATTTCTAGTCAGTTTCACACGTGTTTATTCATAAAGCCATTCCATCAATGTTTTCCACATTAATCTCCTAATTCTTTTCAAAATAAAAGCCATACTGAATGCAAATACAGAAGTGTACATAAATTCATATTTTATCACAAAACAAGCACGTACAGTATTTTATTTCAATGTAAAATATGTATTTCCAAACCTATTTTATCCTAAAATATACATATTGGTACATTATTGGAGTGAATAACTGTATAGTAAAATTGGGTGAAATCTGAAATATAATTATGTTCTGATCTCTGCATTAGTCCCCGAGGAGCAAAGGAGGTCACTTCACTTAAAATTGTGGATGAATTGAAAATCTCCTACATCCATATGTCATATATTACATGGTTCTATCATGAAATGTTGGTTAGAAGGCTGCCAGCTCCTTTGGGGAGAGCCAGAATCTGGCTTATCCACATGCCTTACAACATTTTCTTCTTCAAGGAACCAGAGGAAATTGTGCATTACCCTGTTTGGGACTGCAAAGAGGACATTCCTGTAATTCAGAGAGACAGAATAGCTGCTACAAAATCTGCTAATGATCCAACCTTTTTTTCAATTATTTCAGACATCAGAGCAAGTTGCCAGGCAAGTTTTTGAACCTTCACCCAAAGAGCTTGATGTATGAATTGGCCAGGGCTGAACTGGTCAGTAATCTTGATTTACCCAATAAAGAGAAAGCTATCTGGTCAGTCTTGTGAGCATGAATTTTAGTCCATCGGTCAATAAACAGGAAGGTTTTGATTTTATGCTATACATAAAGTTGACATAGTTATTGCAGCTGAACCCTGCAGGGTCAGGCCAGCAGCGTTGGCGGCTTGGTTGCCCCTGGTGTTTGGATGTGAAGGTAGAGGGAATGCTATTTAACAGCTTCTGAAAGGAAGGAAACGTGTGTTGCATGCTATGTGGCCAATGAATGCATCATAAGCTCACATTCTACATCACTGATGCTTTGTAGTAGTTCTCTTCTTAGAAAGCCAAGAGGAATGCACTGTCCTACAAGTTCTGGCTTATCAGCCTGATCTTACGATCTCTGTAGTGGCAGCAAAGTGCTGAATCTGGTACAAGAGCTTAGCACTACTCCAAGGGAATGTTTTGTCATTTTGCTGTTGGTTTGTGACTCAATTTCAGCCTCTGTGCTGTGTTTCAATAACCCCCCTCCCAAACGTAGGTGTGGCACTTTTGCTGTTTTACTAGCATACTGGTTATATACCTTCAGCATTTGAGGCAGCATGCCTCTGAATGCTAGTGGCTGAGAAATAACAGTGGTAAGGAATCTCACTGGCTGGTCACTTTAGGAAACACAGTGCTGAACTAAATAGGCCTTTAGGTTGATTCAGAAAGGGCTATTCTTATTATATATTGCTCATCACAAGCGGTTAAAATAGCCATAGGTGCTGTTCTAACTGCTGTAGTGCAAACTTGGGCTTGCCTCACAACAGCTGGCATGGTGGGAGAAGTTTGTGGTTTTAATTTGGCGGCATGGCTATTCCGGCAACTGATAAATTGCATGGCTAGCCAGTTCCATTTTCCTCACTTCACTTTGGAGAGTCACACAATTTAGAACCTTAAAACTCCCAGTAATGAACTGCTTTGAGTTCCTTGTTCATTTACTACTACATGCGTCTGTGTGATGGAGGGGTAACTTTTTCCAACTATCTTTTTAACTACAGGAAGAAAAAATGCGAAGAGAAGAGAAATTTGTGAAGAAACAGCTTTGTGGTGGTAGGTTAGTGAAGAAAATGTTTACTATTTGTCAGCACCTTCTCACTTTTTAAAAACACTCACCCATAAATGTATAACAATGCAGACATTTGCAGCAATAGCCTCTGGCTTGTATTTCATATAGTCATATTACTTTGGGAAATGGGAGTTTGTCCCCATTATTTATGGTGAGACTGTGTGAGACTTCTGCTTGGATTTTCATAACTCTAGGATTAACTGGTTATGGTACCAAATTCCATAAAATAACCAGAATCCAGAGGTGGGTTTTACCTTTCATCCATGGCAGTACTGCCTGTTCCAAACAATGCTGGGACTTAACAAACCCAGCAAGATTCTGTTACAGGTTTGGAAACCTTCATTAACCACAAAACTGTGAAAGTACCACTGGCAAAAGGGAATAAGAAAAGAAGAAACTCCAGATGCTAAACAGAGGGCATTGAAAAGTACATATGAATGCAGACAATGCAAATAAATAACAATGATTTCCTTCCACCCATCAAGATATGTGGAAGAAGTACTGATGTGTGTTTTTTCCAATGGTTGTCTAATATTGAAACTGTTCATTTTCTGATGTGGAGTAATTAATGTTAGAATTCCTGCTCCATGATTGCAGTCATGGGATTGTTGTCTATCACATGATGGTGTACGTTTTGACTCCACAGAGTGGGAAGTGACGGAGACAGAATGTTTGTGTTACTGTGTTCCGTGAAGTGGGACTATTCTCCTTTGTGCTTTTTCTCTTTGCTGTCTGATGCTTGAGAGAGAGGGAGCCATGTTGCAGTGCTCCGTGTGTGTTTATATGTAAATAAAGTAGATTAGCCAAAATGCTGAGTTGCTGAGGTCTGTTACGCAAGCTGCAAAGACTCTGCAGTTCCCTAAGTGTGCCGGTGTCTGTTGGCATCGGTTGCTGTGATGTTCGGGCTGAAGAAAGCTTTTGAAGCTCCCAAACGAACGACCAGGAGGGAGAGAACATGCCAGTTGGGCATGTGTCTCTACCAGGGTCCTACTCAAGTGTAGGATGAGCTCCTGACAATTAATAGGTATAACAAATGAGCAAGGTACATGGAAGGTATTATTAGGTGTGACCAGCCCTGTCCACCCGGTATTCCCAGGCATGCTACTTAGCATCTTCTACAAATCAGGCCCATTCAAGGTAAAAAGAAAGACACTGTCAAACTAGGAGATGTGTACAAGCAAGCATGTAACTGGGCATGGAGGGTACAGGGATGGGTGAAGCAGCAAAGCATATTGTTCATAATCTCTGAAGCATGTTCTGAAGTACTTAACAATTATCATCTCCAACTTCCAGTGAAGAAGGCTAGGGTGAGGAATACTGACTTGCTCTAAAGTGGCCTCCCAATTTTTCTCACAGGCCCAATTAAGTTCAGCACAAACAGTTGGGCCTGGTGAGCATTTAAGGTCCCCAACCCTAATCTGCAGGTTGCCATGTGATTGGATTTTATTCTGATCCTGATGTGATTTGAGGATGTATTTTAATTGATTGTCTGATTTTATGTTAATGTGTTAATACATTTGATGTTAGCCGCTCTGAGCCCGGCTTCGGCTGGGGAGGGCGGGATATAAATAAAATTTATTATTATTATTATTATTATTATTATTATTATTATTATTTCAAAGAACTTTATTATTGCAGGGATTTGAACATGATTCTGCCACATTCAAATCAAACATACTAGCCATGGAACCATACAGATAGGAAGGAATCGAATGGTCCATTGCCATGTTCATCTTAGGCTATTGTGGTATTAGATGTTTAAATAATGGTGTTACATTTTCCTCATCTGTAATTGGAATGCAATGTCAGCCTTGATTGGCTTGAATGTATCTTCATTTTCAGCCAAAATGGATTTTTTTCCAGTTAAACGCATTACAAAACCAACAATCATAATGTGCTTAGATAATACGAAAGGGCCCCACAGTGGTGCTTTTAGTGTCACTTGCTAAAAACCCTTGGAGTCAATTCTCCTTCTTTAAAAGCCCAAAGTTCTCTCTGGTTTGAGTGACAACCTTTCGGAACCTGCTTATGTGCTCATTTTGCCCCATCAACAGATTTTCATTTGGGACCAAGAGAGGACAATGTCACCCTGCCTTGTCTTTATAAACTGCAGGCCTCTCTTTTCTTATTTCACAGGACAAAGATCACCTGGGTCTTGATAGGCTTGTGGCACTTTGCTGGTGTCCTGCTGGTGATTGTCTTGACCGTCCTGCTAGTCACTGTCTTCATCCTCACTGCCTGCCTTTCCAATCACACAGTGACAGAGGCATATCAGCGGCCTGTGTGGCAGTTCCTGGACTATTACGTCCAACCATATATGCAACTCTACAGCACCGGCATCTTACCAAAGTGATCTCAGGATTGGAAGAAGCTGCCGACTAGAGAGAGCCTGTCATTATAATGTATCTCAGAGTGTGGATAAAGCTCATAACCTATCAAGGTTTTCTGGTGTGTAATGATTTGGGAGTGTAATTTTCCACACACACACACACACACTGTACCTTACCCATCACTGGAGGCCTGCTCAGTTTGTGATATGCCAAGCCAAATACAGCACAATACCCATGTATGGGCAGGCTGTCCTGGGCACTATAAACATCCTGGTTTTACTTCCTGTCTGGAGTATAAAAACAGAGGCAGATTAAGCACAGCACATGCAATGTTATAAATTGTATAGGTATGCATTAATAAACTACATACGATCTTCACAGGAGATCTTAGCATGCATTGTGCCAATGTGCTGTCCCATGTTTCCTCCTGCCCTTCTATTTATCTCTGTGTGTAGGGACGCGGGTGGCGCTGTGGGTTAAACCTCAGTGCCTAGGACTTGCCGCTCGCATGGTCGGCGGTTCAAATCCCCACGGCGGGGTGCGCTCCCATTGCTCGGTCCCAGCGCCCGCCAACTTGCAGTTCAAAAGCACCCCCGGGTGCAAGTAGATAAATAGGTACCGCTTACTAGCGGGAAGGTAAACAGCGTTTCCGTGTGTGGCTCTGGCTCGCCAGAGCAGCTTCGTCATGCTGGCCACGTGACCCGGAAGTGTCTGCGGACAGCGCTGGCTCCCGGCCTATAGAGTGAGATGAGTGCACAACCCCAGAGTCTGGCAAGACTGGCCCGTACGGGCAGGGGTACCTTTACCTTTACCTTATAGGACAATGTGCCATCAATCTGCTTCTTTTCTTGATTATGTAGAGAGGTTCACATTATAAACATGTTATGGGGAATAATGGTGCCCCATCTATGCCGCACCTCTTAATACAATATTTGTAAAATATATTATTAACTGAACTATTGTTGCATAATCCCTGTGCCATTATTATTTATCCATTAGGAGTAAAACTTCTAGATATCATATCATAGTATTTGTTTGCCCTGTTATGCCTGGCTGCATTAAGAAGTCCTACATCCGTTAGGTGTTTTTTTGCAACAGGATCTGTCTCATGTTGAAAGCAAACATGGAAATATTCTACAACACATGATGTTTCAGCCAGCTCTCTTCCAGAAAAGACCCACTACCAACCTATACAGTGGCCAACATCTGAGCTGAAACCAGATTTATTTAGCTTCAGTCAGGTCCCAATATTGGAGCATCCTGGATAATGCAAGGTTGCCAACTTTACCAGTCTGGCCAGTAAACTGTTCTGTCAGATAAACAGCATTGGGTTCTGAGAAGCCAGTAAACTTCAGATTCTGACAGGCAGCACACATTTCTATCAGGCAGCCAGCAATTTCTATCAGATTTAACCCAATTTCTGACAGGCAGCCAGCAATTTCTATCAGATTTAACCCATAAGTCATGTCACCAAGATTTGCTCTGGCTCTAGCCCCGATCCACCCCATTCATCTTGGCTCTGCTCCTAAAATGTCTCTGCTCCTCAGTGGTGTGCAGTGATATTTTTAAATAGAGGAACAGTTAGGGCCAGAGGCACCAACTTGTGAAGGCAGTTGGGGCAGTCTGTTGACGTTGCATGTGTTGCACCTCCCTCCCTAAGCTGGACAGAAGCTTCCTTGGCTTTGGGAAGGAGGTGCCCCATACTTGAATACTCTAATTTACCAGGAACATTTTGGGAACTAGCCTAGTCCCCCTAGGCCACTGACCACACGCCACTGATACCTTCTTACTACTGTGAAGTTTTTACCAAAATATGCTTTAAAATAGAGCTTTGTGGGTATCAGGGTGGAAGAATGTGGGGTATACAGGCTGAATTATCAGGATGTGAGAGCCTGCTCATGCCTAGAAAACCACCACTACCTATTCTAGCACAGGGTTGCCTCGTACCTCCTTTCCTTCTTACCACCAGTTCAGGGAGTGGCACTACATGTCACCTTCCTCCTCTTCAGCCTCAGTTTTGCTCTTGCAGAAGAAGAGGAACAAGTAAGATGGAGTGTGGACTCTGTCTCTCATGAGGAGATTTCACCCCTCAGTGCAGACACTCAGTGCAGTTCAGCATTCATTTTATGTTTAGACCTCATTTAGCTCTGTATATAGTTGTGTATTATAGTTGCTGCTAGAATAAAGAAGATATTCTACAGAGCTGCTCTCCGAGTCGTTTATGCTCTGCTATACTCTGCTGTGCGACGACTGTCTTCTTGTGGAAGTGAATCCGGTGCTCACAACTCTAAGCTGTGAGTCCACAGCACTTTGACCTGTTCCTGTGCAGAAGGTGGTCTCTGGAAGTGCTACCCAGCTCGCCTAGCCCAGTCGGGGCTGAAGTGGATGAGTCCAGTCCGTGACACTGGCTCAAGGGCGATGCTGATATCTCATTGGCTCTGGCTTCACATACTATTGGTCTACCTGCCTTCTGCCCTGTGAGTCCTAAAGAGCAATAACAACCACTATGTACAAATAACTCATTCTCCAAGTGCCAATTCTTATGTAGCCAAAATGCCACCATCTGTGCACAAGACAGAGGTATCAGAAAGCTCGGGGGAGCCAAAACAACCCAGTGAGGACAGAGAGAAAATGAGGATGAAGGGAGAAGTGGGAAGTAGGAGCTGCCTGGCTCCTGAACATGCAGAGTCCGTAAGGCAAAATTAGGTTACGGGTCTCACTTCTTAGAAGGCTAGGCACCAATTCTTACTGTTATGTTTGCCATATAATGCTTGTAAATAACATAACCATTACACGTTAAGTGTGCTTGCTTGGTTATTTAATTGGTTATCAAAGCAAAGATAACATTTAATGGAAAGAGCTTTGTTGCAATATGAATGGATTAACTGTGAATGGAAGAAATCTTATCACATGGCAAGCTTGTGGGCTGGTAATGATGTCTCAACAGGCCACGTAAATTGGTATCTGAGCCTTTCTTACACACAAGAAGATGAGGGTTGTATTATGCTGCATTTGGCTTGCTTGACACCACAACAAGCTTGCCATTATTTGATATAATTAGTTCTGTGTCAAAAAAAAAAATCCTCCCACCTTTTTGTAAAGTGTTCTCCAACAATTAATGAGGAAAGAAATTGCTTTTGAAAATTATCAAAGCAATTAAGGCAGTGACTTGCCCCATATCACCCAAGGAGTTCATGCCTGACGAGGGATTTGAAACTAGGCCTCTCATTCCAGCAATCTAACTAGGGAAACCCACAAGATCATTGATACACTCTAGCCCTCTTCATAAGTTATGTCCCCAGTACCCATGTGTGTTGCACATAGACATCCACAGTGAATATGTTTCAGAAGAATGGGTCGACCACTCCATAAATCTTGTTAGTAGATCATCCCTGTGACCAGCAACTATCCAGCAGTTTAACTTTAGTTCAAAAGATGGTCTATAAGAAAGCTATATATATCATTGTGAGATCTCTTGACATGGAGGCACCTGGTGGAATCATTCCAAGAGACATGCCACAGATACCTATTGTTTCTAGTGCAGTTGGGTTATGTCCCGCCCGCCCCCCCCCCCGCCCCCCATGAAACATTTTCCTCTTGTCCGTCCGTCCCCTCATTGACAGCATCCAGTGAAAGAAATGGCAAGTTCAGTATATAATATACAGTGGTACCTCGGGTTACAGACGCTTCAGGTTACAGACTCCACTAACCCAGAAATAGTACCTAGGGTTAAGAACTTTGCTTCAGGATGAGAACAGAAATTGTGCTCTGGCGGCACGGCGGCAGCAGGAGGCCCCATTAGCTAAAGTGGTGCTTCAGGTTAAGAACAGTTTCAGGTTAAGAACGGACCTCCGGAACGAATTAAGTACGTAACCAGAGGTACCACTGTATCCTTTTCTGAGCACCGCAGCATCATCCTCCAAGGAGGCTGAGAAATAAGTTACATTAAAGAATCTCTCCTTCACAATGCGTTCAGCAGAGGATTGGTGATGAGATAACATGTGTATACTGGGTTGGATCCACACTAAGGCTGCAATCCTAACCCCACTTACCTGGAAATTAGACCCATTGGATTCAATAGGACCTGAGCAAATATTGTTAGATTGCACTGTAAAGTACACAAGTCCCATTGAAATCAATATAAAGAGTTATTCATGAACAACTTAAGTCCCATTGATTTTAGTGGTAACAAAACACCACTTGCTTGGTCTGGATTCAACCTACTGTATCTAAGCACCACTCCAGAACACTGAAGAAAATGAGCTATCTGTTATATGTTAATCATGCAGAGTGTGTTGTTCCACCTGAGCCTTTATGCTATTCCCAATACATTGCTACTTTATTATGTTCTTATTATCATTCCAAAGTGTTTGTCTGCTGCTTTCTGCTGGCAAGCTCTTATTACTACACTGTACATGTCTTGGCAGTTTTATTTCTTCCCTACCTGTACGATTTTTTCCGTCTTTAAAAAAAGCATTTGTTTCCTTTGCCTATCTCAGGGCAAGTAATGTGCAAATATCACCTCTAGGGTTGCTGCATTAGAAGTCAGAAACAGTGGTGCATGTCCTGGATATGAAAGGTTCTCCTGCAACTTCTTCACCATATATGTGCACCCAGGTCTAACCATTGCTTGCTGAAGAATCTTCTGCTTTTCCATGTTTTGCTGGTAAGTTCTCGTTTATTTTGAAATGCATCATATGAAAATTAGACAACAAGAACAATGAGAAATATAGATGGGAGATTAATTACTTTGGTTTATATTTATTAATATGGAAAAAGATGGATTTTGATTACCCATCACATAATATTTTTTAATTTTTTAGAGAGAGAAATATGGTCTTTCTGTTGAGTGGTTTGAGTCAGGGCAGTGCATTATTCTCTGATAATGAATGTGGCCATTTCAAGAGGGTGCATAAAGGTCTGAGCATGCTGTGACAAAAGCAGAAATGTTTTCATCTCTTTCACCAGAAAATGGAAGGAACCATTTTATTTTCTTAAATAATACTTGTAGGAATAAACAAATATATAAATAGCAACATCCTATTTATGCTTACAGAGAAGTCCCACTGAGCTCATTGAGACTCACTCCCAATGAGAAAGTGTGCATCAGATTGCAGCTTTAGTGTAATACATTGATGTTGCATAAAAAGACAGTATAATCAAAGACGTGAAATATGCCTACCACAAAGGGGTGTTAAGCACTACAAGGTCTATAGTTATTATGTGCCATGTTCCAAGAAGAAGGTGTTCAGATTTTGGAGCTGTAAGCTAGTCTATGCTTCCAGGTGTCATAAGAAAGCTGCAGAGATAGTGCAGGATAGCACACACCCCGGAAATGATCTCTTTCAGCTTCTGCCTTCTGGAAGAAGGTACAGGGTTATAAAGACTAGAACTAGCCGCCTGAGAAACAGTTTTTATCCAAATGCGATTTTGGTTTAAAATGCAGTGTAAGGTAGTCTCTGTAGGAGTATATTGTATTTAATTATGGGGTATCAGAGTTTTTAGGGGGTTAACCAGGCTGGGATAGTTGGGATAGCAGGCTTGTTGGCTTTTGAATGTCTGACGTAGATTTTTTCAATTTCATTGTTCTGTATGGGACAATGACAAAGACTCTCCTCCCTGGAAGAGAGGGGAGTGGTTGTGGGCGGGAGCCCGAGCACCGCCCCTAGCAGGGGGCGTTAGCCCCCTGCCTCTCCCATTCAACTGGCTGGCGCCCACGCCCATCAGCGGGCACCCAACCAGGTGCCACCGAGGGGGCGTGTTCTGCAGCCTATATGCTGCGGCGCCAGCCCTCCCCTCAGCCTCATTCTCCATCGTACCGTCGAGAGTCACCCACCCTCCACTCCCTTTTAGCTCAGGGTCTAAGCTTTTCCTTGGCCTTGCTATGGACCTTAGGTTGGTCGCCCTGGTTGTCCGAGGGGCCTGGTAGGAATTTTTCCATTTGGCATTAGGCCTTTTGGTTTTTTCACCTACCTCTTAGCAATCGTCACAACTTTCGTGATCCTAAATCTGCCCAATCAGCACCAAAGAGAAGCTTTTCAGTCACGGTATGCTCCAAAACTAAGCATTTAGAGACACTGAAAACACAATGTGCTTCAGTGTTTTGTTTTTTGTTTTTATTAGATTTTATAAACAGGGGTCATAGGAATAATAAATGGTATAATTAAAAAGACCAAGTCTTCTAATGTCATCTGTACATTGCAAAAACAGCATAATAAATTTGCAATAATATCTACAACATAGGATTCATTATTAGTGATCAATGTGCAAGTCCTTGGTTTAAATAAACCAAGTGGATTGGATGGATTAAATAAAAACAGCAAATGGAAACAGGATAGAACTACTCAGCTCTGTTTAAAGCTTCCTATCTTTGTTATTATTATTATTTGGTTAGGAATAAAAGAGGGGGAAAGAGGGGGGAAATGGTAAGTAGGGTGGGTCTGAGTGGTTATGCTTCTATTCTTCTACAATGTGCTTCAGTTTCAAGAGAATGGTGTGCAAGTTCAGTTGTGTACAATGGAACATCGTGGAAAACACAAGACAGCTCAAAAGAAGGTAGTTGAGCACTCCAAATCATGTGTCCATGCATGTTCTCAGAAATTATCTAATTCAAAGGCAACACATGGAGGTCTGCATTAATTGTTGCAATGCAGTCCTAATTGTTGTTGTTGTTGTAAAATGGTAATATCATTGTATAATCTTAGAAGGCTGCATGTGAGTGTGAGGAAGCATGGCTTTGAGTACGATGAAAGAACCCTGCAGACTGCAGAGTGTTAGAGTCATGCTTATAAGAAAGAGAACCCTTGGCCACCTAGCAGTGATAAGGGAAGATCAAGACCCCACCCCCACTAAAGAAATTCTGAAATGCCCCAAAAATGAGGAAGAAAAATGGAAATCCCTTTTCACAGAACACAGAGAAATTTGAGAGTTTGGCAGGATGTTGCAACATGTACTTCCATATCTGGCTTTCAGAAAGCAAACTGAAGAAAAAAGTAATTGGCTTGAATTACACACACACACACATTGATTTTCAAGATAAGAATACAAATATAAAGAAAAAAGTAAACATATAACCAAGGTTATTGACTGAAACATTGGTGTAGGTGAGCACGTAATGCAGTATTATTATAAATGTCCTCTCAATTATTATTTATTATTATTTTAAGAATGGTATGGTTATGACTCGACTGCACCGATAACAAAAAGGAAGTTGGACAATCACCATGTGTGCATGATTATGAAGTCCATATAAATTTGGCTGTTTCTGACAGAGAGATGCACATATTTTGGTCTATGATAAAGGGATACCCTGTTGCAGCTTTAAGTTGAATGTTATCTTTGCAGAGATTTCAATAAACAAGTCGTTCTTATACGAAGATTGTATAGACAGATTTTCTAATTCCTTCCAATTAGAAGGACTAGTGGCAATTAATAAAAATGTCAACAGATAGAATATGCTTGTTTAATCCTTGATTCCCACCCCACCCCCACCCAGCAAAAGTTCTGGAGCACAATGAATTGATTTTTGCAGTATTCTTCACCCATTTCTGTATGTCTCACTATCCAAAATGCTTATAAGTGTGAGCACTTCCACCATAAATGGAAATAAGTTCCTTTTCTGTCAGATCCATGCCAGCACTTGATGTTTATAGTCAATGTAAATGTCTGAGTCCAGCAACATCTGGAAAACCATAGGTTTCACATCCCTGATATTACATTTCTGCATCACATTCCACAAGAAAATGTCTCAAAGTGATTTACGAATTCATAAAATACCACACAGTTTGGCAATCATTTAAAAACCATGCCTACAGAAGAAATACAACAGAACAAGATTTCTCCATCAACAATAATTATAATAATAATGAACTCCACGAAACAGGTCAAAAGTCTTACGGCACTACATTCCAAGTGAATGACCCAAAGTCTGGGCAAAAAGCCAGGCACCTAAAAGCTGGCAATGATGGTTCCAAGCATGTTTTCCTGAAGACAACATTCCACACTCCCTAAAAGGGAGCAAAAGAAGCACATGCAAATATGCACTGGAAGAAAATGATAATTTATCTCACTTCTTTTTAGCATCCTGATTTTGAGTATAGCAGAGTAGTGAATATTCACTGAAAAGGGATTAATCTGCAAAATTACCCTGACACGCCTTTTGAACAGGCCTTTCCTTCCCCAAAATGATGCTTTAATGACAATCAGATGCTTCCGAGAATATTAAATTATTCATGCTGTTTAGAGTCTGCAGCCTTCTTCCGACAGCTCATCGCTTGAAACGACACCACTGCTGTTGGCTGAAGCATTGCAGCTGAAAGTTTCTACTGTGATAGGCAAAGCCGAGAAGGAGTGGATAACATTTATTAAGCAGCCAGCACTGAGATCAGCATCTTGGCTGAGGAGAGCTTTGCAAACTCCACTCAGCCACTTGTCTTGCAATGATAAATAGATCTTCTCTGCAGAAGGAGCAGTGCTTAATCAGTTCCAACCCCTTTGACGGCAAAAATGATCTTCTGGATGGAAAAAATGGATGTTGTGGGAAAGACAGAAGAGTCATTCCTTGTCTTTTGCAAACTAGAGGGTGTTCCAAGGTACCAACATAGAGAGGGTGCTACCTTTTGATTTTATTTTTTAATCAGTCAGACATGTTTGGAGAGATTGCAACTGAATTCAGTAAAGTCTCCAGTTTCTGAGGAGCTGAGGCTGAAGACATGGAGCAACACCCAAGATGCTAACCTATGGTATATGAATTCTAGCTGCTGCCTCTCCTGAAGTCTCCTGCAGACACAGCTGGGCTAAAGTACTGTAGGGCATCTGTTGAAGACATTGGGCTCACGATGATCTATGGCTCGTTCAGGGCGTTCTCAAAATAGCCGCACAAGCAAGCTGGCTGACACAATCTCAGCACATCAGAGTTTGGGAAGAAGGGACATTCATTTTCTCCTGAAAACTGTATTACCCTCCCAAAATTGGAGGACGGCATTTTGTTTTTCTTTCTAACTTTGAACAATTACTAACTAATTTTATTCATCTGCCATCCATCTCTGATATTGCTGCAGCAGAGACCTGACATGGGCTTCCTATTCACCTCATTTCTGCTTCCATATTATGACAGAGACACTAATCACCGATAAAGAAGAAAGAGCTCCCATAAATAATTTTATCCCATCAGCATCCTGTCTGCAACAGAAGAGAAAGCCTGGTGCTTGGGAGGGGAATCAATTCAGACTTTGGTTCATTTTCTGAATGCAGCCCCACTGGGAACACTGAATTCAGCAGTAACAATGGAGTCTACTCAGCAACATGAGGAGGGTTCTTTAAGTGGCCCAGGAAAAGAATCCCCTTAGGCGGGCAAGGGAATCTAGGAAATAGTGGTAAGAGGGCATCTATATTTATTTTTTGAATTTTACCATGAATAACGCTGCTGCATCCTGGAGTGTCTGCTAATTATCTCCCTAGAATTTGCAGGTCTTTCCAGGATTTTTGCTGGATTTCAGATCTTTTGCCATAGTTTGCATGTATAGTGAGTAGCTTTGCACCCTTAGGAATTGGATGGGATGGGATGGGAAAGGAAAGGAAAACCCAACCAAATGCAAGCTGCAATCTTATATACACTTACTTGGGAGTAAGCTCCACTGAAAATAATGAGACATATAGGATTGTATTGTCAACCACTAACCCAAGGTTGATGAAGCCTTCAGATGCTGCTGGATTACAACATCCAACATTCCTGGCCATTGGCCATGTTTGACTGAGGCTGGCAAGAGTCCAACAACATTTGGAGGGCCACAGCTTTCACACCCCTGCTTGAACCATTCTTTTTAACCATATATTTTTCCAGGAGACTGAAATAATTCATTCATGCTGTAAACAAGGCTCCTCATCCCACATCTCCATTGCAACCCTACAGAATCTGTTAATATGGCACAACCTTCTGCTAAGAAGGATGGCAATCACCTATTGTTAAGGTTTTGAAAAGCAAGAGTGCAACATGTGTATGTGTGTGTGAAGAAGAGTAAAGGTACGACTAATATTTATTATGTTTTTTATTAAGATCAAAAGTTGGAGAATCAGTCAACATGCTGAAGGAGAGCCAGATGTACCTATGTATCTTCTTTTTGCTTGCATTTGGGATATTGTATGAGTTCTCCCTAGAACCTGGTTGCTTCTTTTCCTGCAAACCTGTTGCTAAACAACTTGTGATGCCCCAAGATGTCCTCTCTCAGGGGAGAAGTATCATCTTTCTGGAGACAACTGACCATCTACAGCCTCCACCACTGGTTTTATGCTCTGTCGAATCTGCTGCTAGAATCTATTCAGACAGACCCATCTTTTTTTTTATGCAAGGGCTGAACAATAGCACAATGACAGATTTCAAGTTGACTTCCCCTTCGCTGTCTTTCTTATCGGCTATGAAGAATGTTTTCCTTTCCCCCCTGGAGATGGACATTTTGTTCCAAGACACACCTCTGTTCCAGTGGTACCATCAGGTGAGAGAGAAAGAGGTATCGTTTTCTGGTGGGATGCATTAATTGCAAAGTTAGTTGTAAAATATTTTTGGTGACAAATATCAATCCCCCTTTTAAAAATGCAAACTGTTTACTGGTGACTTTATCAGTGCAAAGGAAAAGAAATTGTTAACTGCCTTTTCCTTCCAAGACACTGAAATGTACTTGTATGCTTAAATTTAGTAATGTTTGGTGAAGATGCAACTTCAAAGCATGTTTTATTATATCCTTTGGTTCATTTTACCGTATACAGCACAGTATTAGTAATCACCATGCATGGCAATCAGCCCAGGTAGTGAGGAGAATTCGGGAGAAAGAGTCAATATGATGAAAAAGAACAAACCATCATATACAGTGGTACCTCAGGTTAAGAACTTAATTCATTCTGGAGGTCTGTTCTTAACCTGAAACTGTTCTTAACCTTAAGCACCACTTTAGCTAATGGGGCCTCCCTCTGCTGCCGTGCCGCTGCTGCATGATTTCTGTTCTCATCCTGAAGCAAAGTTCTTAACCCAAGGTACTATTTCTGGGTTAGCGGAGTCTGTAACCTGAAGCGTCTGTAACCTAAAGCATCTGTAACCCAAGGTACCACTGTATTACACTTGCACTGGGCTTCAGAGTTTCAAATTCACAATTTCTGTTTTCCAGAAATTCTGAATAAACTGGCTACAGTGGTACCTGATTACAGACGCTTCAGGTTACAGACTCCGCTAGCCCAGAAATAGTACCTCGGGTTAAGAACTTTGCTTCAGGATGAGAACAGAAATTGTGCTCCAGTGGCAGGAGGCCCCATTAGCAAAAGTGGTGCTTTGGGTTAAGAACAGTTTCAGGTTAAGAACGAACCTCTGGAACAAATTAAGTTCATAACCAGAGGTACCACTGTAGTACTATTCAGCATGTTAAAAATTGATGTTTTCCTTTTACACTAAATATATGCCAATGCAGCTCAGTATTGTTTGACTGGCAGCATTTCTCCAGGGTCTCAGGCAGAAGTTTTGCTCATTTGAACTGGAGATAGTGGGAATTAAACCTGGGGTGTTCAACAGGCAAAACATGATGTCTGTGGTCTACTGCTGGGCTCTGCTCCCACCCACAGGTTAAGTGGCTTCTGCAGGAGCTGAGATACTGATTGATGCAGTGAACCCACTGATACGTTCAGGCCCTACACTTTCTCAGGTATGCCTGCATAGAGGTGAGGTCTTTTCTAGTGGGAAGTCACATCCAGAATTTGAACCTAGGCTCACATACATGTGACACCTGAGCTGTTCCAGTAGTGGTAATATTGCAGACATTGAAAGGAAGTAAGGAGTATGTCTTAGGAGCTAGGGGCTGTCCCTTGATTCTATGTCCATTTTTAACCCTGCAGGTGAATGCAACACAGGAGAAGAACTGGGTCTATATTATCTCTGATGCAATCAGGCTTGCAATGGTGTGGAAATACGGTGGGACTTATATGGACACAGATGTCATTTCCATCCGACCCATCCCAGTGGCCAACTTCTTGGCAGCCCAGTCTTCCCAGTTCTCCAGCAATGGGATCCTTGGTTTTCAGCGTCATCACTGGTTCCTCTGGGACTGCATGATAGATTTTGTTCAGCACTACAATGGAGCCATCTGGGGACATCAGGGACCTTATTTAATCACAAGGATGCTAAAGAAGCTGTGCAACCTCACAGATTTCAATAATGTGGAGGATCAGACATGTCACAACATTTCCTTCTTGCACCCCCAGCGCTTCTATCCCATCCCCTACACACTGTGGCATAAGTACTATGAAGTGTGGGATTCAAAGCCAGACTTCAATGAGTCCTACGCTTTGCACCTGTGGAACTTCATGAACAGGAAAGAGAAGAGAAATGTGACCATTGGGAGCAATTTCCTGGTGGAAAACCTGTTCAGAACACATTGCCCTACTACTTACCAGAGTCTTATTCAAGCTGCACAAAGAAGCAAACAGATATCTCAAAATAAAACTAGCCCATTGTGGTAAAGCAAAAGGAGGATATGTTACCATATGCAATACTTATCCTATTAGGCGTATAATTTAGGAACCTCGGACTCCCAAGCAGATCACCTTCCACTGCAAGATGATTTTTAATATTCTCAGGGGGGATGGAAATCAGAGAATTGCAGACTTGTAAAGGGCCCTGAATGAAAAGCATCTCAAAGAATTTCATCTAAAGCATCCCTGACAAATGGCCATCCAACCTCTGCTTAAAAACCTCCAAAGAAGTAGCGTTCACCACTCTCTGAGGCAGGGGGGTATGAAGTAGGGGGTGGAGGGGGCGGGCCACCCCGGGTGCCACTCTGGAGGGGGTGACAAGATGGCCCCTGCCTCCCCCCAGCTGTAGAGTGGCCGAGGGGGCGCGCAGTCAGTATGGACTCTGCTTGTGCGGCGTCCGTACGGGCTGCCTCTCCCATGGTGACCGTACAGGCTGCTGTGCATGTGCACTCTGTACAGAATGCCACACATGCACACTCAGTACAGGATGCCACTCGCGTGGCACTCCGTACAGCCACCGCACGCACATGGCAGCCCATACGGAGTGCACATGTGCGGCAACCCATACGGTCACCGCACGTGCGTACTCCGTACGGGATGCCGCACATGCATACTCTGTACGGACATCGTGCGTGCGTCACCAGGCAGTTCGCCCCGCTCCTCGGCGTCCCGCCCCAGGTGCCGGAGTGGGTTTTTCTGCCACTGCTCTGAGGGAGTCCATTCCACTGTTGAACAGTTCTTACCATCAACAAGTTTTTTTTTTGAAGTTGAGGTAGAATCTTCTTTCTTGTAACTTGAATCCATTGGTTTGAATCCTACCCTCCAAAGCGGGTGGGAGGGGGGACTTGCTCCATCTTCCATGTCATAGGCCTTACGATGTTTGAAGAAGGCTATCATATTTCCTCTCAGTCTCCTCTTATTCAAGCAAAGCATACCCAACTCCTTCATCCATTCCTCATAATGGGAAAATAACTTGAGAGAGATTAGAATGTCATGGTTTGGCAGCAATGCCACCTGGGGGAAACTCCATAATAGCTGAATAAATAATAAAATAAATGGCTATAGATGGAATAATAATTGCCATTTCCTACATAATTCTATCTTTTGCTACTGCCACTGAAGTCAGGCAGATTTTTGTTAAAAACAACGTCTATAGCCCTGTTGATACACATCGTGCTAAAATGCTATGTGTTTGTCTTGGTGATGGATACTATGTTGTGCATCTGTTTGCATCTGCTTTTCATTATTCTGTGGTTGATATAATAAATAAAGCTGTAACAAATAAAGAAGACTGTTTTCCAGGGCAATCCTGTACATATCTAATTTAGAAGTAAGCTCCGTTGAATTCAATGGAGCTTATGTCCAAATAATACAGGATTTCAACCTTCGGTATGTATGCAGGATTATTGGGTCTTGACACAATGAATAAATAAGCTACACCATTACCAGACAGTAATGAATGATGGTCTTTGTCCTGCTATTCTTATATGTATTGTTCTTCATTTGACCCTCCTGCCTCCTTTTTAATAGATAAGCTACAGTCAACTGTCTGGTAATGGTGTAGCTTATTTATATACCATATTTATATGACAATTTGATTGCATGCAGAAATAGGTGTCTACTAACTTCTGAACTTAACTACATATATTATCCTCTTCAACTTTCCCAGTAACTTTTTGTGGGGGGGGGGGAGAGGCCTTTCCTTGCTATGACAGGCACTCAATACACCACTTATTAAGGGGCACTGAAAGGACAAGGACAAAGACATTTCGTTTTGTCCATAAGATTCATGGAGAATCATGCAACCCTGTGCTGGCCTCATTTAAGGACAAGGATGGGGAGGTGGATAAGCCATTGCTTGTCAGGCATATGATTGTGCTTTACCTACTGCAAAACAAGTTGCTATTTAAGCTGCTGCATCTTGAGACAATTTATGGTAACTGAGCAGACTAGAATGCCCCCAATCCATCAAGGATCAGATGCAAAGTTCTGTTTGGTTTTGCAAACTGCAGTTTGGGCAAGGGTAAATGACATGGCCAGAGGAACCAAGCAAAGGAAACCCAGATAAAATGTATTACATATGTAAGTAAGTTGGTTGATTTCATGTCACCAAAACTCTTATTGAAAGAGAACTTACAGCACAATCCAATACATATCTGCTCCAAGGTCAGTCCCATGGCTGAGATCAATGGGGCTTACTCCCAGAGAGAGAACTGCAGCTGTAGTCTTGCATTTTTATGCACATATTAGTGAAAATAACATAGAAAAATGCTTTACATTAGAGGAAACCAGCTTGCAAAAATGTATATACAGTGGTACCTCTGGTTACGTACTTAAATTGTTCCGGAGATCCGTTCTTAACCTGAAACTGTTCTTAACCTGAGGCACCACTTTAGATAATGGGGCCTCCCACTACTGCCGTGCCACCGGAGCATGATTTCTGTTCTCACCCTGAAGCAAAGTTCTTAACCCGAGGTACTATTTCTGGGTTAGCGGAGTCTGCAACCTGAAGCGTATGTAACCTGAAGCGTATGTAACCCGAGGTACCACTGTATTAGGCAAAATCATATACAAAAGTGTGTCTTATCAGGAGAAATCCATGACCAAATGCTGATCAATTACCTTGAGGACTTTTAAAAATCATAATCATTTCAAACTGATGTGGGAAAGTGGCAAATTGAACTGGAAAAACGAGTAACTAAGAGAAACCCATGTTGACAGATTTGCCCGTCCTTAATTGCAACCGTGAGCCCAGCCTCCTCACCTGCAGTTACATGTTCGGGTACAATTATAGCCACGGGGAGGCAGCTTTGTTATCAAACATACAGCAGCTTAATAACCCCCTGAGCATCGATGCTCTAATGCACTTTTATTACCTGAACCTCCCTCTTTCCGCGTTAGCAAAGCCAAACAAGAAGGGAAAGGGAAATCAGGTAGGGTGTTATTAGAAGTTACTACAGCAACGGCTTGGCTTTGGGGACGGCCTCGCAGCGATTTTTTTCCCCCATCCTCGAGGGAGCAGCTCTCTGCGCTCAAAGCCCTGGAGCTGCTTTCTCCCGCTTCAGCCTGATGTTGTGCATTTAGGCCGAGGCGATTCGTCGCTGTGGGGAACCAGCGCTTTGCTGGATGGTGTTGAATTTCCTGGGTGGGAGGAGAGAAGAAGATTCCAGCTCGGAGAGAGTTGCGCCTCCAAATCCAGACTGCTTTAGATCTCTCTCTTTCTTTCTCGCACGCGCCCAGTTCCCAACCCCACGCCACAAAACATGCGCCCTGGGGACAGGTAAGGATTTGCTTTGTTTGGTACTCTAAAGAAGTGAAACGTTGCACCGTGAAGCTCTGTGGCAAGAGAGTTGGAGGAGGGAAGGAGGGAGGGAAGAGGGGGAGGAGGAGGAATGCAGAGAGGTGGGACTAAGCAGCTCTGCTTTGTTCAAGCCAGTGCTCGCCTTCTTTCCCTCTTGCGTGTTCCCACCGCTCAGGAAAACATCAGCGGATGAAGTGGCTTGTTATATTGCAAACACTCGCAGGAACCTCCAGACTGGAAACTTAAGGAGCTGAGCTGAACAAGCGAACTAAATCTACATAGCAGCTCCTCCCTCGCTGTCCACCAAGCTACTCCTGCCTGCAGCCCGCCTAGGAAACTTTTCTCCAAAAGTCGATTCCTTGCAAACTTTACTGGAGAATCTGAAGCGGCTAAGGGGAGGACTTGGGGGCTGCGTGACAGGAAGGGGAGTTGGTTTACTGGGAAGGGAAGCAGGGGCGCTGAGTTGGGGCATGCTGGTTATAAAGTAGCCTGTCACAAAAAAAAAAAGGAGGGAAGGAAGAGGAGGGGAGGAGAAAAGGCATTGCTCCTTGTTCAGTTTTGAAACTGCCTGAGTAGAAATTGCTAGCCAAAATTTGCGGGGGGGGGGAGGGAGTTCCGCAGCCAGCAGGGCCCTGTGCATCCTTCTCTTCGGAGGTATCCGGGCTTCTTAGCACTTGGAAATCCAGGGGCAATTATCCAGAGAGGTTGTCGTGGGTTGTCAAGAGAGGCATGTTACTACGGCCATTCTCTTCTATGGTGTGAGAGAAAAGGTAGGGGGAGGGCAGAAACTCAGTGTTAGGGCATCTGCACCGCATGCAGAAAGCCAAAGCTTCAGTCTTTGCCATCTCCAGGAAGGGCTAAAAAAGACCCTTGTCTGAAACCCACGCCAATCTGTGTAGACCAGTGTTTCCCAAACTTGGATCTCCAGCTGTTTTTGAACGACAACCCCCATCATCCCTGACCACGGGTCCTGCTAGTTAGGGAAGATGGGAGTTGTAGTCCATAAACAACTGGAGACCCTCAGCCCTCTTAATCAGGGACGATGGGAGCCGTAACCCCACAATTTATGGGGAACTGAAGATTGAGAAACACTCATGTGGACAATACTGAGTGAGATGGACTGATAGTCTGACAGCATAAGGCAGCTTCCTGTAATTCTGTTTAAGCAGCTTCCTGTAATTCCGTTTAATTACCACCAATGATGCTTTACAATGTGGCTCGCCGCCTTGCTTCTGACAGGGCCCCTGGGAAGCAAATTTATTTGTCTATTCATATTTATTAGATTTATATACCACTCAAAAGATCCCAGGGTTGTTCACAACATAGAAATACAAGATAAAAGCACAAATAAATAGTTAAAACAGAAACAACAAAACAACAACCCCCTCCTCCCACACGCACATTTAAAAGGCTTTAGAGTGTTAATCAGCCAAGAGCCTGGTTGAAGATTACATTAACCTGTACATTTTGCCCCTTTCATTCATAGGCAAGTTAAACATGGTAAGGGGAATGATAACAGCCCTGCAACATCAGTAGCTCTGCCCCAACAGGAGGTGACCTGAGAAAGCGCTCCTGTGTGCGCAGGTAAACAGCAAGTGCTTGAGAAGTGCACTCCCAGCACAAAGCAGATTATAACCATTGCAACAGAATGTGCTTCAGGTGGGCAAATAGTGTGGGACACTGGGACAGCATGGGGAGGACATTGTGTGTACAGCACCCCTAAAAGGCACATGCATCCGGCACTGAATGCACATTATTATGCAGGCTGTACACGCCCCAGGAGTCCTATGGCACCTAAAAGACCAACACATTTATTATGCCACTTCCTTTTTGTGAACTACAGTCCACTTCATCAGATACATGAAGTGTTATCCTGAGGTTTTGGTATGGGGGGGGTGGGGCAGGTAGAAGGAACTTGTTAAAAGTGAAGTCAGAGGGAAATGAAAAGCGGAAAAGTACAGAGAGTAATAATTCCATATTTAATAGTGGGACTTCACAAATAGTTATTGAGGGCACAGGCACCATGCTTTGTAAAGCAGTTAACATCTCTAATATGCTAAAATCCTTTGTCTCGGTTCAGCCCACAAGTGATAGCATTGAACCCTTTCATTCAATTCAGTGGTTTCATATTGCAGTCTCCCTTTGAATTTCCCTTGCTGCAGGATGGCTACTTTAAGGTAATTTACAGAGTATTCTGGTAGGTTGAACTGCCCCACCACTGGTTTTTGAATATTGCCACTTCAAATGTCAGACTGGTGTCCATTTAGTCTTTCATATATAGACTGGCCTGTTTGTCCTGTGTAGAATGCAGAGCAGTTTTGCTGGCAGATGAGAACACATGTTATCACCTAGTTGTTCATTGTGATCCTTGTTTGCTCATACTGGAGCTGCAAACAAATACATACAAAGCCAAGAATGAATATTTAACCACTTGGAGCGTGCTGCTTAGCTATGGTATATTTGTGCTACTGTGAGGGAAACTTTGGAGTCCTGTTACCATCATGCCAGGACACACCTAGTAACACACCGTTGCACAACACAACTGTCTGTTGTGAATAAGCAAGGGGTCCAGATCTATCAGAACAGCATTTCTATACTGGAAAAAATGGTATGTATTATTTTACAGCACTTTCCCCTAGAGGCTACTATCCTATGCACACGTTCCTGGAAGTAAATCCCATTGAGCATAATAGAACTTTCTTTTGAATAAGCATGTCTAGGATTACATTGTAAGCGGTTTTGTAATTGTGGCAATTAAATGTTGAAAGCAAATTGTTATAATAAGAGTACCATATCAGATGTCCTCATTTTTTCAGTCCTCAGAGCTGAAAGCTCAGTGACTCTCGTGCATTTTCTATTTGAGTAGGAATCAACACAACTCAAATTATAGTTGTTTGAGTACATGAGTACAGGAATGTTTTTTATATGGAAGCTGGAACCCTCGCCTGTATTCTTGATAAGCCTATATTGAGAGCCAACTTTGAATTTAATAGCGAATGAATCAAACATTTCAGCTATAAACAGCAGTCACCTTGATTTGCTCACCTATTCATCTTGCTATTTTCTTCACTTATTTGAAATCTTAGTAGTTGTTTCTAATCTGTGGTTGTTTAACTATCTAGTATGGTAATAAGGAAAGTGATATAGAAACATAGAATTGTAGAGTTGGAGGGCACCATGAGGATCATCTAGTTCAACCCCCAATGCAGGAATCTTTTGTCCAACATGGAGCTTGAATCCATGACCTTGAGATTCAGGGTCTCCTGCCCCACCGACTGAGTTCTCCCATGTGCCCGAGGACTGAGTAGAATAATATAAAAGGAAATCAGTTTTGCAGGCTACGCAGAAAAGGGCAGCCAAAATGATCAAGAGGATGGAGCAACTTTCCTATCAGGAAAGGTTGCCCCATTTTGGGACTTTTTAGTCTAGACCACCAATTCTCAACTGGTGGGTCCCCAGATATTGTTGGACTACAACTCCCATCATCCCTAGGGAGTTGTAGTCCAACAACATCTGGGGACCCACAGGTTGAGAATCACTGGTCTAGATGAAGGGCAGGGAAGAGGTGACATGATAGAAATCAATGGCATGGAGAAAGTGGATAGAGAAAAGCTCGTTTCCCCTTCTATCATAACGCTAGAACTCACAAACATCTAATGAATCAGAATGTTGGATAATTCGGGATGGATAAAAGGAATAACTTATTTATGTGGAACATAGTTAAACTATGGAAGTCCCTCCATCAGGAGGCAGTGATGGCGACCAACCAGAATGGCTTTAAAAGAGCATTAGACATAGACTACCAGTTGCTATCAGCCATGATGGCTGTGCTCTGCCTCCAGGGTCAGAAGCAGTAATGCTTCTGGATAGCTATTGCTGGGAACCACAGGAGTGAAGAGGGTTCTTGTGTTCATTCCCATGGGGATCTGTTTGGCCACTGAGAATAGGATGTGAACTAGATGGGCCATTAGCCGGATTCAGCAGGCTCTTCTTACATTCTTATATGTTTTGGGTCTGCTTCAAGTACACAAGTACAGCTCCCATTTTGTTCCAGCCTTAATTCATCTTGTATCCTTTTCATTGCCCAGCCTTTCGCTGCTAATATTTACTACCCACCACAACTGTCTGCACACCGTCATTATTGGACAGGTATGCCAGGCTCCACATTTCCTGTGAACTTCCCAAGCAGCAGCCATCTCTTGGGCAGCATGCTCGCCGGCCCGAGCATGGTCCCCGCCTTTAAATTCCAGTTGCGGCGAGACACGATCGACTGGAGGCGGTTCAGTGCCATCGATGTGGAGCGGGTGGCTCGCGAGCTGGACCTTGCCACTCTGCAGGAGAACATCAACAGCATCACCTTTTGCAACCTCGATGCAGAAAAGTGCCCCTACTGTCAGCAGCCAGTTGACCCTGTGCTCTTGAAAGTCTTCAAGATGGCCCAGCTGACCATCGAGTACCTGCTGCACTCTCAGGAGTACTTGAGCATGAGCCTGGCCCTTCAGGAAGAGCAACACCAAGCGACCCTGGAAGACCTCAAACGCGTCAAGCAGGACTGGGATAAGCAAGCAGAAGAGCTGAAGGGTGTCAAGGAAGAGAGCAGGAGGCGTAAAAAGATGATTGCCACGCAGCAATTACTCTTGCAAGCTGGGGCCAATAACTACCACAAGGTGAGTGATATGGCTGCATGCTTTCTGTGCAGCTTTCATAATTGTATGCAGGGCTAGCTGATATCTAGTATTCAACATTGTGGTATATCAGCAGCTAAATACCATGATATGTTGATATATCATGATGTCTGGAATGTAACTCGGATGCTTCTTCCTCCCGTCACCCAGTCCTAACAACAACAACAATAACAACAACATCAACAATTTATTTATACCCCGCCCATCTGGCTGGGTTTCCCCAGCCACTCTGGGCAGCTCCCAACGGAATATTAAAAACATGATAAAACATCAAATATTAAAAACTTCCCTAAACAGGGAGACCTTCAGGTGTCTTCTAAAAGTCAGATAGTTGTTTATTTCCTTGGCATCCAATGGGAGGCTGTTCCACAGGGCGGGCACCACTACCGAGAAGGCCCTCTGCCTGGTTCCCTGTAGCTTCACTTCTCTTAGTGAGGGAACCTCCAGAAGGCCCTCGGAGCTGGACCTCAGTGTACTGGCTGAACAATATGAGCAAGCCCCAATACCTCTGTGGCTTATGTTAGCCAGAAGGGCAGGGGCTTCATTAAACTGTTCAGCTGGGGGCAGGAAGCCTCCTGCCTCCAGCTGAACTAGCCCCCATACTGCTCTGGCTCATGTGAGCCGGAGAAGCGGGCTTCCTCAAAGGCACAGGCAGATGGAGGTGGAAAAAGTGCTCGCCCAGAATCCTTTTGGGCTCTGTCTGCCTGTCTGTCTGTGCCTTTGCTGTCTGCAGGCAAATTGAGCTGGGAATACATCATGGCTCCCTGGCCAGCACAATGTATCACCTGCTCAAAATGTCTGAAACCGGTATTGCAATCAGAATGCCATACCAGTTTCATACAATTTACCAGTATATCACCAGCCCTAGTTTAAATAGGGACACACATGGGTACTTAGGACAGCCTTGCTCTCACAGTAAGGATCCATTGCCTCCCACCACATCCTAACTATAATGCCATGCTGTAGGAAGTATTTGAGCATATGTGTATTATTGGGATAGACAGCTATTGGTGGGATGGAAGGGAAGCTAGTAGACGTTTCTGTGTGCATATATATGCACATGGGCAGAAGATGCCATGTGTCACACCAGCAGTGGCTGATTATAACAGTGGCACAGCCACCACTGCATCAGCAACCCTGCTGCTCATGCCAGCAAGGGTAGGTGGTGGGGTAGAAATGCACTTTTGCTATACCAGCTACCAGACTAGGGCAGCAAATGGGCCCAGACTGGGCCAATTCCCATCAGTTGACAGCAACAGGGCCACCTCTACCCCCTCCTCTCTCCCAGAATGTGCTCCTACATGAGGATGCGCAGACTACTCCCAGCAGGGATACTGCCGGTGGTAGCTTCCACCTATTTGCTGTTTGGGTGGGTGCATTGAGTGGAAAGTAGGAAAGGACCTTGAAGGTGGAGCTGAGCCCAAACTTCTCAGATGGCATTTCCCTGAGAAAAAAATGCCTGAGATCTTTCTTTTTGCCATCCCCTCAGCCTGATTTAGTTTTAATTAATTTTTTTCCCCAGCAGAATTTTCTCCAGATATTCTCCTCCATTTTGTTCTGGCGCCCACCCTTAGCCCCACAATGCTCCAAGATGATGTTAGATCCAGGGGACTGATGAGGATGTAAAATGGTGCCCATTCTGCCAATGCTGCTGCTGCTGCTAACATTTGCAGTGGCAGCAAAAAGAGAAAGGGAAACTTTGTAGGTGGTGGGTGGAGATAAGGTACTGGAGATACTGGAGAAATTTGGTGAAATGAGCCTGCAAGTTTCTCTGCCCGCAAACACAGTGGAGGATTTGGAGAGATCGCCTGAGCACTGTTGTACCACAGGTCATCTCATCCAACCCCTCTGTTCAGTGCAGGATTTACAATGCAGGATGCAACTACAGCTTCCCTGACAGTTTCTGCTTAAATGCCTTCTGTTTTCTGAGGACTGTCCTTGGTAAATAGGGACAGCTGGAGCATACGGAGCTGCATTATGCACTGTGGATTTTCAGTCAGCAGCCTGTCAAGGAAATGTGAATGATCTTTGTTTTTCTTCCAGCTCATCTGCCTGATTGTGGTTGCAGAAGCAAAGATAGATTAGCAAACATTGGGTGGGGGGGAGGTTACAGCTGTCTGGGTGTTAGTACTTCAGCAGCCATTCACAAACAGCCCATGATTCAGATTTAGTTTGAGCATCTGGTCCTGCATTAAGCTTGGAGTTGGCCTAGTGGAATGCTTTGCTCCTCCTCTGGATTTTTAGGTCTATGTCAGGGGTCAGCAACCTTTTTCAGCCGTGGGCTGGTCCACCGTCCCTCAGACCTTGGGGGGGGGGGGCGGACTATATTTTGAAGGAAAAAAATGAACCAATTCCTATGTCCCACAAATAACCCAGAGATGCATTTTAAATAAAATCACACATTCTACTCATGTAAAAACACGCTCATTCCTGAACCGTCCGCGGGCCGGTTTGAGAAGGCGATTGGGCCACATCTGGCCCCCAGGTCTTAGGTTGACTAACCTCGTCTATGTGATAGCTGTCAAGGTTGTAAAGAGGGAGACTCATGGACACATAGGCCAAACTCACACCATGCTTTTAAAGCACCAAGATACGACTTTAAACAGTCATGGCTTGCCCCGAAGAATTCTGAGAGCTGTCGCTTGCTAAATTGCTGAGAGTTATTGGGGAACCCCTATTTCACCTCCATGGTTTTCTGTTTCTCAGGGTGATTTTACAGTCAATCCCTCTTCCCACGGCTCTCTGGGAATTGTGTGGGGAATAGGGATCTCCTAACAACTCTCAGCACCCCTAGTAAACCACAGCATCTTGAATTCTTTGGGGGAAGCAATGAATGTTTAAAGTGGTGTCATAGTGCTTTCAATGTGTGGTATGAATGTGGTCCTGGTTTGTTTGGCTTAGCATGTGGTCTAAATCCAGAATCGTGATTCAGCTTTCTTCTCCTTGACCTATTGCCAAAGTTTGTCCTGCAGTTGCAGGTCATGAAGGAGGCATCTTCACCCTGATCCCTGGTCTGAGTGACAGGCTAAGCAAAAGCCCGGGGGAGAGAGAGAGCAGTGTGAGTTCCTAGCTGGGAGCCAACACATTCATGCGGACATGATGAGCCACCTTCTGGCTTACCTTGAGGTGTCAACCAGGCCAGCGTGTGTCCTATCTATCCTTTTCTTTGTCTTTCTCCAGTGCCAATTCTGTGACAAGACCTTCATGAACTACTCCTTTCTTCAAGCCCACATGCTGCGCAGACACCCAGAAGTCACTGCAGCAGGTGAGCATAGAGGGTTATTTCATTATGTACTGCTTCATATTTCAAGACTAATAATAATTGCTAATTGGTTTACAGTGTCTTAAAAATATCACAAATACAAAAAGAAACCAGCAATACCCCCCTTTTTAGCAGCACAGAAGAAAAGAATTATATATGTCTTAAAACATCAGTATAAACAAGCATGAACATATGGGGACCATAATAACTAATAGCCGATCCGAAATACAGAGGGCATTGTTATTCGGTGTGCTTGTTCCTTCAGCACAAGGACATTTAGCTGTGCAATGGAACTTCCCCCTTCCCCTCCTCACAGGACGCCCTGTGTGCCCTCTAAATCTGTTCTGGGAGTTCCCCAATGCTCCAGAGCACACACATGAAGAGAATGTCATAGAAAATCTACACAATATTGATCCATAGCAGAATTCCAACATATAGTTAGCAGAGTGAAAACTTAAACACATTGCAGGATTCTCCAAAAATAAACCAGAGGCAATTAATAGTTCATGCAGCAGAGCTTTACTGCTACTGAAGACAAATGAGCATAATGGTTGCAGCAGACTTAACTTAAACTTACAATAACTTCTACAGTCATACCTCATGTTGCGTTAGGTTCATGTTGCATCTTTTCGGCTTGCGAACACAGCAAACCCGGAAGTGTATACTTCCAGGTTTCACCGTGCATGTGTGCGCAGAAGCGTTTTGCGTGCTTCACACATGCACAGAAGCGCTCAATCATGCTCCGCGCTTGCACAGAAGCGCCGCTCTAGTTGCTGACTTTTTTGGGGTGTGAATGGCACCCCAGAACAGATCGTGTCCACAACTAGAGGTACCACTGTAATAAGTCTAAACCTTAATACTATATACAGAACACCACACCAGAAGAAAGAGAGATAGAAAGAGAAAGTGAAACCCAGGCTCCTTCTGGCCTTATTTTTATAGTCATCGTGACCTTGTTAGAAGAGATAACAGAACCAATTTAAGCCAGCTGTTCTCAGTTTCTCTGAAGGCAGCGCTTTTTTTCTTTAAATGTTTAGGGGTACTCTCATTTTCCTACTCATATTGAAATACTTCTTCTCAATGAGGCCAAACTTAGATTCACAAAATGTTTAGGGGTATCCGTACCCCTGCCCCCTCCCCCAGAAAAAAGCACTGTCTGAAGGAATAACCGAAACATCATGAACCTTCTGCTTGTTTCTTTCACACAGAGAAGCTTCCAGAGACCACTTGAATTAATTAGAATAGGAAAGATCTCTACACATCAGATCAATAGTTTCTGTACTAAGAAATGCAAACTGACAGAGAAGGGGGGAAAGTTGTGTTGCACAAACAGAAATCTTCGCACTGATTAAACAAGTGCATTTTACTTCATATTTTTCCCCCATTCTCTTTTCCTTGTCCTTGTTAAATTTAATAACTAATTAACTAACTAACACATAGAGACCCTTTGTTTTCCAGATTGCCTAGAGCAGGGGTAGTGAATGCAGTGCCCCTGCCCAAATTCATTTTGCTGGGCTCAAACACACATCAGCTCCATTTAGCATGGCCAGTAGTCAAGGGTGATGGATGTTACAGTTCATCTGCAGGAAAGCACAGTTACTGCCCCTGATCTGAAGTGTTATTTGAGACCATCAGGGGCCCATTGGATCAATCAAACTGTAAAAACATTTCATTTTTGAGTGCCACTCTCCATAAACAGGTTGATACCCAGTAGTTTGTTACTAATTAAGCATTCAGGCATTTTCTTTCCCTTAACTCATGGGTAGAAAATCTGGAGAGATTTCCTTTTACATTAAAAGATCATTATAATGAAACAAACTGTTTAGCTTGCCCATTATCTACAAATAAGGGGCTCAGTAGCTATCATTTTTTTTCTGAATGATTTCACATATAAACTGATTCTGAGCCATACTGGCAACATCAGAAATTAATGTACTTACATCCAGCATTTTGGAAAATGTTAAGATGTCATTCTGCAAATCTGGATACAATCATGCAACTATAACTGCCCCACCTCAGAAGGGTATACTTCAAACTCACATAATTATAAGGTTAGCCATAAAGCATATAGATTAAAACATGACAAATACATTTTGTTCAAATTGATTTACCTCACCAAATAATATGCATGAGATTCTCTGAGGTATAGCTTTGGATTTATGACTGGGAACAAAATTCTTCTAGGAAGCCTAAGAAAACTGCAAAATATACCACACACATACTATTGAGGTGGCAAAGGAAGTTCACAAAATGAGAGGAAAACAAAATCCACAAACCTAGAGGAAATTCAGCTCTGGGCATGGTTTTGTCCAGCAGAGGGCAGTGGTTCTGTTATAATTTATGATGACAATCCATTATAGAGCTAGCTGTCTGGTGTGCTTTGAAATCAACAGACCTAAACACATTTACTACTGGATTGAAATGTGGTCCATGTTAATTCACTTGTATCAAATATTATTTTCCTGACATACAAAGCAATGTTTTAAGTCAAAAATAAATGAAAAATAGTGTTTCAGACTGGGAAAACCAAGCCAGATGGGCGAAGTATTATTATTATTATTATTATTATTATTATTATTATTAGTTGTTGTTGTTGTTGTTGTTGTTGTTTAGTCGTTTAGTCGTGTCCGACTCTTCATGACCCCATGGACCAGAGCACGCCAGGCACTTCTGTCCTCCACTGCCTCCCGCAGTTTGATCAAACTCATGCTGGTAGCTTCAAGAACACCATCCAACCATCTCATCCTCTGTCGTCCCCTTCTCCTTGTGCCCTCCATCTTTCCCAACATCAGGGTCTTTTCCAGGGAGTCTTCTCTTCTCATCAGGTGGCCAAAGTACTGGAGCCTCAGCTTCACGATCTGTCCTTCCAGTGAGCACTCAGGGCTGATTTCCTTAAGAATGGAGAGGTTTGATCTTCTTGCAGTCCATGGGACTCTCAAGAGTCTCCTCCAGCACCATGATTATTATTATTACTAATACTAATACTAATACTACTATTATTATCATTATCATCATAAGTGCTTTTTTCTGGGGGAATGCGGGAGTATGTGAATCTAAGTTTGGCCTCATTGAGGGGCAGTATTTCAATATGAGTAGGAAAATGAGAGCACCCCTAAACATTTTTTTTTTAAAAAAAGCACTGATCATCATCATCATCTTACATTCCTGGGTACATTCCTATACACAATTCAAAATGTTTGCAATTGACACCATAACTAACTGTGCCTTTTTCTGAATGAACTTTATAGAGCAGGAGAAGAAGAAACAAGTGGTACAAATGGAAAGTGAGATTGAAGAACTGAAGGTCAAACTGAAGGAGACCCATGCCCAACTGGAGGCTGAGAGCCAAAGCAGGGCTCAGGTATGAACTCACAAAAGCCAAAGCCCTCATAGCTTGCTGAATTACAACAATCTTTTTGTAGCCAAAGTGAAAACAGTGCATGCGAAACTCTTGATAATGCACTTTTGCACCACGGCAGCTGGAAGGAAAGAGGCTTGTTGTTGGTTGGTTGGTTGGTTGGTTGGTTATATTTGAGTTCCATTTTTGCATTTTGAAAGTAGTGACTCAAAGTGATTTACATAGTAAAAAGTAAAATAACAAAGACATTCAAATCAGATTAAAAACGGCAATGAACAAAAACTTTTTTTAAAAAAATACCCATCTGACAATATATCTTCTGCTCCAGTAAAAATAAATCCAAAGGTGAGTTGCCTCCATTGCAGAGACATGCACGCTATGAAGGTGTGAGGGGACCCTGAAGGGCAAACATTTGCAGGCACATGGAAGTCCTTCAGAACAATGCCAGTCATCTCAGATAATCTCTTGGCCTGGGTATCTGCTGTTCAGCGGTGTGGCCAATAAACCAGTGGAAAGGAATTCCTTGTGAGCCTCACGTATATCACGTAATGGCTGTAGCTCAATGGCAGAGCATCTGCCTTGCAAACAGAAGACCCCAATCCCTAGTGTCCAATCCCTAGTGTCTCCAGGTAGGGAAATCTACCTGAAACCATGACCAGTCAGAGTCTATTGAGCTAGATGGACCATCTGCCTCAGTATAAGATAGCTTCCTATGTTCCTGTGTGTGACAGTCATACACCTTGAACTCAGTGGACTTAGCTTTGACTAGACATAATAAGATTGTACTTTTAATATATTTGATAGGGCAACTTGTCTGTGCAGGTCATTGCCACTCCACTTATCCCCCTCCCACTGTTGCAAGCTATTGGTTGTTGCCATGTTGAATATCCAGCTTAAACTAGCTGGGCAAGAATTGGACCGTCCTGTCCTTTGCTTGGAGTATTTCCACTTCCGTTTGAATGACTGGGATTTCTGGAAACTGCTGTCAAATCATTCCATAGCCACAACTTTTTGTCTTTTCTAAGCAGCTTATTTCCAGCTTTGGATCTTGTTGTTTCGTTGATAGGAAGCAGAGCACATGAGGCAAAGAGAAGAGGAAAGCAGAAGAAAATTTGAGAGATGGAAAGAGGAGGAGAGGGTAAAGTTTCAAAGGGAGATGGAGGAACTCCGGCACCTGTTCCTCACCGAATTCAAGGACATTGCCAACAAGAATTCCGCCTTGGAGGGGGTAAGGCGAAGGCACAACTTTCTCTTTTCCTTGAAAATTCAGGGCAGTCACAGCCTTCAATAAACAGGCATGCTGCTTTTAAATATTACCACAAAAGAACAGCAGGGCCTTTTCTTCAAGGAATGATAAAATTCCCTATGTTAGAGAAGGATGAATCACTTTGTTTGAGCATGGATGGACCTTGGTAATATGGTGCGCTGTGTGTCGCCAAAATTTCCATCCTTCTCTGGAGATTGTTCAGTAGAATGCGCTTTTCTGGTTATAAATAGCCTGGATAATTTTGCAAGGTCTTGTTCACTTAGCTGAATTTCCATCACCATTGACAAGTGCAGAAAGTGGAGAGCCATGCGATTGGTTATGATCCTGTTTGTGGGGAATATCCACACTCTAGCTAGTCGTCCTTGCCCAATCAAGATAGTAAAACACAAAGCAAGAAGCTGGTGTTCCTCCCAACAGGTATTCATACCTACATAGAGAAGTCCCAACTTACATGACAACTCTGCTTTTTATATTCCATCAGATACGGCACAGAAACCTAACCTACTGTACCTGAGTGATGCCTTAATAGCTCTGGACGCTGCTCTTTGCCAGCAAAGTGTTTACATGTACCACTTATTCCTCCTCCAGAAGCTGCATGAACTACAAGGCAAGAGTGCAGTGGTCTCTAATCTGGGGACATTGCAGGATGATGAGTCACCTGACCAGCAGCAATGGAAGAAGACTCAGAGGGAACTACAGGCGATGAAGGCAAAAATTGAGCAACAGGTGCTTGAGCTTAGATGTGGTGCTTGTGAGCTCTGCAATATATCATCTCTTGCTTGTAGAATATACATGGGTAGGAGGAAGACACTAAAGAGTACAATCTTATTTTTGCAGTCCATTACATTCTAAGCCCCACCCCAGGAGCCAAACCATAAAACCTAAGCTATATAACTATTGTAGGGAGTGGGAAATGATGGCAGCAGATAGATTGTTGTGGAGTCACTTATGAAGATGTCCCTTGTGCTCTGACAGTAATACAGTGATACCTCGGGTTACATACACTTCAGGTTACAGACTCCACTAACCCAGAAATAGTGCTTCAGGTTAAGAACTTTGCTTCAGGATGAGAACAGAAATCATGCTCTGGCGGCGCAGCAGGAGGCCCCATTAGCTAAAGTGGTGCTTCAGGTTAAGAACAGTTTCAGGTTAAGTACGGACCTCCGGAACGAATTAAGTACTTAACCCAAGGTACCACTGTACAACATGGTTTAGCAATAGGAGGCAAAACATTTCAAAAGAAGACATTGGTAGGTGAAGTCAAATATAAAAAGCACATTTAAAACAGCATAATTAAGAAGAAAATAAAATATCATCATAAGCATGACATGGCTGTTTGGCAGGCACAAAAAGATGGGGCCATTGAGCAGCCTTCACGCCCCACAGCTGGGTGATGGTCCTCCGGCCTCATGAGAAGTCTCTTTTATAGGGCTGGGTGAGTCTGGGGCCCGCCCCCTAGGCCAGGTAGAAAGGTCTTTGTGGGGAGTGGCCTTCATGCCCCACAGCCAGGTGATGTTCCTCTGGCCTCATGAAGAGCCTCTTCAATAGGGCTGGGTGAGTACAAATAAGTTTGGCTAAGACTGAGGTTGTTGTTGTTTTTAATTTATCAGAAAACAGAATGGAAGTGGAAACTGAGGGATCTTCAGAAGGAACACCAGATGGAGAAGGAAGAGGTGAGTGTGCTGAAGAATATATTTTTCTCACAGTTTCTCTCTCATTAAGAGTTCAAACACTGTACTGGTGTACAGTCAGTGTCCAAATAGGAACAGAATCTGCCCACACCTGTGTAGAGCATGATACACAAACAGATTATGCATCTACAATGCGACAAACTATTACATGCCTAGACTCTGTGTATACATTGTGCTGGATGCTGAGGGCAGAACCTGCACACACAATAACACTACCTTCATGCAGTGGGTCCTCATGTCCAAATCTCTAAACAATTTGTTCTTATCTCCTCAGCTGAAGGGTGAGAATGAGAGACTACGGGCCTCCTTGTCTTCTGACCAATGGAAAATGGCCGAGCACAGCAAGCAGCAAATAGCATCACTCAGTGCACAACTCAGGGAACAGGTCAAGATCATCCAGTCACAGGAGAAAACAGTAAGTTGCATATGGTCTCCTGCCTTCAGCACTCTGTTCACCTCTTGGGGCTCAGGTTCAACAAGAGTTTTGAGTCCTGTTTTGAAGCAGATTGTTGTTTCTGCTCTAAGACTCAAACTGCACAATAAGCAGAATTACATCCTGCCGCTCTTGCCAAATAACAGGTGGCAATCTGCATGTTTGAATGTTCCCCCGATATTAAAATCCCTTGTTCTACACTGTGATTCTTCTATTCAAGTACTTTTGATGAAGAGAACCTTTCATATGATAGTATGGCTTATACCAGAGGACCACTTTGAATGAGATCCTGGTACAGGGATGGGGAAGCTGGGCCCCTCCAAAAGCTGTAAGTCTCTAACTCCCATCCAGCCCATCATGACCAATGGTTCCCCATCTCTACCCTGCCTAAAGAATACACTGCATCTTTGGGGCTCCTTTTTCTGTTGTTTTGCTTTTTTCCTGATTATGTGGACACTCACAGTAAGTAAGCAGTTCCTAAATCTTGTAAATAAAACTGATCTTTTAATAACGTATTTTGTTTTGCAGATTAAGCTCTTGTCTTCTAGCAAACCTAAAGGTAATGGTCAAAATCTAGACTGAATGCATTTCCATAGTTAACACCAGATGTTTCTTTTTCTCTTTTGACAAACTGCATGAAACTGGGCAGGTTTAGGCAGGCAGATAAGGAAACTCTGTAATAGCCATATCTATTGATTCAAAAGCTCACAGTGAAGTTAATTATCCAGCTCTTTTTCTAAGGTCATTCTGAACATTTCACCTCTGATTTTGGTGTCTGTGGGAATTAAAATTGGAACTGAGGCCCAGAAGCAAAGGAAGCCCCAATTGATTCCATAGTTATTTGCTGTTATAGATAGTGACAACCGCAGATTGCTTTCTGGAAACTAAGATTTCTTGCAGCCCCAGTACAAACTGCACATCAAGGATTAGTGATTAATAGTGGCTCTAAGGTTGCAGTCTACTTGCAGAGTTAAAAGAAGAATTTTTCTTAGAGCACATCTGTGAGGGAGAGTTACTACAGTCAATTTTTCCCCATTATGCTGCTAAGGGGACCAAAGTCTTTGTCTCTAGCGATTTAGCAGACAATGAGAATTCTTATTTTTGGAATGAGAGCAACCTCTCTTTTCTTCTGCTTGTTGGAAGAGTCCAGTATACTGTCACTGAGTGACAGATACTGCAGTCAAATTAATCATTGAATTGTAGAGCCACAAAGGAAGAGTGAACAATAATTGCAGTTATTGTTGTTGATTCAGTGTGCATGATATCTGACAGAGTACAAGAGGTCAGGTTCATGCCCTGAGGAGCTTCCAGTCTAAACTTTGATACAGAGGAGGAGAGGGGAGGGGAGACAGATATTAACAGAGAAAGAATACATTTTTTTCATTTACACATTCTTAGAACTGGTAACATGTAGTTGCTGTAGAACTTGAGAACGTGTTCAAGTATTGTACACTTGCATCAGGTCTTTAAATCAGTTGATAGGCCTGGAGAAGGAAGGATTGATAATCACATTTAAACCTACCCCAGTTCATAATTGAATTGGTTAAAATTAATGGGACTTAACTGAAGTATGAGAAGATTCTGGAATGATCATTAAGTTGCCTGGAACTCGGCGTTGAAGGGTTTTCCTTTGTGCTGAAATATGCAGTCCAACCGTAGCAGAAAATCTGATTTATTACTGCAAATAATAAAATTACTCTCAAAATTCTAACCCTCTAACCAAAATATGCAATCCAGTGCTTTCATCAAAGCTATTCCATGCTCATCCAGCAACTTTTCAATGATTTCATGCCTAGAGGTTTTTTGAAATGTTTAATGCACTCCATAACAATTGAACACTATAAATACAATTTAGATCATATATGTACTCACACAAATTCACATGTACAAAAAACCCAGTGTGTTTTGTATACTTCAGCACTGCAAGCATACAGTACATTTAAGCACTTGTGTGATCTTGAGATGTGAAATAGGCATGCACAATAACTAATCTGAGGGATTCTGGCTGATCCTCGAGAGCTCCAGAAGAGTGTTCTGCTCCCAAGTTCCATACAGACAAAACTACAAATCAATTTTTTTCTGGGATAAATGAAACTGTACAGCTGAAGTTCCATGCTAATGTGTAAGAACTGTGAGCTCCACCAACTAGAATCTGAATAATGTGCCTTTTCCTAAGTTACTGTTTTTAATTTCCAGAAATAACTGTTCCTAAGGCAGAAACATCAGACGAATCTACTGAAGAAGGTATTTTTCACCAATTTCAGTTGCTCTTCTCCAATTTTATGCTAGATACCATTGTTGTCCAAAGTCCAACCTGACCAGAGGAACTTTATAGGTCTCCAGAAACCAATGGCTGGCCCATTCCCTCTGGAACCCAAGACACCCCTTTGCAAAGGGAACAACCTCCCCCCACCCCGTAGCCCACCCCACCTCAACTAATTACACAGGACTTCACTTCACTGATGGACGGTTTCTTAACTTTAGTTTGCCACCTCCAGATAAGCATCATATTACTGATTATAATAATTATTAATTGGATTCTGTCAAGATGCCATAGGATGCAAATGGGTTTTAGGCCTATTTTATATATTTAGAACTCTACCCCCCCCCCTTCAAATATCAAAAGAATAAAGTATTGCAAGCTCTCATTCAGCGGCAGAATACAGGTGTACCTTGGATCCTGAACGCCTTGCGAGTCAAACGTTTTGGCTCCCGAACGCCGCAAACCCAGAAGTGAGTGTTCCGATTTGCAAACATTCTTTGGAACCCAAACGTCCAACATGGCTTCCGCAGCTTCCGATTGGCTGCAGGAGCTTCCTGCAACCAATCAGAAGTCACACCTTGGTTTCCGAATATTCTGGAAGTCAAACGGACTTCCGGAATGGATTCCGTTTGACATCTGAGGTACGACTGTAATTAGAAGTTGATAATTTAGGCAGTATTGCAAAGAGTAATGCTGGTCCCAATGTTATTGGCTGCGCTCAAAAAATTATTTCATATTTCTGATCACCCGAAACAAAAGTTTAAGTGTCAGCGTTATGCTGGGATATGACAATAACGGCAGCATACTAAGGTGCCAGAATCTTTTAAGCAGTTCTGATGATCACTCTGAACAGTTTTCCTCTCTGTCAAGGTGTGTGGAGAAGTTCCTCTCCATTCAGCAAAGCACCGTGATGGTTCCCCTTCCCAAAGAAAGATTGTTTGGGGACCAGAGCTAACCCACGGGTTGGTGATTTGCCACCATTTCTTAAGATATTTTCTGGTTCTTGCCATTGGTTTCACTACAGAACTGGAAGATACTCTGGACAGAAAGAAGAGGGTTCTAGAAGCACTGAGGAGGAATCCAAACTTGCTGAAACAGTTCCGGCCGATTCTGGAAGAGACACTTGAAGAGAAACTGGAGAGCATGGGAGTGAAGCGGGTAAGTGCCACGAGAGAGGGAAAGTAGATACAGAGAGCTTTTGCCCTTGTAGTCAATTGCCCAACGTTGAATTCCTTTTCCATATTCAACTGAGGATTGCAATGCCTAATATGTTTGAGAATTTAGAGTCAAGTCTCATTACAAGTTCCTGCAACACAGCCTCAGCATGTGTGGACATTCATACCTGGTTAGGAAAATAGACACCCTGTTGCTCTTCAACACTAGGAATCTTCATCTGAGGAAAATGGCTTGCAGAAGGGACCATATCAGGGGAAGCTAACACTGTGTTCCTTTTCATAATCAACTTATTAATGGAAATTCTGTAAATTTCTCATCTTGGGTCCAAAAAATACTTTCCCACAGTTCACCTGCACCTATTTTTATGACAGCACCACAATGTGTTTGCCTGTCAGGACTCACTCCAGGTTTGAGGGAGGCCTAGGCCTCTGTGTCCTCTGGTCGGCCCATTTCTCTATTAGCAGATCTTGACAAGCTTATCTGGCAATAGGGATGGAAGGATCTATGAGTTTCAGTTCTCTAAGACCGGAAAAAATGAGAATTTACAAATTGCACTAGAAATGCGGCTAACAAAAATAAAGAAAGAAAAACTCTCATGAAGATACTTCAGCTTTTTAGAAAGTGCAATTTTCGAAAGA
This sequence comes from Podarcis tiliguerta, assembly GCF_965153285.1. Classification (NCBI taxonomy): domain Eukaryota; kingdom Metazoa; phylum Chordata; class Lepidosauria; order Squamata; family Lacertidae; genus Podarcis; species Podarcis tiliguerta. Next base: position 36,923,461 of record NC_139538.1, read on the forward strand.
TGTTTCTCACTTGACTTTGTAAGGTGTGAATTTGATAGAGTCACCTTTAAATGCAAACTTAATGGAATTTCTCGTCCATCCCTAACCGACAGCTGGTAAACCAAGGATGGAAAAACTGTGATCCTGCAGATGTTGTTGAACTCTAGCTCCCATTAACCCCAACTACTGGCCAGGTTGCCTGCCAGTGCTGATGGGATTTAGAGTCCAACAACACCTGGAGGGCTCTCCACCCCTTCCCTCAAAAAGTATTTGTTCTATGTATCAGTTATGAATGAAAAGGGCTGTGGTCTACCACACAAGAACAGAATTATGCAGTGATGCAATCTGCATTATTCCTAATTGTTTTTCTTACAGGGTTCAAAAGGTATCCCTGCTCAAACCTATAAACATTTGAGAGACGTGATAAAAACCCAACAGCAGCAGAAGGCCAAAAAATTTCCACAGCTCCTCGCCTTAAGAGACAAAATTGAGCAAGAAGTGAAAAGGAAAGTCAGAAGGAGTCAGAAGGATGAAAGCGATCTCTCGCTGCCACTCTCGGGAACCTCAGGTAAGAGGCTTTGTGACAGCCTTTGTCAACCTGAAGCCCTCCAGACTATGACTCCTATCCACCCAAAATCATAGTCAAAACATCTGGAAGGCAACGTTGCTTAAAGTTTCCCTATGATATTCTTATTTTAGGATAGTGATTTTCAGCTCATTGCTTTTATTTTATTTGGGGGGGGGTGTATTATTTACCTGGATCAGGTACTGGCCAATTTGTTTTCCTTCAGATGTTTCCAATCATCTCTTTCAGGTAAAAGCCAAAGGAGCCCACAGTCTCCGATCCAGGTTGTGTCTTCTAAGCCCAGAATGCAACAAGTTGAATTCCAGCCTTATGCCTCAGAGATGCCCAAACCAGCCCCTCGGAGCAAAGTGAACTCCAAGGCCAGTTCAGTGGAGACCCCAAGAATGCCTTCTCCAAAGCAAGTGAGGAGCAGCACACCATCTCTTCAATACTCTGCTGCCCATCATCCCAGGTGAGTTAAAATTCTGGGTTAAACTTCCATTTCCCTGTTTTTATGCTGCATTGTCTTGGTTATTGTGTATGAAAACTGATGATGTAATTTGAAGTGTTGTCATTATGTTTTAGGCATTTTACAAACATTTTTGCAAGCTTTTAATTTCATGAAGAAAAGTGCAGCTTAACTTTTAATCTTAATTTTGTGTGTGAGAGTGTTGCCCGCCCTAAAACAGCTATTTCCAGCAGATCTTGTTAATTGGCTAAGATTTGCAAAATACCCTGGGAATCTCTCAAAAGTGACTCAGTTGGATGTTGCTACAAAACTCTGTAGGCAGAGTTGGGGATTTTCATTTCTTACCCATGTCAGTTTCACATGTGTTTGTTCATAGATCTGTCCTGTCCTGTCTCGATTCTGCATTATTCTGTTGTGTAGATGTTTTTTTAAAAAATAAATTTATATTTTAAATTCATGTATAAATATGTACGTCAGTATGTATTTTTATCACAAAATACACATTTTTCCTCAATGTGTGCTTTTCTAACCTTATTTCATCCTAGAATACATACATACTCTTACACACATTTTGGTGAGGTTGTGTGTGTGTGTCCGTGCGTGCGTGCATTGAGCTGAGAAATGCATCCCAAAATTTGGAGAAGTCCAGAATTACATTCTGATAAATATATTAGCCTGGAAGTGTACTGAAGGAGATCAGTACGCTTAAAAAATGCACCAAATGAAATTCTCCTCCATCCTTTGTTTCTGTTTCCCACTCTGCTCTGTTTCCATTCTCCAGCACTTCGCCTTTCAGCTCTGAAGAAGAGTCTGAAGAGGAATCAAACTTTACATCTCCAAAGTTTACACCCCGCAAGACAGAACCAGACCCTCCCAGAGCAGCGCAGAATGAAGCGAGTGACTGGGATTCATCTGACATAGAATTGTCGGAGGGGAAAGGCAGTATGGGAAGGGTCCTTGCAACAACAACAGAGACTCGTTCAGGTGTGTGTGAGTGCATGTTTTAATATATATTAATGCACATCTTAATATGCATTGAACTGTGTATTTTAATGCTTATTTAAATGCATATGTTCTCTGAAAATGTGCATTTGAATCCATATTTGGTGCTTTTCAACTACCAGGATTTTGTTGCAGTATTGAAAGAAGTGCAAAATGTGTTGGCTATGTCGTTTTGATATGCAGTTTGATCTGATAAGTGCAGATCAGGACATTTCATACAAGAATTTGTGAGGCTCAAATTCTTCAGGCTTCTCTAGTTATAATGCAACAGGGTAGGCTAGAAAGCTCTTACCTATGTAGTTGTTCCACATGGCTGGCATAGCATTTAAAAACGTTTCCCATGTGCTGCAGCCCATTCAAGGGCAGTATTTGTATGCCAACAATCTGTGACCTGAGAGGATGCACAACTGCTGTGCTATCACTGTGCACGAATGCTCTTGTTACGCAGTGGCAAGGGTTCGTGTGCTAGATACTTATTACCATAGGTTTTCCTGGCCAGCTCTCCAGTCAGACATACGTCAGCTCATTTCTTAGTTTTGTCATTCTGACAGCTTTCATTAGAATTATATGGTTTCTTAGGTCAGCCATAAGCTCCTAATAAGCCATTTATTATTATGAACAACTTTGCTGTTTAAATCTGATGTCTAGACTCGGATCCTAACTCTTAATACGTATATGAATTGTAGGTGTTTTGTTTGAATTTGTTAATGGTGTAATGTATTTGGGTGGAATCCAGCACAGCACTAAGGTAACTATTCCACCATCCCAGGGAGTTTTGCTTGCTCATCAGAACATCATCTCCTTCTCTTTCTTTGCACCCACTAAATCTGTTTTCAGGGTTTCCCCTGGAATAGATTTGGGGAAGGTGCAGGACACATGCAAGGGAAGAGAGGGGGATACTCCCATTACACAAGTGAAAATTCTTGCAGTGATGGGACTTGTTAGTATAGTGCCACCCTTTATGTTTTAGATGTGTTGCAAGTCACTTGGAGACCTCTGAGTAATGCACAACTTGAGTAATGAATGACTAGCAAGTTTAATGAATAACAACAATTCTTTGCTTCTTGTAGAAACAGTGGTGCAGTCAATGGCTAAAAATCTGGAGAGGACACTGAGTGCATCTGGGAAAAAGCCTGCTGGTGGAGTTAAACTCTTTCCCATCCCTACCAAAGAAGCTCCTAAACCTGGCCCAACTACTAAAAAAATCCAGGTACTATACAATACACATTAGTTTAGGAAATCAGACAGATGGTATCTGCCTGCTGAATTCTAACCCATAAGAAACATCATTCCGGTTTTTGCTCCGGACTATTCATTCAGCATGATGAAGAATTCTGGAGAGCTTGAAAGCTTGCTCACCCTTACTTGATTTTATGCTTGATGACCTAATAAAAATATTGTCCTACTGTGGATTTTGGATTTCAACCCCCCCCCCCTTTTGGGCCAACACAGCCTTTGCTTTTCATTCATCAGTTCTTCCCCAATAACATTATACTATGCATATTTATTCAAACATAAATGCTTCAGTGTTCTGTGAGGCTTGCTCATGAGCGTGTTTAGGATTGCAGCTGTCAGGGATTCAACTAACAGGGTGCAATCCATCAGGTGGTTCTCCTGCACAAGACACATGGAAGGAGGTGCTCTTGAGCAGCACCCATTAACTGTGATAATGCAAAGCACCCAACCACTTGAAAACCCACCAGTTGTATACTGACTAATGGGTAGTAGGTGGCAAAACCTGTACTGGGCATAGAATGGGAAACTTGAATCTACAGCTCTGAATTAAGAATTATTTACTTATTCGTTGTATTTATATCCTACCTTTCTTCCAATGTGCTCAAGGTGATGTACATGAAATAGGTTAGGCTGAGAGACTGTGATTGGCCTTGGCCCACCCAGGGAGTGTCATGGCCAAGCAGAGACTTGAATCCTGGTCTCCCAGCACTGCAACCACTACATGGCCTAGGACCCATGTACCTACGGGACCGCCTCTCCTGGTATGCCCCGCGGAGGACCTTAAGGTCCACAAATGACAACATTTTGGAGGTTCCAGGGCGCAAGGTGGTTAGATTGGTCTCAACTAGGGCCAGGGACTTTTCAGAACTGGCCCCAACTTGGTGGAACGCTCTGTCACAAGAGACTAGGGCCCTGCGGGACTTGACATCTTTCTGCAGGGCCTGCAAGGCAGAGCTGTTCCGCCTGGCCTTTGGTTTGGACTCACTTTGACCCTTATGTTTCGCTCCCCTTAGGGTCTTGATTTATAGGCTACTTTTAAAATGAGGCTGCATTTTAAATTGCATTTTAACCAGTATTTTAAATTGCCCCCCCCCATTATGTTTTTTACTGTGATTTTATTGGTGTTAGCAACCCTGAGCCCTGCTTTGGCCGGGGAGGGCAGGGTATAAATAAAATTTATTATTGTTATTATTACTATATTTTACAACCTTGGTGGGGTGTGCCTTCCCCGAGAAGTATCTTCTTCTTCACTGATTTAGGGTGATTTTTAAGGAGGAGGATGTGAGCCATTGCAGAGATAAGAGAGTGTGGCTGGTCTTTGCCATCTGCTGCTTGCTCTCCTATCTGTTTTCTCTTCTCCCTTGCTGCAGTTCATTGAGGAGGAGGACAGTGACTTGGAGATTTCTTCCTTGGAGGAAGTCACCCCACACCTGGAGACCAACAGCAAGCTGAAGAAGCCACCAGCCACAAGGAGTAGCGGGGACTCAGCTGATTCTCGGGGCACCAGCCTCTGGGGTTCTGGCAGCACAAGAGCTGGCGCCTGGTAATTTTTGCATTGAGCCGAGCTGTGTGAGACAACAGGCTCCATTTGAGATGGAACAGTTCCTGGGGCAAGTCAACGAAAAGGATGCTGAACTTTCAGAGAGAGAGAATGTGAACAACTACCATACTCAGGATCATATCTTTGGACTCAAGTGTGAAGTTGTTTTGCTTGAATGTTTTCCTCCTTAGTAAAAAAAAAGAGAGAGAGAGAGAGATAAAGTACTCTTTCACTGGAAGTCTCAGGTAACAGTGAAGTTCACCTTTTGATGAAGGAAGCACATCTCCACTTGAAGCTGAACCAACAAGAGGAAGCTCCCTGCTCTTTTTTTCTATGGAGGAGCATTCAGTCATATGAGCCCCCAGCTGTAGTCTCTAAAGTGCAATAACCCCAGCACAGGAGCATCATTATCGCTTCAAGTATAGCTAGACTTAAGGCATTCAGGGCCACACGTCTACTAAATGCATAGCCACATTTCTCCTTGCTCTTTACCCCGTGTGTTTTTGCACAAAATATATGAGTGTAAATAAGTTGTTTTTTAAAATCTATATTGAATGCTTTTCACACTAAAAACGATTTCATAATTTTAAAGACTATTTTTCTATTTGGGGTATTTTTCTATAGAAACTTGTTCCGATTAAACTAGTTGTCGGATATAACATGATCCAATGGAAAGACATGTTTCCCCCCCTCCAACAGGAAAATAACAGTTATGGATGGCAATTTAGATTGGGATGACAGTGTTGGAGAAAGAGTAAACCCACCTCCCATCTCATTTGCCCCCCTTTCCCAATTGCTATTTTTAATATGAATTTAAAGAAATGTGAGGTACCTCATCTGGTGTGGCTCATAGTTATAACATATTTGAGTTCTAGAAACACAGTTAAATAAAAAGTTGCTGGATAGAGCTGACCACTTGATGGCACCACAACTCAAGAAACATACATTTTTTGCTTTGTTTTTTGAGATGCTGCAAATGGCACTTGTTACCAGAGTAGATTTATGTTTTTTTTTATAAAAAAAAGAGTATTCAGGAGAACAAATGGAGTAGGTAAAAATAAGGCATGCTATGAACCTGCCCCAAAAGAAATTACACAAGAGCAAAACTGGGGAGTGATCATAAGGGGTCCATATCCCCTTCTGCCCTTTCTTTTTATATTAAAAAACCCTTTTGAATAGTTTTCAAATAAAATTTAGTAAATAATTTTGAAGCATTTGCTTTATAGAAGTCCCATTTGCTCATTCCCAGATTTCTCAGGATATATGTGACCATATGTGCTGTCTTTGCAAGTTACCACCCTGCGTGTATCTCAAGAAGGCAGACGCACAGTGGCGTAGCGTGGGGGGTGCAGGGGGGGCCGGCCGCTCCGGGCGCAACATCTGGGGGTTAGGGTTAGGGGGCGCAAATCCACGGGTTAGGGGGCGCAAATTACTTGCCTTGCCCCGGGTGCTGACAACCCACGCTACGCCACTGCAGACGCATAAAATATCTGGCAAAAGTTATTAAGCATCATGATGACATTTGCAAGCTTGAAGATAATATTTATTGAGATCTTCCTTTTTCCAGTAAGGCAATAAGGTAAAGGTAAAGGGACCCCTGACCATTACGTCCAGTCGTGACTGACTCTGGGGTTGCGGCGCTCATCTCGCTCTATAGGCCGAGGGAGCCGGCGTTTGTCCGCACATCTTCCAGGTCATGTGGGCAGCATGACTAAGCTGCTTCTGGCGAACCAGAGCAGCACACGGAAACGCCGTTTACCTTCCCACCGGAGCGGTACCTATCTACTTGCACTTTGACGTGCTTTTGAACTGCTAGGTTGGCAGGAGCAGGGACCGAGCAACAGGAGCTCACCCCATTACGGGGATTCAAACCACTGACCTTCTGATCAGCAAGTCCTAGGCTCTGTGGTTTAACCCACAACGCCACCCGCGTCCCTTTTAGTAAGACAATACAGCTGCATAAAAATAATCACGGTTGGCAATAATCCTCAATGTAAAGTACAAAACCTACAGAAATGGTATGTGGGATCCATCGGACCCCACACTTTTTTAAAACGTAAAAATAATTTACCGTTAAGATAGAGGTAGCTTGCTACTTACATACCGTACATTTAACTTGTGCGCATTCAGCTTTATGCGTTTGTCAGTTTAAAAGAAAAAAGAAAGAAAGGGAGAGGGTGGAAAGGAGGTGGGTATCCGTGGAAAAATACTTTGGCAGTCCCACCTGCCATAGAACTCAAAGTGATTTGACTCTACATGTTTTGGGCTTTAGGCTCTATCCCTGGAATGAATCGCCTGTATGTATAACTATAATATTTGCACAAGTATAACAGCACAATAATCATGATTTGTGAGTGACTCCTAAACAACAAATGTTTAGCTTCAAAGTACAGATATGAATGTTTATAAGTTCGGATGTTATTGGTTGGGTTTTCTAATTTTAGAAAAGGAGGGGCATCTCCAGAAATAAAAGTTTATCATGCAACATTTGTGTGTTTGTTATGTAAACTCTGGTTGTATGTTTGTGTGCTTAATATTTGAATTTGAAATAATTTTTAGTAGAGGGAAATGGCAAAGTTAAAAAAAAAATCAGAAGTCAACTGCATGTATGGTATGTTCTTATTCTGAACGCATCCTAAAGTAAGGTATGATCTCGACAGTTTTCATGGTGAAATAGTCTCTGGATGAATATATTTATTTATTTTCTTCTGTATTACAGAATGTATGTCCAATCCTGTTTAAAAACATTCCAAATTATCTTTGCAAATCCACGCAAAGACGAAGGTCAGTCCCTGAATGAATGTGTATGTGAGCAATGAGAAGTATACCCATTCATTTCAGAATGAATGGATATTGAACTGAATGGACCCCACTCAGTTAATGTTTTCATTTCTTGTAAAACAAAGGCTCACCTCTATTTTGATTTTTTTATCAAATGGTTAAACAAAGAACTGGAAAATATGCAGAAGGTGTGGGGAAGGTGTGTGTCTCATAACTGATCACCTACAATAGAGAAACCTCTGCAATTGTACACTCCTTCTGAAGGTTTGGTTACTGCAAGAAGGTTTGCCCTTTTTAGTATGATGCTAAATCTATGGGCAGGGGAAGCATGCACATACGGTAAGTATTAAACTCTTTCTTCCTTCTGGTGTACACTGAGCACAGCCACAACTGCAGAAAGAGTACTGTGCCAAAAACACAGTTAATTATGGAAGTGGCATGGAGAAGACTAAGATGAATTAAATGTAAATCTGATCAAGCCCAAGGTCATGTTTAATTACCATCCTATACGGAATCATATCTGAATATGGAGCACTATTACAAATAGTATATTAATTAATATTATCTAGAAGAGAGTGCAACTGTGAGAGATATCCAACTAAGTCATACTCAAAGTACTCCCAAAGAAATCAAAGTCTCTTCATTTTAACTGGTCTGCTCTGGAAAGGAGGAAGAGTCGCCCTGTTGAGAGTCAAAAGTGGACTCGCCTGACTTGATCTAGACATCATGATCTGGATCAGATCAGTAGTCCACTTCAGACTCTGCAGTCCAGTAGATCCCTTTATGAGGCAGTCAAGATTGTGCACAGGATCATTTTTTAAAAGCTGAAAATCACATTTATGGCTGGGCATTGGAAGCTTTTTTAAAACAACAACAACCTGAGGGCCACATCCCCTTCTGTAGAACTTTACAGAGGCCACAGGTCAGAGGTGGGTGGAGCCAGATTGTGTGTGTGTATTTTTACAATCAAGCGTTCTATAAATTTTATGAAGTAAATACAAATAAAATAAATAAAAGTGAACAAATGAAACAAATGAAAAAAACCCAAACCATTATACAGTAGGTTAGGTTTCGACACCCACCCCACACAGCCATTTCAATCCTCCCTCCAAGACGTGGAAGAGGCATTATCACAATTCCTCAAACCTGAAGTTCCACATCCCTGATTTGTCGCATCTTTAGATCAAAACTGTGACAAAGCTTTACAGGAATACTAAAAACCCCACCATATAGAACATTGGATCTATTTTATACCATCCATCTATGCAAACTGACTGGCTTTTATACAGTTTTATATAGTATTACACTATATGTATTTCTAAGGTGGCTTCATGACACTGCCACATATTATCAGGATTAAGAACAAGGCATCATTTTCAACTTTAGCCACATGGTGGTGCTTTTTAACTATTTTGATGTGCAACAGAAAATGTAATATAACATGTCCAATGTGCCCATGTGGCTGTGTAGTTTATATATGCAGGAGGAAACTGTAACAAGTATTTGGCCATTTCCAATATCATTCTAGCAGAACCTTCGCACCAGGGATGTGTGTGAGCTTATAGCTATTTCAGTGAACAGAAAGACCCACAGTTAATAAGAGGAGCATGTTAATAAGATAGATATGGCTTGAAGAGAAGCTGTGGATGAAGCAATGGAGGAGGTGCTACACAGTAAGCAATAGAAAATAATCTGGAAGGAAGGACCACATTGTTCAGTGGTATAGTATATGCTTTCTATGAAGAAGGTCTCAGGTTCAGTCCCTGGCATCTGCTGCCCATCAGAGTGAACAACAATGAACCAGATGGACAAATGGTCTGGCTCAGTATACGGCAGCATCCTATGTTCCTAATGTAAAAATCTGTACCCAAATACAGCACACGGATACCTTATTTATGTGTATTGCCTCATGGGTCCATTTCCCCTTCACTATCTCCCAAACTTCCCTTTCCATATATACACACCCATTTACATTTATTTACAAACAGTGCTTTTTGTAGTGGTACTCAGTGGTGCAGAATAGTGTCACCTCAAATTATTATTATTACTATTGTTATTGTTATTGTTTTTTTGCTCTCCATGGCAGCCATTTTGTGCTGGCATCCATGGCACTTAATCAAGTATGAGTGCTGGCACCTCCTTTTTTACAAAAAGGAGGGGGAGCAATACTCACAGCAACAATACTCAAGCATGCCATTGTCATACACAGTCAGAATCGGTCTAACAATGGGCTAAAAGTTAACAGTGCTGCTGATCTTTTTCCCAGCAACAGAACAGAGCCTCATCAATACCAAGGACTGGTGTGTCAGCAGGATTTTTAAACTTCCAGTTCTGAACAGGTTGAACATTCTTTAAGGGCTCATTCACACTTCTGCTTGTCCCGTGCCTAGATAACACACGTCTGAGTGGATTTCCCCTTGCCCCACACCTTTCCCAGGGAAAACCTGCTCTTTAGTGCTAAATAGGAGCAAACTAAAGAGAAAACCTGAGCTGCTGTGTGCTCCGAATGAGAGCTAAAGAGTGGTTCACTCCAGGGGAAAGCAGTGTGGTACAAGAGGAAGTGTGGATAAGCCCTAATGTTCCAAAACAGCTCTGTAGCTTAGCCAGTGGCTAGGAAGCATTCACGTCAATCCAGAAGCGGATGTAGGAGAGCACGACCGGTCCACCTGCACTGAGCTGCCAGGGGACCACAGCAGGTGTTGCAACAATGACAAACGACAGAAGGAGAGAAGTGTGGGGGGGGGTGTGCCAAATTTTGGCATCGCAAAGGGCGCCACTGAAATTTAAAAGCCCAAAGTCTGCATCCTGCCTTTACTTGAGTTACTTCATTTCTTGGATGTACAGTGGTACCTCGGGTACCAGACACTTCAGGTTACAGATGCTTCAGGTTACAGACTCCGCTAACCCAGAAATAGTACCTCGAGTTAAAAACTTTGCTTCAGGATGAGAACAGAAATCTTGCTCCAGCGGCACAGCAACAGCAGGAGACCCCATTAGCTAAAGTGGTGCTTCAGGTTAAGAACAGTTTCAGGTTAAGAACGGACCTCCAGAATGAATTAAGTTCTTAACCTGAGTACCACTGTATCTGGTTTCAGAGTAAGGCTGTGTACACACCCCTGTTTGCTCTGCATTCAATGCTCTTCCACCACTGGTTTGGAAAGCAGTGCACATACAATGTCAGGCACAAGCCATATCCTCCCTGTATCTATATTGTCATTTCTTATGGGATATTGCATTTTGATATGGTTTTTTCCTGAAATCAGCTTCAGTCAGAATTGAGAAAAAGAATGACCTAGCTGTATTTTAAACGTGCCCACAAGCTTGAATTGGCAAAGCCACTCTTTTTCTACAAATCTGTTTATGTTCTGTTCTTTGCTTCGATGCATCACTTATCTCTCTTCAGATAGGTTTAGTACCTTACAAGATTATCCCAGGCTGACCTGGGATTCACAAATAAATGTAGAGGTCACAATCATTGTAATGTATGCATTATCAGCTAAATATCTGCCATGTTGCCCCTTTCAGAGAAACAGCTAGCTCTTGGAGAACTGACTCAAAGATGTGACCAGGTTGGAGGAGATAGTTTCTACTCTGTGCAGCCTCCCAGGCCTAATCAAGAATAAAGTTTAATTAGCCATTAGCTCAGCTTCTACTGTGTTCCTAGATAAACAGCAGAAGACAATAAAGTCCATATTTAAGCATAATGTGCCCATTTTCCAGGGCACGAATGGGAGAATCTGATACAACAAATAGCATGTACCTCCCAAATGTTAGTGATGCTGCCTTTACATCCAGAAGCCACTCTTTGGTGTATAGATTTCCCAAGGAATGTGGTACTGCATTAATTAAGCATCACTAAGGGTTGCAATATCCATCCCTTCAGCTCAAAACAAATAAGCGTGACACCTCCGAACACTAATTTCCAAGCCAGAAAACAATACATAACAGATGTTAAAGAGATCGTGCTACACTATGGTTGATTAGAGCAAAAAGCCAGATATTATCACTGGCTATCTCTGCTGCCAGCTGATGAACAAGATATGTTTTGACTAAGAATGCAACTCAATAAGCGTCAATCTTTCTGGGTTTCATAGTTAGCTACAATACAGGCATGAATGCAAATAGTCAGACTGACACATTTATTGAAGTGCAGCATCAAAATACGGCTGCATAATTGTATCTACTATATATATATTGGAAAGTGGTTTGTCTGGCTGCTTTTCTGTTTGTTCAGATGCCTCTTGAGATATTGTCACCAAACTAGGCACAAAGATTCCTGAGGTGGGGAAGTGGGTCTATGTTGATGTGTCAACGCCAGGCGCCATTTTTAATCAATATGGCAGACCGAAGAGTCACTTTGGCATGACTTCGCACATTTTTTGACATAGATTTGGCTTGAGAGATCATCACCAAACTCAGCATGAGGGTTCCCAAGGGAGGGAGTGGCAGTCTTCAACACCAGGCAACCTATTGAATCAAAATGATGGGCTGAAACATGACTTCACCCGATTTTGGACATAATGGGTCCAAACTCACAAATTATAGTCTCAGTATAATTAACAATCTTTATTGGTTTCTAAAAAAAAATCCCAGGCAGCACCAGGCATTCCTTGCTAGGCTCCTATGCTATTTACCTGAGAAGTGCCATGTTCCTCTAAACTTTCGCTTAACTCACTTGAGTCTGTTATGTCACCCAGTCCAACTCGTATAAGAACCTAAGAGGAGCCTACTGGATCAGGCCCATCTAGTTCAACATCATGTTTTCACAGTGGCCAACCAGATGCTTGTGGGAAACCTGCAAGCTGGACATGAGCATAACAGCACTGTCACGGTCCAGTTCACGGGCGATCGAAGTCCCAGCAGGGGATGTCAGGACTGGGGGCAAGATGGCGGGGTGGTAGCAGGAACGGGGGTCCAGAAGCCAGGAGTCAGGAAGCCAAGAGTCCGAGGGTCAGAGAGCCAGGAGTCAAGAAGCCAAGGGTCAGAGGATCAGAAAGCAAGGGATCACAAAGTCAAGGGTCCGAGGATCAAAAAGCAGGGCATCAAGAAGCCAAGGTTCAAAGATCAGGAAGCAAGAAACCAAAGGCAGGAAGCGTGTTGCTGTGGCAAAGAGCCGAAGTGAAATGCTGACCTTATATCCCTTCCCAGCTCTTGCCACCAGGTGTTGTGAGTTACCAATCGGCCTCACCTGTGGGGCCGCACCTTGCCTCTTCAGAACAAACTTAGGAAGGCCCCCGTCCTGCAAAGTCCTACTGGTCACAGGGCCTGGCTCCTGCATGCACACCTGACAAGCACACTGTCCACCAGAGATTCACAGCAACTGGTATTTGAGGCACAATGCCTCTGACAGTGGAGGGAGAACATAGCCATTATAGCTCCTAGCCGTTGATGAATCTGTCAGTTTCAGTTTCTCTTGTCACCTCATTTTTCCAGTCTTAACCCACTCTGAACATTTTCACATCAGTTTATGATCTTGTTTTTTAAAAAGGGGAAATTTGCAGGCCTTTTAGTGCAAAGTTTCTCCTAATGCACACATTCCGGTTTGGAAATGTGTCTGATACTTACACATTTTTGCAAGCCTAATAAAATGCACTATTTTATGGTGTTTTCACTGATACAGTGGTACCTTGGGATGTGAACGGGATCCGTTCCGGAGCCCTGTTCGCATCCTGAACAGAATGTAAGACACAACAGCGCGCCTGAGCGTGTGCGGCTCGCGTTTTGCCGCTTCCATGCATGCGCATGACATTATTTTGACCGTCTGTACATGCGCGAGCGGCGAAACCTGGAAGTAACGCACTCCGTTACTTCCAGGTCGCTGCAGAGCGCAACCTGAAGCATATTTATCCTGAAGCATATTTATCCCAAGTTATGACTGTATAAGCATTTTAATGCATACTTTCTTCTAATACGCGGGTTTTGAACAGATCATTTGGTTGGAGAACAGCATCTCAAAATTCAGGCAAGTGCAGATTTTGAAGAATAGCTATGTTTTGGTTCGCAGATTGTTTGGGGAAATGTGAATTAAGTAAATTTGCTTTAAATTCCAAATCAAACTGAATTCCTACCTCCCACCACCACCCCATGTGCAGTACCCAGATGGTGTCATTCTTGGACCTATCCTCAAGCAAGCCTTCTGAAGCAGGTTCCAAGAGGGAGGGGAACCTTCCCGGAATCCAAAGGATTTCCCTCTGCCAATTGCTCATGTATTTTCTGTCTGCTTCTTCCCTTTCTCACATAAAGGCAGCAACATGCCTGTCTGAGCCTTTTACCCTCATGCAGCATACATGCTGAGGGCCAAGGCAAAAAACACACACGCAGCAGTGCTGAAGCAATTAAATCTCTTGCCACTGCACTATTCTGTAAAGTGCCCTGCGACCCAGTTTCGTCGCTGATTGCTGCTCTAACCCTACATTCCTTATTTCCCTTCCTACCCTTTGCCTCTGCAAAGGTCCACAAGGAGAAGCCTTTACCCCACAGTGCTTTTCAGCTCGTGACGATTGAAGTCAATTCCTCCGTTACCTCATCAAATGCTGAAGAGCGCTAAGGGCTCAGGCAAGCTACCTGAAATCTCTTCACCATGTGCTTGTCTGCAAGACAAGAGTCCACTCAAGCCTAAAGATGTGTATTGTTTGTCGCTCCTCACTTCCCAGAGTTCCAAGTTCCAGGTGAAGACAGACAACATCAGTTTCTTTGTGACAGGAGAGGGTTGATGACTGACGCTTCTTTTATATCATACTCTTGATTTGCAGATGTAGAAGCAGAGCAGCTGGAAGCAGGGAGGTGGTATAGATGCTCCTGCTCCAAAGCAACAGGAAACTCTTGCAGGTTCCTAAGGCTGCTTCTCATCAGCCAGCTCTCCAAACTCACAGCTCCCCAAACTCTCCCCTGCCCTCACAGGGGGCCTCTTTTAGGGGTGCTAGCAAACCTTGAGAGATGGCCATGGCCATGGCTGGCAAACCAAGAGGGAAGGCTTTGCTCAAGAGGAAAGAGTGGCTATAAGATAACCACATTGCAACCCAGAATACTATGTTGTACCTTAAGGTTTCCTAATGAACTGGAAAATAGGGCATCCATGGCTCCTTCCACTGGTACTTTCCTTATTCCAGTTGTCTACCCTTGTTCCTTTTTGAGGCGCGGCATGCCTAGATCCCAATTTCTGTAAAAAAAATTCTTGTTGTTCTGTTTTGTTTTCTACATGGGTACTATTTCTTTTCTTCTTTTTTGTGCCTTATCTTACTCTGTCCACTTGTAATTATGTACTTTTTATCTTTCAATAAAGAATAAAAAATTAAAGGTGAGAGAGGGAGAAGGCAACAGAAACAGGAAAGGGAAGTTCTGGGGTGAAATGTATGTTCCTTATTTCCTACTGCATCAGGGAATCCTAGGAATCTCCAGGTTGCAATCTGGCAGCCCTAGACTATGATCCCTTTCAAATGTCCTGTTTATTAAAAAGTCATCCTGACTTGTTTGCTGATATTCTCTACTTACTGAGTATTAATTCAGATTTGTTTACACGGAAGTTAGACAATGGCCACCAAGCAAGTGTTCATTCCACTTACCTGTGTATTATCCTGTCACTTTCCTTATCTCGAAAAGTCCAATATTTGGGGGAATCTACTTTGCACAACCTGAATTTCCCAGCATATGATTGAATCTCACCTGAAAATAACAACAGTCTGGAAGCACCCAGTAAAAAGATTACTCCTGGTATTATATATCTTCTGGTGTCCGAATCTGGTTCTTCTTATGAGTCGAATTGCCTTGTTGCAAAATTGGGATTTGAGTTCAATGCACACTACCTATGATCCACTGCTTGTATGAAAAGCTAGAATTAATACACTGAACAATTATTCCATGTTCTTCATGTACTCTGCATTTATAACACATCAGAGAAAAGGAAGGGAAGCAAAGAGATTACAGAATTCAAGAGAATAACGGAAAAAGAAATGTGTAAATCCATAGAAGACAATGTCAAAAAAGTGCACACTGAAGGGAGGGAACTTACTTTTAATCGAGTTTAAATGGAGAAACAGGTGCCCTGATAATTCCTTTACACAAAGATTTGTTTGTAATGGCATTAGAAAACAAATTTAGCTTTCCCACAAGAGAAATAGAAAGGAACAAAAGCTTAATCCAAAATGAATTTCCTTCTTTCTGCAAAGATGAGATTCCAAAACAGCCACGAGACAATGAAATCCTATTACCGGCACATGCCACTGGGACTGGGGTAGGCCAGCACTCGGTGTGAAAACGCATTTCATGCAAATTGAAGATGTTAATATGTGGTGTGACTTGTAGCATATTCTCCATTCAATAACACACCAAAACAAAAACAAGAATGCAGGAAACTGCCTTTTGAAATCTTTGGGTCTGATCCACAGCTGGTGTAATCTGGCAGAGCTCCCAAAAATCATAAATGATGAAAGTAAAACACACACACACCCCTAGTCCATTGTTCCTCTTTCTGACCAGAAGATGAGGGGAGCAGGGGGAGGAATGCTAAATGCAAATGGTAGATGGAAAACTCAGATATGGGGCAGTCATGTTTCTCTCAGCAATGCACTAAGACTGCCACAGGATCAACACAACCTCTGCAAAGTAAGTCCCCTCCCACACACCTTCTAGAGCCCTGTGGACATGGGGAATGTAGTAAACATTGTTTGCTTGTATTTTCAAAAAGCTTTTGACATAGCCCCTCACGAAAGACATACGTACATCATTTTATTTATATGCCACCTTTCCACAGTTTAAAATGTGCTCAAGGCAGCTTATTACAGTATGAAAAAAACTCCTGTAACTCCAACACTGACTACAACTTTAACCAGGCCTTTGGCTGATTGACATCCAATACCCAATGTTGTGGAAGGTGGGGATTATTGGATTGTTCCTGTTTTCATTTTGTGCTTTTATACAGTGGTACCTCCGGTTACAGACGCTTCAGGGTACAGACGCTTCAGGTTACAGACTCCGCTAACCCAGAAATAGTGCTTCAGGTTAAGAACTTTGCTTCAGGATGAGAACAGAAATCATGTGGCAGCAGCAGGAGGACCCATTAGCTAAAGTGGTACCTCAGGTTAAGAACAGTTTCAGGTTAAGAACGGACCTCCAGAACGAATTAAGTTCTTAACCTGAGGTACCACTGTATTGTGATTTTATGTTGTGAATCGCCCTGAGACCTGCTGGTATAGAGCAGCATACAAATTCAATAAATAATAATAGTAACGTAGATAGCTTTTTTAAAAAAAAAACATTTAACAAATTCCTGGAGGAGGAGGAGGCCACTGAAGGCCTAGTCATGGTGGCTATGCTATGCTTTTACAGTTGGAGGCAGTAATGCAGGCTTCCTCAACCTCAGCCCTCCAGATGTTTTGAAACTACAGTTCCCATCATCCCTGACCACTGGTCCTGCTAGCTAGGGATCATGGGAGTTGTAGGCCAAAAACATATGGGGGGCCGAGGTTGAGGAAGCCTGCAGTAATGCTTCTGAATACCAGTTGCTGGAAACCACAAGAGAGGAGAGTGCTCTTGTGCCCAAATCCTGCTTCTGGGTGTCCCAGGAATCTGGCTGGCCACTGTGAGAATGCTGAACCAGATGAGCCATTGACCTAACCCAGCAAGTTCTTCTTATGTTCTTAGGGCCAACCCAACAATTAGCTAGAGTGAGACAGCTGCCTCAGTCAGCAGATGGTGGGGGGGGGGAGCAGAGTTGAGGAGCTGGGAGGATAGAACGGTGTGTTCTGTGCAGCCTGCCATTCATCCACTAATCTTGTTTGTAATGGAGGAGGCTGTCCTATCACCGCTGTTGAAATAAGATTCAAATGCCACCCTGGTCAATTTCTGAATGTGAAATGGAGAGTACCATTTTCCCCTTTGGCAAAATATTTTGAACCGCTCCTAGCAGCAGCTTATGAATCTGTTCAACAGAGTGTCCCAAATGGCCGCTGCTAAATCATCACTGTATATTTAGGCAGACCCAGTTTGTAAATATTGTGAGCCCGGCTTCTGCTGGTGTGAACTGGCATTGGTTGATATTCAACGCTAATTAGGCTGTGCTGATTTGCAGTCAGTGTGTGAATCCACCTGACTGTTTAAAAATATTTGTGTGAGCATTTCGTTTTCCCACTTGGCACCTCTCTCTTTTTGAAAAGGCTGGGTCTACCAATGAAAACCTTGCAGAGAATATAAATGATAGCTGAAATTAAATAATC
The DNA here is from genome assembly GCF_965153285.1 of Podarcis tiliguerta. Classification (NCBI taxonomy): domain Eukaryota; kingdom Metazoa; phylum Chordata; class Lepidosauria; order Squamata; family Lacertidae; genus Podarcis; species Podarcis tiliguerta. Next base: position 36,941,244 of record NC_139538.1, read on the forward strand.
AAATGGCACCAGCGCCTACCCTTGGAAACAGAACAAAATTCGCCAAAATAATGCACTCCGTGAAAAATAAAGGAAAAGAGAAATGCTATCAAGTTTGTTCAGCTGGAATATCTCACCAAGAGAGCTCTGCTCCCATAATATTTGGGCCAGAACCATGTCATAAATCTTAGGGCTATTAACCCAGTGTCTCATTCATCTCTGCTCAGCTATAGAAGAGCAATAACCTTGTCACTACAGGAAGGGAGATAGAGGCTTTTAATTGCACTGAGATTACAGGAAAGCTCTTATCTTATAGTCCAATTTGTAACTCCAGATACAATTCTTTGCTCAAAGTCAGTGCCAGTCTATAGTGCCCCGTACTTAATAAATACTTCAAAAGTTTGTGTCCCCTGCAGAAAGGACTACTGCATTAAGTTCTCTTTGTAGAACCTGGTGCTAAGAGATGCCCTGCGGTCGTGCTGCTGAAGTAGCTGCATCACCACATATCCATGATAAGAGGGGTAGGTCCACCAAAACATCCCACATTTCCTGCTGGAACTTTCAGGGTGTACTTTGGTGGTGACATAGATGTAAGGAAAGCCTTTCCATTCAGGTGTCCCCCTCCTTTTCTGATTCTGATTGCATGAGGAGGTACTGAATGTGAACCTGGACTTTCCACGCCAATATTTCGCCTTGACACAACCACTGTGAGTTAAAGGCACCAAAAGTGGGTCAGGTGAGAAAGACAGTGTTAGGAACAGGGCCATAGCTAGGGGGTGGTGATGTGGGCCCCCGCCAGGGGCGCAGGTGATGGGGGGGTGCAAAATCGGCTAAAATATGTTCATAAATATAAATATTGATTATTGCCTCAAAAGAAATGGTTTTAAATAGAGGGTGAATTGAATGAGTGGAAGGGGGGGGGGGTTGGAGGAGAGGCAGAAAGAAGAGCTAATTTGTCTGCGGCTAGGTGGTGCAATCTGGATGGTTCTTCCAGGGGCGCAAGATCACCTAGCTACGGCTCTGGTTAGGAGCCAGAGTCAGGAATAGGTCAGCAATAAATTAACTTCATTAGTGTCAGAGAAGTTAACTCTCTTTTCAATGAAACCAAAATAGTGCAGGCCTAGTGATCCCAGCATTTCCGTGCGCTGCTCTGGTTTGCCAGAAGCGGTTTAGTCATGCTGGTCACATGACCCGGAAGCTGTACGCTGGCTCCCTTGGCCTATAGAGCAAGATGAGCGTAGAACCCCAGAGTCGTCCGTGACTAGACCTAATGGTCAGGGGTACCTTTACCTTAGTGACCCCAGTAACTCTTCCCAGTAGGTCTTGCCCCAATGAGGCAGTTGTGAGGACTGAAAGTCCCTGCCCTCCAGCTGCACTCTAAGGCTCCTCCACCTGTTCCTTCCCCACCAGCCTAAAGCTCCATCTATTCTCTCATTCCTTTGCCCTCCTGCATGTCCTGGGAGACCAAGGGGGAGGAGAACTAGTTGCAGCAGGAGGGGGAAGAGGATCCCTGAATTCTTCAGCAACCTGCCTCATCTCTGTCTCCTGCCCCCCCCCCCCTTCTGCCTCTGATTCTGGACTGCTCTCTGCCACAGCCTCTCCCTGCTCACCAAACCCTGTTGCCTCTACAGCTTCTGACACGCCTCTCCTCCCAATCCACTCCCTCTTCTCCCTCTGACCACGCATCATCATTCCACCACCAATCCCCTGGCTCTGAGCCTTCTTCCCCTGGGGGTTCCCCTGAGGGTTCCCCAACTGGTGCCTCCCACCACTCCTCTGTGTCCAGCAAGTCCATGACAGACAGACAGGCAAATGACTCCTTGGAGCCTCTTCCACCATCTATCACCAGCTACCCTCTGGGAAGGATTGCAGAGGAGAGACAGGCAGGCAAAGATCACCCCAGCATCTTCTTCAGTTGAATGGTTGTCCCCCACCCCCACATACACAGCCAGGAATCTATCACCAACTGCCCTATGGGGAGCTTCCCAATGCCAGGAAATTTTTATTGGGCTTATTGTCACGTTATGTGTAAACAGCCTAGCAATAGTTATATGTTCAGGATATCACTCTGTGTCTAGATAGAGCAGGTGTACTTAGATGTTCAGTCTCCACTGCTGGGAATCACAAGTAGGTAGGGTGGTGGTATGTTCAGGAAAGTTTTTAATGTGTGACATTTTGATGTATTTTTAAATTTTTGTTGGAAGCCGCCCAGAGTGGCTGGAGAAACCCAGCCAGATGGGTGGGGTATTTCTTAGCGCAGAAAGTACAGTGGTGCCTCACAAGACGAAAAGAATCCGTTCCGCGAGTCTCTTCGTCTAGCGGTTTTTTCGTCTTGCGAAGCAACCCTATTAGCGGCTTAGCGGATTAGCGCTATTAGCGGTTTAGCGGCTATTAGCGGCTATTAAAGGCTTAAGGGATTAGCGGATTAGCTGCTAAAAGGCTATTAGCGGTTTAGAAAAAGGGGGTGGGGAGCGGAAAAAAATCTCAAGACTCGCAAGACATTTTCGTCTTGCGAAGCAAGCCCATGGGGAAATTCGTCCTGCGAAGCGCATCAAAAAACGGAAAACCCTTTCGTCTAGCGGGTTTTCCGTCTTGCGAGGCATTCGTCTTGCGGGGCACCACTGTATTGATCTGATGTGTGCAGATCTTTCTTATTCTGATTAATACAAGAGGATTCTAGAAGCTACTAGAAGCTTCTGTGTGTGAGAGAAGCAGACAGAAAGGTCATGATTGTTTGGGTTACACCTTCTGGAAAGCTGGCTTAAACTGGTTCTCTTATCTGTTCAAATTAAGGTCTTGCTGACTATAAATATAGGCCAGAAGGAGCCTGGGTTTTACTTTCTCTTTCTATCTCTCTTCCTTCTGGTGTGGTGTTCTGTACATAGTATGCTTAGTGCTAAGGTTTAGTCTTATTATGAGTTAAGTTTATAAGTTTTATTGCAAGTGCTACAACTGGATTTTTATAGATTGTGCCAATTCTGAATGTATTGGATTAGTGACCATTACACTCATTTGCCTTCAGCACAAATAAAGCTCTGCTGGATGTACTATTGCCTCTGGTCTCTTTTGGGGGAACTCTGCTACATGTTTAAGGTTTTCCTCCACACGTATGACATGGTATGCTCAGGTCCTGCTTTGAGGCTTCCCATGTGCCTCTACATTCCCGTGTGCTGGTCTACATGGGCCACTGGTCTGACCCAACCAGCTCATTCTATTTTCTTAGATGTCAATATAAGCTCAGCCCAAACATGTGCCAGCCTCATCAAATACACTAAGGGATAACAAAGGCCTCCAAAAATTACATTTTCACTGGGATCATCACATTTGTCTTAGTATTGTGTAGGATCAAGGTCACTTGGTTTGTTGATTGATATTTTCAGGGGTGTTTTTTGTATAAGCAGTGGGTGCCAATATTTGGAGTGCCATTCTCTGCACCTGTAAAGAACTTTCCCAAGAGGAAAATAATGTGCTTTCACAAACGACGTGAAGAGCAAAACCCCATTTTCTTTCTTTTGTCCTGGAATAAAACTGAAACGACTGTGAAACTCTTACAATGCAGTACTGCAGCAGCAGCAGCTCAGTTGGATAATCTTAGATTCTGGACTTAATGGTCTTACAGTGGGCCTTACTTTATAGAAAGTCAGCCCACTGGTCCATCTATGTCAGTATTGTCCATACTGACTGGTGGTAGTTATCCAGACTTTTAGGCAGGGTTCTCTCCCAGCCCTTCTTGGACATGCCAAGGAAACGTGAGCATCTGCATGCAAAGCAGGTGCCTCTACTACTCAGCTATGACCCCTTCCTTTTAAAAGGTGCCCTCTTGTTCTTTGATTCTACTTCAAAATGTGATAAACCAGCCCTGCATTTGGGGTGGGGGGGGAGAGAAGCTCAGGCTCATTTTGCTGAGTACAGACCTGGACCTCTGCCCCAATGTCTTGCCTTGGTAGCACCACTGTACCGAGTCTAGAGATTACTGAAAACCCAAGTGACAAGCAAGCAACAAGAAAAAGAATGGCAAACCTTAAAGTATTTTATTTTAATGAGAAATAAATCAGTGTTATAAACAAGTGAAACAGGCATACAACCAATAGGTGGGCTTTGTGAAAAGCTAGTTAATTAAATTAAAAATACACACGTATGGGGTTGTTGTTTTTTTAAAAAAAGAAAACATACATGCAAAAGGTCCTAAGGTCTATGCAACAAGCCATAAATGCCTAAAAACTAAATGTCAAATGTTACTAACATAAATCCTTCCAGTATTTATTAGCACTGCTGGGCTAAAAGAATATTAAATGATGATCAGTATACATTACATGTTTCTATGCTTAATGAGACTTCTGCTATAACATAACTTGTATTTTGGTTACCCATGAGAGGTGAAAGATAGCTTCTTCCATGCAATCGAGCATTTTAACACAGATGCTGGTAGTAGCTGCCATTCTGTCATTTATGTACCACTTCTGTGGTGATCAAACTTTCTCAATTCTTGCACCTTGACCTGCTAAATGGATGCCAAGGTGAAAACTCACCTGGCTGGCAAGTGTCACCTGCACAGTAATCCTACTGGGGTTCTGTATCACTTGTAATGACTATTCAATGGATTAAGAAACCATTATATTGGAATTAGAGCAGTGAGCAAATGGCTGCTTAGAATTCTCTACCCTGTTTTTGAGAAACTGAAGAAATGATTTCACCAAATTTCTTTCAAAGGAGGAAAGAGTCTCCAGCCATTTCCAGCTGGGTGAAGAAGTGGCAGGAGCATAGCTTCTCCCTCTCTCGTTCCTTCCACTGAAAGTGACAGCAGGGGCAGCTGATGATGTGGAAAGCTGCAAAACCTTTACAAAACAAAACAGGACAATTTTGCTACAACACCATGGTGTTGTTATGGGGCATTTGTGGGGCAGGGGGGAAGCGGCTGCCATAAAAAAATAGGGGATAATTTTTGTAGAGAATTCTGCAAAGTAGGGGTAGGACAGAGAGAAAATAATCATCAATTTTTCTCATGGGAGGAGGAACATAGAATGAAAACTTTCCACTCAGCTCTAACTGGAATATCAGGGAAAGATATTGAGGAGACAGGTGAAAGGATCCAATTCACAAATTTATCTGCTTTAATTTAACTCAAAATTGCAACGGGGGAAGTTGATGACATGAAAAGCTGGCGTGAATAAAGTTGCCTGTGACTCTTACAAGTAACGGAAAGCAAAATAACAACCTTAACAGCTATCAAAATAACTTCAATTATTAAAGCATGAAATCAGTGTGGCTGCAATCCTACGCAGAATTACCTGGGAACACTGTGGATCTTCCTTCTGAACAGTCATTTGTATGATTGCACTGTGAATGTCTCCGTCTTATAAAGTTGCCCCAATAAGTCATTTGCATCTTTGGATGTTGTTAGAAATACAGAATGACAGAATGAGAGTTGGGCAACAGTATTATATGTATTAGAATGCAAAAACAAAAATTTCTTAGGCCAATTTTCTTTTCTTTAACCCTGGCAGTAATGAATGACAGCAGGGTGCAATGTGTCAGAGTCAGTAAGACTCTGTGCTGTGGGCCATCATCCCTGATCACTGGTCATGCTGGCTGAGGCTGATGGGAGTTGGGAGTCCAACAACAGCAAGAGGTTCCTCATCTCTGGGTGAGAAGAGCCTCCTGACATGACATGATTCTGCCTGAGGTCATGTGGCCCAGATTCCTCTGGTTGTTGGTTACTATCTTAAGGCATTGTGTAGCAGTGTGATCTCATGAAAAATATGGTATGGTGCCATTGTGACAAGGCAGTTTTGCCAGCACAAATTATCAGGACTGAAATGTAAGAGTGGCAGTAAATTCTGTGCTTTGCCACAAAGTCAGAAGGATATCACTGGTTTTCTTATGGCAGATAGTGTATTCAAATATATAAAAGAAGTGTTTGCTCTAAGAAATATTTGACATATTTCTATTATATATGAGGATTTTCTGTATAAGCTCATATGGCTGTTCAAGAGAGGATGAATTTAATGAAAGGGGAAGAAAGCAAATTGTAACTTTGTTTCCTCTGGAATTCAGTAAGCAGGTGGTGGTTATTTCAGAAATTTATATTAGATCAGTTTTACGTACTGTATGAAATTAAGTTTTTAACATTTTTATTTTTTTAATTGGCCTCTGTGTATTGGTGTTGTTTTAGCCTCGTATTTCATTTTGTTTCATCAAGGGCAACCAAACACTGGATGAAGTCTCAATGCATGAACTTTACATGAACTCAACACTGTACGTTGCAGTAATGTTCTGGTCTTAAACATCTACTTACATCTATTAAAAGAAACAACAAAAGGTACATTAGTAAGCCAATTCTTCAGCTGTCTTTAACTGCTATTATAACAAATGTAGCGGAAGGGAACAGTTCTTATGGAAGTCTTTATAATGTCAGGAACTATACACAGTCATATTAAAAGAACATTTATAAACAGCAAGCCAAACCAAAGAAAATAAGAAAACAGACTTGAGAAAGGCTTCAAGTTAGGAATTTGCTGTTGCTTTGGTCTAAAACCATAGGTTTAGGAAGAGATTATACATAGTCATATTTTGAAGGATAGGAACGTCTCCCGTCATCACTTTTGATAGTATTGGTTTCAACTACTGGGACCTTCTTGGCTTCATACCCAGTTCCAGACTTATATCCAGCGCTCTTGTAGGACACGGCCTTGTAACTGAAACACAAATAAAACACAAAGTGGTGTCACTTTGTGGAACTGTCTAAGATAACTGACTACTCAGAATCATCTGTTCTATTCCTTGTTGCTTAGTGAAGAATATAATACAATTAGGTAAGCTCCATAAATATCCATTTTCTATTTCACTACAGTAACATGTAGAACAGACTCAATCGTTATGAAAGAAACCATTTTATGAAATGCTTGGTGGTTTTCTCATCATGCATGTAGGTAGGGATGGGTGAATCTGACAATTTTGGTTTCTCTCAGGTTCTCTCAGGAAGTATGATGGTAAGAGCTGTTCAACTGTGGAACAGACTCTCTCAGAAGGTGGTCTGCTCTCCTTCATTGGAAGTTTTTAAGCAGAGGTTGAATGGCCATCTGTCTTGGATGCTTGAAATTCCTGTATTGCTGGGGATTGGACAAGATGACCCTCGGGGTCTCTTCCAATTCTACAGTTCTATTATTCTATTATTCTCTCATTTCTCCAGTCTAATGTTCAGTTGTCCACATTCGTTTGGGGGAAAAAATAAAAAGTTATCATGAAAAATTACCAGCATTTAGCAGATTGGAGTTGGGACAATTTTTGTTTGTTTGTTTGTTTGTTTTTTCCTTTTCTAGATGTTGATGGGAGATTAGAGTTTAAATGGATTAAGGAATATAAGGGAATAAGTAGTAAGCAGTAAACAGTGAAAGATGGAAAGAATTTGCTGATTTGATTAATAACTGGAATACAAAAAGGGAGGTGGGAGGAGGCCGAGGATATAAGTTATAGAAAGACGGAATTTGAAAAATGGAATTTTTTTCTTTTTGAATGTTTTTGCTCTTTTTTCTGTTTGTTTGTGTGTGTTTTTTGTGCTGGTGGGGTGGAGGGAGGGTGTTTTTATATGTTGTTGGGGTTTTGCTTTTTTCCCTTTTTCCCTTTTCTATTTTGTGGTATTTGGTTTTTTGTTTTTGTAAATTTGTCTTTGTATTGTGGAAAATTCAATAAATATTATTATATAAAAAAAGGAAAATTACCAGCATTTTAGTACAAAGTTCTCCTGGTATACACATTTTTTAATGCAATTTTGCCAAATTAATGCATTTTTATGTTATTTATGTGCATTTTCCTAATATACACATGTTTCTTCTATACATTACTTGGCTAGAGAACTGTGTTCCAGTTCATGTATTGCTTTGGAAAGTTCAATTTTGGTAAGTTCAACTTCAAAAGCAAACCGATTCAATTTTCTCCTCCATCCCTGTGATTTAGTGTGGCCACTCTGCCACCTTTTAAGTTGGAGAATGAAGAAAAGGATCTGTCTTGCCCTTCCACATTACAACAGATTCATGAATATGTATAGGCACTCACTGGGTCTCTTCGGGTACCAGTCCTCTGCAGGCGATGCACATCATAATGCCTCCAACCAAGGCCAAGCCTCCAGCAACCCATCCCACAAACAGGGCAGCACCAAATGTGTACCTGGAAAACAAAGTGAGTGATGGTACTTAGCTTACTCAAGTCCACATGTCTTACTCAAGTCAATACGTTGCTTCTTAGAAAGGATATTTAAAATGAAGTTTTGTTAAGGGATAAGCCAGGTATGGGAAACCTGTATCCCTCCAATTAAGGAATGCATCACCTCTGGTATTTAAATTGAAACAAGGGTTTTGTGGGGGGGTTGGCAAAGACATTTGTTCAAAAGGAGTTGGAGGGGCATATTATTGCAGCCATGGCCTATAGTAGAGTATGTCTCTGTCATCACCCTGCCTCTATCCCCCTTGTTTGTTTTCCTGATCTAACCGACCAATGTACTGACTTCTTTTGCACCATGTTTTGTAATCCCAACCTACTCATTCTGTGCCTTCCACCCACACGATGTGGACCTAGCTAGCCCACATTACTGGGAAGAGGAACCATCGCTCTGTGATACAGCACATGGTGGAGGTCCCTAATTCAGTGCATATTCACACCAGACTTTTTAAACACATCCAGTTCTGATTTAAAGCTCATGATGTCCTCCAGAGAATCCTGGGAAATGCTGTTTGTTGATGAAGCTGTGGATTGTAGCTCTGTAAAGGGAAAACTACACTTCTCATGATTATTATTGGGGTGTGTGTCATATGCTTTAAATGTGGATTTAGTATGCTTTGAATGTATGGTGCAGATCTGCCTTCGGTTTTTGGTATCTCCAGATTATATTTAAAAAATTTAAAAAAAGATAAGGTAACAGGTGATGAAAAACACCTCTGTCTAGCACCTCATAAAACTGTGGCCAATCGGAATGTATAATATTGGGCTATATGGACAAAACTGGGCTATAGACCCAGGATAAAGTAGTTCCCTCTGTTACTGTGTGATCCATGACATTCTTTTATACACTTGACTTGGCATGCATACATTGAATATATGGTATTACCAATGAATCTAGTTAATGCTTGGCAAAGAAGATGACACTAACTTATAAAGCCAGTCTAGACTACAGAGCACATCAGTTTTGTATCAGTTTAATAGGGTTGAACCATAGAATCCTGAAAATTGCAGCTTGGTGAAGGTGTTGAAAATAGCCCCTCCCACAGAATACAATTTCCAGGAGTGAAGAGTTCATTCCTCTTGTGTAGGTATGCCTTAAGTCTCATCATTATGGCTAGGCATGTCATGAACGAAGTACACAAGTGGCTGCACACACACACACACACACACACACACCCAACTGTGAATGCTGTGCATGACCCAGAATTACCTTGTCTGGAGTGTCTGCATCATTCCTGGTTGATACATATTAGCTGTTGACATCCAAAAGTTTGTAACAAGCATGTTGGCAAAAACAGATACCCCACAGATAGCACAGAGACCTGTCAGAATGGAATTCAAGGTGGTCAAGGCCAGATTTTTAAACTTAGTTTTACTTATGAAACAGGAATCCATAAAATAATATCATCAATGCCCAGGTGTGTGAATGCGGCTACCTTTCACTGCAGGTGTGTATTTATACCAAGTTAGATATCTTAAACTATGTTACCCGGAAATGTAAAAAGTAGGGTCAGGTGCCAGTGTCCTTGAATCAAAGTGGTAATATTAAGCTGGTGTTGCACCTAAGCAACAGAACACCCAGGTTATTGCCCTAGTATAGTTCACGAGAGTCCAAGGCATAACATTTGTTTTTCTGGTTGTGATGCTAGTGCTTCTGTTCCGAAGTGAAGTGACTTCCCTGGATCCACTATTGGCCTCATTGGCTCAATTGGCAGGAGCCTGTCTCCACATGCAAGGGAAATCCCTAACTCACGGAAGGTTTAGGACCCATTGGCTACCTTCATCTGGTTTAGCTGGCCAGTCAAAACCATTCCTTGGGTGTGGCTGCTGTCACATCCTGACAGCTTCTAGGAGCCACAGATAGAGCTGAGTGCAGGGTGGGACTAAAGGTGGACAAGCTACCCCAAAGGGGACATGATATGCCCCCCCCCCACCAGAGGTACTACCCCTCCCCAACTTCCCATTTCATTATTGAAATATGGGTTTTTTAATTAATATACCACATCAGACTAAATTTTAAACAGCAGGAAAGAGCTGTATGCTGGGATACAGCCCCAGATATTGTCATGTGAAAACTGTGGAAAATTACAATGCAAAACTTGTGTGGTTTTCTGTGTTAATAGGTTTGCACATTGGTATATATATTTTTTCTGGAAACAATTAACATAGAAATGAGTGCTTAATTTCCACTAGATTCCACTAGAGTTCCAGAAGTGGCTTTTACATTGTGTGAAATATTACATAAAATGTGAAAAATTACAGGTAAGGAAATGTCTGGAAAATGGAATGAAGTGCCATCTGAATGCACTCCAATGCCTGCTTATAAACTTTATTAGTCCCTTGTTGTAAGTTTGTTAAATGCTTTCAACCCCTTTATTTCAATTGTCTCTTCCAGAACAGAATGCACTGTGGAGCCCCAGTAAGAACCATCACTCACCAGCTACAATGGTCATGATTCCAGCAGTCAGAGTCATGTTTGCTTTGGCAGAGTCCTCCATATTTCCGATCCGTAAACACTTCAAGGAAAAAATAGCCACCAGGAGGCCAAAAGCACCCAGCACGATGCCCACAATCATCAGAGCTCTCACAGCCTGGAACATCGCTGCAAAACACATGGAAGGAGAATAGGAATTATTTAAATGAGTAGCAAACTCACTATTCTTAATGCAACCAAAATCAACTCTTATCAAAGGGCTGTGGTACAAAGGAACCATTGGCAAAATGTTCAGGTCAGGGGGGGAAACATGTTACTAAATGCAGAACTAAACATAACCTCTTGGGCTCAAGCTAATGTAGGCTGTTCAAAAGTAAGAAGGGAAATGCCTGATGATTTGTGAAGTAAATATTGAAAGTCCCTTTCAGAAACATCCACATCCAAAGCTGTTCTCCATGCTTAATGTCTGTTGAGCAAACATCAAGAAGCACACATGTTCTTTTTGAGCAGAACAGGACTTCAGTTTGTTCCCTGTGGATATGGCCCTTGACATTTAGATAATGTGCCTGTGACATCTACTCTCTCATGTGTTTTGTCTTTTTTCCCCTGCCTTGTAGAAAGCTGGCCTATTCTGACTCGAGTCAACCTTTCAAACCCTTTTCCCTCCAAGAAACATATATACTGCAAGAAGGGAGGTTACAAGAAACCAGGCAGAGGGCCTTCTCGGTAGTCGAGACAGCCCTATGGAACAACCTCCCATCAGATGTCAAGGAAATAAATAACTATCTGTCTTCTAGAACACATCTAGGGACACTTTTAATGTTTGATGTCTTACTGTGTTTTAATCATTAGTGGCTGAGGCAACCCAGTCAGATGGGCAGCATATGAAGAATAATAATGATAATGATGATGATGATGATGATGATAATAATAATAATAATAATAATATTTTATTTATATCCCGCCCTCCCCAGCCAAAGCCAGGCTCAGAGCGGCTAACAACAGTAAAAATAACACAGTTTACATAAAATCACAATCATCTAATTGAAATACATTCTAAAATCAATTCATTCTAAAATCAATTCAGAGTCAAATTAATGGCAATCATTGGGCTAGAGTTCTATGAGGATTACAGAAGGCTGTGCCTTGGCCAAAGGCCTGGTGGAACAGCTCTGTCTTGCAGGCCCTGCGGAAAGATGTCAAGTCCCGCAGGGCCCTAGTCTCTTGTGACAGAGCGTTCCACCAGATCGAGGCCACGGCCGAAAAAGCCCTGGCTCTGGTTGAGGCCAGCCTAATCTCGCTGAGGCCCGCAATCTCCAAGATGATTTTATTTGAAGACCATAAGGTCCTCCATGGGACATACCAGGAGAGGCGGTCCCATAGGTATGAGGGTCCTAGGCCATATAGGGCTTTAAAGATTAAAACAAGCACCTTAAACCTGATACTTACTTTTGTTTTGTTTTGTTTTTGTTTTTTTGTTTAATCTATTTTAGTAATTCCATGGCGAAAGGTTTCTGAACAGGAAGCGATTAACAAGATATTTGCCATACCATCTAAAGACCCTATTACCCTGTGTTATGAGAAGTCCATTTTGCAAACGGTTACCGACTGCCATACTATCTGCTGCAGCTGGTAAATGAGTCATGAGGTGTGGTCTAATTAGTCAATGCATGAACACAAATATTAACAATCCAGGCATTTTCAGACTCCCATTCATCAGCTCAGGCCTGATCTACACTAGGGATCTTCACACAGGGAAACAAGAGTTCCTGGGCAAGTGCTATCAGTACCAAAGGGTTATCACTGCATATTTTGTGTACAGAACAGAAGGAGGCAAACAGAAAGGCAATGCATGATCTGGCTGTGTATTATGTTCCACTTTCAGTTCCTCAAAATTCATTTCAGTGGCTCCTGTTTTACCAAGATCAGAAACTTAAAAACACATCTGAACAATAGATGAAAACCAAAAACATAATGAGAATAGATTGGCATATTTAGAAAGTTTGAATGCTATTTTTAAAATAAAATGACTGATGTTCTAATGTATTATTTTGGCCGTAACTACATTTAATTTTCCTTTTTTTAAAAAAAAAACCAAAAACACCTACGCATATCTAGGACCACTCTGTATTCTTAAATCACCTTATTTCCCAGCCCAATCACTGCAATATTAGGGGGAGTCCCTGTTGGTGGTCCCCTGTGTCTCAGATGTATAGCACATAGCTATTAGCTGCTGTGCATTCAGTATCATGGGCCCAAGCCTATGGAACTCCCTTGCAACTGAGATTAGACATGCACACTCTTTGTGGAACTTCAAGTATATGGCTAAGACTTTTTTGCTCCAGCAGGTGTTTAAAGGTAGTGTTTGGCTTTATGATAGAAAGAAATCCTAGCCCTTGTTTTATGTACACTGCTTTGTGATGTGAATAATTAGGTGGTTAAATAAATAATTAAATAAATAGCTTGACCACCTTCACCATAAGGCCCCAGGGCAGGTTGCAGCAATTTAAAAATATAAAATTACATCAACTTAAAATCATACTACCATGGTTTCACCCTAGACATCTAAAGCCTGCTCTCTTGAAAACTTGATTTCTAAAGTTAGAAATGTGATTTTCAAAATGTGAAATACATATAATTCATGACATACCAGATATGTTTCATTTAATATTTTTGAATGTCTGTCTATTCCAAAGTCATTTTATGGTTGCACTTACTGTATTTGCAGCCTATTTGCACTGACCCAGATGTTAAAATCACGTCCTTTCTTGATAACAGAACTTTGCCCCTATCTACTTTCCAACAGGCACACACCCTGCCAAATACACTCATTGCTTTGACTACAGGAAGTTCCACTAAAACTTCAGAAATAGTACAAGGCCAGAATGATACCTGAATGTTTATTATTATTGTGTCCGAACAGCATACTAAAACCAGAATTTCTGCACAGTTCTTCACAAAAACAAGAAACAACATTTTCTCCTCCCAACATGTTCAGGCCAAGTATCTATATTACTTACCAGCGGGCAGTGGAAGGAGGGATTAAACCTATTTACTGTCATGTGGGGAAATTGTTTCTTTCGTTGGTGGGTGTGCACACCGATATCCAAGATATGATATCAAATCAGTTCATTCAAATAAATACACAGTGCACAAATACACACTGAGTTAGTCTTGGTCTGGCGGGTAGAAACTGCTGCTTCTCCTCCGAAAAGGAGTTTAGTTAGTTTTCACTCTGGATTTCTGGCACCTTTCCCCATAACAATAAAATATGATCTTTTAAAATGATGTGTGCACTTTAATATCCTCTGCGTGACAGTTTTATTCACAGCAATTGATTCTACATTTATAACTACATCACTGCAGTCAATATTAGTCTCCATTTACATTAGCAAGCTGTTTAAAATGTTGTTTCTTGCTAGCCTATTAAAAATCATTGGCTTTTGTCACATCTCTGGGGTAGCCTCGCTTGGCCAGTCCCTGGTCCGTACCTGGAAGCCCAAGGATTGTGAAATAAGGCCGGCACTCTGTAAGACCCGAACTCTGACTGATGCAGCTCCTCCAGAGGCCTTGGTACTGGAATACAGCTGTCACCGGGTTGTCATATAAGTCCTGCGTACTCCATGCATCCATCGCCGTGGACGCAATACAGCCAGCGACGCCCAGGGTTGAGACCACAAAGCCCAGCACTTGGCAAATTGTAGTGGACATGAGACCTCCTTTGCAATCAGAAGCCACTACACCACTGGCAAAGCTTAAGGAAGCAGTGAAGTCCCATTCACTGTACCAGCCAACAGTGGCTGCCCTTATCAGATGGTTTCCATTAACAGGCTTTGTTGACTCAGTGTGTTTTTGCAAGATAGCGCAGTTTCAGTTCTGTTGGTTGGTGTGTGCTTTGGGGTTGGCGGGAGTGAAGACTGGTGCCTTTGTCCCTTAGAAGCCCTTGTTGGCCAAAGAGTCATTGTTGGACTAATGGAGGTCAACCCGCAAGCTGCATTGAACAATCTGTTCATAATGCACATGATCAGCCCCCCTCATTCTTACCCCTGTTATTCAGCTTTGCTTATTCCATGTACCTGACATGTTGCTGATTCCAATGAGACGAAAGGAGCTGAGGGCAACACCAGCTATATTTTCAGTGCTTTCCAAAATGACCTGCTCTCATCAGCAGCATCAAAGTGTACTCCACTGTAAACTTTTAGCAATTGTTATGTGAAGTAAAACTTTAAAAAAAATATATTTAAAAATCACATTGCATTTTGTGACTGTTTGCTTCTTGCTTACTTGGAATTAGATCTCTCTCTTGAACCAGGAAAGGTGTAAAACGCATTCCTTGCAAACACTCTAAAACTGCTCTATTTTCAGAATAGGAGAAGCGATAACGCTCCCCCTGTGGGAAAGCTATTCAAAGGACCGTCTACTTTGCTTGAACATAGCAGGCTAGGGGAGAGGGTTTAAGGCAAACTCAATGGCTCACACAGATCTGTCCTCTAATTCCTTGTCTCTGATCTCTTCCCCCATCATCTGCTACCTAATGGTAGGGCTGGAATAAAATGTCTTTGATTATTTATGTGTTGTTCTTGTACTCTTGCTGTTGAGTTCATCCATTACAAAACAGGGATGAAGAGAGGGCCGCTGGACTAAGGTAAAACAGTTCTTTTGCTCTATTTTAGTAGATATGAGGTTCTACTGGTGCTGATTAACGCTGAAAGTTAATTGGGGGTGGGGTGGTAAGCCCTGCACATTTCCAAAAAGCTGTTACACAACCCGATACCGTGAATCATTCTACTGAATTAACAATGAGGAAGGTGTCTCGGGCTGCACCCCTAGAATAATAAATTGCTTCCTTAACCTAATCTTTACCAATGTGCAACCCCTTTATCTGTTACATTTATCTAGTACTGTGTTGCCACAAGAGGAAATGCAGTAGAGGTCTGGACACCATGTTTGATTTTGAGTCTTTCAGGTTTAGAAGAGTTGGGAGGAGGACTGAAAGAATACCAACAAAATATGAAATATTTAAACAAATGTACAGTGTGTGAGCACCAACATGCCGATAGCAAGGATAGAACATAAATGTCTCTGAACCATAGCCTAAACGGAGTAAATAGTTTGGCTGGTGCCATTTCCATTCCAGTCTAAACCGTATCAAATGGTGAATAGCTTAGTCACTATGCCTGTCTAGTCCCAGGAATAACTATTGTATTTCAGAATGGCAGAACAATCTGAGATACTACAGTACTTAACTAGGAACAATTTATTGTTACAAAGTGTCTGGAAAATCCAGGGTAAAACTAAGACTGGTGCAATCTAATCACAAAACATTTATCTCTCATCCCAGTTCATTTTGGGACTCATTCAGTGTGTGCCCTGATTTGCACATGATAGTAAGCCATAAACTATGCTTTACTGCAAACAAGCAATGTGCTAGTGCATGCTTCTCGATTACAACCACCCTTCCCTACCCTGTGCCAAGCCAAGAAGAAATAAACTAGCTTAGTGTTACATGCAAACCAGCACTCAAGGTTTGTTTCTCTCTAAACAACCATGAACAGAATCTTAGGTTTGTTCTGGTTATGCCAGTGCTCTGGTTTGTTTCCATGAAGGGATGGGCAGATATGATTGAGCAGCATGCACCAACAGTAACCCATGGTTTGTTTTAAACCACGGGTCACATGTGAACTGGACCTGAGTGAGTTTATTTCTGAATCACAGTGCTGCCAAAGAGCCACAAAGTTTCTTGAAATAAGTAATATGGGCATGAAGTCTTTTGCCATAAATGTACTACTACAAGTTACAACTGAACATACAATAAACCTCTGTGCACAGGAGACACAAGGCTGGCCTGACTATACAAACAACCCAAGTGACTGTTTTGGACAGCAACATTTTTAGAAGCCATTGTGAAGCAGATGGCAATCCAAAAGCATGTCCCAGGATACCTCGCAATATTTCAGTAGAACCCAGGACCTGCTCTCAGAGTATGTGGTAAAGCTGTTTGGGGTTTGAAAAATGTCTAGGGATGACCTTAACAGGCAGGGAACATATAAATACACAGAAGAGGAGACTTTAGCATCCTTATGCTCACTGAGAAATCAGCATAAAGTGACACTTGATGGCACAACTTAATTATTGGTTCAAGTGGAAGAGTGACCTACACAAAAAGTCACCCATCCATAATTCTGCTTCCATTATTTCCCAGATAACCGTAACAGCAGAACCTCAGCCCTAATCAAGCGCACTGTGGCTGTGTTTGAACACTTGCCCTTGGCTCCATTATTATTATTGTTGTTGTTTTTTTATTATTATTATTATTATTATTATTATTATTAATTATTAATTATTATTATACCACCCTATACCCAGAAGTTTCAGGGCAGTTCACAGAACAAAAAGCCATAGCTGATAAAGCATGGATAAGTCCTGTGGCCATGTGTTTCTTCATTGCTCCTCCCCTCTCTTCCCCCTGGTTTATTATCCTGTTTTGTTAACCAACATCAATCCAGAGTTCTCTGGTTCAGACATCACAAAGAACACTGGCATAATGTAAGCTGGAATCTCTGTGCCAAAGTCTGTGCGTATAGGGAGGAGTGAAGAAAAGAGAAGAAACAAGGAAGGAGTGAATGGCCATGGCTCTTGTCTAGAGCTTTATGAATCATAGTTTATCAAGTTGTGGATGAACGTACCAATGGTGGCTTCGGTTAGAAATGCCCTCATACAAGCTAAGGGAGAACAGCCGTTTTATAGGTGGTTGTTGAGAAAGGCAGAATGGCTGTAAGAATTAGGAAATTAATTTCGTTTCTCCACTGTGGTAAATGGCTCTGGGGAGCGATATAAATTTGCCAAGCTGCTCTGCCAGATGCACAGCAGTGAGTTACAGAGGCCTTCTGGACTCCGGGCTCATCAATTCTGATCTAATACACTCTTGCAACTGATTTACTTCAACTCTGACCTAGAAACAAATCCAGCTTTTACCCAGTCATGCTACTCTTATTTTCGACAGACACAATCAATACAATATTCTCATTGTAAATTGAATGAAAGCTATCATTAGGAGGGATAATTTACAGGGAGCTTAGTATGTATAGGCTATTATATAAACATGTCGGTAATAACTGCCTAGGTGGGCCGGGCATCCCGGTAATATATAAAAATTAAGAGGCTGGATGTTTAACTATATGCATGATAAAGAACCATACCATCTAGCTGAGCAGATAAACATTGGGTTGCATCCAGTGTACTTATTGTGCTGGGGAACGTTATTTCACAAGTGAAAACACACGTACATTACCAAAGTACATTACTAAAGATTGTTGTGCAGCAGATTGCCTAAGAATCTACTGTTGTGCAACAAGAACCAGCTGTTGCTGAACTAGCTTCTACTAGTGCACTAGTCCCATGGATTGCAAGACGATCAAACCTATCCATTCTTAAGGAAATCAGCCCTGAGTGCTCACTGGAAGGACAGATCCTGAAGCTGAGGCTGCGAAAGTTTGGCCACCTCATGTGAAGAGAAGACTCCCTAGAAAAGACCCTGATGTTGGGAAAGATGGAGGGCACAAGGAGAAGGGGACGAGAGAGGATGAGATGGTTGGACAGTGTTCTCGAAGCTACCAGCATGAGCTTGACCAAACTGCGGGAGGCAGTGGAAGACAGGAGTGTCTGGTGTGCTCTGATCCATGGGGTCATGAAGAGTCGGACACGACTAAACGACTAAACAACAAGCATTGGATTTTTGTTATTGTTGTGCAAGCTAGCAGACAGAAAATGTTGGACATGGGGGGGGTGGATTTTGGCATTGCACAGAGTGCCAGTGAAATCTGAAACGCCAAGGTCCACCACTGCTGGACTAGAAGAAGAAGAAGAAGAGTTTGATTTGATATCCAGCCTTTCACTCCCTTTAAGGAGTCTCAAAGCGGCTAACATTCTCCTTTCCCTTCCTCCCCCACAACAAACACTCTGTGAGGTGAGTGGGGCTGAAAGACTTCAAAGAAGTGTGACAGGCCCAAGGTCCAATGTGAGGACTACATCTCACATCATCCCTGACCACTGACCATTCTGTCTGTGTCTGAGGGGAACTGGAGTCCAGCAACATGAAGAGGGCTGCAGGTTACTCTCATGCTAATAACAAGGTTAGCCTATTAAAATATCTGCTTGATTGTCCAGCGAGCATCAATCTATTGGTCCTATTCATCCCATGATCCAGTGAAGAGATTATTCCAGGAAGATGGGGCAAGGAGTCCCCATTATGGACTACTCATCCCAGACATGAATTGTATTGCACTTGTTTGGCTCGTTCTGTGTTATAGTACAGGCAACCAGATTCATGCAACTTGTTCTTTGCCACTGAGTCACACCCTA